>NC_135234.1:695052051-695677051 GCF_051348905.1 Ranitomeya variabilis | reverse complement strand
TAGTTACTTACAGCTGCTTCACCGCCAGCCATCATTTTGGCTTTACTGAAAGGTCTCACCCACAACAATAGCCACTTGTGAGCGTGATACTAAGAGAACGAGTGCAAAGTGGGGTTGGGGTACAATGGACGGCTAAGTGGTGGAATTACTAGTCATTCAGCCTGTCCTTGTTATGTGATAAAGGCACAAATAGATTTACTGTCGCCGCTTCTCACTCCTCCTTCGTCGATTTAAAAAAATGTGTTTATTGTCATTTTACACCGTACATGAAGAAACGCTGAGATTTTCAAAATTGGTGTAACTTCATACCGGTTGACCTCCAATGTCCATAGAAATTGTAGAAATTTTGTTAAAAGCTTTTTTTTAATCTTTCTCTTTCAAGGCCATTTTTAAATGACGAATAACGACCGATAAGCTACATTTGTGCCTTCACAATCATAAAAATGATTTAGTAAAAATACATTTATAATCATGTGCTATCTCATTTTATCTAAAGTCGCGTTGTCCCAGGATAACCCTCCCCATGAATGCTACATAGCTGTCAGCCATGTAATGGTTTGGCCGATTCGGCGGCTATCTCATCTGACGCCCTGATACACAGGAGCACTTGCTCGCTCTGCCGAGCATTCTTGTACTTATGAGAAAGTGTCACTGGTTTACCGTTACAGACAGGAGCCAGAAGACTGCAGCGTCTTATTTCTCCTACTCCTGCACTGATTAGAAGCACTTCACCTTCTTATTGGTTTAAATTTCTTTTGGCAGTGCATGGGTTAATCTGCTCTGTTGAGCTACTGGAGTGTGAAGGCTCTCAGTTGTGCACTGTTAGCCACTCCTATATAATATCGGTCCTAGCTAGCACTCATTGTCAGAGCTAGCTTATTCTGCTGGAGGCTGTTATTATTGGAGAAGGTGTTTGGTGGATTTATCTGTGGCTGCTGCTAGATTGAGTGTGTGATAATTCCCTTTCTTCTCCTACTTTGGTTTAACCCCATCCTAGACTCCCTGGTGCATTCCTCTGTTGTTTTTGTGTGAGTATATTTGTATGTTTGGTATTTTTCGTTACCCCTGTTCATATTACCTTGTCAGTCTGGTTGGTGTTTTATGGTGCACTACTACTTTCCTCTTCCCTGGGTGGGGAAGGGTACAGACTGATGGCGGATTAAGGAGCTAAGGCAAGGTATGTGGCCTTGGTGTCTTCACCATCAGAAGTAATCCAAGGAGCAAGGCGAGCTAGGGCGCCCCCTAGGGTTGGGGACAGGGAAGGAGCCCCTGGTCACGGGACACCCGAGGTTTTACAGAAAGCTTCTGCCAGATTCCACATTCTCTCCTTGAAGGCAAAAAGATCGTCAGTCCGAAATCTGACATGGTGGATCCTTATCCTCCCGGAGGCCTCCATACACATTGGACTGTTAGCCAAATCTGTCAATATTGGCGGGTGTGCCCCCTGTTAGTCTAATGTGTATGGGGCCTTTAGTTATCTGCAGTATGGTTGAGACGTGTCTGGTTATCTGGCATCTCCACCTGTTATGAAGCCTGCTTCCGGGTCCCTCCGTATGAATGAATGGAGTCGTGCTCATGTGTGCACTAGCAGGGTACTCAGAACCCATGGCATAATTGATGCGGGGGTCCCGCAAGTTAAACTTTTTTTCTCCTTTCTTACGATCATATTACGGTATATTGGTTTCTGTCAAATGGTGTCTTTTGTTGTAATAAGTTAGTCTTCAATAGATGGAGGAGTATGTTTAGTAGATTGATGGATTTTTACTTATTTTTGGCTGATAGGTACACACTGGATGAATTTGGAACGGCAAGAAGGAGTGCAGTAGTCCGCGGCTTCATTGATGCCCTCACCAGAGGAGGCCCGGGGGGCACCCCACGTCCCATTGAGATGCACTCGCATGATCCACTGAGGTAGTGTATAAGTTTATGCTAGTACTGTCAAGTGAATAAAACATTACATAGGGATCAGTAAGGGTGGAAAACTTTTTTTAAGATTTTTAGCATTTAAAAATGACTTTGACCCAAATTGTTAAAAACTGTTTCTTATTCCACTACATTTCCCTGACGTCAGTCCTGTATCCCTCTTGTATGTCCATCACTGTCTTATGGCGCTCACATATAGGACAGTGGTCCAGCTCACTCACAACCAGGTGCACGGATCGCGCAGTCTGTGCGTAATGGGAGGAACATGAAGAAACCTCCAGCTCTCGCCATCCAAATAAAATAATGGACAGCTTTACTGAGCAATCCACACAAAATATGAGCAAGGCACAGAGCGTAGATGTGCAGCCCCATGAAGAAGGCTTAGAATTGACCTGAAATGCGATGCATATCTTCTCGGTGTCTTGCTCATATTTTGTATGGATTATTCAGTACATCCGCCCATTATTTTATTGGATGGTGGGAGCTGGAGGTTTCTTTGGTTTCCACATATACAGGACAGGCCATATGATAGCATGGATCCCTAATAGTATCTACAGCGGTTGTTACCCACTTTGTAAAATATTGACACGTGTTGTATTTATTAATAAGGTACGTTGGGGATATGCTAGCCTGGCTGCACCAAGCCACTGCATCTGAAAAAGAGCATCTGGAGTCTCTGCTAAAGCTGGTGAATATCCAAGGTGAGACCTTGCGTGCCGTATGCATCCTTCACTGGGTTTTCTCGTTTCTCATTGTAAAGGTTTTCCACAGAGGATGACTGGGCCCCCCTTGAAATATATAGGTATTCTGACCATAGACATTAATGGCTCCTCTATATCGGAAGCTATGGATGTCTGAATGGTGGAGTAACCCTTGTTTTGCATTTCCAACCTGGGTGCAGCTGGTTAGAGCTGGGCACTCAGGCTTATGTTATAGAAAACGCCATGTGCACTGCCGACTCTACCTATTATTATTGTTTCCTTTGCGATCCACCCCTTGTTCTCCTGATTGGCCGGAGTCCACTGTCTCCAGTCCTCCAAAATACATATAATTACATACAGTAAACCATGTAAATTATAATTTACATACAGTAAACCATCTCATATCCCTTTTTTTTTGCATATTCCACACTACTAATGTTAGTAGTGTGTATGTGCAAAATTTGGGTGCTGTAGCTGCTAAAATAAAGGGCTCCCGCGCAATTTTCTCCGCCAGAGTGGTAAAGCCAGTGACTGAGGGCAGATATTAATAGCCTAGAGAGGGTCCATGGTTATTGGCCCCCCCTGGCTACAAACATCTGCCCCCAGCCACCCCAGAAAAGGCACATCTGGAAGATGCGCCTATTCTGGCACTTGGCCTCTCTCTTCCCATTCCCGTGTAGCGGTGGGATATGGGGGAATGAAGGGTTAATGTCACCTTGCTATTGTAAGGTGACATTAAGCCAGATTAATAATGGAGAGGCGTCAATTATGTCACCTATCCATTATTAATCCAATTGTCTGAAAGGGTTAAAAAACACACACACGTTATTAAAAAGTATTTTAATGAAATAAACAAACAGGTTGTTTTAGTATTTTATTGCTCTCTCAATCCATCCGGAAGACCCTTGCTTGGCAAAATAATAAACCAACAATATACATACCTTCGGATGAACGGTCAGGTCCCACGAAGTAAATCCATCTGAAGGGGTAAAATCATTTTACAGCCAGGAGCTGCGCTAAAGCACTCGCTCGTGGCTGTAAAAACCCCGGGTGCTGAAAGGAAAGCTGAGTGATCTGTACTTACCTTGAGTTGCGGTGATGCGCCCTCTGGTGGATGAACTCATATGAACTCGAGCGTGGGAACTTTTCCAAGGCTGCAGTTCATGAGAACATCCACCAGAGGGCGCCTCACCGCAACTCAATGTAAGTACAGATCACCCAGCTTTCCTTTCAGCACCCGGGGGTTACAGGCACGAGCGAGTGCTTTAGCGCAGCTCCTGGCTGTAAAATGATTTAACCCCTTCAGATGGATTTACTTCGTGGGACGTGACAGTTCATCAGACGGTATGTATATTGTTGGTTTATTATTTTGCCAAGCGAGGGTCTTCCGGATGGATTGAGAGAGCAATAAAATATTAAAACAACCTGTGTTTATTTCATTAAAATACTTTTTAATAACGTGTGTGTGTGTTTTTTAACCCTTTCAGACAATTGGATTAATAATGGATAGGTGACATAATTGACGCCTCTCCATTATTAATCTGGCTTAATGTCACCTTACAATAGCAAGGTGACATTAACCCTTCATTACCCCATATCCCACCGCTACACGGGAGTGGGAAGAGAGTGGCCAAGTGCCAGAATAGGCGCATCTTCCAGATGTGCCTTTTCTGGGGTGGCTGGGGGCAGATGTTTGTAGCCAGGGGGGGCCAATAACCATGGACCCTCTCTAGGCTATTAATATCTGCCCTCAGTCACTGGCTTTACCACTCTGGCGGAGAAAATTGCGCGGGAGCCCACGCCAATTTTTTCCGCGATTTAGCCCTTTATTTTACAAGCTACAGCGCCCAAATTTTGCACATACACACTACTAACATTAGTAGTGTGGAATATGCAAAAAAAAGGGATATGAGGTGGTTTACTGTATGTAAACCATGTCTCATATCCTGTCGGGTTGGGGAAGGAGAAATGAAAAGCCGGCAATTGAATTACTGACTTTTCACTAACACCGCTGCGTATTTCTCGCAAGTCACACGCATGGTCCGTGTGTAATCCGTATTTTTCTCGCCCCCATAGACTTTCATTGGCGTATTTTTTGCGCAATACGCTGACAAACGCAGCATGCTGCGATTTTGTACAGCCGTAGAAAGGCGTATATTACGGATGCGTTATATACGGATGATAGGACCTGACCCATTGGGAATAATTGGGCCGTTTGTTAGGCGTGTTTTACGGACGTATTTTATGCTCTTACGTCCGTAAAACTCGCTAGTGTGACGGCAGCCTAATACTAGAGGCAGGGAACTTACATTAATGGTACCACTCAAGTGGTGAAATAAAGCACCACTCCAGCTGTTTTTTTTGTTGTTTTTTTTTTAAGATCTTCACTAATCTGATCTGCAAGTTCCGCTCTATATACTGGTTCACAGATCTGCAAACCACCTAAGCCCCCATACACCTTTTAGATGTCAGCGGATGAGTGATGGTTTGGCCGATCATTTACCTGTGAACTATCTCACCTGCCTATCCCATACACAGGAGTGCTAACTCTGACGAACGCTACTGTGTTCTCTATGAGTGAGACGCTGCCTGATCTCTCTGGCAGCAGCTTATCTCTAGAGAACAAAACAATCTGCAGTCCAAAATCAGACATGCCGGACCTTATCGCACAGACAATCACCTGTCAGGAGCCCCCCCCACACACATTAGACTGTTCTTCGTACCTGTCGATATCAGCGGGTTCGGGGGTGACATTAGAATAATATCATCTCCCGCCTCGACTACTGCAACCTCCTGCTCTGTGGCCTCCCCTCGAACACTCTCGCACCCCTCCAATCTATTCTAAACTCTGCTGCCCGACTAATCCACCTGCCCCCCTACCTGTCCATTATTCAGAGACTCCAGTTCAAAACCCTAACCATGGCATGCAAAGCGGTCCACAATCTGTCTCCTCCATACATCTGTGACCTCGTCTCCCGGTACTTACCTGCACGCAACCTCCGATCCTCACAAGATATCCTTCTCTGCTCCCCTCTTATCTCCGCTTCCTACCATCGCATACAAGACTTCTCCCGTGCTTCCCCTCTACTCTGGAACTCTCTACCACAACATGTTAAACTCTCTCCTACCGTGGAAACCTTCAAAAGGAACCTCAAGACCTACCTCTTCTGACAAGCCTACAACCTGCAGTAACCACCGATCGACCAAACCGCTGCACGACCAGTTCTACCCTCACCTACTGTATTCTCACCCATCCCTTGTAGATTGTGAGCCTTCGCGGGCAGGGTCCTCTCTCCTCCTGTACCAGTTGTGACTTGTATTGTTCAAGATTATTGTACTTGTTTATTATTATGTATACCCCTCCTCACATGTAAAGTGCCATGGAATAAATGGCGCTATAATAATAATAATATCTGTAGGGGGGTGTTAGTCTTATCTGCTACTTACATAAAGCACTGAATCGAAAACTCTCAAAAGAATATTTTTTAAAATGGTGATGGCTGCATAAAAGGAAAGGTACCTTGTAACTTGCTGCCTCCGCTCTACCTGTCCTTGCCTTGAAGCATGGCTTCTATAGTGATGAGTTTGTTGCAGTTCTTGCTTCTTTTGTAGTTCTTTCATGCATTGCCCATCAGGTAATGTTACAGTCTGGAAAGAGGTAAAACATGTTGAATTTAGCAGAGGGATACACTTTTTTTTTTTTTTTTTTTTGCATTTACCAAGTCATTTTTTAACGCTTTCTAAGACCCTTTTATCCCCTAATGCTTAGCTTGGAAGATGAGGTATTTGCTGCTAGTTTCAGGTTTTTCACTTTTAACCAAATTTTGATCTTTTTCAGGAGTTGAAGACCATATCCAGGAGGTGGTAGGACACATCACAGAAGGGGTCTGCCGACCACTGAAGGTTATTATGTGTCACTCATCTACTTGTATTAATAAAATAAGTCCTACCCTTCCTTAGCGACACAGCACGTACACTGGGGGAATGAGGGTCTATAAATATTTGTCCAGATATATCCCTGAAGCTTTTCCGGTGCATACACCAAACAAATAAAGTGCTGCCATCCTAATTCTAGTTATGCCATCACTTTATAAAATGGAGAAACCCCCTTAAAAACAACAAGACCTTCTACTTGAAGACATTTGATTTTGCAGGACACATCTGAAGGCAGCGGGCCTGGGAACAGAAAGAGTTGATTTCAAAATTCCTTATAAAGAAATAACAATATCTATCCTATATCTTTGCCGCACATTTTTACAGAGTGAAAATAATGTGGTCTCGGCGTGAAATGTTTTTGTACCAGTTCCTGGAAGACATCGGAAGGTCACATTCTGCTGTTATCGCTTTTTTTTTACCCTCACATTGCTCTTGTCCAACCTAGAGAGTAGGATAACACAAACATTAACTCAAGGTTGTGTCTTCATGTGACACTTATTGTATACAAATATCCTTAGAATACGAGTGGGAATCTTATTCTTACACTTTGGCTTACAACACTCACATGGGTGTAGGAGGCTGAGATTTGAGGAGCTACTCAACAGGGTCATCAGATTGGAAAGTCGGTGGACATCAGTGATTACCTTCCCAGTGTAAGTCTCTGTACCTGGACCGATCAGCAGCACAATACGCCGCCGGTCAGTAAACTTTTACCAGTTGGCGGTCATTTGAGCCTATATACATAGACAAACCAAATCAAACAATGTGCACTGAACGATCTATACTAGATGGATAAGGGTGCCCAGCCTGCCATTGTTCTTGGCAGTGAGAGTCTTGTTCACTTAGGACGATGCACCGCTGAGAATGATCATCTTTTATGCTGCACAAAATGAAGATTTTTGGTACTCACAATAGAATCTCCCTCTTGTAGTCTTCATTGGGGGACACAGGAACCACGAGGGTAGTCTGCTGCCCTCTGGAAGCTGACACTAGCAATACATCTTAACAAAAATATGTCTCCGCAGCAGACTATACCTCCTCTCTTGCCATCACCAAGCCTCTTAAGTTAGTAAGAAAGCAGTAGGAGAAACAAAAAGAAGCATGAAGGAATGAAATAAAAAGCCTAACCACTGTGAGAGAAAAACAACGTAAATGCATGCCTGATCAGGCAGCCATGGTACTGTGTTCCTCAATGAAGACTAGGATTTTACGGTGAGTAGCAAAAATATTCATTTCTCTGTCACATCATTGGAGGACACTGGAACCATAGGACGTCCTAAAGTTGGGCCTGGGGAAGGAATAACACAAAAAAAGAGAAGGTTACCACCTAACCTACTGTATGTCTGCCTCCTACTGACACCAAGCTGAACTGACAAGGCCTGGTGCTAGCATCCAAGGTATAATCTGCTGTGGTCGAGCCAACATTTTTTGTTAAGATGTTTTGTTAGTCTCAGCCTCCAAGTGGCAACAGGCTAGCCCCATGGCTCATGTGCCCCCCAATGAAGCGACAGAGAAAGATCATTTCAGCCGATGACTGAGGGTACCATCTCACTATACGATTTACCAACGATCACGACCTGCGATACGACCTGGCCGTGATCGTTGGTAAGTCATTGTGTGGTCTCTGGGGAGCTGTCACACAGACCGCTCTCCAGCGACCAACGATGCTGAGGTTCGCTGGTAACCAGGGTAAACATCGGGTTACTAAGCGCAGGGCCGCGCTTAGTAACCCGATGTTTACCGTGGTTACCAGCGTAAAAGTAAAAAAAAAAAAAACCGTACATACTCACCATCTGATGTCCGTCAGGTCCCTAGCCGTCTGCTTCCCGCTCTGACTGAGTGCCGCCGTACAGTGAGAGCAGAGTGCAGCGGTGACGTCACCGCTGTGATCTGCTCTCACTTTCCGGCCGGCAGACAGACAGAGCGGGAAGCAGACGGCAAGGGACCTGACGGACATCAGATGGTGAGTATGTACGGTTTGTTTTTTTTTACTTTTACGCTGGTAACCACGGTAAACATTGGGTTACTAAGCGCGGCCCTGCGCTTAGTAACCCGATGTTTACCCTGGTTACAAGCGAACGCATCGCTGGATCGCTGTCACACACAACGATCCAGCGATGACAGCGGGAGATCCAGCGACGAAAGAAAGTTCCAAACGATCTGCTACGACGTACGATTCTCAGCAGGGTCCCTGATCGCTGCTGCGTGTCAGACACTGCGATATCGTAATGATATCGCTAGAACGTCACGAATCGTACCGTCGTAGCGATGAAAATGCCACTGTGTGACGGTACCCTGAGTGTTTTGCTTGTTTGTCGGGTGATCGGCAGTCTGTTTACATGGCAAGAAAATTGTGAAATGATCGTTTTTAACAACTGTAGTTCAGGATTATCTTGCAGAGTTAATGCCTCTTAAAGCCCGCATACACTTGAGGCGCCCTTCACATGTACATGTTTCCAGCACATGTAGCATCCATTTTTACACATACCGGAGATGCATATCTACATGTACCTATTAAATTCTATGGTGATCTTCACTTGTCTATATTTTCACATGGACCATGTGTCTGTGCGAACCACGGATGACAAGTGCTGAGACCAGTTATTGGGTCCATGTAAATACGTACAGCGCACGAATGACATCTGTGTGCCGTTTGTGTGACATGTGCTTGAATAGAAATTACAAATTTTTATGTGTTAAAGATATGCAAAGATATACAGTAGATAGATTTCCGTCACATATATAATTTGTACCTTTGCTTGTGTAGCTTATTGTACATCTATTAACCTATCAAATAAATGAAAAAAAAAAGACGTGGGGTTCCCCCATTTTTTGTAACCAGCAAAGGTAAAGCAGACGGCTGAGAGATATTATCAGGCTCGCAAAGTCCATGGTTATTGGCCCTTCCCAGCCTTAAAACACCAATCTGCAGCGGCTCCAGAATTGGCGCATCACATTAGATTCTCCAATTCTGGCCCTTTTCTCCTCTCGATGCCCTGCTGCATTGGCAATCGTGGTAATAGGGCTTGGGTTACATAGGTTGAAAAAAGACCTAGGTCCATCAAGTTCAACCTTTTTTGAGGTCAACTGTGAATTGTCCAAAAACAGTTGACATCAAGCCCTGGTGCTAGTAGTGGAGAGGTGTCAGGCACCCCCATCACTAACCCAGGAAAAAAAAGGAATAACACACACAAAAAATACTTTATTGAAATTAACACTCCTGACACTTTTCCTTGTTTACCAGTTTATAAAAAAAAAACCTATTCAGTTACGGTGCAGTTCACCAAATCCGACGTAGTCCAACGAAGGGAAACCTGAAAAGTACATACACACACGCAATAAAGAGAAATAAAACAAACACTCTCCCTCATTCACTTTACTAAAGAAAAAAGTTCCCAGATCCGACGTAGTCCAGGGAATCCTCCATACAAAGCTTATAGATCTTTGTTCTGATGCTCCATGGGCTTTGCAAACAACCACTTCTAGGTCACGCAGCGCTGTGTGAGATCTGTTGACTCTGAAAAGCGTTGACATAAATAATGCTACCGCTCTTCTCAGTCACGGGGTTACGTTGCTTTGTGCGTGATGTCAGCGCTTTTCAGTCATCAGGTGTTTTTTTTGTTGACTGATTTTTTTTTTTTTTTTGCAACAGAGTATTTTTTGGTTTTACTGTGCTTTTTTTGTGTTTTCAGTTTTTTTGCAAAGGCTTTTTTTTTTTAAATCTGTGAAAGTGTTGGGGAGTGTTTATTTCAATAAAGTATATTTTTATGTTTCCTTTTTTTTTTTTCTCCCAGGTTAGTAATGGGGGTGGACACCTCTCCAGTACGAACATATTAAGGCTTTATAACAGCTGTGTTTTGGAGAATTTACAGCTGACATCCACTTCAGTCCCCATTACCCTGATTTGCCAACGCAGCAGGGCATCGGGGACAGCGAAGGCCGAGCGCTATAATGGGAGCATCCTACGTGATGCTCCACTTCTGGGGCTACGGAGAGCTGGTATTTTAAGGAAGGGAAGCACCCAATAACCATGGACCTTTCCAGCTTGCTAATATAGGCTCATGGCTGTCTGCTTTACCTTTGCTGGTTACAAAAATAAATGGGAGGGGGTCGAGGACACATCATTTTTTCAATTATGTATTAGGATAATATAAATCTGCACAATAAACTTCATATGAAAGGCATGAAAGCATTAAATTTTATAATGTGTCGTGGGGTTGCAAGGTTATATATCCTAACGTATAACTATCAATTTATCTTTGTACATCTTTACCACATAAAAAAACAAGAATTTATTGGATGCAATTTATTCCGGTATGTGTCACACCAATGATACACATGATCGGCCAACAGAAAACCACGTGATAGAAAAAACTTTTTTAAGCGGACTTATGAGAGGGGCCTTAAATAGCCAACAGCTGAACCGTCGTACGGCTGAAAGCTATTTCGCCTGTCTATCTCATTGCCATGAGCCATTGATATGCTCTCTAGAAATGTCTGTAGGCGACTATTGAGAGAACAAAAGGATCGGCAGTCCAAAATTGAATGTGGCGCTCTTTTGACCAGTCAGTCTGGGTCCCCCCTCTACTTGTTGACCTGCCATAGGCGGGTACACCGTCTCAGAGCACCTGTAGCGTTTTTTTGCGCATGCTGAGTAAACGAAGGTATCCTGACTCCATTTTTTATTTGCTCTTGTGACAAATGTTGCTGGTGGTGGCTTGTGAAATCATAGCCACCCTTACATTTATTTATTTTTTTGTCAATGTTTTTTGTTTTATATTACAATTTTTATTTAAAAAACAAAACCACATATAAATTGCTATCTTGCCATTTTCCAATTGCCCCCCTGGGGCTTTTTTATATTAAAACTTTTTTTCTCTTAGGAAGAGATTTCACAAGCTAGGCAGGATTAGGAGGACAGGTAACACCTCTATACACAGCTGATCCACCATACACAATGGGTGATAAAAGCGGTGACCCCACTACCCCTCCTTTCACAAAGACCATTGTACGTGCTCATTCAACACAAAAGGTGGGGTGAGAGGCAGTTCATTGTGACTTTCTACATATGTTGTTTCCTGAAACAAGAAGAATGCCCCAGCAGAAACCTGAAAATTGTAAAGTTTACTATCTTTTTTTTACATTTTTGAAGTGCCTAAAGTTTATTAAAAAAAAAAAAATACATTTAACTTAAAAAACCCTGTTTTAAACAGTAGGTCCTTTTCTGATAGTTTCCCTTTAAGGATTGGGGAAGAAGTATCCTTCAGGGTAACTGTGCTCATCATTTTTGTGTCATTGTGCTGCTGCGTTACACATGTGTGTCCGCACTTGACTTTGCGCTTGGTTTCTTGTACAGCAATCTTCGTCCCTGATTCCAAATAGGATACTTATTAGTTGCGGAGTAAGTTTGCACGCTGTCATCTAAGAGTCATTCTGCTTCTTGTACGTTATTTTAGGTCCGTATTGAGCAAGTGATCATTGCCGAGCCTGGTGCAGTCCTGCTGTATAAAATCTCCAATCTGCTGAAGTTTTACCATCACACGATAAGGCGAGTACCTCTGAGATCAGATTACATTACAGGTATCACATTCCACATTTTGGGCATCTTTCCCTGTTGTCCATCCCTAAAGTTCTTGCTCACCTACTGATGCACAGTTAATATCTCATACTTTGCACGGCTTGTAGGACTTCTGTTTTCTTGAGATATCAATCGGGTAAAATGCGAGCCTGGAACCCCGTATGTCTGCCCTCCATGATTGTATATGATATGATGATGGATGTTTCTATGGAAGCTGGTTGATTAATACTTTATTGAACTGCAGTTTTAAACAAAGCGCCTGGCACAAAAGTATTACATGGATTCTGCTCAAATTTCAAGTTAGGTTAAAAAATGGGAATCCGTGTCATAAATGCAGTCAATCAAGTGATCAGGCTGCAGCTGTAGGGAACATGCTACATTGCAAAGAATGGGCGGCCTTGTAACTTCAGGCCACTCGGTCTGCTGGAGCAGGTGATGTTCTGGCCAACAGAGAAGGGTCACCGCTGAGGACGACTATCAAGTCCATTTCCTAACTTTACATTTGGAAATGGAATTTCCTCATTAGGCAGCCCCTCGTAAGCAGAGCATGATTGTAAGTTGTGTAGGATTAGTCCTCAATATTGGGTCTTTAGCGGTCCGATACCTGGTAGCCTGCTGATCAGCTATTATCATAGCAGTCTATGGGACGGACTGCATCCCTCCATACACTGTGCTGCGTAGCGGCCACTGTAGCTTAGCGCCTATGGTATTGATTACAGATAGGTCACCAATGTCACAGTGATGGACAACCTGTTTAAAAGGATAGCCCATTTTGGAAAACCCAAATTTATATTCTTTTAGTGAATTTTAGTCACGTTGTCAATGATACAGCCAAATCAAACCGGAGCAACAGCAGAGAACCGGCGATGGACCTGGGGAGGAGGGTAAGTACTATCTGATTTTATTATTTTAACAAGGTGCTTGTAAAGAGCAGCCAAAAGACTAATAGTGGAAAACCCTTTTTAAAGGGGTTGTCCAATCTTCTGCCTTCAAGAGCACGCCACTTCTTGCTTGCCCGGGAGTGGTGCGTTCATAAATATTGCCGGTTTATGCCCGCGGCATGGCTCAGCTGCCGGTATGAACTGTGCACTCTTCTATGCAAGCAGAGGCAGCGTTGGGGTAGTGCTGGGAGAAGGAGGCTGACTGGATGTGGCGATCTGGTCAGCTTCATTGCAGGACTTGCAAGCAGCAAACCGCTTACAAGCGCATGCTCTTTGCCTAGGAGACCGTCCACCTCTGAATTTACAGCAAGCTGAACACTACAGGACGCTACACAATATCCAAGCTCGCTTGTTCATCACTGTTATTGAGATAAGTCCTTTAAATGAGAATTGATTTCACCTGTGGAGGCTCTGCAGGTAAACGCTTACCAGGCTTCCTACAGATTACAGCTGATTGATGTCACTTTGTGATCATTTTACTGTCAAGAAACCCTTTTATCACGTAGGGATTGTCCGAAGCTGCGAATGCCTCCAGCCCGTGACATGTGCTGCACTTCAGTGAGGTGCATTGTGCAATGTGTGTCCGATGCCTGGTGGCTTATTCGGGGGTCCCGACCAATAACCGTTGTGTTCTCATTGTTATTCCCTGATTGTGCTGCTGCATAATGCAGGACATTTACATTGCGGTGTCTCCATAATCATTATTGAGTGTTGAGTTACGTAATGGTACAGTGGAAAAAGAGACACAAAGCCATGACACAATCCAGAGAAATGGAGAAGTGATAGGTGGCAGCTCTCCATGTATTATAACTTCGACGTGAAGCGATAATGATAGGAACTATTGTTACAACCAAACTAAATGGATACCAAGTGAATAATGTATACGTCTGTCTCGGCATGTGTCTGCAAAAAATACTTCTTTTATCATCCACCTCCTGGTCAATTTTTCATCCATTTGCACTCGGTGGTCCTGATTCATCAAAGCTGTCACTCCAGAATTCAGGCGTAGAAGCTTTGAAAAGTCTAAATATTTAGGCGCAACTTGGAGGTGTCATTTTGCTTTCTCATAAGAAGGAGCATAGCAGGTTGGGATACAGGACAGGACCACGGCGGGGCGGGGATACAGGACAGGGGCACGGCGGGGCAAGATACAGGACAGGAGCACGGCGGGGCGGGATACAGGACAGGGGCACGGTGGGGCAAGATACAGGACAGGAGCACGGCGGGGCGGGATACAGGACAGGAGCACGGCGGTGCGGGATAAAGGACAGGAGCACGGCGGGGCGGGATACAGGACAGGGGCACGGCGGGGTGGGATACAGGACAGAGGCTGGCATGATACAGGACAGGGGCACGGCGGGGCGGGATACAGAACAGGGGCAGTCGGGATACAGGACAGGAGCACGGTGGGGCGGGATACAGGACGGGCACGGCGGGGCGGGATACAGGACAGGGGCAAGGCGGGGTGGGATACAGGACGGGCACGGCGGGGCGGGATACAGGACAGGGGCAGGCGGGATACAGGACAGGGGCACGGCGGGGTGGGATAAAGGACGGGCACGGCGGGGCGGGATACAGGACGGGCACGGCGGGGCGGGATACAGGACGGGCACAGCGGGGCGGGATTCAGGACGGGCACGGCAGGGCGGGATACAGGACAGGGGCAGGCGGGATACTGAACAGGGGCACGGTGGGGTGGGATACAGGACAGGGGCAGGCGGGATACAGGACGGGCACGGTGGGGTGTGGGATACAGGACAGGGGCACGGCGGGGTGGGATAAAGGAGGGGAACGGCGGGGCGGGATACAGGACAGGGGCAGGCGGGATACAGGACGGGCACGGCGGGGTGGGATACAGGACAGGGGCAGGCGGGATACAGGACGGGAACGGCGGGGCGGGATACAGGACAGGGGTGGGGCGGGATACAGGACGGGCACGGCGGGGCGGGATACAGGACAGGGGCACGGCGGGGTGGGATACCAAATCACGTCCGATTCATGACCAGCCGTGGTGTTCACCAGAAATCTCTCTCCAATACCTGACTAGTAATATTTCTGGGTTGCGCATAGAGACAGTCACTCGTCAGACGCTCAACATTCATAAATCTGGAGTGTCCAACACCAGCACGCCCCCTAATCAAGACCGGCGTGAACAATGTCTGTCTTAATGTCGGACCCTGTGTGTCCATTTTTACAATCTGACTAGCCAAAGGCTGGACTTCTGTCACAATGTGAGGCATTTGGTAGGTCCCGGGTACTACTCTACCCCATCGGCACTCTGTGATCACATCACGGAGAGCTCCATTGGTGTAACCATGTCATCTGAGTGGTTAAACAGCAGCAATCAGAGCTTGCTCAGCCGATGCGGTTGGAGACCGACGCTGGCTGGCATCGGCGTGTATAGGGCAGGCTCAGCTGGTGAGCTCAGTCCACACATGCACGCTCGATGCCTGCCTGACATATGTAAGGTGGATGTGGTAAGGAATGGGCACAGACCCTTAAAGCAAATCCTTGCTGTTCCATTTCAGAAGTTGGGAACTATAATTGTCAGGGACAACAATCTTTATGACGGTGGCAGCCTAAGGCTTCATTCAGACATCCTTTTTTCTCCCATACAAGAAAAAGCGACTGATTATTTTGATCAGACTTTGATGAGAGAGTAATACAAATCTCATCAGTTTTTCTTATACATGGAGAAAATTAAAACAAATGTCCCCTCCTCCTTTCTGACAATCCGTTAAATCGGACCACACTGCATGCAGTCCAATTTTTTTTTTTATGGGCCCGTAAACTTGTATTGATTATTTTGATCCAACCCTCGGCATGTCTTCAAGCTTTTTCATGGGATATTCAGACCGTGAAAGACCATGGACATGTGAATTGCCCCGTAGTCTATCGCGGGTACTAGTGAGATCCTTGAAAACCACACATGGTGCTCTTACATGAATAAACAGAAGTCTGAATGAGACCTTACTCTTCTTCCCCTTCTCATGCACTGTACAGGCTCATCAGATGTACAGGCTCATCAGATGTACAGGCTCATCAGATGTACAGGCTCATCAGATCTGCTCCAGTCATTAGCGTTGCAGGGGATTTCATTTACTGTAAGACAAATTCTTACACTTCTGCTATTCCATTTTAGTGCGATCGTTGGCACGAGTGGATCTACATTACTGACTACAATCGAAGAAATGCATTTATTAAGTAAAAAGATATTCTTCAACAGTCTGACCCTACATGCAAGTAAACTGCTGGACAAGGTGGGTAGCTCAGATCCGAAGACTGTCTTCAATAATGGAGGCATTTACGTGTCTTATCCAGTTTTTTTACTTGTCTGATAATGGTTGGAAAAACAAATATGAAAAAGAAATTAGTCTTGTGGCTGTATAATATATCTGCCTCTGTGGTAGCCTGGACTGGAGGTGCTGGTGGCGCATATCAAGATCAGAGTGATAACCTTCCATGATCATCATAGCATTGTCCAAAACCTCAAAACCGCACCGTTATCCTTGTAAACAAAGGGTCTCAATGGACATAAGGGCGCACGTCCAAACCCAGGGAGTCCAACCTGGATAACGTACCAAAGCCAAAAATCACAAGAGGACAGCGCCACAATGGATGGTGAAAAAAAAATAGAAGCTTACATCTTTATTCTGCCTTCTGTAGCTATATCTTGTCGCCCGTAGTAGGGGGGCCGCAGAGTCGCGTCTCCCGTAGGAGGGGGGCCGCAGAGTTGCGTCTCCTGTAGGAGGGGGGCCGCAGAGTCGCGTCACCCGTAAGGGGGGGGGGCCGCAGAGTTACGTCTCCCGTAGGAGGGGGGGCCGCAGAGTCGCATCTCCCGTAGGAGGGGTCCGCAGAGTCGCATTGCCCGTAGGAGGGGGGCCGCAGAGTCGCGTCGTGCCCATAGGGGAGGAGGCTGCAGTGTTGAAGCACCTGTAGGGAGCCCTGCAGAACCATGCACAGTCATTACATCTGCAGAAAGCTGTGTTGTTTGACTCATTTTAAATGAGATGTAAGTTGCAGCTTTTCTGGTGACCGGATGAGACAATACTCTTCCCCTACACTAGTGGTCTTCAGTCTGTCGCACCCTCTGTAGGACCATACTTATAGGTAGAGTTAATTAGTACATAAACGCTCTTGAGTTGTCCTCTTCTGCTAGTTTAGTTTTATGTTGTATTCAGTTTCCTTTATTTCTATCATTTCTTAGCTGATGGTTCTGACAATCGATATAGATTTTGTTAAATAAAATACAAGTATGACAAGGACACATGGTATAAATCATTTACCTATAATTTACTCTCTCCATGTGTCCATAGGATTGTCAGACCTATCATCAAATGTCTCACAAAAACCAAACCAAAAAAAGATGATCAAAAGGTCAATTTATCCAAAATTTATACAAATTTTGTTATAAACCACAAACTTTAAAATACATAGTACCAATTGGGGAAGAAGGGGGAATAGAAAAACATGCGTGCATAGTGTGATACATATTAAGCGGCGCATTCATCCGGGCAAGGGACTTACTTAAATCATATATATAGAGAGAGATATGTATAAATATTAATTTTCTGGCTCTGTCCACAGGTATTTATTAATCTAACAGCAGATGCAACCTGTCATTATAATACATATCTGCATCGCCGCAGCTATTTGCCACGAGATAAAACTATCATCCACAATTTCAAATTACCCCAGTCTATACACAGACAGAGATCACGCCCCCGTATCACCGGCTACCCAATTCCACCATAGGGACTCCCTCAATAACAAATTACAATGCCAATAAATAATGTTATATTTACCCGTGGATGGCTGCCAGAAGTTGGGGGCTATACCGATGCCCAGACAAGTGCGTCTGCCCCGACGCGCGTTTCGGACCTCTCTTTTTTTCAAGGGGCCCCTTGTATTTACTCAGAATTCCCCAATGGGGTATTTGAATATATGTTATAAAATATTACAGAATTTATTTTATTACTATTTTTTTTTTTAACGAGAAAAACATCCTTTTACTCCAGCCTAACTTTAAACAGGAGACATCGCTCAGCTTTCTCAGCCTCCTCAGTGACCACACAAGTAGCTGTTATCCAGTTTTTCTCTTAAATAACAATACTATGTAATACTAATAACCATACCTCATGGAGCTTCTCAAAAACACAAGTATACAAACAATGTTATTGGTATTACTAATTTTTTTGGCTTTTTTCCAGTAGCAAACAAGCTAATAATAATGGTAAATATTAGAAAAATATTTACCATATGTATTTTTTTAATTCCTTATTTTAACCTCTTCATGGAACCGCATGGCCTCTTAATGCCCTAATAGAACATGCAGTGTTTTATCTATGTCATTTGTAGGACTAGTACATATTGGATGTCATCTTTTTTTTAGTATTTAAAATGTTAAAAGAAAATCCCTACTTTTGTTTTTCACAATAAAAAGTACCGTATTTTCCGGCATATAAGACGACTGGGCGTATAAGACGACCCCCCAACTTTCCAGTTAAAATATAAAATCTTCTTAAAAGTCGGGGGTCTTCTTATACGCCGTATGTCGTCTTATAGGGCCGGTGACTAATGTGCCTTTTGGGGGGGAGTGGTCCTGATGATGAAGAGGGGGCATCTCACAGGAAAGTGTGAGTGGAGTATCCCCCATTACCTCATTGTAGCTGCAGTGTGGGGTGCTGGGGAGCGGCGGCGGCCACCGCCCCACAGCACAGCACCCATGCGGGACAAAGAGGAGCAGCAGCTGCCGCCTCTCCCCAGCACAGAGACCCCATGCTGCAGCTACAATGAGGTAATGGGGGATACTCCACTCACACTTTCCTGTGAGACGCCCCCTCTTCGTCATCGGGACCACTCCCCCCCACCCACCATATACACATTGGTGTCTGCACTCGGCGTACAAGACGGCACCCGGCGTATAAGACGACCCCCGACTTTTAAGAAGATTTTCAAGGGTTAAAAAGTAGTCTTATACGCCAGAAAATACAGTAATTTGATCTAAAAAAAAAAGACACATATTTAGTACTATCGCGTCCATAACTTCCAGCGCAATATATG
Source organism: Ranitomeya variabilis (assembly GCF_051348905.1). Lineage (NCBI taxonomy): Eukaryota > Metazoa > Chordata > Amphibia > Anura > Dendrobatidae > Ranitomeya > Ranitomeya variabilis. Next base: position 695,657,909 of record NC_135234.1, on the reverse strand, counting down.
ATGGCATTTTTTATTGTGACCAGAGATTGAGGCAAAAAGTAAAATATGAAAAAAACATTTTTATTTGTCTCGCCTAACATTAAATAAAAAAATCACATAACTATTCCAATCACTCACACGGCTTGATGAATAAACATGATGTCTCTTAATATATGTCGAGTAAAATAAAGTTTTTATAAAAAATGCAAAAATGGTAAACCTTACAAAAAGTTATAACTTGGGTATTACTGTAAATGTATCGACCATAAAAGCTGTATCTTCATTTATTTATTCCTCACAATGAACACCAAGAAGGCAAAATTCAAAAACCAACGAAAAATTACGTTGTTTTTTTTTATTCAGTAAAAGTCTAATAAGTCATGAAAAGGTCGCACATTCCCAAATAATGGGACTATCTAACTCCCAGCTTGTCCCATAAATCAATAATCCTCCATACAGCTCAATTGGCAGACAAATGTTTAACTTCGGGTTCTCTGAATATGGCAATGCTAAAAAAAGCTTTTTTTTTTTGTTCCGCCAGTATTTATTGTACAAAAGTAAGAAAACACTAAACTATATACCGTACATGTAGCACTGCTGGAAACAACTGGTACCGCTACTTCGACAAAAAAAAGTAATGGTACCTTGAAATGCAAAAAACAAAAAGATGTCGGGAAATGAAGGCTAAGTTAGGCCTGGTTTTAAAAGGGTTAATACCGTGCTGTGGTAAGAAAGCCAAAGATATGGTCTCTTTTTGCTTTTCATGTGCCTCCCTTCAGTCCCTTTTACTGAGGTATATTTAGTCGGGATCATAGATGACACAGAGTGAGCTCCTCGCCAGATTACTGGTATTGATTGTGCTTTGAGCAAGCTGTTCCCGGTGTCGGATTTGCCGTGTTCAGGGGTATTTTTACTTTAATTTAAAGCTGAAGAATGATGATGTTTTCACCTGGCCCCTGCACGATGCTCATGCTTGGTCAAGCCTTGAATTTTCTGTTATGCCTTCCTGCTCGGCTATATAAAGACTGCGGTAAGTGATCAGGACATAATCATTTATTAGCCTTCATTAATGGTTATTGAGCCACTTACAGTACACGCTGCATTGCTGTTGTTGTCTACATCGAGAAGTGGAAATATAAATCCCCACTATAAAATGGCAAATGGAAAGTTTTTAAAGTTGTGTTTTATAAAAAAAAAAATAATAAAAATGAACCAGGCAGGGCACCTTGTATAAGCTATACAAGGAGAAATAGTCAAAGTGTTCTAAAATTATGAAGGTTAATTAATACACAGATTTACAATAAAAAAATACATGAATAATATTAAATTTGTATGGATACAACGTGATTTGATCCATAGGTGAAAAAAAGGCCGGGGAATAAGTCAGGACATAGTGGTAAAAAGCAAACAACAAAGAATTTTTATCCAGAGTTGGAGACTTTTTTTTGTAAACTGGTACCCTTACATTCAGTTATTACTCCATGTGAACTGGTGCAATGAAAATGATCCAATATCGGAGCAGTGATCCAGTGTCTGTTACAAAGTATCTATGGATTTTTCGTTGAGCGCTGTGCATATTGGGAAATGCAATTAATAGGGGATTTAATTCCCCATTCTGTTTGTGAGTCCTGAATAGACTGCGAGCACATTCCCCAATGTGCGTTTCGCGTCCATATCGCTTCCTCAGGGGGGAATGGGCACCTTGAATAAGGCCTGATAATTGAGGAACACTGTTCTAATAAATGCCAGTTCCTGAATATGGTTTGTGTAAACAGGTTGGAAATCGCCTGGCGAACAAGCAAACTTAGTCAGATGATTAGATCATTCAATCATACATGGTGGCATTAAAGTGATAGTTCTCGGCAGCACATTTTCCTGTGTAAACAGGAAATGTGTTGCCAACAACTAATGTGCTACGTACACAGAATGATCATATTAACAATTGTTCTGTGCACATGGAATTATTTTCTGCTTTTCTATACTGGCCGTTATACAATGGCTGAACGCCTGGTATATACTGTGTGCAGCATGTGTACGCAGCCTCTTGGCACATTACTGCGTTGTCCACGTTGTTTTGGCTCTGCATATCCTCTCATCCATAAAGTGCGATGTGTCCGCCATACTTGTGATCCGCAGTATTGAGCTGGTTATTAGATCTAATGCTGGGAAGGTAGAAGAATGCAGCAGATGTGTGTAATGTGCAGGCAGTGTATGGCAGGTGAATGCTCGTCACCTCCCATGTGTGTCCTCATTCTACACCGGTCGTCTCGCTGTTAAACATTCCCACGCAGAGTTGTACAATTATCTCATAAAATCTTGGAGCACTAATTTGCATCCATTGCTTCGAGTAGTTGTATGCCTTACAAATATGGGGGGCTCTGAACACTAGTAGTAAATCCTGTACCACGGAAATATTCCAAATAGGATAAAAAGATCTAGAATGTGCTGCTTCTGAGGGCTTCTTTTGGTCAACCTCTTCTTATGCAGAAGTAATGATTAAAAGATTGGGACATTTAGGGTATGTGCACATATTCATCACATTCTGCTGTAAATCCTGAAGTGTTGGCAGAAAAAAAGCTGAGTAAAATAGTCACGTTTTTGACATGCTTTTTTTTCCCCCCATTCATTAGTGCTGTGAAATACGGTGCAAGAATTTATATGATGCAGATTTAAAGGGCTATTCCCAACTCCAAAATCCCATCCCAAAATGTAGTAGGTGTAATAATAATAATGTTAGCAAATGCCTCCAATTAAAAATGTAGTATAGTTTTTCTGATTCGCTATGTCTCTTTACTCATGTGCAGGGCATGACAGGGCCTTAGGTATCCATGGTTACAACCATTAGCAAATCACTGACACTATATAATAATCTATATATATATATATATATATATATATATATATATATATATATATATATATATATATATATATATATATATAATTGTCTAAGGAGTACTTCCGTCTGTCTGTCTGTCTGTAACGGAAATCCCGCGTCGATGGCTGGACGGGCACAGTCCGGCTGAGAATTAGTCCTTCCCTACTTCCGTCCAGTCAGTGCCCAGCGCCCGCTCCATACTCCCAGTCAGCGCTGACACAGGGTTAATGGCAGCGTTAACGGACCGCATTATGCCGCCGGTAACGCACTCCGTTAACGCTGCTATTAACCCTGTGTGACCAACTTTTTACTATTGATGCTGCCTATGCAGCATCAATAGTAAAAAGATCTAATGTTAAAAATAATAAAAAAAAACAAAAAACCTGCTATTCTCACCTTCCGTCGTCCGCCGATGCGCGCGCGGCTGCCGCCAGCTTCCGTTCCCAGAGACCGCTAAGTCATCTGGGTAATTTCGCAATGCATCGTGGGAACGGAAGCTGGCGGCAGCAGCGTGCGCATAGGGACAGCTTCGCTGGACGCCAGTGGGTGAGTATATAACTATTTTTTATTTTAATTTTTTTTTTTTTAGCAGGGATATGGTGCCCACACTGCTATATACTACGTGGGCTATGTTATATACTGCGTGGCTGCTATATACTACGTGGCCAGTGTTATATACTGCGTGGGCTGTGTTATATATGGTGTGGGCTGTGTTATATACTGCGTGGGCTGTGCTATATATTACGTGGGCTGTGTTATATATTACGTGGGCTGTGTTATATACTGCGTGGCTGCTATATACTACGTGGCCTGTGTTATATACTACGTGAGCTGTGTTATATACTGCGTGGCCAAAGTTATATACTGCGTGGCCACTGTTATATACTGCGTGGCCACTGTTATATACTGTGTGGCCTGTATTATATACTGCGTGGCCTGTGTTATATACTGCGTGGCCTGTGTTATACACTGTGTTCCAAATTATTATGCAAATAATATTTCCTCATATTTTCTCTAAATTACTTATCTGAATTGCAGTCATTGTTATTTTCCAGTCATCTACTATTCTAGTATAATTGCAATGTTTTGGAACAAACTGCCTATGAAAACAGTATCTTTTTAAAAAAAAATAAACACTCAAAATGCATGTTCCAAATTATTATGCACAGCAGAGTTTTCAACCTTTTTTTTTATTTTGAACAAAAAAATGGTCAATTGTGAAGTTATAAGCATTATCAGCGTATTACAAAATGAAATCAAACAGTTTTCAAGTGAAAACTTTATTCTAGGTGATGTTACATTTGCACATAGGACCCCTTGTTCGAAAGAAGCTTCTGGACTCTCTCGTCCATTGAATTTGTCAGTTTTTGGATGGTTTCTGCTTCAATTGTTTTGCATGTGGACAGAATACCCTCCCAGAGCTGTTGCTTGGATGTGAACTGCCTCCCGCCATCATAGACACTCCTTTTGATGATGCTCCAGAGGTTCTCAATGGGGTTGAGGTCAGGGGAAGATGGTGGCCACACCATAAGTTTGTCCTCTTCTATGCCCATAGCAGCCAGAGATGCAGATGTGTTTTTTGCAGCATGAGACGGTGCATTATCATGCATGAAAATGATCTTGCTGCGGAAAGCACGGTTCTTCCTCTTGAACCATGGCAGGAAGTGTTGTTTTAGAAACTCCACATAGATTATGGAGTTCATCTTTACCCTTCAGGGATCATAAAGGGGCTGACAATCTCTCTCCCCATGATTCCAGCCCAAAACATTACTCCACCTCCTCCTTGTTGGCGCCTTAGCCGTGTTTTCATGGGGTGTCCATCAACCAGCCATCCTCCACTCCATCCATCTGGGCCATCGAGCGTTGCACGGCACTCATCGGTGAACAAAACAGTTTGGAAGTCAGTCTTCATGTATCGTTTGGCCCACTGGAGCTGTTTCTGCTTGTTGCAGTGGATAGAGGTGGTCGACAGCATGGCTTACGCACAGCTGCAAACCTCTGAAGGACCCTGCATCTTGTTGTTCTGGGGACGTTGGAGGTACCAGCAGCTTCAAAAACTTGTCTGCTGCTATGACAAGGCATTTTTGCAGCTGCTCTTTTAACCTTACGCAATTGCCTGTTGGAAAGAGTCCTCAATTTTTCCTTATCAGCACGCACACGTGTGTGCTGGGAATCAGCTACATACTTCTTGATTGTGCGATGATCACGATGAAGTGTCTTGGCAATGCTGATTGTAGTCATGCCTTGACCTAAATACTCCACAATTTGTTGCTTCTCAGCAGCCGACACATCCTTTTTCTTTCCCATTTTGGCAAAAAATGTAGGCTGCTTAATAATGTGGAACAGCCTTCTTAAGTAGTCTTGCCTGTATTTGGACACACCTGCCAAACTAATTTGCACAGGTATCTGCAATTGCTTTCAGTGATATAAAGAGCCCTGACACACATCACCATCAATGAGTTTAAATGACAAAAAAAATTCTAACCTTATCACTCCTAAACTCTTTGTGCATAATAATTTGGAACACAGTGTATACTGTGTGGCCTGTGTTATATACTGCATGGGCTTTGCTATATATTACGTGGGATGTGTTATATACTGCGTGTCTGCCATATACTACATGGCTAATATATACTACGTGGCCTGTGCTATATACTATGTGGCTGCCATATACATACATACATATTCTAGAATACCCGATGCGTTAGAATCAGGTCACCACCCGGCCGGAGACAGCGCTGAGGTTCGCGGTGAAAAAAGAGGGGCGGAGCCTAGGTGACATCACCGAACTAGAGGGGATGGGTGCGCGGGAGGAACAGCTACCAACGCGTTTCAAGGGACGCTATCCCTCTTCATCAGGGATACCAATGAAGTGAGTACAACACCAAAAAATTATCCATATCTACCACTTATTAGTTCAATCCATGTTAGTTATGTTATAATTAGCGCGGTGATTATCCTTAATAATTATTAAGCAGCTTTTCCCACTAACAGGTTACACACAGAACCTGTTTTAATCACCAGCAGCCCTTTTTTTTGTTTTCCAAATTTTTTTCAAACCCTAGCGTGGAGCGCCAGTGTACAATTCTTCTACAAATCACTGACACTCTATCAGTGGTTGTAACTATGGATACCTAAGGTCCTGCAATGTCTGTAAATTACGAGACATAGTGAATCAGAAAAACTATACTACATATAATTGGAGGTATTTTCTATTATTATTATTACACCTACTACATATTGGGATAGGATCTTAGAGATGGGAATAACCCTTTAAATCTGCTGTAAATTTGTAAGGATAAAATATGCAACATGTCAATGACCTTTCAGCAATCTCATTCACTTTGGTGATACTGTAAAATGCTGCATATTTTCCACAACAAATTCAAGCGGAGAAAATGCAACAAAACGCAACTTGTGCACATCGCCATAAAGTGTACCAGTAGTTTTAGGTGACTCTTTGGAATAAAATGTGTGTGTGTGTGTGTGTGTGTGTGTACATGAGTGAAAACTTTATTTCACGGTGGTCTCTGAGCTGGTGGGTGGAGACTCCTGTTATGACATGCAATATACATCCTTCTCTCCTGTCTCTATGTTGCAAACTCTCAGAAGCAGGAGTAGCATGCAGGACATTTTACAGCAGTACTGAGCTGTGTGACTGTGAATCCAGCTCTGTGGTGAAATAAAATACTTGATACTTGAATGTTTGTGCCATTTAGACTTGGCTCTGAAAATATTTTTGGATGGGAGGCAGATGACCGAGCTTCACTTAAGCAATAACTAGATTTCTACATTTGTTAGCTATATTTAGGATGCACTTTGAGAGTGGGCAGGAAATTATATTACAGATTACATTAGCACAGAGAACACCAAGGAGCCATCTACACAATGAGCCAGTGCTCTGTATATAAAAAATACAGTTCATAATATGTCTGGGTAAATGGGTTTTCCCATCTAGGACCAATATGGCATATTGATAAGATATCCTATAAATGCCAGGTCGATGCAGGTCTCCCTTGTGCGTCTTTCATCTAGAGCTCCTATATGATGTACAATACAACTTATAAGAATGTATTTTGTGGTACTGTGTTAGCCGGAAAAATGTATATAAATGCTGTGCTCTTGTCTCGGTCATTGATTTATAAATTTGTCTCTGTGCTGAGAAAACTTGCAGATATAATTTTTTTCTGGTGAGCCAGTATTTTGGACAACTGCAAATATGTTTGTAATAAGACAAAGTTCAGTTCTGCGGATTCTCAGGGAGATCTGTGTCCAGCCCGTAGACCTTAACAGATCATTTATATATTCCAGAGGAATCCACATATTTCTAAATAATATATCAGATGGCAGATATCAAGATATCACTGAAATCAGCTTTCTGTGACCCACATGTCCATTTAAATAAAAAGAAGTCTAGCACTCAACTTCAGCAAACGTGGATTGGATTTATTTGTAGCACTAGAAACGTTTCAGTCCATAGGGACTTTCATCAGTCACGTGCCAATGCTAGCCAGTAGGGCTGAGATCATGGGAAGGAGACAGTACAGACTTAATGTACAAAAAGCGCCGCCACACCTTGGGGCACGAATGGTAAGGATAGCAAAAACTTTAGAAGGAGTGCAGTTGTGGTGGGGCGATGACCACCATAAGAAAAAGCACCGCAGGCTGATAAGGACGATCACGGAGGTAAGGGGCGCAGCCTCCAGACACATTATCCACCGCTAGTCTCTACATGTCCATTTAGACGGGTTAGGATGGTTGATCCTGCTGACGGATTCCCTTTTAAGAGATGTTACAATTGGACCTTTTGCAGATGGGGTGATGATTCCTAAAAAGAAGCCACGGTAATAAAGTTTTTTTTGTAATGAATGGAGAGTTGGCGGGAGAATTTACTGAAGCTTGCGATACAGATTAAATGACTGTCGAACGGTGCTTCAGCCGACCGCTATCTCGGCCTTCTCTCCCACATAGAAGAGCGCTCATTCGGCCAATTACTCCTGTGTCCTCAATGAGAAGCTACTGGCCGACATGTCAGTCAGCAGCTTTATCTCCAGTAGGACTATGTGGTCAGCAGCATAGTGGCGGGGTCAGTCTACATTAGTCTAATGCTTACACTAAGGAAATCCTGAGAACATGATGTGTTGGGGGCTGTGGGGATGAAGTTTGGAAAAGATTTACATTCTTGCCTGAAGAAGGAGCCTACTTTGGAAGCTGGCAAATGTAATTTTTCTGGTTATTCAATAAAGATATTACTCTTAGAAAAGATTTGTCATTTAAGTGGCATTAAAGCATTTACATGGTTTTTCTGGCTAGCACGGTACCACAATATAATTTTTAGAATTTTTTTTTATTTTGCATCATAATAATGGAAGACAACGCAATGTACTGACCACAGATGGATCTTAAAAATCCTCTGAAGAAACTGGCACAACTGAACAGCGACCTCTTCTTCGTCTTCTTCTTTTTATATAGATGGAAAAGGGAAAATTTAATTACCAAAGACCTCATGATAAGGAATCCGACTCATTATACCTAGAAAATTCATTTTTTCATGGAAACCTTGCAACAGATCATCTGAGAGACTGGAATCATCGCATTGGATTTTTCAACAGCAAGAAGTGAACCATCCAAAATGAGATAAATTCTCTCCAGGACAGACTACAAGAACCAGATTCTTGTCTAACTAAAGCTAAGCAAAGAACGATTACAAGACATTTATAAGAAATTACAAGATCATCTTAATATCATCAAAATAAAAAGAAAGTTAATTGATTCGTGAGGAGAGCAGGCATCAGTGTGGGCAAAAATCAAGCCCATTGACACAACCCTTTGACTACAGTCAAAGTCCAGACCTCAATCCAATCGAGAATCTGTGGAAAGAGCTGAAAACTGCTCTTCACAAATGATCTCCATCAATCCTCACTGAGCTCGAGCTGTTTGCCAAGGAAGAATGGGCAAGAATTTCAGTCTCTCAATGTACAAAACTGATAGAGGCATACCCCAAGCGACTTGCAGCTGTAATCGCAGCAAAAGGTGGCGCAACAAAGTATTACGTTAAAGGGGCCGAATAGTATTGCACGCCCCACTTTTTAGTTTTTGAATTTCCACAAAAATTTAAAATAACCAATAAATTTCGTTCAACTTCACAATTATGTTCCACTTGTTGTTGATTCTTCACCAAAAATTTACATTTGGTATCTTTATGTTTGAAGCAGGATATGTGTGAAAAGGTTGAAAAGTTCCAGGGAGCCGAATACTTTCACAAGGCACTGTATGTCGTCCTCTGTTGTAAACCTTTCTCAGTATAATAATAATCTTGACTTTTATATAGCGCTAACATATTCCGCAGCACTTTACAGTTTGCATACATTATCAGTATGAACCTAGCACAGTGGTAATGAATATTCTATCGACGGGTCTAACATTCTGCCGTATCAAACAACTTGATACAGCTCAGCTCTGTGGTGATGTTAAGGAATTCTTTAGCAGATTATGGCTCAAATACCGGTAATTATTTCATGACCATTCCGATATAACATCACATTCTAATATGCAATACACATCAAAAAATCAAGCGGCTTGGATGGTAAACATATCATTCATTCCCTGAACTGAACTATCCTGCATGTCTATTGCTCCATTCCCTGACAGCAAGCGGCTTGGATGGTAAACACTTCATTCATTCCCTGAACTGAACTATCCTGCATGTCTATTGCTCCATTCCCTGACAGCAAGCGGCTTGGATGGTATCTGATTCATTCTATCTTCGGCATTGAATCCTGCATATAGCTATATATGTTAGTCATCTTATTATGCATTTGTTTGTGTTTATAGATATTTAACTCACTTTTGCTTGTCCCTATGTAGAGAGATCACATAACTTTTTCAAAGGGGTTTATGATCCATGCAGACCTGGACATTTGTTTATCTGATCACTACATTTATTGTGTCCTGCTGTCTCAACTGAGTTAGATTGATTGGTAACAAGAGGGGGAGAAACACCCTTTTCCACAAAAAAAAGAAAAAAAAAAAAGTGAGATCTAAGAGCTAGCCTTCTATAAATGTAGACATAGCTTGGGGATGCATTCATGCAGGGGCGCATTCGTGCACTATTATTCGTGTACTTTTTTTTCAAAGTATATTTTTTTCAAAGTATGACGCAGTTATAACATGGCAGTTAGACAGGGCAGGAGACAGGTAAGACAATCTAAACCTACTCCCTATTCACTTGAAACAAAACAAATACTCACCATATGTATCTGTATAATCTATATCCTGGCTGCTGCATTCACTCACCGCCCTTGCATAAACTCTTTAAACTCCATCCATGTCGGCCCCTCTGTCCTTGCCTCTCCTATGTATAGCACTCATGCTCTGTTCACATTGCTTAACAGCGCAGATCCATTCAGTCCCACCATCCAACTCAAAAGACGCTCTCACAAATCACTTAACCATCTGCTCACTCTTTCTATCCTCCTTCTCCTAGTCGCTGGAGACATCTCTCCAAACCCCGGCCCCACATGTTATAGCCAGTCAAACCTCCCAACTGCTACACCCAGAAACCCCTCTAACCTTATTAATATTCCATGCATGCCTTCTGTCTCTTTCAATTGTGCTCTTTGGAATTCTCGCTCTGTGTGTAATAAACTCTCCTTCACCCATGATTACTTCCTTTCTAAGGCTCTTAATCTCCTGGCTCTTACTGAAACCTGGATCCAGCAGTCAGACACAACCGCTGCTGCTGCTCTCTCCTATGGTGGACTACACTTTTCTCATACCCCAAGATCAGACAACAAAGCAGGTGGAGGCGTTGGGCTACTCCTTTCACCCAAATGTACCTTCCAAGTTATCCCCCAAGTCCCTCACTTGTATTCCCTTCCTTTGAGGTCCATGCTGTCAGACTCTACGTCCCCTTCTCCATGCGAGTGGCGGTGGTGTATCGTCCTCCTGGCCACTCTCATCAGTTCCTGGATCACTTTGCCACCTGGCTTCCACACTTTCTCTCCTGTGACACCCCCACCCTTATCATGGGTGATTTCAACATCCCCATTGCTTCTCCCCTTTCCCCGTCTGCTTCTCACCTTTTATCTCTAACCTCCTCTTTCGGCCTCTCGCAGCATACTAACTCTCCAACGCATGAAGATGGAAACTCCCTTGACTTGGTCTTCTCCCGACTTTGCTCAGTGGATGATTTCACAAACACCCCTCTCCCGCTCTCTGACCACAACCTTCTTTCATTCTCTATCAAGAACTGCCATCCCGCTCAGGTCACCCCCACTTTCCACACTTATAGAAACATACAGGCCATTAACACCCAGAAACTTATGAAGAACTTGCAGTCCTCATTGGCCCCAATCTCCTCCATCTCATGTCCTGATTCTGCTCTGAACCATTACAATGAAACCCTGCAAAGTGCCCTGGACGAAGCTGCTCCTCCTATACATAGAGCAACTCGACACAGACGGCGGCAACCGTGGCACATGCTGCAAACACGCTTCCTGCAGCGATGCTCCAGGTGCGCCGAACGTCTGTGGAGAAAATCTAATCTACCCGATGATTTCATCCATTATAAATTCATGCTAAAAACATACAACTCTGCCCTTCACCTCTCCAAACAAACCTATTTCAACACCCTCATCACCTCGCTGTCCAATAACCCTAAACGTCTCTTCGACACTTTCCAGTCCCTACTCAACCCAAGAGAGCAGGCCCCAACCACAGATCTCCGCGCTGACGATCTGGCCAATTACTTCAAAGAAAAAATTGACCACATTCGACAGGAAATCATCTCCCAATCTCTTCATACCAGGCACTGTCCTCCCTCCCCCACTGCATCTAGTTCACTCTCTGACTTTGAACCAGTTACTGAAGAAGAAGTAAGCAGGCTCCTTGCATCTTCTCGCCCGTCCACTTGCACCAGCGACCCCATTCCGTCACATCTCCTCCAGTCCCTTTCCCCGGCTGTCACCTCTCACCTAACAAAAATATTCAACCTTTCCCTCACTTCCGGTATTTTTCCCTCCTCATTTAAGCATGCCATCATACATCCATTACTTAAAAAACCCTCCCTCGACCAAAACTGTGCCGCTAATTATAGACCTGTCTCTAATCTTCCCTTCATCTCTAAACTCCTGGAACGCCTGGTCCACTCCCGTCTTACCCGCTATCTCTCAGATAACTCTCTTCTCGACCCTCTTCAATCTGGCTTCCACTCTTTACACTCTACTGAAACTGCCCTCACTAAAGTCTCTAATGACCTACAAACAGCTAAATCTAATGGTCACTACTCCATGCTAATTCTATTGGATCTTTCCGCAGCATTCGACACTGTGGATCATCAGCTCCTCCTCACTGCTCCGCTCCATCGGCATCAAGGACACCGTTCTCTCTTGGTTCTCCTCCTATCTCTCTGACCGATCCTTCACTGTATGTTTTGCTGGTTCCTCCTCCTCTCACCTTCCCCTTACTGTTGGGGTTCCTCAAGGATCAGTCCTAGGCCCCCTCCTCTTCTCATTGTATACTGCCCCTATTGGACAAATAATCAGTAGATTTGGGTTCCAGTACCATCTCTATGCTGATGACACGCAATTATACACCTCTTCTCCTGCTTTCACTCCGACCTTCTTAGAAAACACCAGTGATTGTCTTACCGCTGTCTCTAACATCATGTCCTCCCTCTATCTGAAACTGAACCTGTCAAAAACTGAACTCCTCGTGTTCTCTCCCTCTACTAACCTACCTTTGCCTGACATTGCCATCTCCGTGTGCGGTTCAATCATTACTCCAAAGCAACATGCCCGCTGCCTTGGGGTCATCCTTGATTCCGAGCTTTCATTCACCCCCCACATCCGATCACTGGCTCGCTCTTCTTATCTGCATCTCAAAAACATTTCTAGAATTCGCCCTTTTCTTACTTTCGACTCTGCAAAAACTCTTACTGTTTCTCTTATTCATTCCTGTCTGGACTATTGTAACTCTCTACTAATCGGCCTCCCTCTTACCAAACTCTCCCCGCTCCATTCTGTCCTGAATGCTGCTGCCAGGATCATATTCCTCACCAACCGTTACACCGATGCCTCTACCTTGTGCCAGTCATTACACTGGCTACCCATCCACTCCAGAATCCAGTACAAAACTACTACCCTCATCCGCAAAGCACTCCATGGCTCAGCACCACCCTACATCTCCTCTCTGGTCTCAGTCTACCACCCTACCCGTGCCCTCCGCTCCGCTAATTACCTCAGGTTAGCATCCTCAATAATCAGAACCTCCCACTCCCGTCTCCAAGACTTTACACGTGCTGCACCGATTCTTTGGAATGCATTACCTAGGTTAATACGATTAATCCCCAATCCCCACAGTTTTAAGCGTGCCCTAAAAACGCATTTGTTCAGACTGGCCTACCGCCTCAACGCATTAACCTAACTATCCCTGTGTGGCCTATTAAAAATAGAAAAAAAACAAAACACATAATCCGGTTCCTCGCATCGTGTTCTCATACACTTTATGCAGTTAATAGCACTCTGTGTCTGTACTGCTACATACTTAGGCTGTTAACTGGTTCATGCAGCTTTACATGAACACCCGATCCTTACACTATGGCTGGTCCACATAACTAAAGCAATTGTTACCATCCACCTCTCGTGTCTCCCCTTTTCCTCATAGTTTGTAAGCTTGCGAGCAGGGCCCTCATTCCTCCTGGTATCTGTTTTGAACTGTGATTTCTGTTATGCTGTAATGTCTATTGTCTGTACAAGTCCCCTCTATAAGTTGTAAAGCGCTGCGGAATATGTTGGCGCTATATAAATAAAAATTATTATTATTATTATTATTATTAAAATTGAAAAAGAGGACAAACTTGAGAAAAACAAATTCTGGATCACTATATATGTTGTTTACGAAAAATGTAAAATCCACCAGTTTGGACAGACACCATAAAGTATCACAAAATCTCAGAATTGCGGAAAGGAAAACCATACAGTCCCTAATATCTTGCAACAATATCATCATTTAAACCAGAAGATTAAGAAGGAGCTGCAACTATTAAGAACATATCTGATTAAATCTAGGAAGCACGCAGACAACTCTCCGACAGAAATACTACATGCTGTTAAGGAAGATCCCACCAAAAAATACACTCGGGAATATATCATAATTGGGTTTGATTCCACATCATCCTTTCTATTAGACCTAATACCGGAAAATCCCCAAGCGGGTACCTTCTACAGGTTTTCTAAAATACATAAAGGAGACAATCCAGGGAGACCAATTATCTCTGGTATTGGGGCATTATTCCAGGCTGGGTGGAGAACATGCGAGAACTCTTGGTGACATGTAGACCCTGTTATATCCAGGAAACCACAGACATTCTCTGCAATCTCTCAGCCTTGGGTCCACTTCCAAAGGAAACAATATTAACCACGATAGATGTAGACTCTCTACACGCCAATGTTCCCCATGAGGATGGTATTGGTGCATGCCAAAATTTCCTTCAAAATAACTATATGGCTACAGAGCCATGCCCTGCAATTTTATCATGTTTGTGCTCCATTAGTTACTTTTCCTTTGAGAAATATTTATATCTGCGTTGTTTGGGCAGTGCCATGGGAAGCAAAGTTTCACCACAATATTCTAACCTGTTTATGGCCAAACTAGAGTAGGAGTTTTTATATTCTTGTGCTATTAAACCTCTAGCATACTTTCACTGCATTGCTGGTTTGCTAATAATCTGGACATCCTCAAAAGATGATCTGCTTAACTTCCACAAAACCTTCAACAAGTTCCACTCAACCATCGAGCTCACCCTCAACTTCTGAAAATCTCAGCCATCTAATTTGGCCAGCTTAAAGGGCATCTGTCACTCCCTGGACGATTTTGATTATTACTCTGGGCATACAGGGAATAGAATGGTTAAACCAGTCTTACCTTTATGCCTCACAGCGGCGGTGTAGATCATGAGAAATTAATTTATAATCTTTTATGTTAATGATTTGTTCCAGGCTTCGGGGCGTGGGTGCCATGAAGAAATCTCTGCCTCCTGACTACAATCACCCATCTTCTGCGCAGACGAGAATGATCAATGCAGACACTGACCATACAGGGGCGGACAGGGTTTGCGTAACCGCGCATGTGCATGGCGCATGCGTGGGATTACAGCGCCAAACAGGCCAGTGTGATGCTGATAGGAGAGATTTACCATTATAATGAAGTCAGGAGGCAGGGAATCTTCCTGGCACTGCAAGCCCCAGAGCCTGGAAGAAATCATTAACATAAAAGATTGCAAATTAATTTCTCAAGATCTTTACCGCAGCTATGAGGCATACCGGTTAGACTGATTTAACCATTCTATTACCTGTATACCCATAGTAATAGATCAAAATCATCCAAGGGGTGACAGATTCCCTTTAAGTAATCACCCATCTCAACTTTCCATTCATTACAAAAACCTTAATTTTAGGGTCAGCCATAAATTGATTTATTTCTGCTCTTACAGTAGGCTTCTGTGTGTTTTTTTTTTTCTTCTTCATTTCTAACACCTGATTTAAATGCCATATATATGGCCGGTCTAGGTGTATGGGCACTGGAGCAGTGATAACTGGTTATTGCTTTCTTGAGATCATGTCATTATGAATGTAAGTCTAACCAGGAGCCTGTCATTTAGGTGGAGCTGCCTCCTGCAGATCTTGGACCAAGTGCGGCATTAAATCAGACCCTTACTCTTCTGCGTGAAGTTCTCGTCTCTCACGACTCCTCCGTTGTCCCCCTCGATGCCAGACAAGCTGACTTTGTGCAGGTATGTGAGCCTTACGTAGATTGTGTGTTACATCTGTCACTATCAGGATCACACTGTGCGTACGGGGCGTGAACAAACAATAAAAATAAAAAGTTCTTTGTAGTCACATGTTCCCTTTTTCAGCAAGTCAGCAGCTCTGAAAAGGATCATGTGATCTATTCTTAGCGGCAGCATGGACGGTGTGCTTTGTCATGTGATGCAACGGGAATCACACCGGGAAAGGGCCATCTTCTCTGCACCCATGCTTGGTACGATGGAGGAATTATTGGGAGTGTAATTGTACTCCAACCATCGGATATTAGCTGTGCCCTGTAATGAGTTGTGCTGTCCATAACATGATCAGGACGAATTTTAATTCCCTCGAAATAAAAAAAGGAGTCACCCATGAATAATATTTCAATGTTTATCAATCTACAGAATGGGTGATAAATGTATGATGGGTAGGGGTCTGACTGTTTCCTATCCATCCCCCTGGTAATAAATCAGTAGCCTGCATGTGTCACCTCGATTTCTATAGACAGTGCACACTACTGCTCCATTCACATGGAGGATATGGTGTCTCCATTACTGCGATCACTGGGTGCCAGTGGTCAGTTCTCTAGCAATCATCTGGGGAGGAGATGCGGCCATTTACGTTACTCTCAAAAAGTTGTCCCATTAGGGTGCTGGTAAGTGTAAACTGGAAAGTCCATATCTGTGCTCACAGCACCTCCAGTAATCTAATATTATCCATCTGTTCTGTAGAATGTGGATGTGTGTTTGTTGTGGGGAACACCTTTCCTCATTATGAGCCCATAACAATTGGGGCAGCTTCTTAAGAAACATCACTGCCATGTTATGTGATTTTTGGGATGTGCGTTCTTCCTGCTGGATAAGTGATGTTGACGCTTCATGTAGATTTCTCTTCAGGCTTGCTTAGCATTTTCTGCTTTATGTGAGCCTTCCATGGGTGGAGATCATGCGGAAGGTGCTGATATTTCAGCACTTCCTGCACGATCATGCAGTGATCAGTTAGTCGGGTTGACTGACCGATCACAGCAATCTGCGTGTGGGGGCTGGTGACATGGCTCCCCGCACCTCTTACCGTGCCGCTCAGCTGTCAGTGACTGCTGTCAGCACAGAGCTGTCACTGCATGTTTACATACCGTGACGGTTTTAATCCATGATGGACGTAGCATGTCATGATGCTGAGGAACGGACATCTGCTCCATCATTCGTTTTAAAGGTGCTTAGAGCATAAAAATTTTAAAATTTGAAATTTGCTAAAAAAAATTTCTAAAATGCCATTTTTTTTTGCAAATAAACGGGAAAAACATATTGGCTTAAATGTACCACTAACATGAGGAGGGACGATCTCAGGATCACTTGGATCTGTTGAAGCATTCTCGATTTTTATTAGCACATTATGTGACATTGTAAAATTTGGCCTGGTCAGGAAGGTGAAAACAGGCTCGGGGGTGAAGGGGTTAATAACCTCCCCCATGTGTGTACTTTTCATCACCCTAATTTTTCCAGCACTTTTCTATTCTGTTAGAATGTTAGAACGGTTAAAGCTTTAGTAGCAAATTTAGATCTTTTCAAGAAAACTTTCAAATCCTTTTTTACGGCCCTATTCTGCACATGAGGTGAGTAGATTATCCCCACTATAAAGCAGGACATGCATGTTATATTGAGGTGACTCTGGCTTTGCCGGCAGCCATCATTCCTATCTCCTCCATACACATGCAGGGGAATGTGGCTGAGCATGTGTGTGTTCATATCTGAGAAAAAGCAGGAAGACCCTTACACGTTAGTGTAAAGTCAGCTGAACCTGCCCATTTATTATATCTCCAGTGTATTGTGGGGCTCTCAACCCATGACAGAGGGCTTGTTTGAGATAAGCCGCCCCTAAAAAGGCCTGGCTGTCACCTTCTTCCTTCCCCTTAAAAACTACAAACCCATTTAGGCCGAATCCCCTACATGTGTATGGGGAGGACAGGCAAGGTGGCTGACTGCCGCTTCCTACATTATACAACATGGCTTATATGTGTAGACTCTGCTGCTTATGCTTTTTTGTTGGCCTTTTACTGTTCCAATCAAAATTGTTGAACCCCGTTAAACATTGGGTTTCTTTGCAAAATTTAAAAACTTTCTGCTGTTTCCAATAAACCAATCAAACAAGAGCAATGTAAATGAGGCAAATCCACTAATATAACATCACTCCTCCTTAAGAGGCCACTAATAAAGGAAATTATACGGAAACTTCTATAGATTGTTCTTTTTATTTATCCGTAAACAATGTTATTGTTATGGAAGGTGATGGAGTAGATGATGATGATGACTCCATTCCTCAGGCCTCAGCTTGCTCATGTGCTGTTTTTAGAAATCCAGGTCTGCATCACACATGATGGAAAGGTGAAGTGCAGGAATGTATGGAGTGTGATCTGCCTGCTCTGAGTTTTCCTGGATCCCTCTAGGATATTCATCCTGCAACATTGTGTTCAGCTTCATGGCTTTCTGTCTGTCCATGGCAAGTAAGTGAAGGAGCGTCCGCTTCCTTCCGTCTGTCCATGGCAGGTAAGTGAAGGAGCATCCGCTTCCTTTTGTCAGTCCATATCTTGTTGGTGAAGGCGCAGCCGCTTCCTTCCATCTGTGCATGGCAGGTACGTGAAGGAGCAGCCGCTTCCTTCCGTCTGTCCATGGCAGGTAAGTGAAGGAGCACCCGCTTCCTTCCGTCAGTCCATATCTGGTTGGTGAAGGAGCATCCGCTTCCTTCCGTCAGTCCATATCTGGTTAGTGAAGGAGCAGCTGCTTCCTTCTGTGTGTCCATTTCCACCACATTGCAGATGAGTCCACATGGTGACATAGCAAGTATGACTGCAAGAATTCATTCAATTTCAGCAACTAATTACTTGCTATACTTATCCAGAGGAAGGTGAAAAACCCCGAGGACTTGTTCTTGGATAATCCTCATAGCAGGGGAAAAAAATTCATTCCTGACCCCAAAAATGGCGATCGGAATGAATCCCTGGATGGTTGGTGCTCGAAACACTCGCAAAATCACACCACTGTATAACATGGACCAGAGCAATCTGATAAAAAAGGGATTACACTCGGACCAATGTTATTCAATGAGGCCGCGCAGATCTGTGTTTTTTTCTCAGCGATATTCGGCTTGAGGAAATAATTGCAGCAAGCGGCGATATCACTGCAAAATCAGATGGGTGCAAGAAAAACGGATGGATGCCATACGGACCATCAGAGTGGATGAATTACGGATACATTACCCATTCTGTAAGATGGAAACTGTAACTGCTCCTGTAAAAGATTAATATTTGCTGCATAAGAAAGTATTGCATGCGGAGGTCGAGCGTGCACACCCTCTGATCCATTCAGGATGGGGTTGCTGAGCATTAATCTTGAGATCACTAGGGATCTAGCAGTTGGACCCTCTGAGGTCATAATGTGATCCCATATCCTGTTTTTTTTTTTTGGGGGGGGAGTGGGGGGAGGGGAAGAGGGAGGGATAACGTTTAATGCATTTATTGTGAACTTATTAAAGGACATGGTCCTGTAAAATGTAGTTTTATGTAGGGAGTGAAGGAAGATCACACATCACAGATTTTCATCCTCTCGATGCAGCCAGACAGCTCCCCACTGCCCTGGGGGAATCCAGAATACGGGGTCACTCTGGAAAGAGGAGTTATTTCATGTAAAGAATAAATATTTATCTAATGTCCCAGAAAGGTGACACTACCCACAGTATTCATATGGCTATCACCTAAACGTGTCACTCCCTCAGGACTATGACCACACCAGCCACACGCCACTAACACACTACACACAGTAATCATATGGCTATCACCTAAACGTGTCACTCCCCCAGGACTATGACTACACCAGCCACACACCACTAACACACTACACACGGTAATCATATAGCTATCACCTAAACACATCACTTCCCCAGGACTATGACTACACCAGCCACACACAACTAACACACTACACACGGTAATCATATGGCTATCACCTAAACGTGTCACTCCCCCAGGACTATGACTACACCAGCCACACACCACTAACACACTACACACGGTAATCATATAGCTATCACCTAAACACGTCACTTCCCCAGGACTATGACTACACCAGCCACACACGACTAACACACTACACACGGTAATCATATGGCTATCACCTAAACACGTCACTTCCCCAGGACTATGACTACACCAGCCACACACCACTAACACACTACACACGGTAATCATATAGCTATCACCTAAACACATCACTTCCCCAGGACTATGACTACACCAGCCACACACAACTAACACACTACACACGGTAATCATATGGCTATCACCTAAACGCGTCACTCCCCCAGGACTATGACTACACCAGCCACACACGACTAACACACTACACACGGTAATCATATGGCTATCACCTAAACACGTCACTTCCCCAGGACTATGACTACACCAGCCACACACCACTAACACACTACACACTGTCATCACATGTGTGAGACTTGTGGAACTCCTAATGTGAACCTGCAGGACCGCGACAACGAACCTCCCTCGGGTGAGCTGGCCTAGTGGACCACCCCCTATACAGGGAGCGTCAGGGGCAGGCCCAGGGGAGACTGTTTCTGCGGAAGCTGATACCCAGGGACAGTAGGTAGGAGACACAAGCGGAAAACAGACTGGGAGACAGGTAGCAGGGACCGACAACCGCAGGGGAGACTGCTGAATATCCGAAGGAGAACAACGGAGGAGGAACACTTAGGAGGAACTGGCGACACAGTAAGAGAAAGGAACAGGCTGGGACGGAAGGCACTAGGAGAGAACTCAGAGAGGTCACAAGATAGGGTGGCGCAGGACGCAAGGCAGCGCGCAAGGCAGTTCAGACAGGCAGGTAGACAGGAGAGCGCAGGGAAGCTTGGAGCCTGAATCAAGCATGGGACACAATGGACAGTCAGGCACAGAGCAGGGGGAGAGGCTACCTGATATAGAGTGCGTGCTGCAGGACTTCTGGGTCAGGGTCCTCCCAGGTCATAGAGTGGAGGAACTGAGCGGCTGTAGTCAAGCCCGAGGAAGTGCGCGTGCGCTACTAAGCCTGGGATGCCAGGTGTACATGCACACCCGACGGGACCCAAGAGACAGGAAGTGAGGAGTTCGGGTGACGCACGGTCACTCCGGGAGCGCGCCGGGACAGTATGCCGGGGCCCGGGAGTAGGTGCGGCAAGCACGGCAGACGTGACAATATGGCTGTCACCTAAAGGCGTCACTCCCCCAGGACTATGACCACACCAGTCACACACCACTAACACACTACACACTTTTGGCAATGTCAACTTTTCTGGGGTGTACACAAACGCAAGGTCAATTGTACTGAAAGCAATGCAGGAACGCGGGATGCAGTGACGAGCAGGAGGCAGAGCAAGAGTTAAAGGGTTTATTGCAGGGGTTACTCCACGCAGGGAGAGAAAGGGTTAAAAGGAGAGTTAAACTAAATATTACGTCAGGGTAAGAACAACCGGTTATGAAACAGGTAAACTTATCAGTCTGAGGAATTCCGGCCTGTCGAAGCTTGAAATCCCACGGTGGCGCCGTAATGACGCGTGAAGTCTCTGGCTTGATCATTTTGAAAGTTGATACACTGCCTCCTGACGGATGCTGTGAATCCTGGCTCTCCGAGGAGAGGTCCTGGAATACCGGGAAGACGTCCCTCCCTCTTGCTACAGATTCTGTCATCTCTTGGCATCACAGATTTGGCCCTATTCTGGATCTCGTCATTTCTAACAGACCGGACATTGTGTCTCCCTATCCCACACCACCTCCTCACCCCCTGTCTGTCAGTGTTCCCCAAGGCTCAGTTCTAGGACCCCTGCTCTTCTCCATCTACACCTTTGGCCTGGGACAGCTGATAGAATCCGACGGTCTGCAGTATCATCTCTCCGCCGATGACATGCAGATCTACCTATCTGGACCTGACATCACCTCCTTACTGACCAAAATCCCACAATGTCTGTCCGCTATTTCATCTTTCTTTTCTACTCGCTTTCTAAACTGAACATAGACAAAACAGAGTTTATCATCTTTCCCCCATCTTACTCTACCCCTTCACCAGACCAATCCATCAATGTCAATGGCTGCTCACTTTCCCCAGTCCTGCATGCTCGGTGCCTTGGGGTGATCCTCGACTGTGCCCTCTCTTTCAAGCCACATATCCAAGCCCTTGCTTCCTCTTGCTGACTCCAACTTAAAAACATTTCCCAGATCCGTACATTCCTTGACCAAGAAACTGCAAATAACACTTGTGCACGCCCTCATCATCTCCCACCTTGACTATTGCAACCTCCTGCTCTCTGGCCTCCCCTCTAGCAATCTTGTACCACTCCAATCTATCCTAAACTTTGCTGACCGACTAATCCACCTGTCTCCCTGTTATTCCCCAGCCTCTCCTCTCTGCCAAGCCCTTGATTGGCTTCCTTTTGTCCAGAGGCTCCAGTTCAAAACCCTAACCATGACATACAAAGCCATCCACAACCTGTCTCCTCCATACATCAGTGATATGGTCGGCCGATACTTACCTACACGCAACCTTCAATCCTCTCAAGATCTCCTTCTCTACTCCCCTATTATCTCTTCTTCCCATAACCGCATACATGACTTCTCCCGTGCTTCCCCCATACTCTGGAACTCTCTACCACAACACAACAGACTTTCACCTGCCATGGAAACTTTCAAAAGGAACCTGAAGACCGACCTGTTCCGACAAGCCTACAACTTGCAGTGATCCTCAGTCTACTGAACCGCTGCACAACCAGCTCTACCCTCTCCTAGTGTATCCTCACCCATCCCCCGTAGACTGTGAGCCCTAGCGGACAGGGTGCAATCTCCTTCTGTACTTGTGTGTGCATTGTATTGCTCATGTTGATTGTACTTGTCTATGTATGCCCCTTTTTTCACATGTAAAGCGCCATGGAATAAATGGCGCTATAAAAATGAATAATAATAATAATGTAGGATACATATGTAAGCCCTGTGATAGTTTAGACTGTTTGTTCCCGTGAACCATGGACAATATACTCCAGTGTAATTGGAAATAACCCCCCTTGAATAAAAGGAAATTAACATGATGTTCTGTACTCTGTGTCCTGATCTATTTCATTAGGTTTTGTCCTGTGTCCTGGATCCCTTGCTACAGATGTGTACGGTCTCTGCCAGTAATTTGGGCACAGCTGACATGGCCACATACATGGTCAATTGTCTTTATGTGATGAAGACGACGTTGGCTTTATTTGAGTTCACTGACAAGCGTCTTGAGATGCTGCAATTCCAGGCAAGTCTGTCTCCAGTGTATTACTTCATTAGCTACAGCTGAATTTTCTTGCTTCTCTTCTCCAATCAAATATAGAGCGTTAAGGAAGGAAAAGTGTATCTATTCATAGTCATTTTTATGGAAGAGACACCTTCATAGACCTTCATGAACCTTTATAGACTTATCCACATATGTAAGATTGGCTTCATAATAATTTTTGAAATTAACTCAATCTCCGCCATCTGATTGGCCGCTCCTCAGTGTCCCTCCTCCCTGCTGAAATCTTACACTACTCAGTACAAGCTGCAGCTGTCAGTTAGGCTGGATGCATGGACGGAGACTGAATACACGCATGAGCTCTTTCACTCTTTAGCTCATGTTATTATCTGAAAATCCATATCAGAAGGGCTCTATAACCCAAAGGAAGCATAACGGCCTCATCAAGTTTGTGATCTTCTATTTTATAATGTATGCAGTTTGTTTGGTAAAATTCTAGTGGAAGATCCCCCTTTAAATGTGTTCCTGTTGTAATTGTATTTGACTTACTAATACACTTGTAGTAGCAAATCTCCATAGATTTTCCCTGTTTCGTCAAAGCTTGGCACAGTAGAGTTTCCTGTGTGTTAGGGGCTGGCTGATTGCTCATTTAAGTAGCTAAGCGAACCCCCCCTTTTGTGACTGTGCATCCACCATCTAGACAGACACTACACTCTCTTTCAATGTACAGTCCCAAAACTTAGCCCCCTGAGACTGACTTCCCTGACATTGAAGAGCAGCACATATCACGCACCTGTCTTATTCATTAGAATAGGACGGGGCATGATACTTGCCACTCACACACGCAAGCCAGCTGGTATCTGTAGATTGACATAACTGACCACGTTCACCTCCTAATGGAGGTGACCAGTGCTGGTTTATCCCTTTCAATTCCAACCTGTTCACTACTACTTATATAAAGGAATTTAAAATTATAAAAGAGTTTATAACTGAAAAAAAAAAAAAAAAAAAAAAAAAAAAATGATGGACACAGTCATATCACCTAATGCTCCCCACGGTGATTAGTGATTAGCAGCAGCTCTCTCTTCCTCTGAATGTATGTGATTTTGTCCGAAGGCAGGGTGAGTGAAGCCAGTGCTGATTGGCCACAGGGATCTCATGACATAACATGTCACGCGATCCTTGGGAGAGCCAGTGCCAACACCGCTGGATCGGCATCGGCACTGGAGGTCAGTATAGGTGTTATTTTACTGGGGGGGGGAACATAGGGATGCAGAAGGGGGAGTATGAGTAGTAGACAAACCCCCATTACTTTACTTATCAGGATTTTAACTATGTTCCAATAATAGTGTAATGTCTATTTTTCACATTGTTTGTAATATTTAATAGTACCATGTGTTTTTTCCCTTTTATAGATTGATGCTCATTTGGACACTCTAATTAATGAACAAGCCTCTTATGTATTGACCAGAGCGGGATTAAGCCAAATATACAGTTGTCTGCAGCAGCACAGGCCTGAGCAGGTGAGAAATAGATCCCGTCACATCTAAAATCCAGTGTTCCTGTATGGAGAGCATAGCTGAAATACAAGATCAGGTTTCATTTTAACACCACACACTTCTACCATCACCATGTGCTAGCCCGCCTAGTTGACATGTGTTCTTTTTTTTTCTTACTATGAACCTGCACTTTTTTTTTCTATTGTCCAATATAAGACTAGCCCATATAATATAGAAGACTAGCCCATATAAGACTTGCCCATATAATATATGACTAGCCCATATAATAGCCCTCCTCCTTATTTGTTAGCCAGCAGCATCTGCACCGTTCTGCAACAGTCTTGTAAAAATCCTGCAGTGAAAAGAAGGGACCAATATTCTGCTAATCTGTTCCATGTTTGGTTGGTGGCCGATGGAGCCATGCATTCTGAGATCGGGGGCAGGGATTCGAATTTTTTTCAGACTGGTCACCGGAGGAGGTGTCTGCTTCAACCAGTCATCCAGTGTCTTACAGGCACACACAGGAGAAGGAGGTGGACAAGGCTGAGCTCCATACACACAGACGGTTTCTTTATAGATTTCTCACTTACAATTGTAAAAAGAGACAAAAGTCAACATTGCATTTGTCAACCATCTATCTATATAATCGTCTAAGGTCCACTTCCGTCTATTTGTCTGTCTGTCACGGAAATCCCGCGTCACTGATTGGTCGCAGCCGGCTGGTCGCGACCAATCAGCGACAGGCACAGTCCGGCCCCTCCCTACTCCCCTCCAGTCAGCGCCCACATAGCATTTTAGCAGTCCGTTAAATGGACTGCGTTACACCGCAGCATAACGCGATTTAACGCTGCCATTAACCCTGTGTGACCAACTTTTTACTATTAATGCTGCCTATGCAGTATCAATAGTAAAAACATATAATGTTAAAAATAATAATAATAGTAAAAAAAATCATTATACTCTCACCTTCCGGTGTCCGCGGCAGCCTTTCCCGCTCCTTGCAACGCTCTGGTCCCAAGAATGCATTGCGCCAACGACTTGTGATGACGTAGCGGTCTCGCGAGACCGCTACATCATCACGGGTTATTGCTGCAAGGCATTACTAGGAACGGAGCGACGTGAGGAGCATCGCTAAAGGCCTGGGCCGGATCCAGAGGCCGCCGGAAGGTGAGTATATAACTATTTTTTATTTTAATTCTTTTTTTTAACAGGGATATGGTGCCCACATTGCTATATACTGCGTGGGCTGTGTTATATACTGCGTGGGCTGTGTTACATACTGCGTGGGCTGTGTTACATACTGCGTGGGCTGTGTTACATACTGCGTGGGCTGTGTTACATACTGCGTGGGCTGTGTTACATACTGCGTGGGCTGTGTTACATACTGCGTGGGCTGTGTTACATACTGCGTGGGCTGTGTTACATACTGCGTGGGCTGTGTTACATACTGCGTGGGCTGTGTTACATACTGCGTGGGCTGTGTTACATACTGCGTGGGCTGTGTTACATACTGCGTGGGCTGTGTTACATACTGCGTGGGCTGTGTTACATACTGCGTGGGCTGTGTTACATACTGCGTGGGCTGTGTTACATACTGCGTGGGCTGTGTTACATACTGCGTGGGCTGTGTTACATACTGCGTGGGCTGTGTTACATACTGCGTGGGCTGTGTTACATACTGCGTGGGCTGTGTTACATACTGCGTGGGCTGTGTTACATACTGCGTGGGCTGTGTTACATACTGCGTGGGCTGTGTTACATACTGCGTGGGCTGTGTTACATACTGCGTGGGCTGTGTTACATACTGCGTGGGCTGTGTTACATACTGCGTGGGCTGTGTTACATACTGCGTGGGCTGTGTTACATACTGAGTGGGCTGTGTTACATACTGAGTGGGCTGTGTTACATACTGAGTGGGCTGTGTTATATACTACTTCGCTGTTCTCTACACTACGTGGGCTGTGCAATATACTACGTGGCTGTGCTATATACTATGTGGGCTGTGTTATACTGCGTGGGCTGTGCTATATACTACGTGGGCTGTGTTATATACTACGTGGGCTGTGTTATATACTGCGTGGGCTGTGTTATATACTGCGTGGGCTGTGTTATATACTACGTGGGCTGTGCTATATACTACGTGGGCTGTGCTATATACTACGTGGGCTGTGCTATATACTACGTGGGCTGTGCTATATACTACGTGGGCTGTTATATACTGCGTGGGCTGTGCTATATACTATTTGGCTGTGCTATATACTACATGGGCTGTGCTATATACTATTTGGCTGTGCTATATACTATTTGGCTGTGCTATATACTACGTGGGCTGTGCTATATACTACGTGGGCTGTTATATACTGCATGGGCTGTGCTATATACTATGTGGCTGTGCTATATACTATGTGGCTGTGCTATATACTATGTGGCTGTGCTATATACTGCGTGGGCTGTGTTATATACTGCGTGGGCTGTGTTATATACTGCGTGGGCTGTGTTATATACTGCGTGGGCTGTGTTATATACTGCGTGGGCTGTGTTATATACTGCGTGGGCTGTGTTATATACTGCGTGGGCTGTGCTATATACTACGTGGCTGTGCAATATACTACGTGGGCTGTGCTATATACTACGTACCTGTGCTATATACTACGTGCCTGTGCTATATACTACGTGGCTGCTATATACTACTTGGCTGTCCTATATACTACGTGGCTGTGTTATATACTACGTAGCTGTGCCAAACTAGACTGCCAGATGTTCTGAAAAGTGAGGTGACACCTTAATGATGACTGACCCTTTCTTCCATTGACTTATACAGTATGTACGTGATTGAAATTAGACCTAAAGGATTTCCATCGATGACCTGGTTGTATTAACCTCTTTTACTACATATCATTCTCTTACAGGGACCACTATCAAACCTGCCCAGTATGGATGCAGTCTCACTGAAGGCCGCAATGGTAAAGCACTACACGGTTAATGTTTTGTTACCCAAATATATATTCATAATGTAAATGTGAGCTGTCTGATGGTAACGTTTCTCGTTGTGGAGCGGACTGTCACTGTAAGGAGACTTAAAGGCCATGCAATGCTTCTCTGGGATTTTACATTTTTAAATAGCCTCTCTAGAGCGGAAGTCGATTTGAACTCTAGCGCCACCTATTGGTGGGGTGGGGGTTAGTAGTCCTAAAACTTACACTTGGGATAAGAAGCCAAACCAGACACACCATTTGAAGACACATCATTTCCCCTCATCAGTGCAAAGCAGGATGTGTGATTTGAAAGTGGTATTCTCCACAAAGAGAAATGTTACCCCTAAGACCACCTGTTGGAGGCCTGTAAGGCAGTCAAATCAGATCTCTTGCTCTGTACTGATGAAGGGCAAACACGCAGTAACATGAGTCTGCAAATGTAGTGTCTGGCTTGACTTCTCTGAAGAGGCTATTTGCATATCTAGACCTGTGATGCAAAATAGTCTTTGGTCCCAGGGCCTTATATCAGATTATATATTTCTCCAATAGCTTCAGAACAGTTTTAAAGGGGTTGTCCAGTCATAATATATTGATGACAGGACATCAGTATTAGATCTCTGGAGACCAACATCCGGCACCCCACAGATTAGTTGAAACTAGTCAGCCTGCAGCTGAATGTAAATAGATGGAACAGAGATGTAAAACACAGCAATAATAAGTGTACTGTGGCGTCTCCCTGATGCTGCAGAGCAGGTACGACAGCAGCTACATTTCTAAAAATAAGAGCTGTTCTGCAGTACTCCGCAGCGGCAACTACACATTGATTGTTGCTGCACTGTGCAGTTTCGTTCTATCTATTTACATCCAGCTGGAGCTTTTAAGATCTGATCAGTGGGGATATCGGCCCCCAACCAATCGGATATTAATGACCTTTCCTTTAAATAGGGCATCAATTTATTATGACTCGACAATCCCTTTAAGATTTACTGCAGCCCTTGGAAATTGTGCAATGTGAAAGGTGGCAAAGCGCACCAAACAGCAAATCCTTGTGGCATGCACCACCTTCTCGCACCCTGATCAGTGATGCATTGTGCCCATAGCTGTGACCGCCACAACGTCCCCCAATAATGACTAGTCACTTGGCTTATGAACATGATGATTATAGCAAGAAATGACCTGTCAGTGCTGGTAGAGTGCACCTAAACTTTTCAGTAAGTTGTAGTCCCCATTACTTACCGATTGGTTCTAGTTCTGTAACCTCCACCGATCTCTCAAGTGCTCAGCTAATTCTGTAGTGCGTGCAGAGCGGTATACAGATGTTCAGTTTAGCCCCACATCACTCTGCCCACTTTTGAGCATGTTAATTGAAATCGGATTTATTCTACCCAAGGTGGGGGCAAAATAAAATAGGAATAGAATACCCTGATTACATCATTGTGTCGCTTACTGGGCTCCTTGCTGCAGACTTGATGATCACTGTTTTATCTTCTGAAGCTTTGCTTGTTCTCCAAATAGCCAGAGCTCAAGAAGATCAGGAGCTCGTCATTGAGAGGACTAGCAGAGCTGCAGTAGATGAAACGGTGGTTTAACACAACTGCAGCCCAGTATAGGACCCAGCGCTGCTATCGGGGTCTCAACGATGGGGCAGCAAATACTTGGTGGCTGATTCTATATAAGCACTGCTGCCCTTTGGTTGGAGAGATCATGGGCTCTCAGGACCCCATCCCCCACTGATCAATTGTATTTAACATATCAAAAAGTAGGTAAAAGTTTAGTTACCATTTAATAACACCAAACACTTGTATGTGTATTGTGCTTCTCACTAAATTAGAACATCATCAAAAAGTTAGTTTATTTCAGTTCTTCAATACAAAAAGTTAAACTGATATATTATATATATAGAGTCATTACAAACAGAGTGATCTATTTCAAGTGTGTGTTTCTGTTAATGTTGATGATTATGGCTTACAGCCAATGAAAACCCAAAAGTCATTATCTCAGTAAATTAGAATACTTTATAACACCAGCTTGAAAAATTATTTTTAAAATCCTAAATGTTGGCCTACTGACATGTATGTTCAATAAATGCACTCAATACTTGGTCGGGGCTCCTTTTGCATCAATTACTGCATCAATGCGGCATGGCATGGAGGCGATCAGTCTGTGGCACTGCTGAGGTGTTATGGAATCCCAGGTTGCTTTGATAGCAGCCTTCAGCTCGTCTGCATTGTTGGGTCTGGTGTCTCTCATCTTCCTCTTGACAATACCCCATAGATTCTCTATGGGGTTAAGGTCCGGCGTGTTTTCTGGCCAATCAAGCACCGTGATACTGTTGTTTGTAAACCAGGTATTGGTACTTTTGGCAGTGTGGACAGGTGCCAAGTCCTGCTGGAGAATGGAATTTCCATCTCTAAAAAGCTTGTTGGCAGTGGGAAGCATGAAGTTCTCTAAACTTTCCTGGTAGATGGCTGCGCTGATTTTGGTCTTGATAAAACACAGTGGACCTACACCAGCAGATGATATGGCTCCCCAAACCATAACTGATTGTGGAAACTTCACACTAGACCTCAGGCAGCTTGGATTGTGGCCTCTCCACTCTTCCTCAGACTCTGGGACCTTGATTTCCAAATGAAATGCAAAATTTATTTTCATCTGAAAACAACACCTTGGACCACTGAGCAACAGTCCAGTTCTTTTTCTCCTTGGCCCAGGTAAGATGCATCTGGCATTGTCTATTGGTCATGAGTGGCTTGACACAAGGAATGTGACACTTGTAGCCCATGTCCTGGATACGTCTGTGTGTGGTGGCTCTTGAAGCAATGACTCCAGCAGTAGTCCACTCCTTGTAAATGTCCCCCACATATTTGAATGGTTTTTTCCTATCAATCCTTTCAAGGCTGCGGTTATCCCGGTTGCTTGTGCACCTTTTTCTACCACACTTTTTCCTTCCACTCAACTTTCCATTAATATGATTGGATACAGCACTCTGTGAACAGCCAGGTTCTTTAGCAAAGACCTTTTGTGGCTTACCCTTCTTGTGGAGTGTGTCAGTTACTGCCTCCTGGACATCTGTCAAGTCAGCAGTCTTCCCCATGATTGTGGAGCCTGCTGAAACAGAATAAGGGACCTTTTTAAACTCTTACAAAACCTTTGCAGGAGTTTTTTTGTTAATTATTCTAATTTACTGAGATAATGACTTTTGTGTTTTCATTGGCTGTAAGCCATAATCATCAACATTAAAAGAAATAAACACTTGAAATAGATCACTCTGTAATGACTATATAATATGAGTTTCACTTTTTGTATTGGAGAACTGAAATAAATTAACATTGTGATGATATTGTAATTGTGAGTAGCACTTGAATAGTTACTTTACATGGGGACCTGCTTGGTATTCCTTGTAGGCTTTGTGTTATTCAGTTTGCGAGGTTGTAACTTGTATGAACTTGAATTCAACTTTGTGTGACTATTTGGGGGCCTGTTATATTTAGCAGGGGACATGTTCTATTTTGTAGCCACAGCATAATGATAAGTATACCAGGATATAAATGGCGGCATTGTACGAGCAGCCACCTACTGGCAAGATGCCTGCCAGCTATTATTAATGCCCGGCTTCACTCCTGCCCCTCAGTAATAAAAGGTGGGAGGGGTGTACAGATGTGACACTGTGACTTTTTGGGCTCTGTTTCTAAGTTTGTCTCTGGCTAGGCAGACATGGCTGGACTGTGACCGTCTCTCCCTGACATAGAAGGATATACATACCGGCTAGACGCAGGAGCTGGTGCCAGCGCCATATGTCACTTCTGTAGTGGTAACCGCCAGCCTCTCGTCTGCTGTCTCTATAATTATGTCACCCTCCTCCTATGGAGGGGCAAGCACAGGGAGGCGAGAAGAAAGCTGGGACTGTGAACTATGTCACAATGTGTGGCTTCATTCTACGTCTATATCTAATTCTAGGAAGGAGTTCTGCCTGGAGCACGTAGAGGGGTCGCAGGAGCTTTATCTCATTTCTTTGAATTCCTGGAGTCACACACCTCTTCCCAGAATTAGTTTAGCTTGGGGTTCTTCACATTGTCTTCTAAGGAATCTGTCCCCAGCTTTGTACTGCCTTCTTGATTCCATAGCTGACTTATTCCTTGTGGTGCTTTTTTATAAAATCTGCCACTCGAGTCCAGAGTCCTGCAATGTAGTCCTTTTTGTGAAAGTGTAGCTATGCTTTACAGGTAGCTTGTCAGCACAGAATGACTGTTCAAACCAAGCACAGTCACTCTGTGCCAACCGTTCACCTTCACACCTAGTTGTATTCCTTTTATCGGCACTCGTGTTCTTTGTTTGATAGCTCTGGCTTTATAGAGCCAGGGAAGCACGGAGATAGGTGGAAAACAAGCAGGTCCACTGAAACCGACTGGCTGCTCTGTGCTTGGTTTGAACAGTCATTCTGTGCAAGCAGGTTCCCTTTAAGAAAAAGTTTTCTACATTTTGCCGAAACGTGCTGCACTACTGCTGCAATGTAAGCAATCAGTAACTTTCCACTTACAGTATTTCTTGTCTATAGGTTCAGTTCGATCGGTATTTGGCGGGCCCTGACAATCTGCAGATGCCACAGCTGAATTTCTTCCTAAGTGCCACCGTAAAGTAAGTGACAGTTCACTTAATAAATACGTAATTATTCTATAAGTTATAAGGTGAAAGTGAAAATGACAATGACGAATATGGATATACTTCCAAACACAAAGGAAAAAAATTATCCACAACACGTAACAAAAATAACAATATCCTTTATTAAGCCAAAATGAAATCAACTTATACCCTAAAATGTAGAATTATTGCAAAATGGAGAGAGTGAAGGAATAAAAGCGTGGGTGACAATAGTGGAGGCCTAATAACAGCTCCACACCTGCCCCATCGTAGGTAACCATACGGAGGAAGAAATACCAAAAAGGCAAATAATAATATTGTAAGTGATGACAATGAAGCCATATGTATAAACTGTAGAGTGCACACCATCATGAGATGTAATGAATGCACATGTAGCATAATAGAAGTGTCTTGTGTTAAGGTCCCCTTAAATGAACTAATATTCAGGAACAAGCTCTCATTAGAATACCCTTTGTATAAACAGGCCGGCAATCACCCAACGAATGAACAAATCATCAGGTGCTTGGATCTTTCATGCTGGCTTTAAAATCATCGTTCTCAGCAGCACATTATCCTGTGTAACCTGGTGCTGTGTTGCCGATAACGTGATACATTTTATAGTCACAGAACAATCACTCTGTGCTCATAGTATTCTGGACGACCTGTCTAAAGACATCATTAAACGACCACACGTAAGATTGTATACAGCCGATAAGAGTTCATTCAACTCCTCTAAATGGGCCCTTAGGTGTCCCCTGATAAAGTGCCATCAAAAGTAAGTATACCCAACAATGGCATACAGCAGGTGAGCAATCATTAGCAAAGGAACGTTCATGTATTCTCTATGGGGAGAGAGGAGTAAGCTACTGCCGTTCATGTATTCTCTCTGGGGAGAGAGGAGTAAGCTACTGCCGTTCATGTATTCTCTATGGGGAGAGAGGAGTAAGCTACTGCTGTTCATGTATTCTCTATGGGGAGGGAGGAGTAAGCTACTGCCGTTCATGTATTCTCTGTGGGGAGAGGAGTAAGCTACTGTCGTTCATGTATTCTCTCTGGGGAGAGAGGAGTAAGCTACTGTCATTCATGTATTCTCTCTGGGGAGAGAGGAGTAAGCTACTGCCCTTCATGTATTCTGTATTCTCTATGGGGAGAGAGAAGTAAGCTACTGTCATTCATGTATTCTCTCTGGGGAGAGAGGAGTAAGCTACTGCCGTTCATGTATTCTCTATGGGGAGAGAGAAGTCAGCTACTGTCATTCATGTATTCTCTCTGGGGAGAGAGGAGTAAGCTACTGTCGTTCATGTATTCTCTCTGAGGAGAGAGGAGTAAGCTACTGCCGTTCATGTATTCTCTATGGGGAGGGAGGAGTAAGCTACTGTCGTTCATGTATTCTCTCTGGGGAGAGAGGAGTAAGCTACTGCCGTTCATGTATTCTCTATGGGGAGGGAGGAGTAAGCTACTGCCGTTCATGTATTCTCTATGGGGAGGGAGGAGTAAGCTACTGCCGTTCATGTATTCTCTGTGGGGAGAGAGGAGTAAGCTACTGCCGTTCATGTATTCTCTATGGGGAGGGAGGAGTAAGCTACTGTCATTCATGTTTTCTCTCTAGGGAGAGAGGAGTAAGCTACTGCCGTACATGTATGCTGTATGGGGAGAGAGGAGTAAGCTACTGCCGTTCATGTATTCTCTATGGGGAGAGAGGAGTAAGCTTCTGCCGTTCATGTATTCTCTGTGGGGAGAGAGGAGTAAGCTACTGTCGTTCATGTATTCTCTCTTGGGAGAGAGGAGTAAGCTACTGCCGTTCATGTATTCTCTATGGGGAGAGAGAAGTAAGCTACTGTCATTCATGTATTCTCTATGGGGAGGGAGGAGTAAGCTACTGCCGTTCATGTATTCTCTGTGGGGAGAGAGGAGTAAGCTACTGCCGTTCATGTATTCTCTATGGGGAGGGAGGAGTAAGCTACTGTCATTCATGTTTTCTCTCTAGGGAGAGAGGAGTAAGCTACTGCCGTACATGTATGCTGTATGGGGAGAGAGGAGTAAGCTACTGCCGTTCATGTATTCTCTATGGGGAGAGAGGAGTAAGCTTCTGCCGTTCATGTATTCTCTGTGGGGAGAGAGGAGTAAGCTACTGTCGTTCATGTATTCTCTCTTGGGAGAGAGGAGTAAGCTACTGCCGTTCATGTATTCTCTATGGGGAGAGAGAAGTAAGCTACTGTCATTCATGTATTCTCTATGGGGAGATTGCTTCTACATACAGTTCACACTAATGAATTGTCTGATGAAGGTCCTTTGCCGGACCGAAAACGTTTATTCGTTAATTCGTTAATATTGTCTGGATGCATTAATAATAAAAAGAAGCAAAATAATTTTTTCCATCATACATGACGGCACCACGAGAGAGGGGATCCGCCCATCAAGGACAGGAAACCTTCAAGATAAAAGGGGCGGCTCCGCTCTCCACATCAGTTGGTTTACTGTCCTTGACGGGGAACCCTCAAGATAGAAGACTTCTGATGAAGACAGAAGACTTCTGATGAAGACAGAAGAGGATGCCTGGGCCTGGGTCGGGTGGATTTGGGCACCCGTCACCAGGTACCGGTAGTCGCCTCGAGGGCCATGTATTCCATGCCCCCCCTGAGCGAAGCATGGCCACAGCCCGTGAGGCAAACGCCCGGGTGAAGATGGAACCTCGGAGGCCATGATTAGTGACCATCCCGGTTGCCAAAAAAAAAAAAAAAAAATCCACCTGCTAATTTTGTCCTCGGAGGTCACAATGGGTGCTCCCTCCCTGTTGACTATGGTGGCCATGCAGCCTGTGAGACACATTGGTGCCCAGGCTAGGTAAGGCTCCTCGGAGGTATTATGCCATCCCTGTTGAGCACTGCAGATGGTCCCCCCCCTCACCTCCCCTCCTTCCTCCCTGGCATGGAGTACCTGTAAGCAGCATGATCGCAGCAGGGGAGCGGTCCATGGGACAAGCGCGGGGTAAGTGCAGTCCATACTGTGATCCAGCGCTGATCTCGGCACGTGTATCGCGCAGCCGGGAAGGAGAAGTGTGTGAACGCGTGTGCGCACAACATCCGGGACGCGGCAGCACTCGGAACCCTGGATGCGGTGCAAAGGGGCCGGGGGACCAAGAATTAGAGCGCGCACCGGAAGTAGTGGCCGGTTGCGCGCAAGGAGGATGCGCAGATGCTGGCACTGGGAGGAGGATCAACCAAGTGGAATAGTTGATTAAGGAGCGCGCACTGGAAGTAAGGACCGGGTCCTCGCTCAGGACCCGATGGCAGGATCAACCAGGTGTATGGTGGACCTAATAGCGCGCACCGGAAGTGGTTGCCGGGTGCGGGCTCTGACATAATTATACAGTGCAGGCATTGCGCTAGCGGCCGGCAGATGCAGGATCAACCAGGTGTTTGCATCTATGAGCACCGGAAGTGGTGCAGGCACGATCAGCCAGGTAATCAAATCATGACAGCTGCGCATATGCACCTGACTACTGAAGCAACCAGTAATGGCAGGATCAACCAGGTGATCCATTAAAAAAAAAAAAGGGGGTGAATCTATTTAAACGAGCCAGAAATGCTGCCCTGTGTCACTAAACCAGGCCAGGTTGAAGGTGACTACTCTTGTTACGTGGTAGTGTGTATGATGGAGAGCTTTTCGCCAGAACATTTGATGCTACAGCAAGAGATGCAGGAGAGGCGGTCTCGCTCAAGTGAAAAGAGCCAGACCCGCCGTGGCAGCAGCAGAAGCCTCTCGGACAGTGTACGGACGGATCGCCATACCAAGGAGGTGTCCCTAGTCTCATTGGGAGACACGGAGAAAACCAGCCAACCTCCGGATCCGGTACCCGTACTTTGAAAGCGTCCGAGTGGTGAGTGAACTTCGAGAAAGTCCAGCACGCTAAAGTCTGTTCTTTTCTCTTCTCTTATCTCCGTCTCTCCCCTCTTTTCTTGCATACATTTGGGGGGGGTGGAGTATAGGAGGTCCCCAAGAAGTATAAATCAAAGGCTAAAAACAAGGAATGTCCCTTATGCAAAAAAGCGTTAAAACCATCCTGGAATAAAAATCTGTGTCAGGATTGCATTAACAAGACGGTAGCGGAGGAAACACCCTCCTTTACAGAGAGTCTAAGATCACTGATCCAATCAGAGGTCTGTAGGTCTGTAAAAGCATTGCAGACAGCCGACACAGATTCCAGATCTAGGGACAGATCCAGCCCCTCAGTAGCATCCCAAAGAGATTCCTCGGAGTCAGGGTATGTGCACACGTCCAGATTTCTTGCAGAAATTTCCTGAAGAAAACCGGAAATTTTCTGCAAGAAATCCGCAATTTTTTTTTGCGTTCTTTTTCCGTTTTTTTTCGCGTTTTTTTTAGCATTCTGCAAGCGTAATTAGCTTGCAGAATGCTAAAGTTTTCCAAGCGATCTGTAGCATCGCTTGGAAAACTGACTGACAAGTTGGTCACACTTGTCAAACATACTGTTTGACAAGTGTGACCAACTTTTTACTATAGATGCTGCTTATGCAGCATCTATAGTAAAAGATAGAATGTTTAAAAATAATAAAAAAAATAAAAAAATGGTTATACTCACCTGCAGACAGCTGATCTCCTCAGCGGCGTCCGTTCCTATAGCTGGTGTGTGCGCGCAGGACCTTCCATGACGTCACGGTCACGTGAGCGGTCACATGACCGGTCTCGCGACCAATCACAGGACCGCGATGTAATCGCAGGTCCTTCACCGCACACCAGCTATAGGAACCGAAGCGGCAGCGTGCACCGGAGAGGCGGGAAGACATCGAAGGTGAGTATATCACTATTTTTTATTTTAATTCTTTATTTTTGACCAATTATATGGTGCCCAGTCCGTGGAGGAGAGTCTCCTCTCCTCCACCCTGGGTACCAACCGCACATAATCTGCTTACTTCCCGCATGGTGTGCACAGCCCCGTGCGGAAAGTATACAGATCAATGCACTCCTAGGTGTGCGGAATCCCCGCAATCCGCATTTTTAATGAACATGTTGCTTTTTTTTCGCGGAAAAAAATGCAACATTTGCACAAGAAATGCGGAATACACTGTAAATAATAGGAGGCATATGTTAGCGGTTTTTTCGCGTTTTTATCGCGTTTTTATAGCGAAAAAACGCGAAAAAAACGCGAAAAATACTGAACGTGTGCACATGGCCTCAGAGGGGGACTCAGATACAGCTCGCTGCTCAGATAGTAGCTCAGAGGAGGAAGACACATTTCCAGCGGAGACTACGGATAAGCTTATTAAAGCTGTTCGCTCTACCATGGGGCTGGTAGATGAGAAGGCAAAGAAGACAGCCCAAGAACTTATGTCTGCAAAAGAGAAAACGGAGGTCATTCCCTATTAATGAACAGCTACAAGAACTGATTAAAAGTGAATGGCAAAAACCGGAGAAAAGGTCCCAGATAACCACCTCCCTAAAAAGGAGATATCCTTTTGAAGAGGAGGCGTCCTCATCTTGGGACAGAGCCCCGAAGGTTGATGTGGCAATTTCAAAAGTTGCCAGAAAATCCTCCCTGCCATTCGAGGACCTATTTTCTCTAAAAGAACCTCTGGATAGAAAAGTGGACAGTTCCCTGAAAACAGCATGGGAAGCCTCGGCAGGAGCACTAAGGCCAGCTATCGCGGCCACTTGTGTAGCCAGATCCCTTAAAATCTGGATAGACAACCTGGAGGAACAGGTAGAACAAAAAGTTCCCAGAGAAACTCTCCTAGAGGCAATACCAACCATGAGAGCAGCGGCAGTGTTTCTAGCTGAAGCATCAGCAGACTCGGCTAGACTGGCAGCAAAGTCAGCAGCTTTAGCCAACACAGGACGCCGGGCGGTATGGCTTAAATGCTGGCCAGGAGAAACACAGGCAAAGATGAAGCTTTGCTCTTTGCCTTGTGAGGGGAACTTCCTGTTTGGACCGGCATTAGACGAGGTGTTGGAGAAAGCCGGTGACAAAAAGAAAATTTTTTCCAAAACAGCCATTTCAGCCCTTTCGGCGCTCCTTTCGGAGAGGCCAAAAATTCCGAAGGCAGCAGTATAGAGACCGAGGCAGGAGCAACTTCGATAAGCGGTCCAGGGGAGGAAAAGGCTTCTATTTTGGCAAGTCCCCCAGGGACACCAAGAAACCCTCCCAGTGACGGTGCTTCTCAGGTGGGAGGGAGGCTCTCTCACTTCCTTCCAGCCTGGGAGAGGATCTCCTCCAGCGTATGGATCCGACAGATCATAGGATCAGGCCTTAAACTAAAATTCCACCACTGGCCTCCCAAGAAGATACATGCAGACCCCGGTACAGTCCTCCCAAGAGAAACAAGACAATCTGGAAGGAGAAGTAACATCACTCCTAGACAAGCACGTCTTGGATGAAGTTCCAATAGAGGAAAGGATGGAAGGATTTTATTCCCCCCTTTTTCTCATAAAAAAACCGGACAATTCTTGGAGGACAATAATAAATTTAAAAGGCCTCAACAAATATCTAATAATTCCATCTTTCAAAATGGAAACCATAAAATCAGCGGTGAAACTTCTATATCCTCAGTGTTACATGTCCATCCTAGACCTCAAGGACGCTTATTATCACGTCCCAATCAGACAACAAGATCGTCAGTTTCTCAGAGTGGCAGTTCAGATGGGGTCCCAGTTGCGTCACTTTCAGTACAGGGCTCTGCCCTTTGGGATAGCAACAGCCCCACGAGTGTTTACAAAACTGATTGCAGAGGTCACAGCACATCTCAGAGAAAAAGACACTCTGATAATACCCTACTTAGACAACTTCCTGATAGTGGGGAAAAACTTTTCTCACTGTCAGGAGCAGGTCAGAATAGTGATGGACCCTCTACAGACACTAGGATGGCAACTGAACCTCAAAAAATCCAAACTAGAGCCAGCAATGGTCCAGAATTTCCTAGGGATAACAGTAGACTCCGTGGCGCAGGAGTGTCGCCTCCCAGAGGAAAAAGAGGAAAAGATCAAACAAATGAGGAGTTCCCTGGACATACACAGCCTCCAAGGTAATCACAACGGACGCCAGTCCATGGGGATGGGGAGCTCACTCAGACACACTATAGGTCCAAGACCCCTGGGCTCAAGAGGAGAAAAATCTATCCTCAAACGAGTGGGAACTCCTAGCGATCGAAAAAGCGCTAAAGAGGTTACTTCCACACTTGGCAGGGCATCATGTGAGAGTCCTATCGGACAACCGAACAGCGGTCGCATACGTGAACCACCAGGGGGGCACCCGTTCTCGGTCACTAATGCACATAACCAGAAGACTCATAACTCTAGCCGATAGGCATTTCCTTTCATTATCGGCCCTGCATATTCGAGGTGTGGACAATATAAAGGCAGACTTTTTAAGCAGGAACCACTTGAGGCAAGGGGAATGGTCCCTAAAAAGTCCATTTTTCAATGGATAGTGCACATGTGGGGAAGACCCAGTGTAGACCTCTTTGCCTCAAAAGCCAACAAAAAAGTTCGAAAGTTCTGCTCCCTGAACCCAGCAGACAGGCCGTTGGCAGTAGACGCCTTTAGCATAGAATGGACGTCAGGACGCCTGTATGCCTTCCCACCGATATGTCTAATCCCAGCAGTTCTGAAGAAGATCAGGGAGGACAAGGCCAGGGTAATTGTGATAGCTCCCTTCTGGCCGAAAAGACCATGGTTTTACTGGCTGAGAGTGATGTCAGTGACGGACCCGTGGGTTCTCCCGGAAGACCAGGACCTTCTAACACAGGGTCCCTTCAACCACCCGCAGAATTCCGGGCTACATTTGACAGCCTGGCATTTGAACGGTCGTTGTTAGAGAAAGAAGGGTTCTCAGCTGGGTTACTATCCACCTTGCTTAGTAGCAGAAAACCAGTAACGACCAAGATCTACGGGAGAATATGGAAGAAATTCTTTTCCAGTTCAGGGCCAATACGGGAAGGGGAGGTCCCGATAGTGGCAATACTGGAGTTCCTGCAAAAGGGCTTAGATTTGAGGTTAGCTGTTAGTACCCTCAAAGTACACATTTCAGCCTTAGCAGCCTTATTGAACTGTGACCTGGCAAGCAATAGGTGGGTGGTGAGGTTTATCCGAGCCTGTAGTAGAGCTGACTCTGTTCCATCCCCTACTCCTCCACCATGGGATCTAAATTTAGTGTTAACAGCTTTGACAGAAAGCCCCTTTGAGCCGTTAAATACAACATCAGATAAAGTACTGATATTAAAGACAGCTTTGTTAGTGGCACTTACATCGGCCCATAGGGTGGGGGATTTACACTGTGTTCCAAATTATTATGCAAATTGGATTTAAGTGTCACAAAGGTTTAATTGTTTTGTTTTTCAAATAAACTCGTGGGTGGTATTGTGTCTCAGGGCTCAATGAATCACTGAAATCAATCTTAAACACATGTGATAATTAGTTTTCCAGGTGATTCTAATTAAAGGAAAACTGCTTAAAAATGATGTTCCACATTATTAATCACAGGTTTCAAGCAATATGAGAAATAAAAAGGATCTCTCTGCTGCTGAAAAGTGTTAAATAGTGCAATGCCTTGGACAAGGTATGAAAAAATTAGATATTTCACGAAAACTTAAGAGAGATCATCATACTCTGATGAGATTTGTGACTGAAACAGAGCACAGACAGAGTTAATGCAGATAAAGGCATAATGAGGAAGGTTTCTGCCAGACAAATTCATTGGATTAAGAGAGCAGCTGCCAAAATACCATTACAAAGCAGCAAACAGTTATTTGAAGCTGCTGGTGCGTCTGGAGTCCCTCGAACCTCAAGGTGTTGGATCCTTCAAAGGCTTGCTGTGGTGCATAAACCTACTATTCGGCCACTCCTAAACAGTGTTCACAAGCAGAAACGGTTGCAGTGGGCCCAGACATACATGAAGACTAATTTTCAAACAGTCTTGTTTACTGATGAGTGTCGAGCAACCCTGGATAGTCCAGACGGATGGAGTAGTGGATGGTTGGTGGATGGCCACCATGTCCCAACAAGGCTGCGACGTCAGCAAGGAGGCGGAGGAGTCATGTTTGGGGCTGGAATAATGGGGAACCAGCTGGTAGGGCCCTTTAAGGTTCCTGAAGGTGTGAAAATGACCTCAGCAAAGTAAATAGAGTTTCTGACTGACAACTTTCTTCCATGGTCTAAAAAGCAGAAACGTGCCTTCAGGAGCAAAATCATCTTCGTGCATGACAATGAATACCTCTGAGTAATTGGCTGCTATGGGCATAAAAGGAGACAAACTCATGGTGTGGCCACCATCTTCCCCTGACCTCAACCCTATAGAGAACCTTTGGAGTACCATAAAGCAAAAGATCTATGAGGGTGGGAGGCAGTTCACATCAAAACAGCAGCTCTGGGAGGCTATTCTGACTTCATGCAAAGAAATACAAGCAGAAACTCTCCAAAAACTCACAAGTTCAATGGATGCAAGAATTGTGAAGGTGATATCAAAGAAGGGTTCCTATGTTAACATGTAACTTGGCCTTTTAGAATGTTTTGGAGTTAAATAGCTTTTTTGTTCAGTGAATGTGACCTCCTAATGCTGCAAATTCCACAAATGAGCATTTTCAGTTCTTTAAAACATATCAAATGTTTAGAAATTCTACTGTGCATAATAATTTTGAATAGTGCATTTTGAGTTTTTATTCATTTTGGAGATTATACTGTTATCATTGGGAGGTTTCTTCAATAAAATTCGATGTATAATCTAACGGGTGATGACTTTTATTAGACTGACTGTCATTTGCATCGACCATTTAGGAAAATCTGAGAAAAATATCATTTGCATAATAATTTGGAACATAGTGTACACGCGCTGTCAGCTGACCCCCCTTACACACAAATTATGGACGATAGGGTTGTATTAAAATTAGATCTGGCATATCTCCCCAAAGTGGTATCGAGATTCCATAGGGCTCAGGATATAACCCTACCCTCTTTCTGTCCCAATCCTAGTAACAAGAAAGAGGAGAGACTCCATTGCCTAGATGTCAGGAGATGTATCCTACAGTATTTAGAGAATACAAAATCCTGGAGGAAGCAGAGGGCTTTATTTGTTTCGTTCCAGGGGTCAAGGAAGGGCCTTAAAGCCTCAAAACATCGCTAAATGGGTGAGAGAGGCCATTATTCTAGCGTATAGTAGTGCAGGCAGGGTTGTTCCACAGGGTCTGAAAGCCCACTCCACGAGGGCCATGGCGACGTCGTGGGCGGAGAGAGCAGATGCTACCATCGACCAAATCTGTAAGGCGGCCACTTGGTCCTCTCCGTCTACATTTTTTAAACATTATAGGCTAGACCTATCTGCTACCTCTGATCTCACATTTGGGAGTGTTACAAGCACTGATCCCTCCCTAAAGAGAATACAAATCTCTGTAACTCTCTCGTGGTGCCGTCATGTATGATGGAAAAACACGGGTATTACATACCTGGTAATGTGTTTTTTCATGAGACATGACGGCACCCTTATATTCCCACCCTTTTGATCACGTCATTAGTTGGGTGCATTATTAGCATTATTTGTATTATACACTCCCTGGGGTATCGGTGAATAGAACCGTATAGGATGTATTATTTATGTGTACACTAACCAGCGGAGTTCCTCTCGTACTCTGTAAAACAACTGATGTGGAGAGAGGAGCTGCCCCTTTTATCTTGA
Organism: Ranitomeya variabilis; assembly: GCF_051348905.1. Lineage (NCBI taxonomy): Eukaryota > Metazoa > Chordata > Amphibia > Anura > Dendrobatidae > Ranitomeya > Ranitomeya variabilis. The sequence continues at coordinate 695,615,161 of NC_135234.1, read as the reverse complement.
AGGTTTCCTGTCCTTGATGGGCGGATCCCCTCTCTCGTGGTGCCGTCATGTCTCATGAAAAAACACATTACCACGTATGTAATACCCGTGTTTCCTCACTACTGAGTGCCAAGTTTTTTCTATTATTATACATACGGTAACCCATTTCTCACCGAGTCCATGTGTAAGGGAACAGTCGGGAAGCCCCCACACTCAGGATGGTCGGCTGGTGCCACCAAAATCTGTGAGTCAGAAAACTTTAATGTACATTGGGTCCATTAGAGACAGAGACTATTCCACTGTGTGCAGCTATTCTCTTGTTTCACACAAGTATATCGTCGCATGTAGAAGATTGTGACTGCATTATTTTCTAAGTCTTTTGTATGTACAAAAAAATAGAAAAAGCATTCATAAAGATTTCTCCAATGTCTCGATAGACACTGTGGAGGTTTTTACTTTGTGGTCAGTGATATGAGAAGGAGCCACGTCTAGTGCAATGACTTGCTGGCCCGGACTGACTACTGAGCATGTACGACCACCAGCACCTGGAGTGGACGGTCGGCAACGTAAATAGAACAACACAACAAGTGACTACAAACTAAACCTCTTAAGGAATAATTACAATAAACTGATGCTTCTTGTATTGACCAGGGTTTCCTTTGAATAAAGCATTATGTCGCTAGAGAAGCAATACAGCTAGTGTTTCTTTAGAAAGTCTTCTATTATCTAGCAGGACTATTGGTATAACGGGGTCTATTTATACTATTATGTGGCCAGAAGCTCAAGATGAATCCTCTGTGCCTGGGAAAATGTGCATTATAGCAGGTGGATAATGTTACATATTGACTTCTCACCATAAATGAGGGGTTCAATTTCCCTTAACTCAATAATTATTATTATTATTATCATTTTCTTTCGTCTTCTTGCCCCTTAAAGACGCGGTGAGTAAAACATCGAGCCCACTCTGCGGCTGCAGCCTTTGGATCTCGCGTACTCGGCAGCGTTACATGCTGCTTAATGGAATGAATGGCTCGGCGTGGCTTAATGGGCATCGCCAGTTGATCTGCTGGGAAATAAAGACATATACGGTTTAAAAGCATTGTTCAAAGGATAATCGCTCGTGTATAACAGCGGAGCTGGAGGGAAGAGTGCTCCGCATTAGAGCTGGGTAATTTCACTCCTCCTCACCGTATAGAACTCGCAGACTTGTATGGAAGCTGCTTCTTCACGTCTGAATAAAGTACATTTCTCTCCTGAGTTTTGAGCTGCTGGAAGGAACTGCTGTGATGACAACATAAATATATTAAATGGATTTTAGAATATAATGTCACTTGGTTTTTGCATTTAGTCATATTTTTTCTCCTATAATTTTGTACAAAAAAAATACTTATAGCCCCACAAATAGTTTCAAAAGCGACTTCTGTGATTCTTTGCTGTTGCGCTCATGGTAGATCGGCGTAGTTTGGGCACTACATATAAATGACTGAATAATTTATATATACAGGATGGTTTTTGGCTGATTCTTCAATTGTGACTTTTTATGAAGTCGCTAATTTCCCTGGAAATGTTCTCCAGTCTCCCCCCAGAGTGATATTTTGTACACCAGATATGTTGGCTCACACTGTGTAGAATTTTAGCTAGCATGTGACTTTTTTTGCACTAAGGCTAGGTTCACATTGCGTTAATGTGTGCACGCTAACGGACAGCGTTGCACGGCGAAAATGTCGCAATTAACGCCGTGCAACAGGTCCGTTAGCGCACCCATTGACAGCAATGTGAAGTTTCCCTGTAGCGCATCGCTAGCGCGTGCCTTTTTCGGCTCGCACTAGCGATGTGCCGTTCTTTTGTAGCGAGCCTCGGACGCGGCGCGGCGCGCCCGAGGTCCGTTCCCCGCTCACGCAGATCGGGCATCTGCGAGAGCGGGGACGTTAACGCGACCCCTAACGCGGCCCCTAAATAAACATTGCGTTAGCGCAATCCGCTAGCGCTAGCACTAAACGGATTGCCCTAACGCAATGTGAACCTAGCCTAAAAAGCTAAGAAGTTGCAAAACCTGTAAAGACAAAAATAATGAACATTTTTTTATGTTTTGCAAATTTGAAGAACCACGTGCTGTGCGATCCTTAGGATGAAGCATGAGAAAGCCCCTTTTTCCCTACTTCAATCTATGTCTCCATCATACAGGCTGCTGTCACAAAAACCGTGTGCTCTAATTTTGGCTTACTGAATTTTGGAGGTCATCAGGACTGACTTGATTGGTGTCCTGTGACCGGATTGAAGGTGCAAGTTCCCTTTAATCATGCTGTGTTCATGGGCTTTGGCAATCAATCAAAGCCATCTCTGATCTTGGCTCTAGCCCATTCTTAGGATATGTTCTGGGAGCTGTCTCCCCTACTGCACAATAGACTGAAGACATGCACTGCCTGCCATCAAAAGATAGTTGGCATCGGTGAAAGGGTTAAGCCCACACAAGGGGCCCCTTTACAGATGACAAACATATAGTTATGCCCTGGTAGCCCTGCAATTAATCGTTGTAATCCATAGTTTGACCTCATTATATGTCTCAGACTTACCGACTAGTAAATTCAATTGTACAAGTAGTGTTAAAAGTTGACAATGGCACAGACCTTTTGTTTTTCTGCTTTCCTCATGCTCTTGGACAAGTCTGTGAGGACATACTGTGCCTCCTATTTCAGTGTGGGATATTTATTGCAGATTCTCATCCCATCAGATGACCTATTACTGTGCTGTTATCCTCCTTAGGTGTCCAGGGGCCCCAGAATGGCCCACCAGTGACTCCGGGATTACCATTGTTGCCTTGCAGCTCTGCCATCCAAGCTTTGAATCTGATCAAAAGCAACATCTGCGTGGGGTTTATATACACTCACTGGCCACTTTATTAGGTACACCTGTCCAACTTCTTGTTAACACTTAATTTCTAATCAGCCAATCACATGGCGGCAACTCAGTGCATTTAGGCATGTAGACATGGTCAAGACAATCTCCTGCAGTTCAAACCGAGCATCAGTATGGGGAAGAAAGGTGATTTGAGTGCCTTTGAATGTGGCATGGTTGTTGGTGCCAGAAGGGCTGGTCTGAGTATTTCAGAAACTGCTGATCTACTGGGATTTTCACGCACAACCATCTCTAGGGTTTACAGAGAATGGTCCGAAAAAGAAAAAAAATCCAGTGAGCGGCAGTTCTGTGGGCAGAAATGCCTTGTTGATGCCAGAGGTCAGAGGAGAATGGGCAGACTGGTTCGAGCTGATAGAAAGGCAACAGTGACTCAAATCGCCACCCGTTACAACCAAGGTAGGCCTAAGAGCATCTCTGAACGCACAGTGCGTCGAACTTTGAGGCAGATGGGCTACAGCAGCAGAAGACCACACCGGGTACCACTCCTTTCAGCTAAGAACAGGAAACTGAGGCTACAATTTGCACAAGCTCATCGAAATTGGACAGTAGAAGATTGGAAAAACGTTGCTTGGTCTGATGAGTCTCGATTTCTGCTGCGACATTCGGATGGTAGGGTCAGAATTTGGCGTAAACAACATGAAATCTTTGGGATGTGGTGGAACGGGAGATTCGCATCAGGGATGTGCAGCCGACAAATCTGCGGCAACTGTGTGATGCCATCATGTCAATATGGACCAAAATCTCTGAGGAATGCTTCCAGCACCTTGTTGAATCTATGCCACGAAGAATTGAGGCAGTTCTGAAGGCAAAAGGGGTCCAACCCGTTACTAGCATGGTGTACCTAATAAAGTGGCCAGTGAGTGTATTCTCCCTGTTGGCTTGGGTTTTCTCCAGATGCTCCATTCTCCTCCCACTCCTCCAGAATATGTTGGCGCTATATTAGTAAAGTAAAGCGCCTATGGTTGTGCATACAGGGTGGCACCACGTGCTCCAGTTTGGTAATGTATGTTGTGGATGTGACCTTTTATTTATTCACTTTTAGAACTGAACAGAATGATTTGATGAACGCTGGTCCATCGGCCACATCTGTTGACTGTGCCGCCAGACTGGAGCCTTGCGGACCTCCTATTACTTGTGACGGTGTGCCATGGTTACCTTGCGGGATGACATACTGGACGTTGTGGGGCCTACTGATCAGGATAGGTGCAGAGCAATGTCGCAGGTAGTAAGAAATTTGCAGGGCTCTGGTCAGGCAGCCACAAACTAATCACATCTGTGGATGTCCAGGATGTTGCGATTCTTTTTGCTCTTCACTTGGCAGACATGCCTGGTATCAGCTGTCAGTGAGCCCACCATCCCACTCTCCGACATCTCGGCTTCCCATATAAGCCAGCTCTAGTACCTGCAAAGTTTGGGTGCTGCGGTGTTGTGGAGGATTTACTGAGCTACGTGTCAGGCATTTAAAGGGAACTTGTCAACCCCCCCAGGCGTTTGAAACTAAAAGAGCCACCTTGTGCAGCAGTAATGCTGCATTCTGACCAGGTGGCTCTTTTAGTTATTGGTGCTGTAACTGCAGAAATAATCCGTTTTGTAACTTGTCCTAAATACCTTTCTTCAGTCCTGGAGGCAGGCCTTTTCCCCCTGCTGCAGATGCCACACAGCCGTCAGCCATGTCTTCTTGGCGCCGGGCGCCGCCTCCTCAGCGCTGTTTTGAAATGAGCCGGCGCCTGCGCTCTTTTCTCCTGCCTTGGGCAGGCTCAGTGAGCGCTGCCCGTCTTTCCTCCTATGTAGTCTAGCTGACTGCGCCTGTGCGGACGCCCTGCCTGTGAATCTCAGCCCCGCAGTGTCTTCTGATTTATTCTCACTGCAGGGCTGGGATTCACAGGCAGGGCGGCCGCACAGGCGCAGTCAGCTAGACTACATATGAGCACAGAGGACGGGCAGCACTCACTGCGCCTGCCCAAGGCAGGAGAAAAGAGAGCAGACGCCGGCTCATTTCAAAACAGCACTGAGGAGGCGGCGCCCGGCGCCAAGAGGATTTGAGTGACGGCTGTGTGGCGTCTGCAGCAGGGGGGAAAGGCCTGCCTCCAGGACTGAAGAAAGGTATTTAGGACAAATTATAAAACTGATTATTTCTGCAGTTACAGCACCCAGAACTAAAAGAGCCACCTTGTCAGAATGCAGCATTACTGCTGCACAAGGTGGCTCTTTTAGTTTCAAACGCCTGGGGGGGTGACAGGTTCCCTTTAAACCCAGAAACCAACTTCAGACATTTGTGCCAAAGCTAAAATTCTGTCTTTTTACTGCACAAAGCGCAGGTGATGTACATTATTGTTCCATAATTGAGCTGTTATGTTCTTTTATGCCTTTTTAGTTCTTGGAACTTTCCCCATAATACCGCCTAATGCCTTCTCCAACTCATTGTCTTTATTTTCAGTCTGGTGTTTTGCATTGAAACATTAGTGTCGGTGGTAGGGGTGGTTTAGCTATAAACACTTTGGGGCGTTCTTAGCTCTTTTTTTTCTATTGTTGTCTGGTGTGAAGTATTTGGAGACTTGTTGCGTCATTGTTGAGTCTTCCAGAAGAAGCTGAAAGGTTACTGTGACTTAAAGGACGTGAACTAAAATGTGATCCACAACCAGAGGATTTTTCATAATATTGTACATTGTATTTCAATAATACAGGACATTAAAAGGGGAAAATTCCACAAGTGGAATAAAAACATCAGGGGGGGGATATGTAATTACATGGACAGATTCTATGCTCTTGATGTAAAAGGTGAACCAAACAAATGATGATATAGTCATATAAATTACTTATAGAATAAATATTGAGCTAATGGCGCATTAGAATAGTAAAGAATAACAAGTTTAAGAACAATTGACCGATGCAGGTAAAGTGCATCGGTGTAGGTAGATATATCTATGTAACAAATGGTTCATTAATGTATCAGGAGAGAAAAGTAGTATAATATTGGCAAATACTTGATGGATGTATAGTAAATCCAGTAGGATAAAATACATTGTACAAATATATCAAGATGTTATTAACATTCGCAGTTAAGATCAAGATTCATATATCTACTTGTGTCTGTAACGTCAAATAATGTGACTGTGCAATAACGGATAGAGCTACAAATAGTATATAGATGTAGCCACAGTAAAGTAGGTATGGAGAAGAATTACATCACTGGAGATTTATACAGCAACAGTAATTACACAGCAGATCAAACTACGAGGGAGTCAAAGCTCAGGCGAAACGCGCGTCGGGCAGATGCAGGCGCTCACATGTGGGGTTTGTGTACTCTTGTTATCCATATGCCGTAGCACTTTACAATTCTCCTGCTATAGTTTGATCTGCTGTGCAATCACTGTTGCTGTATAGATCTCCAGTGATGTAATTGTTCTCCATACCTGCTTTATTGTGGCTGTATCTACCGTGTATATATATATATATATATATATATATATATATATATATATATATATATATATATATATATATATATATATATATATATATATATATATATATATATATATATATATATATATACTAGATGGTGGTCTGATTCTAATGCATCGGGTATTCTACAATATGTATAGTAGTATATAACGCAGCCCACATAGTATATAGCAGTGTGGGCACCATATCCCTGTTAAAAAAAAAAAAAAAAAAAGAATTTTAAATAAAAAATAGTTATATACTCACCTTCCAACGGCCCCCGGATCCAGCCCAGGCGTTTAGCGATGCTCCTCGCGACGCTCCGGTCCCAAGAATGCATTGCGGCAATAACACGTGATGATGTAGCGGTCTCGCGAGACCGCTACGTCATCATCTCGCGAGACCGCTACGTCATCTCCCGTCACTGCCGCAATGCATTCTCGGGATCGGAGCGTCGCGAGGAGCGGGAAAGGCGCCGGAAGGTGAGAATATAATTATTTTTTATTTTGTTTATTTTTAACATTAGATCTTTTTACAATTGATGCTGCATAGGCAGCATCAATAGTAAAAAGTTGGTCACACAGGGTTAATAGCAGCGTTAACGGACTGCTAAACCGCAATGGGGGCACTGACTGGAGGGGAGTAGGGAAGGGTGAATTCGCGGCAGGACTGTGCCCGTCGCTGATCGGCCGCGACCGGCTGGCCGCGACCAATCAGCGACGCGGGATTTCCGTGACAGACAAACAGACGGAAGTGACCCTTAGACGATTATATAGATAGATAGATATATCTACCTTATAGCCGCATAAGTAGATCTATGAATCTTGCTCTTTACCGCGGATGTTAATAACATCTTGATATATTTGTACAATCTATTTGTCCTACTGGATTTACTATACATCCATCAAGTATCTGCCAATATTATACTACTTTTCTCTCCTGATACATTAATGAACCATTTGTTACATAGATATATCTACCTACACCGATGCACTTTACCTGCATCGGTCAGTTGTTCTTATACTTGTTATTCTTTACTATTCTAATGCGCCTTTAGCTCTATATTTATTCTATAGGTAATTTATATCACTATATCATCATCATTTGCTTGGTTCACCTTTTACATCAACAGCTTAGAATCTGTCCATGTAAATACATATCCCACACCCCCTGATGTTTTTATTCCACTTGTGGAATTTTCCCCTTTTAATGTTATGTATTATTGAAATAAAATTTACAATATTGTGAAAACTCCTTTGGTTGTGTTTCACATTTTAGGTGGTATATTTCCACCTAAATACATTAAGATTTCCTGTAAGCATTAGACTGATCTAGATACGGCTGGAGTGATGGTCTCCGTGACACATGGAGGGCCTCGTTTACGTGTCATCGGCATGTGTCAGTAATGCACAGCTCCCCCCACTCCATTAAGGTGTATGGGATTTTAAATGCCCGTCTTCTCCAGAGTCAGACAATGACTCCACAAAGTTCAGACTTTTCGATAAAGTTGAGATTATATCACTATTGGTCCATCTGACTTTTGCTTGAAATGAGAGTCTTATTAATGCGCATCTTTACTCTTCTGTTTCTTTGTGGTTGGTACGCATTAGATATAGAGCTGAAAATATGACAAAAAAGTGAAATTTCCCTTTAAAGCAAATGTAAGTATTAGAATAGTGTTTCAATATTTGGGTGACTTTGATACCCCCCAACGATGAAAATGGCAGCACGGTGCACTTGAGAGGAGGCAGTTCATGTTTGATTCGGTTGCCTCCACCTACTTAAAGCATGATACGATTGAATAAATCATCTTCTCTAAGATGAGGGTGTACTCATTTTTGCCCTTTTGGGCCATAAATTGATGTGAACAGGGCCTAGTCAATTAAAAAAACAAGGTTTTGGGTTTAGTCACCCTGATACTTCATCACAATCTGGATATCCTTGCTGGGTCATTCTCATTGACACATTGGAGGAAGCCTAGCGCTCCAGACTAATGTATTTCTGTAGGTCAATATTACATTTCACGTATGAAACGCCCCCCACCCCATTTACCCTCATCTTTACAGTGGAAGTACAAGGGCTCAGTGCGAAAATCCAGCATTAATGTTAAACATTTATCAGAAAATGGTCTTCTGGGTTGGGTATAAATAGTCGCCTGTGAGTTGCTAATGTTCCCGCATTCTAAGTGCTGTAAAATAGGGGCAATTTGGCAGCATTATACAGATACAATGCAGCGGGGGCTTCCTAAAATGATATATAGCGGTATACAGCAGTGAAAGCACGGTCGTGTTGGATCACATTAGCTGCTCATAAAGGCATGAAGAAGTGTAGTGATGGCCTTTAATGGGCCTCTGTAATAAGGTTTCACCGAGGGTCCTGAGGCTTTAACAGGCTGTGAGCCGGACTCATTCCGTAGTATACGCCAGTCTGGGCGACGTGTGCGCTGGAGTGAGATGCACCCAAGTCTGTAATCTTTCTGCCCCTTTGTGCCGCCACCAATCTGGTCAAGGATTGGAGTACACTTGCCTTGTAATTTACGCCACTTTCTTGACATAAGTTTTCCAGCATTTAACTGGCGTAAACTGCTTGATGAATTGGCGCTTATGTTTGCAGCGCCGCCGTCAGCCGTACGTTTACCCTACGGTGACTGCTGAAGAGGAATTACACCATTAAAGGGTTATTCTGAAAATAACAAGTTCTCACCTACCCATGGACCTCCAGCAAACTCGAGAAGTGGCTTTCCAGCCTGGTCTTGAACAAGAGGTGCACATGTTCGACCTCCACTCCATTCATTGACTATGGGACTGCTGCAGAATGCCAAGTACATAGCCCCACTATTTCCTGCAGTCCCATTGACCATGAATGGAACAAAGGCTGAGCCACGTGCACCTCCGCTCCATCAAGACAGGGCTGCAGAGCCGCAGCTGGGGCGGCCCCATTTACATCCTTGTTTGATCGTTTTTAAGAAGACACAAGTTTATAAAGTTCAACCTGAAATCCTATGTTTGATCCAGAGGAAGGCAAAAGCCCCATGAGCTAGAAGAGTAGGATTATTTTTTGGTAACAGTAACACAGTCGTCCTTTGGTGGTGCCTGGTGCTACAGCCCGGGCTCATTCTCATGAATGGCATCCCTGTTGCAGAACCTCTTCCTCTCCTGGCAGTCAGCTGCGACCAAAACATTTGGCCCCGGAATCAAAATTTATGGGTCCATTTTCTGTTTTGCACTACATTCTTCAAAACGGGCGCACACGGTCCATGAATTCTGCGCAAAGTAAAAAAAAAAAATAATGTTTTTATTTTTGTGTTTAACCATTTTGTAAATTTTAGTGCAAAAAAAAAAAACAAACGTTTTTGCAAAAGTCACAAAAATTCTGCCTTCCATGAAATCATTCCTGGGTACAACTGGCGAACATGTGCTACAAAGCTTGTGAAAAGTTCCAAATGATGAATCCTCTAGAAGCCCTAAAGCGCACCCCCAGCGGCAAATATAAAGGCAAACATATATAACATAGATTTATAAAAAGAAGGGAATTACTGGAAGAATGAAAAACAGACGAGAAATACCAAAAACTAGGCTAAAAAAGTGCAAGTGCAATAATGAGTCATCCCCACACATACATATGACGTAGGTGATGTCTGAGTTACATTTATTTCTGTTTTATCTACAATATATAAATGTTTCTTATGTTATACTGTAGGTCTCCATCCTGCCATGTCCCTTGTAGCTGAAGGTTACACATTTACTATTTTATGGAATTAGTCACATCTGCCTGTTACATAACTCTCTGTAACGTGCACTTATTTAATGGCGGTCTAAACATAGCATTTTACAATTACAGCAGGGGAAAAGGTTCAAGTTGTGATTAATATCTATCTATCTATCTATCTATCTATCTATCTATCTTTCTACATACATACAGTAGTCCCGGTTGTAACCTGCAGATGGCAGTATTGTTCTTGCTGGTTTTCTGTATGAGAGAATCCATCCCTATTCTTCTCTACATAGCAATGACAGCGCGTCCTGCAGAACTACAGAGTGAATATACAACGCACATATAACTATTGGGCTCGAGATAGACATGTATATTAACTCTTTCTTTTCCTCAGGGAACAGATAATTAAACAGTCCACCGAGCTGGTGTTCAGAGCCTACATGGAACTGTACAACGCTGTCATGGATCCTGTTAACAGTTACAAGGAGCCCACCAGCATCCTCCATAGATCTCCACAACAAGTGCAGACCCTGCTTTCCTGAACGTTACCCCTTTCCTCCGTCACCTCTCATTGTATAGTGTCTGATCTTAATAAACGAACTATATGTGTGCTGGGTCTTATTCCTTTTCATCCTGTTACTATACACAGGTAACATATATACCATGTACTAATCCTTAAATGGAATCTGTCAGCAGGTTTTTGTTTCCCTAGGAGGAGTATAATGTAGAGACAGAGACTCTGATTTCAGCGATGTGTCACTTACTTGCTGTAGTTTTGATGAAATCACTGTTTTTTTCTGCTAGAGACCTACCAGTTCTCTAAATGCTGAGCTGTGTATAACCCCACCCATACCACTGGTTGGCTGCTTTCTGCCTATGCACTGTGTATACAGAAAGCTGCCAATCAGTGGTGAGGGCGGGGTTATACAGAAGTTATGAATATGGAGTAGTGATGAGCGAGTATACTCGTTACTCGAGATTTCCTGAGCACGCTCGGTTTCCTCCGAGTATTGTTTAGTGCTCGGAGATTTAGTTTTCATTGCCTCAGCTGAATGATTTACAGCTATTAGCCAGCATAAGTACATGTGGGGGTTGCCTGGTTCCTAGGGAATCCCCACATGTAATCAAGCTGGCTAATAGCTGTAAATCCTTCAGCTGAGGCAATGAAAACTAAATCTCTGAGCACTAAAAAATACTCGGAGGACACCGAGCGTGCTCAGGAAATCTCGAGTAACGAGTACACTCGCTCATCACTAATCTGGAGGACTACTTGGCAGCAGGTTTACTAGCCCTCTAGTGATAATCTCCTGCAGTGTTTTATCATTTTTTTTTTTTTCATGCACCATCCTCTGCATTCCTTATGAATGGAGGAATGGACAAAAATAGCTGGTAAGACTATGAGCACTATAGGGTCTTATCTGAGTGTGAACAGGAAAAAATGGGAAATTTTGCTCACCTCGTGCGGTTGTGAAGTCACAACCGCTGTAAGTGCTTAAAAAGGCTGCAGACCCACGATGTGGAAACAAGTGAGGCTGGAGAGGAGTGGGTTAACGTCTGAGCAGCCAGAGGATCAGTGATGAGCAGGAGATCAGAGGTGCAGGAATGCAGTTTATTCCATTACACCTACACATTTTGAAGTGACACACTTTGCCGGATGATTAATGAAGGCACTGCTGCATCAGCCATCTGCACAGGAAGCGCTGCCTGCAGATCATGGCAGTAGGTTCTGCCTTCCCAGTAGCTGCCGAGCAGGATCTCTGCTCGTCCTTATTCACACGTGAATCCTATGAATGAACACTAGCATTAGTCCGAAACGCGTAAGGTTCATGTATACTTATTCAGTTATCAACATGGTGTTTATTTCGACGTGGATTTTTCTGTTTGGTGCTAGATGGACTATTTCCCCTTCCTGTTTCCTTGCCCATTTTCATAATGTTTATTGGGCCCTTCAGCCTTTCCACCTCAAAAAATAATATTGCTGGAGAGAATGCTCCGGCCCATCAGATCTCAGACTACTGATCTGTTTCATCACCAGGACACAAGGTGTTGGCAGAGGCCACAACCACCTGTTCCTGTGTGTGGAGGACTCATGAGATTGCTGGCAGCCGAATCGTAGGACCTGGACTTTCCTCCATTACTGGTTCATCTAAGCTTTTGTATGTGGAGGGATGGGATGTATGCCGCAGACATGAAGTAAGACCTGTATTCTGGCTGCTGGTAATCAGTAACTAAATATCACATGTAGTGATGGACAATGCCTGATACAATCTGATCATGGTGACTAAGGCCGAGTGGTTTCACAATCCTTATTTCAGATCTCGACTCCTAGGATAAATCATGCAGTGAGTCATAAAATAAGATTTTATTGCACTTCCCAATACTAAAGTACATGTATGCGGTCAGAAGAAATGCACAGGCCTGCCAACAGCACAACATCGAGTATGTGCAATCCTACTGGAAGCATCACAGTCATCTGTAACAACTGGAAGCGGCACAAACGGACATGGTGACCAGCAACTCTGACATTGGTCACTGGTGAGCAGGACCATATTTGCTGCTAGGCACCTGAGGTCAAGGGCCTAGGGTGGAGGGCAGCGCTAAGATGGAGGAAAAAAAGGATATATTAAAACTAGTCTTTTTAGAAGGGGGAGCGCCTCCAATAATTTGCATTTGTGTCTTTAAGAAGTGAATAAGAATGAAACACCAAGACCTCATCAGCAGTGTTAGAACTCTGCTGCACATCAGATCAGGGAGCTGAAGTCAGAGGACATTGCCACCGAGGAGAAGAGACATTGGAGCAGGTAAGCACTCAAAGGGCTGAAGATTTAGGAGGCCTATTTCTGTAGACTAGGGGGTTAGGGGAAATCTTACTATAGACTGGGAGTTAGTGGGGCTATTACTGTAGACATGGGGTTAGTGGGCATATTACTATAGAATGTATTAGGGGGCTTACAGGGTAAAGGATAGTGTGATGGGGCTCAGAATAAAGAGTGGGAACATGGAGGGGCTCAGTATGGGGGACTCAGCATGAAGACTGGCAATGTCTGGGACAGTTGGGGGCCTAGTATATGGAGTGGGGTGGCATGGGGGCTCAGTATGGAGAGTGGTGTAGAGTGGGGGTCTCAATCTGGAGAGTAAGTCAACACTGGGAGCTCAGTATGAAGAGCTGGGCAGCGTGGACTCTCAGTATGAAAATTGGGGCACTGTGGAGGGGGTCCTTATGGAGAATGAGGAAGTATGTGGGGCTTCTGTTCAGAGAGTAGGGCAGCATGAGGGGTCGGAGCGTGGAGAAAGTGGCAGCACGTGAGACTCAGTATAGGGAAGAGGCAGCATGTGGGGGTCAGTATGGAGGGGGCTCAGTATGTAAGAGTCGTCCTGGAGGATAAAGTGTGAACAGGGCAGCATGAGGTGAGAACAGTGTAGAGCGCACATAGTTCATAACTGATGAACGTATGGGGTCAGAGTAATACAGTACACAAGGATGAATGATGTGATGGTCATAGTAAAGAGGAGAAGATGGTGTGGTGGGAAAAATTTAAAGGAAAGGGTAGTGTAGAGGCCATAAACTGTAATAGGGACAGTGAGGTGGTAATTTTTTGTGCACGGAGCACAGTGAGGAACAAGTTTTTATTCGGGCACAGCGCAGGGCTCATTTATGGCACAGCATTGGTGGTTATTTTTGTTCAGGAGACATAATGGCAATGATATTTTTAAGGACACTGGTGCGATGTGTTGCCGAAGACAAGATAAGAGTGAAGTCTGCAGAGATGAGCAGTGATTGTGACAAGTAATCATGGAGTCAGGACCTATAAGGTCCTGTGAGTCAGTGACCGGTGTTATTTGTGAGGGTTGCTATGTGTCCCCCAGGATGCGCTCTGAAGCATATTGAGGCCTCGGGAGTGCGTTGCAGTCACAACCAAAAGTACAGTACAGACCAAAAGTTTGGACACACCTCATTTAAAGATTTTTCTGTATTTTCATGACTGTGAAAATTGTACATTCACACAGAAGGCATCAAAACTATGAACACGTGGAATTATAAGTGTGAAACAACTGAAAATATGTCTTATATTCTAGGTTCTTCAAAGTAGCCACCTTTTGCTTTGATGACTGCTTTGCACACTCTTGGCATTCTCTTGATGAGCTTCAAGAGGTAGTCACCGGGAATGGTCTTCCAACAATCTTGAAGGAGTTCCCGAGAGATGCTTAGCACTTGTTGGCCCTTTTGACTTCACTCTGCGGTCCAGCTCACCCCAAACCATCTCGATTGGGTTCTGGTCTGGTGACTGTGGAGGCCAGGTCATCTGGTATAGCACCCCATCACTCTCCTTCTTGGTCAAATAGCCCTTACACAGCCTGGAGATGTGTTTGGGGTCATTGTCCTGTTGAAAAATAAATGATGGTCCAACTAAACGCAAACCGGATGGAATAGCATGCCGCCGCAAGATGCTGTGGTAGCCATGCTGGTTCAGTATGCCTTCAATTTTGAATAAATCCCCAACAGTGTCACCAGCAAAGCACCCCCACACCATCACACCTCCTCCTCCATGCTTCACAGTGGGAACCAGGTATGTAAAGTCCATTCGTTCACATTTTCTGCATCGCACAAAGACACAGTGGTTGGAACCAAAGATCTCAAATTTGGACTCATCAGACGAAAGCACAGATTTCCACTGGTCTAATGTCCATTCCTTGTGTTCTTTAGCCCAAACAAGTCTCTTCTGCTTGTTGCCTGTCCTTAGCAGTGGTTTCCTAGCAGCTATTTTACCATGAAGACCTGCTGCACAAAGTCTCTTAACAGTTGTAGAGATGTCTGCTGCTAGAACTCTGTGTGGCATTGACCTGGTCTCTAATCTGAGCTGCTGTTAACCTGCGATTTCTGAAGATGGTGTCTCGGATAAACTTATCCTTAGAAGCAGAGGTGACTCTTGGTCTTCCTTTCCTGGGGCGGTCCTCATGTGAGCCAGTTTCTTTGTAGCGCTTGATGGTTTTTGCAACTGCACTTGGGGACACTTTCAAAGTTTTCCCAATTTTTCGGACTGACTGACCTTCATTTCTTAAAGTAATGATGGCCACTCGTTTTTCTTTACTTAGCTGCTTTTTTCTTGCCACAATACAAATTCTAACAGTCTATTCAGTAGGACTATCAGCTGTGTATCCACCAGACTTCTGCTCAACACAACTGATGGTCCCAACCCCATTTATAAGGCAAGAAATCCCACTTATTAAACCTGACAGGGCACACCTGTGAAGTGAAAACCATTTCCGGTGACTACCTCTTGAAGCTCATCAAGAGAATGCCAAGAGTGTGCAAAGCAGCCATCAAAGCACACTTTTTTGTTAATTACATAATTCCACATGTGTTAATTAATAGTTTTGATGCCTTCAGTGTGAATTTACAATTTTCATAGTCATGCAAATACAGAAAAATCTTTAAATGAGAAGGTGTGTCCAAACTTTTGGTCTGTACTGTAAGTGTAGTCTTGGACAAGCTATTTGTCTAGGGCAGATTTAAGAAAACCTGCATGGGCTTTTATTTTTGAAACACCTACAGGAAGGTAGTGGGATTGGTCTGTTTCCGCCCCCGGGCCGGGTTTTCCATGTGGCCTGCGACCACAGGTTATTGTAAAGACCATTGCAGCAGAAGGTTGGGTGTGTCAGCATCAGAGTGGAGTTTGCAGCAAGCAGAGCAGTCTGCTCTGCAAAAGCTCAACCTATGTGAGAGTATCACAGAGCCCAGCAGAGCGAACTCCTGGCACCTCGCAGCGTGATACGGTGGTGCAGTCGCCCTTGGCAACCGGACTCACTTATGGACTGTCTCATTTCGCGGTAGCGATCTGGAGGATACGGTGTGTTGTACACTGTGTGAGTTTTGGACATTAAACACATTTTTCTCTGAAATTTCCTTGTGGTCACTGCCTATCACACTGAACCAACCTCGCTGAACTACAGGTCCCTAGATCTAAGATGAATTTACATTGGTCACTTGAAGCCTTCAAGCGACCACAGGTCAGTAGTCATTTAATAACCTGTTTAGACAGGACTTGACCTCAAATTCATGTGCACAGAACGATCATTAACATGATTGTTCTTTGCACATAGAAAGGCAGATTTCCGCGCATACTCAGTTGTTCTCGTGAGTATTTTGGGCATGCTCGGAGAGTATGCATGAGTCGCCACAGCTGCATGATTTGCGGCTGCTACACAGCGTGAATACATGTGGGGATTTCCTGTTTGTTAGGGAATCCCCACATGTATTCAGGCTGTCTAGCATGCAGTTGTGGAGACACAAACATAATCTCCGAGCACCCCGAAATACTCGGAAATAACGAGTACACTCGCTCATCACTAGAAGAAACCACAGAAATATACACAGTGCCAGAAACCAAGCTTACATAGACCAAAAATGTGAAAATAGGCGCCAAAGAAAAAAACGCCCAATAAGTGTGATTGCAACCATCGCTCTCTGTACACTGAGCGGTGACTAAACTTAATTTCCTCCTGGCAGTGGGGCTCTTAGTGCCGGCACCAGCCAGAGTTCCGAACACTATTAACCTGCAGATTAACCCCATATCTGCAGGTTAGTAGCACTATTTTACATGACCAGATCCCTTTCATTCTGAGCATCTTGATGGGGAACCCAGTGCTGTGCCCCCACCGGTAGCTCAAAAGACCTCTCAGAAGAGCGTAGTTCAGTAGACAGGAGAGTGCGCAGAGCAATGCAATAGAAAGTCACAGTCCTGATTCCTAAGCTGTGCACTTCTAGGGGGTCTATTGAGCAATGGAGGGGGCTAGGACTCAGACCTGTACCAATCTACTCAGAATTAATTAATCAAAACCTCTATCTGGCAAACTCATATAACGCCATGCACCAACAACAATCCGCCAGCTCTGCACTGACTCCTTCAGGAACGGCACCTTTTTACTCACAAGCTGCCCTCCTCTTTCTGACTGCTCATCACACACGAAAGCATGAAAAAATTTTTTTAAAGGGAATTTGTCATCACATCTGACCTATCTAAAGTATTAATAGGGGCATACAGGTTATAGACTGCTGGGAACAGTCCTCCCAGATGTGTTGTTGCTGATAAATCATCTTTTATCATTTTGAAAATACCGTCTTCCAGGCTTTGGGGCAGATGGTGTCTGGAGATAACTCTGCCTACAGAGATTATTTTACATGAAGGAGGAGTTACCAGTGTGATGGCCGCTCTCTGCTCTCCTGATCTCACTGCAGAGCTGTGTGGGATTATACCCGACACATCTGCAGGTTCCTCTCAGGGCTTCAAGAGGTTGTCTCCTACTTTATCATTGATGACCTGGGTCATCAAAAGTTTGATCGCTCAGGGCCGACATCCGGCACCCTCAGCTGTTCTAAGTATTGGTGGCCATCGCACAGAAGTCCTCCATTATGGAGCTGCTCCATCTTCTGTTAGTGGCAGTGACTACATACTGCACATCCGCATCCTATCCAAATCAATAGAAGGAAGATGTGCAGTACCCTGCTGCGACCTTTATACAGGGCAGCTCCGCCATTGAGCATTTCCATACAGCGGCCGCCAACAACTGATCTGCAGGGGTGTCAGGCCCCAAACGATCAGACATTAATGACCTATCATAAGGAAAAGTCATCAATGGTAAACGAGTGGACAGCCTTTTCAGCTTCAATCTCACAGGCAGACAGGGCTGCAATATTGCTGCAATACAG
The DNA here is from genome assembly GCF_051348905.1 of Ranitomeya variabilis. Classification (NCBI taxonomy): domain Eukaryota; kingdom Metazoa; phylum Chordata; class Amphibia; order Anura; family Dendrobatidae; genus Ranitomeya; species Ranitomeya variabilis. The sequence goes on along the minus strand of NC_135234.1, from coordinate 695,597,400 downwards.
CAGATCTCAAGAGCTGAAAAAATGTGTTTGCAAGAAGACCAATTCCATGTCTCCTGTTCTGGGTTAGTTACTTGTCTCACAGTGGTAACTCCCCCTTCATGTAAAATAAGCTCTGGAGGCAGTGTCCGCCGCAGAGCTTATATATAAGAAAAACATGGATTTCTCTGGAATAAGACAGTGGATCACAGATATCAAGGTATCGTTTTTTTCAGCTTCTTATGACCTACATGTCCATATAGACAGCTTAGGAGGGTTGATCCTACTGAAGGATTTCCTTAAAATATCAGCTAACCTCCAGCAGGCTGTGTATAGTCGCAATTATATATTCCAGGCCCTACAGCTTAGTGGTGGCAGCTAAAAGGTTCCTTTGGCAATCCATGTGGCTCACACCACCCACTGTCAATCATCCTCAGTCTGTTACAGGACAGTGAGCAGTGAAGATGGATGTCGGTGAGTGCTCCCATCCCATCAACTGATGGAACTGACGCTGATTTATCTCATCTACCAGATGAATGACTTATGTCAGCTGCCACTAGGGGGAGCTATCAGTGTGATATGTATTTACTGGTGCACTGTACTCCCCCTAGTGTCTGGAGGAAAGCATAATTTAATCTTTAGGTTACACAGGCCACTCTGCTGCCAGTACTATTTACAGTGCTAGCGGGGATCTCATCATGGTGCAGCCAGGCTGGGAACACAGCCCAGTGACCGGAGGTAACCTCTATGATGTCACCCCGGTCACTGAGCGCTCACGGTGCTAGCGGGGATCTCACCATGGCGCAGCCCGGCTGGGAACACAGCCCAGTGACCGGAGGTTACCTCTATGACGTCACCCCCGGTCACTGAACGCTCACGGTGCTAGCGGGGATCTCACCATGGTGCAGCCCGGCTGGGAACACAGCCCAGTGACCGGAGGTTACCTCTATGACGTCACCCCGGTCACTGAGCGCTCACGTTGCTAGCGGGGATCTCACCATGGCGCAGCCCGGCTGGGAACACAGCCCAGTGACCGGAGGTTACCTCTATGACATCACCTCCAGTCAGTGACGCTGCATTCCCAGCAGCTCATTCACCAGTGGTTTTGAGCTGGAATGGTCGCATCTTGGCACCGTCCACGTTGAAAACGAATTATACCCCAGACATGGATTATTGCGTGGGACACAATGACGGACAGGTATGGTATATTGTTGTTTTTTTATTTTACTTTTATTACAGGAGATCGAGGGCTTCACAGGAATTAGACGTTGCAGTAAGTGGGAAGAGTCGGGCAAAGCGCCAGAATTGGCACATCTAATAGATGTGCCTTTTCTGGGCAGTTGCGGGCTGCTATTTTTAGGCTGGGGGTGTCAATATCCATGGCCCCTTACCAACCTGAGAATACAAGCCCTCAGCTGTGAGCGTTAGCAAGGCTGGTTGTCAAAAATGGGGGAACCCCACGCCGTTTTTTAAAATTATTTATTTAAATAATTAAAAAAAAAACAGCATTGGGACCCCTCTATTCTTGATAACCAGCCTTGCTGACAGCTGAGGTTTGCAGCCCCAGTAGTGAGTTTTGCCTGGCTGGTTATAGAAAATACAAGGGAACCCACGCCATTTTTAAAATTTATTTATTTATAGCGCAGGCAGCGGCTGATGAATACTCCCATCAGCTGCTCCTGCTGTCACTGTTATTAGCAGCAGCAGGGATAGGCTAATGGGAGTAATAGTCCCATCAGCCGCCGCCTGCTCTTTTATCACTTAAATGTAACTCTTATCATGATGATGAGATTGATGAGAGTCGTGTTCAGCACCAGGTGACGGGGAACAGCGCTTTACTGTAACATTTCTTCCCCAGCGCCGATGCATGTCACACAGATGACATCCATATGTGTTATGCGTATGCACATGTGCAGGACGTTTTGTGGCCCGTGCGGACATTAAAAACGGACATGTCAGCGTGTTTTGCCCACGGACACACGGTCTGTGGGACACATTTTGGTGCCATTTTCACTCACTTTTTGTGTGAAAATGTAAAATCTTTGGCTAAAACAAAATTTTGGTCTTAAAAATGTAGTTATTTTGTCTTCACTTCCCAATGGTATAAAATTCTGTGACACTCCCATGGTGTCCATATGATCACTGCATCGCTAGATGAATTTATTGAGAGGTGTAGTTCGTAAAATGGGGTCACTTATGAGGGTGTTCTGCTGCTCTGGCACCTCGTGGGTTCTCCCAGTGGGTCATGGCACCTGAAAACCATAACAGTAAAATCTGGCGCTCCTTGTCTTCTGAGCTTTGCACTGTGCCCGAAAAATATTTCCTGATTACATGTAGGTTATTGGCACATTCAGGAAAAAAATGGACCTCAGTTTGTTGTAAAAAAATTCCTATTAGCCCTTAGAAGAGTTAAAAAAACGAGTTCACATATAGGTGGTTTCTGTTGTTCTGGCACCTCAGGGGCTCTGCCAATGTGACATGGCCCCCTCAAGCTATTCCAACAAAATCTGAACTCCAATATTGTGCCTCTTCCCTTCTGAGCTTTGCACTGTGCACTATCGGTGTACTCAAGAAAAATTGCACAACAACTTCTGGGGTCCAATTTCTTCTGTTACCCTTGGTAAAATTAAAAAAATTGGATCTGAAGTAATATTTTTTGTGAAATGTTCATTTTTTTAAACATTACAAAAATTCTTGTGAAGCACCAGAAGGGTTAATAAACTTCTTGAATGTGGTTTTGAGCACCTTGAGGGGTGCAGTTTTTAGAATGGTGTCAAAATGACTTCAAATGTGAGGTGGTCCCTAAAAAAAATGGTGTTGTAAAAATGAGAAATTGCTGTGTAACTTTAAACCCTTATAACTCCCTAACTAAAAAAAATTTGGGTTCCCAAATTGTGCTGATGTAAAGTAGACATGTGGGAAATGTTACTTATTAACTATTTTGTGTGACATATCTCTGTGATTTAAGGGCATAAAAATTCAAATTTGGAAAGTTGCGAAATTTTCAAATTTTTTTTGCCAAATTTCCGTTTTTTTTCACAAATAATTGCAAGTCATATCAAAGAAATTTTACCACTAACATGAAGTACAATATGTCACGAGAAAACAATGTCAGAATCACTGGGATCCATTGAAGAGTTCCAGAGTTATGACCTCATAAAAAGACAGTGGTCAGAATTGTAAAAATTGGCCCGGTCATTAACACGCAAACCATCCTCGGGGGTAAAGGGGTTAATACTTCTACCAGTGATGAGCAAGGCTGCTCAGATAAGGTGTTATCTGACCATGCTCGGGTGCTAACACCGAGTGTCTTCGATATGTTCGAAAAATATGAGTCCCCACGTCTGTCCGACAGCCTTGACACGTACAGGGATTGCCTGTTTGTTTGCTCTTGACCAGCCGTGAGACCTGCAGCTGAGGGGACTGGAACATAGTATTCAAGCGCAGTGAAGACACTCGGTTAGCACACGAGCATGCTCAGATAACACCTTATCCGAGCACGTTCGCTCATTACTAACTTCTTCATGTCTATAACAGAAGGCAATGAACTCAGTGATCGGCTGCTGAATGAAGCATCTTTTACTATAAAGTAAACCATGAATGTGCCAATGATGCTTTTTAGCTGTATTCATAGCTGTGGCCGTGTGTGGTTTCCATGCCTCTTTATTAATTGTGCATTTATAGGACGCTAATAATACAATCACATGAATTATCCTGGAGGACCTGTGTGCCAGAGTTGTGCGTGATTTACCACAATGGCCTCTGCTGTTCTCCAGCGATGTCGTCATCGGCGTATATCATGAATACTAGTGTCATTACATATGGCAGAAGCCTTTCTGAGAGAGTAAAGAAGTTCTACATGAAAGGGTAATGATTCAGAATGATCTGCAATGTCTGTTTCCTCAGCCTACTCATTCTCATCACGAGCAGTGACTGAACCGAGAACATCATTAGATTAACTGATTATCATTTATGACTAAATGACTCCTCAAGAGTAAAGCGGGCCGCGCACATTAGATAAAAGTCGTCTAAAGACGTTCATTTTGGCAGAATCAGCTGATGATCTCATGTGAATGTTCTAGTTAACATGTTTGCAGCACAGCATTTAATATAGTAACTGAACTTTCATTTTTTAATAATTTTGTTCAGCATGGAAAGTTCTGAAAGTTTTCAAATCACTTTATTAGAAGATGTCTCTGGAATGATTCCTGTAAAAGAAAATTGCATGTAACTGGCCTCTAATCTCCTACTTTCTACACAGTTTGCCTACTATTAGCTGTATTGGTATCCAAATGTTCTTATTTGGAGCGCAGGTGATGGCAGTGAAAGGGTCAGCTCCGCACCAGTTTTCCCCTCTGAGAATTAAGGCGCAGGCTGAGTATAATATAGATGACGATTGCATGGCAGTGCACTGATTGGCCGGCGGCTCTCCTGACCCAAGAGTGACGGCTACATAGAAATACATGTTGTCACACTCGGGTTAGGAGTATTGCTATGCGATCGTCGTCCGTGTTTTACGGCCGTCTGACTACGCATTAGAACAGTCTCCTGCAGCAGCTCATCCTCAGAGTTAGGGCTCGTCCCCAATTGTGATTAAATCGGACAAATGCAATCCGATTAAAAATCAGATTGCATTCAGACCAATGTTATTCTATAATTGTGTTAATCTGCAATTTTTTTTTCCAGCTTGGATTAGACCGCAATCGGACTGGAAAAAAAAATCGCTGCATGCTGCGACAGTAATCGGAAATCGGATCGCATTCACCAATAGAAGTCAATGGGTGTGATTAAAAAAAAAATCGTATGGCACTCAGACCAGGCGAGTGTTATCCAATTTTTACACATGTCCTTTCAAAAGCTGGCAATTAATCTGCCAGTACAGTAAAAACAGATAGGTATAAAGATGTCAGACACATATAGAAATAGTACAGTGCTTTTGAAGCTTACTGTACATATATTTTTTTTACTTACTAAATTGTTTTCTGGAAAAAAATGTTGTGGGATCACCCGTCATTTTATTAACCAGCAGAAAGAAAGAAGACATCATGATGCAGATGTTTATAGACTGGGAAGGGGGTAATACCTATGGAACTTCCCAGGCTATTAGTATCAGCAAACAGCTGTATACTTAGCCTTTCCTGGTTATTAAAATAGAGGACGTCCCCAAAAAATGGCATAGGATCCCCCTAAAATTAATAACCAGAAAAGGCTAGGCAGACAGCTGCGGATTGATAGTAATAGCCTACGAAGGGGCCATGGATAGTGGCCCCCTCCCAGAATAAAAACATCAGCTCTCAGCTACCCCAGAAAAGGTGCAGTCATAAGATGTGCCAATTCTGGCACTTAGCCTCGCTCTTCCCACTTGCCCTGGTGTGGTGGCAAGTGGGATGATAGCATTGAGGTTGATCAATGATAAAAAAGGAAGGCAGCCGACAGCACATCAATAGTGGGATGCACGCTCCAGTCCAACGACCCAATTGGAAATAAACAGTCTTCAAAGTAAAAGGAACAGCATCCAGTCCAGGTGATGAAAGAATCCAATATCTTTATTCTGCCATAATGCGACGTTTCGACCTAAAAAGCTCGATAAAGGCCTTTTTAGGTCGAAACGTTGCATTATGGCAGATTAAAGATATTGGATTCTTTCATCACCTGGACTGGATGCTGTTCCTTTTACTTTGAGAATTGAGGTTGATGTCACCTTTGTATTCTCAGTTGACATCAAGCCCAGAGGTTAGTAATGGACGCCCCCATTACTACCCCCATAGTGATATTGTATAAAAAACACACACCCTGAGTAAAGACATTGGCTTCAGTGGATTGGGCATTGACGTGAGTAATTCTGTTACAGGAGATATTGGCTTTATTGGATTGGGAATTCACATGAGTATACGTGTTTTTGGTAAATGTAAATGTCAGGCTGTATAATTGCATCATGCAACAATGCAGCCTACGATCTAGATGTAGCAGAGCTAGACGCGTCGCGGGAAAAATGGATTGTTATCTTCTCTGTAGACAGGTGAAGAATATTGTGGTTTACTATTTAAATTCCGTTACAGGAGACATTGGCTTCTGTGGACTGGGCGATGACGTGAGTATGGTTTAATTTAGATTCATTTAAGGAGTCTGTCTCATTATTTCAAATCAAGGACTTTATTCTGGGTATGTGTTTTTTTTATACAATATCACTATGGGTTAGTAATGGGGCCTCTTATCTCCAATACTAACTTCTGGGCTTGATGTCACATCAACCCCAATATGATCACCCCACTTGCCACTACACCAGGGCAAGAGGGAAGAGAGAAGCTAAGTGCCAGAATTGGAGCATCTAATGGATGAGTGTTTTCTGGGGTGGCTGAGAACTGATGTTTTTAGTCTGGAAGGGGGCCAATATCCATGCCCCTTCCTAGCCTATTAATATCAGTCCGCAGCTGTCTGCCTGGCCTTTGCTGGTTATTAATTATAGGGGGACCATATGTCATTATTTTGAGGAGGTATTCAATTTTAATAACCAGGAAAGATTAAGTATACAGCTGTGAGCTAATTTTAATAGCCTGGGAAGCTTCATGGTTATTACCCCTTTCCCAGGCTATAAACATCTGCCCCTAGCTGTCCGCTTTCCTTCTGCTGGTTAATAAAATGTCCTGATATCCCAAGCCTTTTTTCCGAAAGGAATTCATTTAGTAAAAAAAATGTAAACTAAACCACACACGCAAAGCACTGATTATATATATATATCATATTTACAGTATATATATATTTTTTATCTTTTTCCTCCCACTCAACTTTCCATTAATATTCTTAGATATAGCACTCTGAACAGCCAGCATCTTTAGAAAAGACCTTTTGTGGCTTACCCTCCTTGTGGAGTGTGTCAATGACTGTCTTCTGGACATCTATCAAGTCAGCAGTCTTCCCCATGATTGTGGAGCCTACTGAAACAGACTAAGGGACATTTTTAAATGCTAAGGAAGCCTTTGCAGGTGTTTTTTGTTAATTATTCTAATTTACTGAGATAATTACTTCTGGGTTTTCATTGGCTGTAAGCCATAATCATCAGCATAAACATAAATAAATACTTGAAATAGATCACTCTGTAATGACTCTATATAATATATGAGATTCACTTTTTGTATTGAAGAACTGAAATAAATTATCTTTTTGCTGATATTCTCATTTAGTGAGAAGCACTTGTATCTATCTAATCTCTCTCTCTTTCTGTCTCTCTCTCTCTATAGGGAGGTCATCATGCTCTGTTTCAGTATGTCACAGTACATGTTGGCATTCATGATTTACTCAATGAACTGTAGCTCCCCACAGCAGGCAGCACTCATGCAGCCCCAAACCATGATATTCCCACCACCATGCTTGACTGTATGTAGGACACAATTATCTTTGTGCTCCTCACCTGGTTGCCGCCACATAAACTTATTTGGTTCAGATGGTGTCAATTGTATCTACCGTACATCTCATCAGAACACAGGACATGGTTCCAGTAATCCATGACCATAGTCTACTTATCTTCAGCAAAGTGTTTGCAGGCTTTCTTGTGCATCATCCTTAGAAGAGGCTTCCTTTTGGGACAACAGCCATGCAGACAAATTTGATGCTGTATGGTCCGAGCAATAACAGGCAGACCCCTCAACCTCAACAGCAAGACCTCTTTTGAGTGGAACCTGTCTTGTTAAACCACTGTATGGTTTTAGCAACCGTGCTGTAGCTCCATTTCAGGGTGTTGGCAATCTCCTTATAGCTTAAGCCATCTTTACGTAGAGCAACAATTCTTTTGTTCAGCTCTCCAGAGAGTTCTTTGCCATGAGGTGCGGCCATGTTGAACTTCCAATTTGAGAGAGTGTGAGAGTGATAACACCAAATTTAACACACCTGCTCCCCATTAACACCTAAGATCTTGTAACACTAATGAGTCACATGATACCGGGGAGGGAAAATGGCTAATTGGGCATAATGTTGCCATTTTCACTTCGGGGTGTACACACTTTTGTTGCAGCTGTTTAGCCATTAATTGCTGTTTGTTGAATTATTTAGAGGACACACCAAATTTACACTGCAATACAAGCTGTACATTGACTACTTTACATTGTATCTAAGTGTCATACCTTCTGTGTTGTCCCACAAAAATATATAATTAAATATTTACAAACATGTGAGGGGTGTACTCAATTTTTGTGAAATATTGTAAGAAAACCTGATAATAAAAACTGACAGAAACCAAACTGTGTGAAATTATGGTGCCTTGATATTTTTAAAAAACGCTTGGCCTGCTCCAGGTGATCACATATTTTGGTTCTAAAAATTGACAATGGTCATTCATACAGTTTAACCTGCTTTGCGTGAAATTAGATTTCGATTTCTCATTTGTTCATTCACTTTACATTGTATTAAACGATAAAATAACCTACAGGGAGATTCACTCGAAAAAGGCCCTGAATATTCTGCTGTATTTCCTGTTAGGATGAAGCAATCTGAACCCCAAAAATATGCTACATAACTTGACATACAGTACAGATCAAAAGTTTGGACACACCTTCTCATTTAAAGATTTTTCTGTATTTTCATGACTATGAAAATTGTACATTCACACTGAAGGCATCAAAGCTATGAATTAACACATGTGGAATTATATACTTAACAAAAAAGTGTGAAACAACTGAAATTATGTCTTATATTCTAGGTTCTTCAAAGTAGCCACCTTTTGCTTTGATGACTGCTTTGCACACTCTTGGCATTCTCTTCCAACAATCTTGAAGGAGTTCCCAGAGATGCTTAGCACTTGTTGGCCCTTTTGCCTTCACTCTGCGGTCCAGCTCACCCCAAACCATCTCGATTGGGTTCAGGTCTGGGGACTGTGGAGGCCAGGTCATCTGGCGTAGCACCCCATCACTCTCCTTGGTCAAATAGCCCTTATACAGCCTGGAGGGGTGTTTGGGGTCATTGTCCTGTTGAAAAATAAATGATGGTCCAACTAAACGCAAACCAGACGGAATAGCATGCCGCTGCAAGATGCTGTGGTAGCCATGCCGGTTCAGTATGCCTTCAATTTTAAATAAATCCCCAACAGTGTCACCAGCAAAGCACCCCCACACCATCACACCTCCTCCTCCATGCTTTACGGTGGGAACAAGGCATGTAGAGTCCATCCATTCACCTTTTCTGCGTCGCACAAAGACACGGTGCTTGGAACCAAAGATCTCAAATTTGGATTCATCAGACCAAAGCAAAGATTTCCACTTGTCTAATGTCCATTCCTTGTGTTCTTTAGCCCAAACAAGTCTCTTCTGCTTGTTGCCTGTCCTTAGCAGTGGTTTCCTAGCAGGTATTTTACCATGAAGGCCTGCTGCACAAAGTCTCCTCTTAGCAGTTGTTGTAGAGATGTGTCTGCTGCTATAACTCTGTGTGGCATTGACCTGGTCTCTAATCTGAGCTGCTGTTAACCTGCGATTTCTGAAGCTGGTGACTCGGATAAACTTATCCTCAGAAGCAGAGGTGACTCTTGGTCTTCCTTTCCTGGGGCGGTCCTCATGTGAGCCAGTTTCTTTGTAGCGCTTGATGGTTTTTGCCACTGCACTTAGGGACACTTTTAAAGTTTTCCCAATTTTTCGGACTGACTGACCTTCATTTCTTAAAGTAATGATGGCCACTCGTTTTTCTTTACTTAGCAGCTTTTTTCTTGCCATAATACAAATTCTAAGTCTATTCAGTAGGACTATCAGCTGTGTATCCACCAGACTTCTGCAAAACACAACTGATGGCCCCAATCCCATTTATAAGGCAAGAAATCCACTTATTAAACCTGACAGAGCACACCTGTGACAGAGCACACCTGTGAAGTGAAAATCATTCCCGGTGACTACCTCTTGAAGCTCATCAAGAGAATGCTAACAGTGTGTAAAGCAGTCATCAAAGCAAAAGGTGGCTACTTTGAAGAACCTAGAATATAAGACATAATTTCAGTTGTTTCACACTTTTTTGTTAAGTATATAATTCCACATGTGTTAATTCATAGTTTGATGCCTTCAGTGTGAATGTACAATTTTTATAGTCATGAAAATACAGAAAAATCTTTAAATGAGAAGGTGTGTCCAAACTTTTGCTCTGTACTGTATGTGTAATACGTTTCATTACATGCACAGCTGGAAGTGATCACCGTTTTCTGCCAGACATACCATATTTCGATGCAGCGCTCCATGTTCCTGATGTTCCTTGGCAAGGTTATTGGAGGAAATAGCAGAGATTTAACTTTACATGTTTGTTTTCCTTCAAATCTTCCACATTGCGAGGCTCATTCTAATATACTTTTCCTTTGAGCATATCCCGATGGAAAAAGTCTGATGGTGTAAAATCCAGCAACCGTGGTGGCCAAAGCCCCTATGAAATGATCTTATTGCTGAAAAAAGGACTCAATTTCTGCCATGCTCCCAGCCAATGTGTGACACATTGCTCCATCTTTCTGGAAGTAACCTTCCATTAGCTCACAATCATTCAGTTAATTCACATACTGTTCAAAAATGTCCAGGTAGATATCGGTACTGACAAAGAAAATTGGGCCTATGATGCATAACTGAAACATCGCGTACCATATGCCTGGATCGGCCTCCACTGAACTGGGCCATAATGGTGGCTAACTGTCATGGTGGTCTCACCGGCCAGCGGGCTGTCCTCAGCAGAATAAAAAGGGAAATGTTGTGGAAAGGATGCAGGATCAACCGGTCTTAATTAGCAATGTCCAAACCTCAGGTGCAACAGGAAGAAAGACTAGCTTTTACTGGAGCAGTTGATGATGATGATTACAGCCCTCCACAGTTACTCAGTACAGCTCCTCATGGTGTGATGAACCCAGATCTTTTCTGGCAATGTGTAGCAGCTCTCCTCGCTGCATATAGCCCTATAGGTGCACCAAAACTTCTACTCTCAGCCTGGACCTTGGCATCCACAGCACCTCAGGCTTAACAGGAAACTATCTCAGCTTACTTCCCACCTCTGACAACTAAGGTTCATGGATAGACATCTCTCCTCTGATCCCTAACTGATGTCTGGTGGTTGGGCACTTCTTGAACCACACAGGACATAATGTCCCATGTGGCTGCACAGATTTCGGTGGAGTCTGGACAGCGTCCTCAGCAAAGGCACGGGCTGGCCTCCTTGAACTCCAGCACCACTCAATCCCAGGGGGGACAGGGTTGCTTCTCCTGGGCTTAGCATTTCTCCTGTAGGGAGCAGCTGCCCACCAAACTTCACAATAGCCCTTACACTAATTACGTGTGTGTGTGTGTGTGTGTGTGTGTGTGTGTGTGTGTGTGTGTAAAAAATGGCTGAAGATCTGGCTTCTCACACCATCAGAGTTCAGACATTTGTGACACCTGACTTTGCTGTATTGATCATGGAGTAGTTTTTTTTTGAGTGACAAATCAATTTTCAGTGACCCATATTAGGGTGTTTTGCGAGTTAATATAACTCATTAAATGGAACCACACCTCCTCAGTATACCATGTGATTTTCATAGAATTATAGAATTTTAGAGTTGGAAGGGACCTCCAGGATCATAGTGTTTAACCCCCTGCTCAATGCAGGATTTACTAAACCATCTCAGATGTCTGTCCAGCTTCTGTTTGAGGACTTCCATTGAAGGAGAACTCACCACCTCTCATGGCAGCCTGTTCTGTTATGACCCCAGTGGACAGGGTCTCAGAGGAACGTGTAAGTCTGCGAGATTAAAAAATCCAGCTCATAGGGCTGTGGTAACTGGGTTGACCAAATAGCTACTCCTAACGCCAACACTAGAAGTAGCCGGGGATCATGCCTACGGTGATCGCTAGATGACTCGCGCCAGCCGGAGAATCTAACTACCCCTAGGAGAAGAAAACAAAGACCTCTCTTGCCTCCAGAGAAAGGGACCCCAAAGCAAGATACAAGCCCCCCACAAATAATAACGGTGAGGTAAGAGGAAATGACAAACACAGAAATGAACCAGGTTCAGCAAAGAGAGGCCAGCTTACTAATAGCAGAATATAGCAAGATAACTTATCTGGTCAACAAAAACCCTATAAAAATCCACGCTGGAGATTCAAGAACCCCCGAACCGTCTAACGGTCCGGGGGGAGAACACCAGCCCCCTAGAGCTTCCAGCAAAGGTCAGGATACAGATTGGAACAAGCTGGACAAAAATACCAAACAAAACAAAAGCAAAAAGCAAGGAAGCAGACTTAGCTTGAAATACAGGAACCAGGATCATAGGACAAGAGCACAACAGATTAGCTCTGATTTCAACGATGCCAGGCATTGAACTGAAGGTCCAGGGAGCTTATATAGCAACGCCCCTGAACTAACGGCCCAGGTGAGGATATAGGAAAGAAGACAGAAGCTCCAGAGTCAAATCACTAATGACCACTAGAGGGAGCAAAAAGCAAAATCACAACACTGTTCCACTCATTGATCACCCTCACTGTCAAAACGTTTTTCTAACATTTAATCAGTATCTCCTCCCATTCAGTTTCATTGCATTCCTTCTCGTGTTTCCATGTGCAAATGAGAATTTTCATTATTCCCACGTCATCCCTCACAAACACCTGAATCGCAGTATCTGACTCTCTTCTCCATACCACTTGCTTTTAGCTCCTGAAATAATGTGAAATGTGCATTCAATTTGGCCCTTTTTTGCCGCTCTTTGACAAGTTTAATAAGATTTCCCAGTCTCCTGCACTACGCAGCTGAGAGATTGCGTAAGCCAAGCTAATAAATTGCTGCGTTGGATCAGTCCCCCTATTAGAGAGTCTTGCACTGCTATACATCTCTCTTGTAGAGCACTTGACACCCCTCAGGATCATACTTCCCGGCTTCACTTGCCTCCAGTCCTCCATATTACGTGCATCATATAGTAGGTGAGCTGCCATATAGAGAGGGTGATTAGTACCATCTCCATCAATGGTGTATGCAGTCTTCCTATCTTCCCATTTCTTATTAAACTATGATAGAAATTCTGGACTAATGGGAATGGCTATAAATGTACCGCATAATAATGGCATGCCAGAAATACTATATGCCAGATTGCATCAGACTTGAGTTATTTTTATGCCTGTTGTGGGAGTCATAGGCTTTTATAAAATATCTAAGAATAAAAAGTACTATGTATTCTTACATCTAGCTAAGAATTCTCATTCCCAGGTTGCTGCCATTTGTAAAAAGCCAAAGGATCGTCTTTTAATAGAATCTGTAGTTTAAATTCTGAAATAACTTTTTGTTAGAATACTTCACTTTTTACTAGCAGGTTGGGACCTATACTATGCATCCAAATAGTATCAGAAAATAATCAGATTTATCATGTTCACTGTTTTGATCCTTCACCTTTTTTACTCTTAGCTATGCCATCAAGCACAACTACCACCCTAATAAGGGCTCCACAATGGCTCCCTTGATCGATGGCTAATCTGTAGCATTGACCGTTATTATACCTTGCTTCTTTTTACTTCTACCTCTTTGTTTTGTACCAACACTTTTTTTCCATTGCATGGCTGGTTGGTCAAAATTTTATTTCTTTTATATATGGGAATTGGGACAGAATGGCAAATCCATGATGGGTATTATACCTGCAAGGAAACAATGGAGACAGCTTTGGATATTCAGGAATAAGGGTTCTACGAGTCACAAGTAAAACTGTCCAATATATAAATGATAAACTTAATCATAACTATATAGGGCTGGACATCATCTCTCCTCCACAGTCTCAAGGAAATAAATACATTTTTACAATGTTCATCCAAAGGTCTGTGGTCACGATGGTGCTATAGTTTCCATATCCGATGGAGTCATGAAGGCTTCAACATATCTTACAAATCTTCAGGTCTTATTGACTATAATTCTATCAGGTTTCCTAAGGTATCTGCTTTTTAACGACACTATTCTTGCCACAAATAAGTAGTGGGATCACTAACTAATGGAGCTTCGGTGTGAACAGTGCCTGAGCAAATTAGTTTATTTTACGTTAGGTAAGAATGCCAGACTGAGCCCTTCTAACAGGTAAAGAAAAATAAAAATTGCTCATATTAAGACAAAGTATTCAGACACCTTTGGAATATGCTGGTGATGTTCATAATATAAGCTGTAGCTGCTTAAGAACTGTTCAAATTTGCAAGTCCGAAATACATACGGTAACTAATGCTATATTTTCAAGCATGTCCTGTTTCTAAATGTGTGGAATTTATCTATGTTATATGGATGAATAAAACATCACAGTTTAAAAAACTATTTTTTCTGGAGATCGAGTGTTGGATCATTTATTGGCTACATTTACTTAGTGGGTATCCCTTTGCCATGTAGATCTACTGTATATATGAAGCTGCATATCAGGTGAGCGGAACATATACTTTCATTCTCCTTTTCATGTGAATGGTTATCATAGGACAACCTGAAGGCTTTACCTAACGTGTACCTGTAGTTGCTGTTGACTTTCTAGAATAAGCTTTCATATGGTGATACATGAGGAATAACACTATTTCCAGTCATTTTATGACTGATAACCTACAGTACAGACCAAAAGTTTTAACACACCTTCTCATTTAAAGATTTTTCTGTATTTTCATGAATGTGAAAATTGTACATTCACACTGAAGGCATCAAAGCTATGAATTAACACATGTGGAATTATATACTTAACAAAAAAGTGTGAAACAACTGAAATTATGTCTTATATTCTAGGTTCTTCAAAGTAGCCACCTTAGAAGTAAAAAGAAGCAAGGTATAATAACGGTCAAGTATATAATTCCACATGTGTTAATTCATAGTTTTGATGCCTTCAGTGTGAATGTACAATTTTCATAGTCATGAAAATACAGAAAAATCTTTAAATGAAAAGATGTGTCCAAACTTTTGGTTTGTACTGTACATTTTTCACCACTGCAAGATCTATCACTAATTTTCAGTTGTCTCTGACCTAGTGGATGGAGACTAACTGCTGTGACGTCTTCTATGTACAGCACATGAGGAACTACTGGCCTCCTGTTTCACTATGAGAGCATATTCCCACATCAGTATTTGGTCAGTATTTTGCATTGTTGTTTGTATGCCAAAATCAGGAGTCGAACTTACCGAGAAAAACTATAATTGAAATTTTGACACCTATTCTGTGTGCTTGGAGACACTCCCGGTCTTGGCATAAAAATACTGATGTGTGATTAAAGCCTAAGGCCATGTTCACATGTTCAGTATTTGATCAGTATTTTCCATCAGTATTTGTAAACTGTCAAATATCACAGCCGGGGGATCGCACTAAACCCATCACGCTGTTATCTTTTTGTCATGAACAACTCTCTGCTGTTAATTACACAATTGACTGACAATTAATGGATGAGGCTGCATCTGTTTCCATTACTAGGTCGATTATTGGAGAACTAACAGTGAGCTTATGATATATGCACCTCTGATTCCAACGCTTCAAATTTATAAACCGTATATACAGCGGGAAAATAAGTACTTGATACAGTAACGAATTTGCAAGTTTTCCCACCTTCAAAAGAATGGAGGGATCTGTAATTTTTATTGTAGGTACGCTTAAAGTGGGAGAGACAGAATCTTTAAAAAAATTGAGAAAATCACGTGACTAGGTCTTCAAGCATGACATTGACCCAAAACACACAGCCAGGGTAACTGTGTCCTCATGGAGAGGAGTGGCCTAGACCTGAACCAAATAGAAAATCTTTGGAGTGAGCTGAAACTCAATGTTGTCCAGTAGGGTTGAGCGAAACGGGTCGATCATTTTCAAAAGTCGCCGACTTTTGGCTAAGTCGGCGTCTCATGAAACCCGATCCGACCCCTGTGCTTGTCGGCCATGCGGTACGCGACTTTCGCGCCAAAGTCGCGTTTCAATGACGCGAAAAGCGCCATTTCTCAGCCAATGAAGGTGAACGCAGAGTGTGGGCAGCGTGATGACATAGATCCTGGTCCCCACCATCTTAGAGAAGGGCATTGCAGTGATTGGCTTGCTGTCTGCGGCGTCACAGGGGCTATAAAGGGGCGTTCCCGCCGACCGCCATCTTACTGCTGCTGATCTGAGCTTAGGGACAGGTTGCTGCCGCTTCATCAGAAGCAGGGAGAGCGTTAGGCAGGGTCCACTAACCACCAAACCGCTTGTGCTGCAGCGATTTCCACTGTCCAACACCACCTTCGGTGTGCAGGAACAGTGGAAGCTATTTTTTTTTTTTTTTCCCCTCAGCGCTGTAGCTCATTGGGCTGCCCTAGAAGGCTCCGTGATAGCTGTATTGCTGTGTGTACGCCACTGTGGAAACCAACTGCTTTTTTCAAAGCACATATCCTCTTGTTCCTTCCTTTCTGCACAGCTATCTTTTTTGTTTGTCCACACTTTTTATTTAATTTGTGCATCAGTCCACTCCTATTGCTGCCTGCCATACCTGGCTTACATTACTGCAGGGAGATAGTAATTGTAGGACAGTTTTTTTTTTTTTTTTGTTTTTTTTTTGTGGGAGATTAAGATTGGCATTTCTGCTACAGTGCCATCCCTGTGTGTGCCATCTCTCACTGAGTGGGCCATAGAAAGCCTATTTATTTTTTCCGTGATTTGTGTTCTAAAATCTACCTCAACACAGAAACACTACATCAATCAGTGGGAGAAAAATATTGGCCTCAGTCAGGGCTTGTGTGCCACTGCTGTGTGTGCGCTATCTCTCATTCAGTGGGCTATAGCAAGCCTATATTTTTTTTTTTTTTTTTTTTTTAATATTATTTGGTTTCAAAAGTCTCCCTGAAAAAAAAAAAAAACCTAAAAAAACAGTGGGAGAGTAATATTGCCCTTTCAGCTTGTGTGCCAGTCTTGACTCCTGGGTGTGCCACCTCTCTCCCTCTCATTCAGTGGGCCATAGAAAGCCTATTTATTTTTTTTTTTAAATATTATTGGGTTTCTAAAGTCTCCCTGAAAAAAACAAAAAATACATAAAAAAACAGTGGGAGAGTAATATTGCCCTTTCAGCTTGTGTGCCAGTCTTGACTCCTGGGTGTGCCACCTCTCTCCCTCTCATTCAGTGGGCCATAGAAAGCCTTTTTTTTTTTTGGTTTTTTTAATATTATTTGGTTTCTAAAGTCTCCCTGAAAAAAACAAAAAAAACATAAAAAACAGTGGGAGAGTAATATTGCCCTTTCAGCTTGTGCGCCAGTCTTGACTCCTGGTTGTGCCACCTCTCTCTCTCTAATTGTGGGCCATAGAAAGCCTTTTTTTTTTTTTAAAATATTATTGGGTTTCTAAAGTCTCCCTGAAAAAACAAAAAATACATAAAAAAACAGTGGGAGAGTAATATTGCCCTTTCAGCTTGTGTGCCAGTCTTGACTCCTGGGTGTGCCACCTCTCTCCCTTTCATTCAGTGGGCCATAGAAAGCCTATTTATTTTTTCCGTGATTTGTGTTCTAAATTCTACCTCAACACAAAAACACTACATCAATCAGTGGGAGAAAAATATTGGCCTCAGTCAGGGCTTGTGTGCCACTGCTGTGTGTGCTATCTCTCATTCAGTGGGCTATAGCAAGCCTATTTTTTTTTTTTTTTTTTAATATTATTTGGTTTCTAAAGTCTCCCTGAAAAAAAAAAAAAACCTAAAAAAACAGTGGGAGAGTAATATTGCCCTTTCAGCTTGTGTGCCAGTCTTGACTCCTGGGTGTGCCACCTCTCTCCCTCTCATTCAGTGGGCCATAGAAAGCCTATTTATTTTTTTTTTTAAATATTATTGGGTTTCTAAAGTCTCCCTGAAAAAACAAAAAATACATAAAAAAACAGTGGGAGAGTAATATTGCCCTTTCAGCTTGTGTGCCAGTCTTGACTCCTGGGTGTGCCACCTCTCTCCCTTTCATTCAGTGGGCCATAGAAAGCCTATTTTTTTTTTTTTTAATATTATTTGGTTTCTAATTCTCCCTGAAAAAAAAAAAAAACCTAAAAAAACAGTGGGAGAGTAATATTGCCCTTTCAGCTTGTGTGCCAGTCTTGACTCCTGGGTGTGCCACCTCTCTCCCTCTCATTCAGTGGGCCATAGAAAGCCTATTTATTTTTTTTTTTAAATATTATTGGGTTTCTAAAGTCTCCCTGAAAAAACAAAAAATACATAAAAAAACAGTGGGAGAGTAATATTGCCCTTTCAGCTTGTGTGCCAGTCTTGACTCCTGGGTGTGCCACCTCTCTCCCTTTCATTCAGTGGGCCATAGAAAGCCTATTTTTTTTTTTTTTTTAATATTATTTGGTTTCTAATTCTCCCTGAAAAAAAAAAAAAAACCTAAAAAAACAGTGGGAGAGTAATATTGCCCTTTCAGCTTGTGTGCCAGTCTTGACTCCTGGGTGTGTCACCTCTCTCCCTCTCATTCAGTGGGCCATAGAAAGCCTATTTATTTTTTTTTTTAAATATTATTGGGTTTCTAAAGTCTCCCTGAAAAAACAAAAAATACAT
The DNA here is from genome assembly GCF_051348905.1 of Ranitomeya variabilis. Lineage (NCBI taxonomy): Eukaryota > Metazoa > Chordata > Amphibia > Anura > Dendrobatidae > Ranitomeya > Ranitomeya variabilis. Next base: position 695,578,972 of record NC_135234.1, on the reverse strand, counting down.
AAAAAAACAGTGGGAGAGTAATATTGCCCTTTCAGCTTGTGTGCCAGTCTTGACTCCTGGGTGTGTCACCTCTCTCCCTCTCATTCAGTGGGCCATAGAAAGCCTATTTATTTTTTTTTTTAAATATTATTGGGTTTCTAAAGTCTCCCTGAAAAAACAAAAAATACATAAAAAAACAGTGGGAGAGTAATATTGCCCTTTCAGCTTGTGTGCCAGTCTTGACTCCTGGGTGTGCCACCTCTCTCCCTCTCATTCAGTGGGCCATAGAAAGCCTTTTTTTTTTTTGGTTTTTTTAATATTATTTGGTTTCTAAAGTCTCCCTGAAAAAAACAAAAAAAACATAAAAAACAGTGGGAGAGTAATATTGCCCTTTCAGCTTGTGCGCCAGTCTTGACTCCTGGTTGTGCCACCTCTCTCTCTCTAATTGTGGGCCATAGAAAGCCTTTTTTTTTTTTTTTTTTAATATTATTTGGTTTCTAAAGTCTCCCTGAGAAAAAAAAATAAATAAATTAGGTGGGAGATTAATATTGACATTAGTGCTTGAGTGACAGTCCTGCGTGTGTGTCATCTCTGTGATTTTGTGCCACAGAAAACAGAGTGTGTAACATTGTGCCTGATTTTCCTTGTGGTCTCACCAACCTGTTAAGGGATATTGAAATCATACTGAAGTTATAGCTCACCGTGTAAGTTGTTTGATAGCAACAAATAAAGTTACTTTGGTTAAGATTTTAAAACAATGAGGAAGTCTGGTGCAAGAGGTCGTCGTGGGCGTTCATTGTCAGCTGGTAATGATGGTAGTGGTAGTGGAGCATCAGGTGGTCGTGGGGATAAAAATATTCCACCTAAGTCTGGAGCTGTGGAGCCAGTTTCGTCGTCAGGCTACACAAGGCCTCGAACGCTCTCTTTTCTGGGAGTAGGAAAACCGCTTTTAAAGGCGGAGCAGCAACAGCAAGTTTTGGCTTACATTGCAGACTCAGCCTCTAGCTCTTTTGCCTCCTCTTCCGAAACTGGTAAATGTAAAAGCAGCGCGTCGCTTGTGGATGTTCACGGTCAGGGACAAGTCGCTTCCTTGTCCTCCTCAGCAAAAACTACAACAAGAGAGAAGGATGCAGCAGGCGACACAACGGGTCACTCCATGGAGCTCTTTACACATACCGTCCCTGGCTTAGAAAGTGAAACATTTAACAGGCCATGCCCATTACAAGTATATTCTGACATGGAGTGCACTGATGCACAGCCACAGCCAGAGTACTATGCTGCTCCTTTGACTCAGACCACCACATTGCCCTCTCAGGGTACAGATCCACAATCAGACCCTGATGAGACTATGTTGCCCCGCCACGAACGCTATACCACCGACCGACACAGTGACACAGACGAAGTTGCACACGAGCTCGAAGAGGAGGTAATAGATGACCCAGTTATTGACCCCGATTGGCAGCCATTGGGGGAACAGGGTGCAGGCGGCAGTAGTTCAGAAGCGGAGGTGGAGGAGGGGCCGCAGCAGGCATCAACATCGCAACAGGTTCCATCTGCCGGGCCCGTATCTGGACCAAAACGCGTGTCAAAGCCAAAACCTGTTGGAGCACAGCGTTGCCATCCGGTTAAAGCTCAGTCTGCAATCCCTGAAAAGGGATCAGAGTCTAGGAAGAGTGCAGTCTGGCATTTTTTTAAACAACATCCAACTGATCAGCGCAAAGTCATCTGTCAAAAATGTTCAACTAGCTTAAGCAGAGGTCAGAATCTGAAAAGTCTAAATACTAGTTGCATGCATAGACACTTAACCACCATGCATTCTCAAGCCTGGACTAACTACCAAACGTCCCTCAAGGTTGTAGCACCCTCGGCCAATGAAGCTAGTCAGCAACGCAACATCCCTTCCGTCACTGTAAGGCCACCATTTTCCGCACCACCGGCAGTATCTGTGCAGGTTTCTTTGCCAGCCAAAAGCAGTCAGGGTCAGGGAATCACCAGTTTTGTAGGAGGAAATATTGCATGTAGGGCACCGGCGGAAACAATACCGTCTCCAACCGTCTCTCAGTCTGCCATGTCCACCGGCACACCCGAAAGTTCCACGATCTACAGCTCTCCAGTCCAGCTCACCCTACATGAGACTCTGGTTAGAAAAAGGAAGTACTTATCCTCGCATCCGCGTACACAGGGTTTTAACGCCCACATAGCTAGACTAATCTCGTTAGAGATGATGCCCTACCGGTTAGTTGAAAGCGAAGCTTTCAAAGCCCTGATGGAGTACGCTGAACCACGATACGAGCTACCCAGTCGACACTTTTTTTCCAGAAAAGCCATCCCAGCCCTGCACCAGCATGTTAAACAGCGCATCGTCCATGCACTCAGGCAATCTGTGAGTACAAAGGTGCACCTGACTACAGATGCATGGACCAGTAGGCATGGCCAGGGACGTTATGTGTCCATCACGGCACACTGGGTGAATGTGGTGGATGCAGGGTCCACAGGCGACATCAATTTAGGGACAGTTGTGCCTAGCCCACGGTCTAGGAAACAGTTGGCTGTAGGCGTTCGCACCCCCTCCTCCTCCTCCTCGTCCTCCTGCAGAAGCTACAGCTCTTCCACAGAACGCAGTCGGCCAACCACTCCATCGGCAGATGACACTGTTGCACACCAGTTGTCCCATTATGGGCCAGCTACTGCCAAGCGTCAGCAGGCTGTATTGGCTATGAAGTGTTTGGGCGACAACAGACACACCGCGGAAGTTCTGTCCGAGTTCTTGCAACAAGAAACGCAGTCGTGGCTGGGCACAGTAGATCTTGAGGCAGGCAAGGTAGTGAGTGATAACGGAAGGAATTTCATGGCTGCCATCTCCCTTTCCCAACTGAAACACATTCCTTGCCTGGCTCACACCTTAAACCTGGTGGTGCAGTGCTTATTGAAAACTTATCCTGGGTTCTCCGACCTGCTCCTCAAAGTGCGTGCACTTTGCTCACATATCCGACGTTCGCCTGTACACGCCAGCCGTATGCAGACCTATCAGCGGTCTTTGAACCTTCCCCAGCATCGCCTAATCATAGACGTTGCAACAAGGTGGAACTCAACACTGCACATGCTTCAGAGACTGTGCGAACAGAGGCGTGCTGTTATTTATTTGTGGGAGGATACACGGGCAGGCAGTAGGATGGCAGACATGGAGTTGTCAGGTGTGCAGTGGTCGAAGATACAAGACATGTGTCAAGTCCTTCAGTGTTTTGAGGAATGCACACGGCTGGTTAGTGCAGACAACGCCGTAATAAGCATGAGCATCCCCCTAATGCGTCTGCTGATGCAAAGTTTGACGCACATAAAGGAGCAGGCGTCTGCACCAGAGGAAGAGGGAAGCCTTGATGACAGTCAGCCATTGTCTGGTCAGGGCAGTGTACAGGACGAGGTAGCGGGCGAAGAGGAGGTGGAGGACGAGGAGGATGATGGGGATGAGTATATTTTTAATGCGGAAACTTTCACGGGGGCACAGGAAATTGGTTGCGTGTCACGGCCGGGTTCTGGTTTTTTGAGGGACACAAGTGACGTAGATTTGCCTGCAACTGCCCCTCAACCAATCACAACCGGAGATTTGACAAGTGGAACTTTGGCCCACATGGCGGATTATGCCTTACGTATCCTACAAAGGGACACACGCATTACGAAAATGATGAACGATGACGATTACTGGTTGGCCTGCCTCCTTGATCCACGCTATAAAGGCAAATTGCAAAATATTATGCCACATGAGAACTTGGAACTAATATTAGCAACCAAACAATCAACTCTTGTTGACCGTTTGCTTCAGGCATTCCCAGCACACAGCGCACGTGATCGTTCTCACACGAGCTCCAGGGGGCAGCAGACTAGGAGTGTTAGGGGTGCACACATCAGAAGTGGCGTTGGACAGAGGGGTTTTCTGACCAGGTTGTGGAGTGATTTTGCTATGACCGCAGACAGGACAGGTACTGCTGCATCAATTGAAAGTGACAGGAGACAACATTTGTCCAGTATGGTTACTAACTATTTTTCATCCCTTATCGATGTTCTCCCTCAACCGTCATTCCCATTTGATTACTGGGCCTCCAAATTAGACACCTGGCCAGAATTGGCAGAATATGCATTGCAGGAGCTTGCTTGCCCGGCAGCAAGTGTCCTATCAGAAAGAGTATTCAGTGCTGCAGGGTCAATATTAACCGAAAAAAGGACTCGTCTGGCTACCCAAAATGTTGACGATCTAACATTCATTAAAATGAACCACAACTGGATTTCAAAATCTTTTGCCCCACCTTGCCCGGCCGACACCTAGCTTTCCTATGAAAAGCTCTTGCCTGTGAATTACTTTTCTAATGTCTAATTTGCTGCTGCAGATTGTACAGCATACGACATGTTTACACCTCCCTAAATGGCCAAACTCCCCACACGGGGCCGTGGTATCGCGACTTGGCGCAAGCACCCGTGAGACTGCTGTTTGTCTGAAGAGGTGGGTGTGCTCGCTTTTGGTTGACGGCATTGCTACTGGGTCCCTCATAGTACAATGTAGTGTCTCTGGCGGTGGTGGTGCGCACCCAACGTCAGACACACCGTTGTAACATGAGTGGCCCTGGGGCGGTCCCGCCGGCCTCAAGAGAGTTCCCCCCTACCCCAGCTCAAACTGGGCTCTACTACGTGCAAAATTATGTCGCACAGCTCCACCAATCTTTAGTCTATTCGCTGACATCATTCAATGTCTGGCACTGACAATACAAATTTGTAGACATCTATGATGCAACTTAAAGTAGTCTGTGTCTGTGTCCTATATTGGCACCATTAAATAGTTACTGCCAAATTACTATGTCAGAAACACAGCAGATGAGCCCACCCCTGTACCTAAGTATGCCATCTTTTTTTTTGTTTTGGTTGTTTTGCGAGACATTAACATCTATTTATATTTTGGGAGTACTGGGACAGACACTCCTTGCACTACTCCTCCACTCAGCACCAAGCTGCCTGCCCGTGTATCCATGTAACCGCTGTAAAACTGCCATGAGCCTATTGTTTGTTATTTTAGGCCTTTGATAGCCTGTCTGCGGTCCCTACTCCTCCACTGACCACCAAGCTGCCTGCCCGTGTATCCATGTAACCGCTGTAAAACTGCCATGAGCCTATTGTTTGTTATTTTAGGCCTTTGAAGCCTTTCTGCGCTCCCTCCTTCCACTAGTCCTCCACTGACCAGACCACTGCTGCCCGTGTACCCCTGGAACCAATTTTAAAGTGCCTACAGCCAGCCCATTTTATTGTGTTAGGCCTTCGAAGCCTGTCTGCGGTCCCTCCTTCCACTAGGCCTCCACTGACCAGACCACTGCTGCCCGTGTACCCCTGGAACCAATTTTAAAGTGCCTACAGCCAGCCCATTTTATTGTGTTAGGCCTTCGAAGCCTGTCTGCGGTCCATACTTCCACTAGTCCTCCACTGACCAGACCACTGCTGCCCGTGTACCCCTGGAACCAATTTTAAAGTGCCTACAGCCAGCCCATTTTATTGTGTTAGGCCTTCGAAGCCTGTCTGCGGTCCATACTTCCACTAGGCCTCCACTGACCAGACCACTGCTGCCCGTGTACCCCTGGAACCAATTTTAAAGTGCCTACAGCCAGCCCATTTTATTGTGTTAGGCCTTCGAAGCCTGTCTGCGGTCCATACTTTAAATACTCCTCCACTCAGCACCAAGCTGCCTGCCCGTGTATCCATGTAACCGCTGTGAAACTGCCATGAGCCTATTGTTTTTTTATGTTAGGCCTTTGATAGCCTGTCTGCGGTCCCTACTTTAAATACTCCTCCACTCACCACCACCAAGCTGCCTGCCCGTGTATCCATGTAACCGCTGTAAAACTGCCATGAGCCTATTGTTTGTTATGTTAGGCCTTTGAAGCCTTTCTGCGCTCCCTCCTTCCACTAGTCCTCCACTGACCAGACCACTGCTGCCCGTGTACCCCTGGAACCAATTTTAAAGTGCCTACAGCCAGCCCATTTTATTGTGTTAGGCCTTCGAAGCCTGTCTGCGGTCCATACTTCCACTAGTCCTCCACTGACCAGACCACTGCTGCCCGTGTACCCCTGGAACCAATTTTAAAGTGCCTACAGTCAGCCCATTTTATTGTGTTAGGCCTTCGAAGCCTGTCTGCGGTCCCTCCTTCCACTAGGCCTCCACTGACCAGACCACTGCTGCCCGTGTACCCCTGGAACCAATTTTAAAGTGCCTACAGCCAGCCCATTTTATTGTGTTAGGCCTTCGAAGCCTGTCTGCGGTCCATACTTTAAATACTCCTCCACTCAGCACCAAGCTGCCTGCCCGTGTATCCATGTAACCGCTGTAAAACTGCCATGAGCCTATTGTTTGTTATGTTAGGCCTTTGATAGCCTGTCTGCGGTCCCTACTTTAAATACTCCTCCACTCACCACCACCAAGCTGCCTGCCCGTGTATCCATGTAACCGCTGTGAAACTGCCATGAGCCTATTGTTTTTTTATGTTAGGCCTTTGATAGCCTGTCTGCGGTCCCTACTTTAAATACTCCTCCACTCACCACCACCAAGCTGCCTGCCCGTGTATCCATGTAACCGCTGTAAAACTGCCATGAGCCTATTGTTTGTTATGTTAGGCCTTTGAAGCCTTTCTGCGCTCCCTCCTTCCACTAGTCCTCCACTGACCAGACCACTGCTGCCCGTGTACCCCTGGAACCAATTTTAAAGTGCCTACAGCCAGCCCATTTTATTGTGTTAGGCCTTCGAAGCCTGTCTGCGGTCCATACTTCCACTAGTCCTCCACTGACCAGACCACTGCTGCCCGTGTACCCCTGGAACCAATTTTAAAGTGCCTACAGTCAGCCCATTTTATTGTGTTAGGCCTTCGAAGCCTGTCTGCGGTCCATACTTCCACTAGGCCTCCACTGACCAGACCACTGCTGCCCGTGTACCCCTGGAACCAATTTTAAAGTGCCTACAGCCAGCCCATTTTATTGTGTTAGGCCTTCGAAGCCTGTCTGCGGTCCATACTTCCACTAGTCCTCCACTGACCAGACCACTGCTGCCCGTGTACCCCTGGAACCAATTTTAAAGTGCCTACAGCCAGCCCATTTTATTGTGTTAGGCCTTCGAAGCCTGTCTGCGGTCCATACTTCCACTAGGCCTCCACTGACCAGACCACTGCTGCCCGTGTACCCCTGGAACCAATTTTAAAGTGCCTACAGCCAGCCCATTTTATTGTGTTAGGCCTTCGAAGCCTGTCTGCGGTCCATACTTCCACTAGGCCTCCACTGACCAGACCACTGCTGCCCGTGTACCCCTGGAACCAATTTTAAAGTGCCTACAGCCAGCCCATTTTATTGTGTTAGGCCTTCGAAGCCTGTCTGCGGTCCATACTTTAAATACTCCTCCACTCACCACCAAGCTGCCTGCCCGTGTATCCATGTAACCGCTGTAAAACTGCCATGAGCCTATTGTTTGTTATGTTAGGCCTTTGATAGCCTGTCTGCGGTCCTTACTTTAAATACTCCTCCACTCACCACCTAGCTGCCTGTGTATCCATGTAACCGATGTAAAACTGCCATGACTGCCTACTGTTTGTTATTTTAGGCCTTTGATAGCCTGTCTGCGGCCCCTACTTGCAATACTCCTCCACTGACCACAATGCTGCCTGGAGTGCCTGCCTGTGTATCCATGTAACCGATGTAAAACTGCCATGACTGCCTACTGTTTGTTATTTTAGGCCTTTGATAGCCTGTCTGCGGCCCCTACTTGCAATACTCCTCCACTGAGCACAATGCTGCCTGGAGTGCCTGCCTGTGTATCCATGTAACCGATGTAAAACTGCCATGACTGCCTACTGTTTGTTATTTTAGGCCTTTGATAGCCTGTCTGCAGCCCCTACTTGCAATACTCCTCCACTGACCACACCAATGCTGCCCGTGTACCCCTGGAACCTATTTAAAAGTTCATAGAGCCTAGTTATATATTTTATTTACTATTAATAAGGCCATGATGGACTACGCTGTACCACGCTACAAGCTAACCAGTCGACACTTCTTTTGCGAGAAAAGCCATCCCAACCCTCCACCAGCATGTAGAAGACCGCATTGTCCATGCACTCTGGCAATCTGTGAGTACAAAGGTGCACCTGACAACAGACGCATGGACCTGTAGGCATGGCCACGGAAGATTACGTGTCCATTACGGCGCAATGGGTTAATGTGGTGGATGCATGGTCCACAGGGGACAGCCTACTAAGTCTGTCTGCAGTCCCTAATTCAAATTGTCCTCCACTGTCTAAATCGGAACTTCCACCTTCTGGCTTTCGGCCTATAGTATCAGAAATTAAACTGCATTTGGCCTTCAACTTTGGTTAGGGCCTACTAACGGCTTCTGCCCCTCCCTGGTGTTGCCCTCAACTAAATAAAGCTGAGCTTCAACCTTCCGGCTCTCATTATGTGGTTTTAAAAAAAAAAATGGTGGTTAGGGCCTACTAACGGCTTCTGCCCCTCCCTGGTGTTGTCCTCAACTAAATAAAGCTGAGCTTCAACCTTCCGGCTCTCATTAAGTGGTTTTAAAAAAAAAATGGTGGTTAGGGCCTACTAACGGCTTCTGCCCCTCCCTGGTGTTGTCCTCAACTAAATAAAGCTGAGCTTCAACCTTCCGGCTCTCATTAAGTGGTTTTAAAAAAAAAAAAAATGGTGGTTAGGGCCTACTAACGGCTTCTGCCCCTCCCTGGTGTTGTCCTCAACTAAATAAAGCTGAGCTTCAACCTTCCGGCTCTCATTAAGTGGTTTTAAAAAAAAAATGGTGGTTAGGGCCTACTAACGGCTTCTGCCCCTCCCTGGTGTTGTCCTCAACTAAATAAAGCTGAGCTTCAACCTTCCGGCTCTCATTATGTGGTTTTAAAAAAAAAAATGGTGGTTAGGGCCTACTAACGGCTTCTGCCCCTCCCTGGTGTTGTCCTCAACTAAATAAAGCTGAGCTTCAACCTTCCGGCTCTCATTATGTGGTTTTAAAAAAAAAAATGGTGGTTAGGGCCTACTAACGGCTTCTGCCCCTCCCTGGTGTTGTCCTCAACTAAATAAAGCTGAGCTTCAACCTTCCGGCTCTCATTAAGTGGTTTTAAAAAAAAAATGGTGGTTAGGGCCTACTAACGGCTTCTGCCCCTCCCTGGTGTTGTCCTCAACTAAATAAAGCTGAGCTTCAACCTTCCGGCTCTCATTAAGTGGTTTTAAAAAAAAAATGGTGGTTAGGGCCTACTAACGGCTTCTGCCCCTCCCTGGTGTTGTCCTCAACTAAATAAAGCTGAGCTTCAACCTTCCGGCTCTCATTAAGTGGTTTTAAAAAAAAAAAAAATGGTGGTTAGGGCCTACTAACGGCTTCTGCCCCTCCCTGGTGTTGTCCTCAACTAAATAAAGCTGAGCTTCAACCTTCCGGCTCTCATTAAGTGGTTTTAAAAAAAAAATGGTGGTTAGGGCCTACTAACGGCTTCTGCCCCTCCCTGGTGTTGTCCTCAACTAAATAAAGCTGAGCTTCAACCTTCCGGCTCTCATTAAGTGGTTTTAAAAAAAAAAAAAATGGTGGTTAGGGCCTACTAACGGCTTCTGCCCCTCCCTGGTGTTGCCCTCAACTAAATAAAGCTGAGCTTCAACCTTCTGCTCCAAATTACCATTTTAAAAAATGCAATAGGCTTTTCCGGCCTACTAAAGGTGTCTGCCCCTCCCTGGTGTTGTCCTCAACTGAACAAAGCTGAGCTTCCACATTCTGGCTTTCGCCCTATACTATCAGATATTAAACTGCATTTGGCCTACTAGTGTGGTTAGGCCCTTGAAACAGTGTCTGCTGCTCTTGGGTTTGCTACTCCACTGAACAAAGCAATGCCGCCTGTTTAGTCCTGTTACCAATTTTGAACTGCATGTAGCCTACTTTATTCTTTGGCCCTATATCTGTTTCCTCCTCATCCTGCCCATTGCCCAGCCACTGCTAAATGAGTCTGCTGGTACATTGACCTAGACCACTACATTCCCCTTGTACTCTACACAGCCAGAATCTGTCCCTGCTGAAAGTAAGGTTCCCCTTCCCGCATGTTATACCACCTTACACAGGGACAAAGAGGAAGGTGCAGATGAAAGTGCAGGTTCCTTCATCAGGTGGGGGGGCATACTCGTTGGCGACGTCACTGGCACAGGGCCCCTCAGAGTACGCAAAAGTGTCGCTGCTGGTGGGAGGCGCCCCCGCCATGCAAACACACCGCCGTACTTTGAGGGGCCCTGTGCCAGTGGCAATGCGAACGAGTGGGCCCCCCCTGCTTGCTCAGGATCACAGCACTTGCAACTTTTAAATACTTACCTTTCCCTGCAACACCGCCGTGACGTAGTCCGCATTTCCTGGGCCCACGAAAAACTTGAGCCAGCCCTACTCCCCCCACAACTTTCCCCCAATTCCCTATGCCCAACTATTATTATACAGTTAATTAAGATTGGCAAGCTTCAGAAACAAGAATGGATGTTTTTGGCATTAAAATGGGCACTGTAGGTGTTTTCCTGGCCTCCACTCACTGCCGACTATGCTTCCCCATTGACTTGCATTGGGTTTCGTGTTTCGGTCGATCCCCGACTTTTAGCGATAATCGGCCGACTGCACTCGACTCGACTCTGGACAAAATCGGGTTTCCCAAAACCCTACTCGATCTTAAAAAAATGAAAGTCGCTCAACCCTATTGTCCAGCAACAGCATCAAAACCTGAAAAATCTAGAGGAGATATGTATGGAGGAGTGGGCCAAAATCCCTGCTGCAGTGTCTGCAAACTTGTTCAAGAACTACAGGAAATGTCTGACCTCTGTAATTGCAAGCAAAGGTTTCTGTACCAAATATTAAGTTCTGTTTTTCTGTTGTATCAAATACTTATTTCATGCAATAAAATGCAAATTAATTATGTAAAAATCATATAATGTGTTGTTCTGGATTTTTTTTAAAGAATCTGTCTCTCATAGTTGAAGAGTACCTACGATAAAAACTACAGACCTCTCCATTCTTTGTAGGTGGGAAAACTTGTAAAGTTGTCAGTGTATCAAATACTTATTTTCCCCACTGTATACCACAGTACGGTCACTGCTAACTAGGGTTGTGGAGTTGGTAAGTCGAACCTCCAACTCCTTAATTTCCCTTACTCCTGACTCCGACTCCACAGCTCTGCCTCACTACTGAGCATGTAAAGTGCAGCATAGATTCATCTCCACTAACAGCCGAGATCCTTAGATCAAGAATAAAACAGACATTTATAGGACACTAGCTGTACTACCCAGCTTCGCCCGGGTTAATGACTGCTGTTAGCAAAATAGAATGTGTTAACAAAAAATTATTCTGCACACAAAAACCACAAAACAAATAGATAGAAATGTAATTATTAAAAGGCAAAAACTAAGCTAATAGAAGAATTTCACAACATATATTAGCTTTGTTATACTGAGAATGTCTTTGTTGCCTATATTAACCAATCAGAGCTCAGGTTAATTAACTGTAGCAAAATAGAAGCTGAGCTGTGATTGGTTGCTATTGGCAGCCTGATAAATCCCCAGCCAACAGTAAGCCCTCCCCCCTGGCAGTATATATTAGCTCACACATACACATAATAGACTGGTCATGTGACTGACAGCTGCCGTATTTCCTATATGGTACATTTGTTGCTCTTGTAGTTTGTCTGCTTATTAATCAGATTTTTATTTTTGAAGGACAATACCAGACTTGTGTGTGTTTCAGGGCGAGTTTCATGTATCAAGTTGTGTGTGTTGAGTTGCGTGTGGCGACATGCATGTAGCGACTTTTGTGAGATGAGTTTTGTGTGGTGACATGCGTGTAGCAACATTTTGTGTGTCGAGTTGCATGTGACAGGTTAGTGTTGCAAGTTGTGTGCAGTAAGATTTGTGCATGGCGAGTTTTATGTGTGATGCGTTTTGAGTATGTGCAAGTTTTGTGTGAGGCAACTTTTGCATGTGGTGCAACTTTTGTACATGTGGCAATTTTTCTGTGTGTGCAAGTTTTGCATGAGGTGAGTTTTCCATGAGGTGAGTTTTGCACGTGTGGCGAGTTTTGCGTGAGCCTAGTTTTGCATATGGCGAGTTTTGCATGTAGCGAGTTTTGCGCGTGGCGAGTTTTGAGTGGTGACTTTTGTGTTTCGACTTTTATGTGGCGAGGTTGGTGTATGTGTGGTGAAATGTGCGCTGAGGGTGGTATATGTGTTCTAGCACGTGGTAGTGTGTGGCGCATTTTGTGTTTGTGTTCATATCCCCGTGTGTGGTGAGTATCCCATGTTGGGGCCCCACCTTAGCAACTGTACGGTATATACTCTTTGGCACCATCGCTCTCATTCTTTAAGTCCCCATTGTTCACATCTGGCAGCTGTCAATTTTTCTCCAACACTTTTCCCTTCACTTTTTCCCCATTATGTAGATAGGGGCAAAATTGTTTGGTGAATTGGAACGCGCGGGGTTAAAATTTCACCTCACAACATAGCCTATGACGCTCTCGGGGTCCAGACGTGTGACTGTGCAAAACTTTGTGGCTGTAGCTGCGACGGTGCAGATGCCAATCCCGGACATACACACATACATACATACACACATTCAGCTTTATATATTAGATATACCTGTATGTAATCTCCTGTATATAGTATATACCTGTGTGTCATCTCACCTATATATAGTATATATCTGTGTGTCATCTCCTCCTGTATATAGTATATACCTGTATGTCATCTCCTCCTATACATAGCATATACCTGTATGTCATCTCCTCCTGTATATACTATATACCTGTAGGTAATCTGCTCCTGTATATAGTATATACCTGTGTGTCATCTCCTCCTGTATATAGTATATACCTGTATGTCATCTCCTCCTGTATGTAGTATGTACCTGTATGTCATCTCCTCCTCTATATAGTATATACCTGTGTGTCATCTCTCCTGTATATAGAATATATCTGTGTGTCATCTCCTCCTGTATATAGTATATACCTGTGTGTCATCTCCCCTGTAAATAGTATATACCTGTGTGTCATCTCCTGTATATAGTATATATCTGTATGTCATCTCCTCCTGTATTAGCCCTCGTTCACACTTTATTTGGTCAGTATTTTTACCTCAGTATTTGTAAGCTAAATTGGCAGCCTGATAAATCCCCAGCCAACAGTAAGCCCACCCCCAGGCAGTATATATTAGCTCACACATACACATAATAGACTGGTCATGTGACTGACAGCTGCCGGATTCCTGTATGGTACATTTGTTGCTCTTGTAGTTTGTCTGCTTATTAATCAGATTTTTATTTTGAAGGATAATACCAGACTTGTGTGTGTTTTAGGGCGAGTTTCGTGTGTCAAGTTGTGTGTGTTGAGTTGCGTGTGGCGACATGCATGTAGTGACTTTTGTGAGATGAGTTTTGTGTGGCGACATGCGTGTAGCAACTTTTTGTGTGTCGAGTTGCATGTGACAGGTTAGTGTAGCAAGTTGTGTGCAGCAAGTTTTGCGCATGGCGAGTTTTGCGCGTGGCGAGTTTTATGTGTGGTGCCTTTTGAGTATGTGCAAGTTTTGTGTGAGGCAACTTTTGCATGTGTTGCAACTTTTGTGCATGTGGCAATTTTTCTGCGTGTGCAAGTTTTGCGTGTGGCGAGTTTTCCATGAGGTGAGTTTTGCACATGTGGCGAGTTTTGCATGTGGAGAGTTTTGCGCGTGGCGAGTTTTGAGCGGCGACTTTTGTGTTTCGACTTTTATGTGGCGAGGTTGGTGTATGTGTGGTGAAATGTGCGCTGAGGGTGGTATATGTGTTCTAGCACGTGGTAGTGTGTGGCGCATTTTGTGTGTGTGTTCATATCCCTGTGGTGGTGTGGTGATTATCCCATGTTGGGGCCCCACCTTAGCAACTGTACAGTATATACTCTTTGGTGCCATCGCTGTCATTCTTTAAGTCCCCATTGTTCACATCTGGCAGCTGTTAATTTGCCTCCAACACTTTTCCTTTCACTTTTTCCCCATTATGTAGATAGGGGCAAAATTGTTTGGTGAATTGGAAAGCGCGGGGTTAAAATTTCACCTCACAACATAGCCTATGACGCTCTCGGGGTCCAGACGTGTGACTGTGCAAAATTTTGTGCCTGTAGCTGCGACGCCTCCAACACTTTTCCTTTCACTTTTTCCCCATTATGTAGATAGGGGCAAAATTGTTTGGTGAATTGTAAAGCGCGGGGTTAAAATTTCACCTCACAACATAGCCTATGACGCTCTCGGGGTCCAGACGTGTGACTGTGCAAAATTTTGTGCCTGTAGCTGCGACGCCTCCAACACTTTTCCTTTCATTTTTTCCCCATTATGTAGATAGGGGCAAAATTGTTTGGTGAATTGGAAAGCGCGGGGTTAAAATTTCACCTCACAACATAGCCTATGACGCTCTCGGGGTCCAGACGTTTGACTGTGCAAAATTTTGTGGCTGTAGCTGCGACGGTTCAGATGCCAATCCCGGACATACATACATACATACACACATACACACATTCAGCTTTATATATTAGATTTTATTACTTTCCCTAATTCTTATGAAAAATTTTACAGCACATACAGCATTGAACTACTATACCCAATTTATTATATATTTTAGAAGTCGGTCCACTTTATACCGACTCAGACTCGGACTCCACCAAAATGGACATCGACTTCAACTCCACAACTCCAACTCCACAGCCCTGCTGCTAATTCAAATGATAATCCAAGAGCTACTCGCTGCCACCACCAATCATTTTTTACAGGCCAATCAGACACCTGGTTTCTGCTAGCGTATGGCTTTCAGAAATGTGGTTTACAGAACAAAAAGAACAGAACTATTAAATTTTATATTTAATCCAGAAGGATAGGCAGTGTTCATAAAAAATATATAAAACATTTTACAAAGGGGACAAAACAATACAGCATATAGAATTACATAAAATACAGTGGATTAACAGAGAAACTTACTATGCTGGTCACAGAGATGGCTCAGCTTAGCGAAGGAGAGCACTTCGATTGGAAACTTCCAGTGAATGTGGATCATGCATACACTATGTATCTCTCTGCATGAAACTCAGATCAGTATTCACCTTGCCCTTTTATCAGCACCTAGGTTACACACTTCCCTCTTGATGACTCATAACAGTGACGGTCATGGGCTGTGGTTTCAGTTTCTGAAAATTACGATATCACCGTCATATTTTTATTGGGATTTTACCTTTTCATAGATAGGAAACATGGCATGGCTGTTGTTAGTGCTATGGCCACTTATGATTTTGGGCTTATAGGCAGGTGTTGCATATTCTTCCCCTATTACTCCGGAAGTTGAAAATGTATGTCCCATCACTGATCTGTACAAACCCCAATATTCATAACTTCCCATAGGCACTGAACTGACTAGTTGCAGATGTCCAGTTTCTTTTGAAGGAAACGAAAGTTATCTCTAACTGTGTTAGATTTCCTGCTTCTCTGCCTCTTAAATCTACCAATCCTAAGTCATGCTCACAATAGATGTCCTGCCTTAATTATTTGGTCACCGCAGGCAGTCCCAGTCTCAAAGGGGATTTGAATTTGTTTTGTCACTTTCCTGCCAAACTTAATTTTCCCACTTCCCTACGTTAACCTTGTGGTTCTACTTAAAGGAGGCTCTTAGATTGCAAGCTATTTCTCTATTTTGCTAGATTTCCTGCTTCTCTGCCTCTTAAATCTACCAAATAAAGAAAAACCTAGCACTCAACTGATGCTTATGTGAAATTTTATTGTAGTACCCAATAAACGTTTTGGTCCACCATACGGACCTTCCTCAGTTACTACAGGTGAAAATAAATAACCAAAATAAAATAACAAAATCAACAGAAGTATATACATAACATGAAAATCAGAAAATAGTACAGCATCTATAGGATAACAGGTCAAATGAATGGGCGAGATACATATGCAACTAAACAAACATGCTGAAGAGGACCGTACGATATATAAAGGCACTGCCTGTCCACTAAGTGAAACGATAGGAGGTGGGAATGTGTGACACGTACCGTACTAGACTGAAGCTCGGGCATAGGAGACAGTAATGTCTCAGGGCACATATATCTGCAGCGTCTATGGGTCACAGGAGAGTAAAGTTAAAGACGTGACAAAAGGTGCTAAAAATGGAAAAGGATGCCTGTGAAGGCGTACCTTGTCAGAGCGCTGGACTGGTGTAAACACTGGGGATAGAAGAGGTATGGGGTGAGCGTTATGATAGAGGAAGTTGTATACAGGTGGTGTGCAACCGCGCTAGATGGATATTACCTGGTGTAGACCTGGCGTGATGTGCCGCTGTCAGACGCGGTGTCCACCGCTGGTCTGATCAGGGGCTGTGTGGACCGCCGTTAAATAGGCCTGGGGAGTGACCGTGCCGGCGTTATTAACCAATGCACTGTGTGCGTCCGTGAAACCGGAAGTGACATCACCGGACATTAAGGATCTGTATAGGAAGTGTGCGGCTGTATAAACCGCATAATCGTATGAGAGGAGCCGGCGGAAGTGACATAACTTGGTGTCACTAATCCCGGGGAACGTGCTGCGGTAAGAAAGGTTCCACTTAAATGTGATGTGAACATAGGTACATGCGAAGATAAACAAAGGGGCGGTGCCTAGCTGCCTCACCCTCGCCTCCACGATCTAATAGAGCCATAAATCGAATCCCATTCATACACTCATACCATCCATTCGCTTACATATTACACAGGTCTATATGTAGACACTGGCATTTACTGGCAAAGGCCCACCCTGATGTCCTTGAATTCCAAAATCCATTTCTCCCTTGCTTTAACCCCTCCGCGACATGCGCCGTACTAGTACTGCGCTGCCGGCACTGCATTAGTGCCAGCCGCAGTACTAGTACGGCGCCGCCATTTTCCGGTCACCGCATCGCATCGCGCGGTGATCGGGACCCGATGGCTGCTGTCCCTGACAGCAGCCATCCCTGCACGTAGCTCCGGGGGGTTGCACCGCCCCCCCCACATCAGCGATCGCTGTGATTGGCTGGTCAATTCTGACCAGCCAATCACAGCGAAATAACAATAAAGTTAAGAAAAAAAAGCATGTGACAGGCTGTGATTGATGCTGTGTGACGTCGCACCAATCACAGCCGTCACAGTAGGTGGGGTGATCGCCACGTCACCTCACCTGATTAACCCCTATGGCGCTGATTGGCTGAACAATAGCTTCTAGCCAATCAGCGCCAAAGGGGTTAATTTAAAATACCGATCACCGCCCTGCACGCCATCTTTCTCTCAGATTTGGTGTGCAGAGCGGTGGTCTAAGCCCCTCTGTGATACCTGAGTCAAAGATTTCATTGGTGGCCAGTGCGATCATCCCGGCGATCTCCTGCCTCCTGTGCTGTGCTGATCTCCAGCTTGTGCTCCTGTGCTGTGTGCTCTCTGCTGCCACCTGCTGCTGTGTGAGGCCTGTGATCACAGCAGCAGCAGCACCTCCCCCACCCCTTTCCCATCCCCCCATCCCTGTTCCAGTACCCCCTCCCTCCCCCTCCCCCACCCTCCAATTGAAATTTTTTTGCGCACTTTTTTGCGCTTTTTTTCCTGTGCGGGGCGACCCGCGCAGAGCATTTTGTGCTCTTCCTGTGTCCGCAGCTCTTTGATCAGTATTGCTGCTGATCAGAGACTGCGCCACAGGACTCTTTTTTTTTTTTAGCTAGTTAGCGTAGCGGACGTTGCAGTCTAAGCAACGTCCGATTTTTTTTTTTTACAAAAATATAATAATAGTAGTTAGTGCAGTGTAGTTTTAGACGTAGATTAGCTGGTGTCACAGAGTTAGTGACGACCGGTCTTTTTTTTTAGAGAAAAAAAAAATTGTACAGAGTAGTTTAGTGGTAGCGTGTTAGTGTAGCCGGCGTCACAGCGTTAGTGACGACCGATCATCTTTTAGAAAAAAAAAATCGTACAGAGTAGTTTAGTGGTAGCGTGTTAGTGTAGCCGGCGTCACAGCGTTAGTGACGACCGATCATCTTTTAGAAAAAAAAAATTGTACAGAGTAGTTTTATAGGTAGAGAGGTAGCGTCTTTTTTGCATAAAAAAATCTGCTATCGCCGGATAAGCTAGTGCATTAGGGGAGCGTACGTCACACTGTTAGTGGTGTTCGCTTTTCTTTTGTAAAAAGAATAATTAGTTGCGTCGTCTAATTTTTAGCGCGTTCATTAGGGGAGCGTACGTCACACTGTTAGTGGCGTTCGCTTTTCTTTTGTAAAAAGAATAATTAGTTGCGTCGTCTAATTTTTAGCACGTTCATTAGGGGAGCGTACGTCACACTGTTAGTGGCGTTCGCTTTTCTTTTGTAAAAAGAATAATTGGTTGCGTCGTCTAATTTTTAGCGCGTTCATTAGGGGAGCGTACGTCACACTGTTAGTGGCGTTCGCTTTTCTTTTGTAAAAAGAATAATTAGTTGCGTCGTCTAATTTTTAGCGCGTTCATTAGGGGAGCGTACGTCACACTATTAGTGGCGTTCGTTTTTTCTTTTGCAAAAAAAAGATTTAGTTGCGTACGGTAAATTTATACTTTTTTTTATACAAACTTATTTTTTTACATCTGAATTTTCTTTTCATCTTTTTTTCTTGTTTCTTCTACATTTTTTCTCACTACTTGTTTTTTCTCTCTGATTGGTTATAATAAAGAGTACCCTATACAAAAGCCCCACACATTACACGTGTAAAAGCACCACTTAAACACACATCCCCAGGGTTTGGGAAAAAAAATGGCCCATTCGTCAACAAGGCGCTATTCACCAGAGGAGGCTTACGCCATCCTTGCGTCCGACACGGATACAGCCAGTGAGGAAGATCCCACATTCCTCTATTCCTCCTCCTCCTCCTCCTCATCATCATCATCATCATCATCATCATCCTCCTCCTCATCTGGTGAGGAAGGACCCCCAACAAGGCGCCGAAGGACCCAGGCAACTCCTGCAGCAATCGATCCCGTATGGATTGCACCCCCTGAAAATTTTCAGCCCGTCATTCCGGATTTCAGCAGCAGCTCAGGAATCCAGTTTGACACGACTGGCCTCACTGAAATTGACTTCTTCAAATTCTTTTTCAGTGATGAAATAATAAATCTTATGGTGGCCCAGACGAACCTTTATGCCCAGCAATTTTTCACCCAAAATCCCACGTCATCTCACGCCAGATGGACCCCCGTAAATGCAGCAGAGATGATGACATTTTGGGGAATTGTGCTGCATATGGGCATAATCAAAAAGCCAAGGCTTCGGCAATACTGGAGTACTGAAATTCTCTACAGTACACCGGTATTCCGCATGGCCATGAAAAGGACACGATTTGAAAGGATCCAAAAATGTTTGCATTTCAGTGATAATGCGCAGTGTCCTCCCCGAGACGATCCAAACTTTGATCGTCTATATAAAATTCAGCCAGTGATTGAACATTTCAGCAGAAAATTTGCTGAGGCGTACACACCCCAGAGGGACATCGCTATTGATGAATCTCTGGTTCATTTCAAAGGGAGGCTAAAATTCCGACAGTACCTGCCCAGTAAGAGGTCCAGGTACGGAATAAAGCTGTACAAACTGTGCGAGAGTAACTCAGGGTACACCCACAGATTTAGGGTCTACGAGGGTAAGGACACCCAAATTAACCCCCCTGAATGCCCCCCCATCCTGGGAGTGAGTGGGAAAATTGTATGGGAATTGCTGCACCCACTGCTGGATAAGGGTTATCACCTCTACATTGATAACTTTTACACCAGCATCCCACTCTTCAAGGCCCTCTCTGCCAGAGGTACAGCTGCATGTGGCACCGTGCGAAAAAATCAGTGAGGCCTCCCTAAGCCGCTAATTGGACAAATGCTGAGAAAAGGGGAAAGCAGAGCCAAATGCAGTGACAACATGCTGGTGGTCAAGTATAAGGACAAAAGGGATGTCCTTATCCTGACCACCATACACCGTGACAACAGCACCCTTGTCACTGTTCGTGGGACCACAACACAAGTCCCAAAGCCAGATTGTATCCTGGATTACAATCGGTACATGGGGGGTGTGGATCTCTCAGATCAGGTCCTCCAACCATACAGTGCCATGCGTAAAGCTTACGTATGGTACAAAAAATTGGCCGTGCACATTGTACAGATGGCAATGTACAATGCATTTGTGCTGTTCCGATCTACAGGCAATACGGGGGGGACCTTCCTTCAGTTTCAGGAGGTAGTCATCAAGGCCCTAATGTTTGGCACACAGGGAGGTGAGGGACCCAGTACTTCTGAATCTGATAGTGCCCGTGTTGTCCCAGGTCAACATTTCCCAGGACAGGTTCCCCAAACAGTGAGGACAGGACGATCACAAAAACGGTGCAGAGTATGTTCCAAGAGGGGAATCCGAAAGGATACAATTTACCATTGTGAAACCTGCCCTGAGAAACCTGGCCTTTGCATTAAGGATTGCTTCAAAGCATACCACACGTCCACAAATTAATAAAATTAGTTTATACCCTGTTGACACAACACACTTTTATTATCTGATGTACCCCGCACATCTTACATATAACACCACATTATAAATTCATACACCAGTAAAAGCAAAATAATTAAAATCAATACTATAAAACTATGCCTCTAGATATATTCCTTCAGGGGTGTAGTTTCCAAAATGGGGTCACTGGTGAGGCACTTGGAGGTTTACGGTGTTCACCACATATCTAAATAAATTACTTGGGAGGTCCAGTTTCCAAAATGGGGTCACTGGTGAGGCACTTGGAGGTTTACGGTGCTCACCACATATCTAAATAAATTCCTTGGGAGGTCCAGTTTCCAAAATGGGGTCACTGGTGAGGCACTTGGAGGTTTACGGTGCTCACCACATATCTAAATAAATTCTTTGGGAGGTCCAGTTTCCAAAACGGGGTCACTGGTGAGGCACTTGGAGGTTTACGGTGCTCACCACATATCTAAATAAATTCCTTGGGAGGTCCAGTTTTCAAAATGGGGTCACTTGTGGGAGATTTCCACTGTTGAGGCACATTAGGGGCTCTGCAAACACAACATGACGCCCGCAGACCATTCCATCAAAGTCTGCAATCCAAAACGTCACTTATTCCATTCCGAGCCCCGACGTGTGCCCAAACAGTGGTTTTTCCCCACATATGGGGTATCGGCGTACTCATGAAAAATTGCACAACATCTTTTTCTGTCTATTTTGTCCTATAACCTTTGGGAAAATAAAAAAATCATAGCTAAAAGATCATTTTTGTGGAAAAATTGTGTTGTTTTTTTTTTTTCACGACTCATTGTTATAATTTTTGGTGAGGCACTTGGAGGTTCACGGTGCTCATCACATAGCTAGATAAGTTCCTTGAAGAGTCTAGTTTCCAAAATGGGGTCACTTTTGGCGGTTTTCCACTGTTTCGGTACATCAGGGGCTCTCCAAACGCGACATGGTGTCCGATCTCAATTCCAGCCAATTTTGGTTTCAAAAAGTCAAATGGCACTCCTTCCCTACCGAGCCCTGCCGTGCGCCCAAACAGTGGTTTTCCCCCACATATGGGGTATCAGTGTATTCAGGATAAATTGCACAACAACTTTAGTGGTCCATTTTCTCCTTTTACACTTGTGAAGATAGAGAAATTGTTGCTAAAAGATCATTTTTGGGGAAAAAATGTGATTTTTTATTTTCACGCCTCTATGTTCTAAACTTCTGTGAAGCACCTGGGGGTTCAAAGTGCTCACAACATAGCTAGATAAGTTCCTTGAAGGGTCTAGTTTCCAAAATGGGGTCACTTGTGGCGGTTTTCCACTGTTTCGGTACATGAGGGGCTCTCCAAACGCAACATGGTGTCCGATCTCAATTCCAGCCAATTTTGGTTTCAAAAAGTCAAATGGCGCTCCTTCCCTTCCGAGCCCTGCCGTGCGCCCAAACAGTGGTTTTCCCCCACATATGGGGTATCAGTGTATTCAGGATAAATTGCACAACAACTTTAGTGGTCCATTTTCTCCTTTTACACTTGTGAAGACAGAGAAATTGTTGCTAAAAGATCATTTTTGGGGAAAAAATGTGATTTTTTATTTTCACGCCTCTATGTTCTAAACTTCTGTGAAGCACCTGGGGGTTCAAAGTGCTCACAACATAGCTAGATAAGTTCCTTTAAGGGTCTAGTTTCCAAAATGGGGTCACTTGTGGCGGTTTTCCACTGTTTCGGTACATCAGGGGCTCTCCAAACGCGACATGGTGTCCGATCTCAATTCCAGCCAATTTTGGTTTCAAAAAGTCAAATGGCGCTCCTTCCCTTCCGAGCCCTGCCGTGCGCCCAAACAGTGGTTTTCCCCCACATATGGGGTATCAGTGTATTCAGGATAAATTGCACAACAACTTTAGTGGTCCATTTTCTCCTTTTACACTTGTGAAGATAAAGAAATTGTTGCTAAAAGATCATTTTTGGGGGAAAAAATGTGATTTTTTATTTTCACGCCTCTATGTTCTAATCTTCTGTGAAGCACCTGGGGGTTCAAAGTGCTCACAACATAGCTATATAAGTTCCTTGAAGGGTCTAGTTTCCAAAATGGGGTCACTTGTGGCGGTTTTCCACTGTTTCGGTACATCAGGGGCTCTCCAAACGCGACATGGTGTCCGATCTCAATTCCAGCCAATTTTGTTTTCAAAAAGTCAAATGGCGCTCCTTCCCTTCCAAGCCCTGCCGTGCGCCCAAACAGTGGTTTTCCGCCACATATGAGGTATCAGTGTATTCAGGAGAAATTGCACAACAACCTTAGTGGTCTATTTTCTCCTTTTATACTTGTGAAGATGAAAAAATTGTTGCTAAAAGATCATTATGTGGAAAAAAAAGTTAACTGTTAATTTTTTCCTTCCACATTCCGTTAATTCCTGTGAAGCACCTGAAGGGTTAATAAACTTCTTGAATGTGGTTTTGAGTACCTCAAGGGGTGTAGTTTTCAGAATGGTGTCACTTTTGGGTATTTTAAATCTTATAAGCCCCTCAAAGTGACTTCAAATGTGATGTGGTCCCTAAAAAAAATGGTTTTGTAAAGGTTGTTGAAAAAATGAGAAATCGCTGTTTAACTTTTAACCCTTATAACTCCCTAACGAAAAAAAATTTGGTTCCAAAATTTTGCTGATGTAAAGTAGACATGTGGGAAATGTTATTTATTACCTAATTTGTGCGATATGAGTCTCTAATGCAAGGGTATAAAAATTCAAAGTTTGAAAATTGCAAAATTTTCTACATTTTCACCAAATTTCTGTTTTTTTCACAAATAAACGCAAGTAATATCAAATAAATTTTGCCACTATCATGAAGTACAATATGTCACGAGAAAACAATGTCAGAATCACCAGGATCCGTTGAAGCGTTTCAGAGTTATAACCTCATAAAGTGACAGTGGTCAGAATTGTAAAAATTGGCCGTGTCACTTAGGTGAAAACAGGCTTTGGGGTGAAGGGGTTAAGCGGCCCCCGAACCTAAAAGATTCATTGGTAAGGGCCGACATGGGATCCAACAAATCATCCCCACGGCAGCGTTTCCTACAAAATCCCCGTACAGGAACGTTTCCGTGTCTCAACTGCTCACAGTGTCACAATGTCCTCAAGGGCTCCTTCTTCCATCATCCCCGCTCAGGTAAAACATTCCGTATTCCTGACTACTTCACTTGTGCCTCATCATGGGTCATATACACTCACCGGCCACTTTATTAGGTACACCTGTCCAACTTCTTGTTAACACTTAATTTCTAATCAGCCAATCACATGGCGGCAACTCAGTGCATTTAGGCATGTAGACATGGTCAAGACAATCTCCTGCAGTTCAAACCGAGCATCAGTATGGAGAAGAAAGGTGATTTGAGTGCCTTTGAACGTGGCATGGTTGTTGGTGCCAGAAGGGCTGGTCTGAGTATTTCAGAAACTGCTGATCTACTGGGATTTTCACGCACAACCATCTCTAGGGTTTACAGAGAATGGTCCGAAAAAGAAAAAAAATCCAGTGAGCGGCAGTTCTGTGGGCGGAAATGCCATGTTGATGCCAGAGGTCAGAGGAGAATGGGCAGACTGGTTCGAGCTGATAGAAAGGCAACAGTGACTCAAATCGCCACCCGTTACAACCAAGGTAGGCCTAAGAGCATCTCTGAACGCACAGTGCGTCGAACTTTGAGGCAGATGGGCTACAGCAGCAGAAGACCACACCGGGTACCACTCCTTTCAGCTAAGAACAGGAAACTGAGGCTACAATTTGTACAAGCTCATCGAAATTGGACAGTAGAAGATTGGAAAAACGTTGCTTGGTCTGATGAGTCTCGATTTCTGCTGCGACATTCGGATGGTAGGGTCAGAATTTGGCGTAAACAACATGAAAGCATGGATCCATCCTGCCTTGTATGGAGCATCTTTGGGATGTGCAGCCGACAAATCTGCGGCAACTGTGTGATCCCATCATGTCAATATGGACCAAAATCTCTGAGGAATGCTTCCAGCATCTTGTTGAATCTATGCCACGAAGAATTGAGGCAGTTCTGAAGGCAAAAGGGGATCCAACCCATTACTAGCATGGTGTACCTAATAAAGTGGCCGGTGAGTGTACTTGATCAAATGCCCGTGTGGACTATTATACGTGGGCGAAACCACGCAGCCTATACGCGACCGGATTTCCAAACACAAGTCCACAGTTCGCTGCAAACATCTTCTACTACCCATCCCGTCACATTTTAATACTCAGGGTCATAATATCTCACAATTACGGTTCCAGGTCATTGAGCACATCCCCCCAATGAGACGGGGTGGCGATCGGGTGGCCCGCTTAAAGCGTAGGGAGGCCTTCTGGATTCACATTTTGGGGACCCTTCACCCATTGGGTCTCAACAGAGATTATGATCTGGCATCATTCCTCTGAATAGTCATCCAAGTAGTGTCATACAGAACCCATCGTCCCTCACCATTTGGTAACTTCCTATCCCCACTATTAACGGATTTACTTCACTCATATTATAAGCCTATATTGTCCATGTGTGTAACATCTTAGCCCATACTGCCTTTGTACTTTATAAGAAGTCAGTATAATTCTCCTATTATACTCCTTTGCCTTCGGCGTAGTGGTTATTAAGTGTCTTCTATGGTATGGTTTGTGACCATATATATTCGATATTGTTACCTTGGCCCCTGTATTATATTTATCTATATATTTTTTTATGTTCTTACATTCTATAAAATACTGTTATGCTGTTGTTAAGCATTTATACTATGATACCATGTATTGTGGGCATCCTTTTTGCACAGGTGGCATTTGATTATCATTTGGTTGTATCTATGTGTCACATTTATAACTGTTTTTTTCTCTATTAATAGAGCCGATTGTATTGAAGTCACTTTTGCCACTGTCTTCCTGCATAGACACCGACTGCACTGGATCAAGTCCTCCTTCTTTTTTCACTATGCCTAGAACTACACGGCCGATCCAAGTACTGAATATCAGCATACACCACGGAGTTCTTCCATCACTCTCTGGATCTCCGCTAGGCACCGCCCCTTTGTTTATCTTCGCATGTACCTATGTTCACATCACATTTAAGTGGAACCTTTCATACCGCAGCACGTTCCCCGGGATTAGTGACACCAAGTTATGTCACTTCCGCCGGCTCCTCTCATACGATTATGCGGTTTATACAGCCGCACACTTCCTATACAGATCCTTAATGTCCGGTGATGTCACTTCCGGTTTCACGGACACACACAGTGCATTGGTTAATAACGCCGGCACGGTCACTCCCCAGGCCTATTTAACGGCGGTCCACACAGCCCCTGATCAGACCAGCGGTGGACACCGCGTCTGACAGCGGCACATCACGCCAGGTCTACACCAGGTAATATCCATCTAGCGCGGTTGCACACCACCTGTATACAACTTCCTCTATCATAACGCTCACCCCATACCTCTTCTATCCCCAGTGTTTACACCAGTCCAGCGCTCTGATAAGGTACGCCTTCACAGGCATCCTTTTCCATTTTTAGCACCTTTTGTCACGTCTTTAACTTTACTCTCCTGTGACCCATAGACGCTGCAGATATATGTGCCCTGAGACATTACTGTCTCCTATGCCCGAGCTTCAGTCTAGTACGGTACGTGTCACACATTCCCACCTCCTATCGTTTCACTTAGTGGACAGGCAGTGCCTTTATATATCGTACGGTCCTCTTCAGCATGTTTGTTTAGTTGCATATGTATCTCGCCCATTCATTTGACCTGTTATCCTATAGATGCTGTACTATTTTCTGATTTTCACGTTATGTATATACTTCTGTTGATTTTGTTATATTATTTTGGTTATTTATTTTCACCTGTAGTAACTGAGGAAGGTCCGTATGGTGGACCGAAACGTTTATTGGGTACTACAATAAAATTTCACATAAGCATCAGTTGAGTGCTAGGTTTTTCTTTATTTGGATTAAGGTGTGGGAGCCTACCTTAGCACCATCCTATCAGTAGTGCACACGCTATTTACTTCTTAAATCTACCAATCCTAGGCCATGCTCACAATAGATGTCCTGCCTTAATTATTTGGTCACCGCAGGCAGTCCCGGTCTCAAAGGGGATTTGAATTTGTTTTGTCACTTTCCTGCCAAACTTAATTTTCCCACTTCCCTACGTTAACCTTGTGGTTCTACTTAAAGGAGGCTCTTAGATTGCAAGCTATTTCTCTTTGAGAGATTTTGTATGAGAGAGTATAGGGGGGGTGAATGCCGCCTCCCTGGAAAGATGTTATGGATTTTAATTAGTGATGAGCGAGTGTACTCGTTGCTCGGGTTTTCCCGAGCACGCCCTGGTGACCTCCGAGGATTTATGACTGCTCGGAGATTTAGTTTTCATCGCAGCAGCTGAATGATTTACTTCTACTAACCTGATTGATTGATGTAGGGATTCCCTAGCAACCAGGCAACCCCCACATGTACTCAGCCTGGCTAGTAGCTGTAAATCATTCAGCTGCCGTAATGAAAACTAAATCTCCGAGCACTAACAAATACTCGGAGATAAGCCAAGCGTGCTCGGGAAAACCCGAGCAACGAGTATACTCGCTCATCACTAATTTTAATGTTTTCTAAGACATAAGCCAAAACCAGGAGTGGGTGATAAATGCAGAAGTGGTGCATATGTTTCTATTATACTTTTCCTCTGATTTTTCTACTCCTGGTTTTGGCTTACATATACTGATGTAAAATACTGACCAAATACTGAATGTGTGAACGTTGGCCTAAGAGATGTTTAGCAGCAGAAGTGGCAAATTACCATGGAAGACATCAATTCTTAGTCTTTATATAACGGACATAACATATTTGTAAAGGTTACTTTACATACTGTATATTATTGTTACCTGTGTCATTATATATACTGTATTTGTAATTACATTTAAAAAAAAAATGCAGCAAAAAAGCTTTCACCAGCGTTTAGCCTGCATCTTTTAATTTGGTATACGCTAACAACAAATGAACAGAAATTGAGACTGTAAGAGCAGGGTCTACAGAACAACTGATGTCATGGAAACCATTATAATCGAGACGTCTGTGAAATTTGATACAGAATGTAATTAAAATGGACACAAAATGTAAAATCAGACCAGGAGTCATTGGTGGCACATACTGAGAGCTTCTATATTAATTTTTAGGGTGCAAAGTGCAAAGGATTTGTCACGATAATTGCATGACAAAATTACACTGAAATCAAATATATAACAGCCGAACCAGAGGACGAGTTAGCGTTTTGAATGCTACCATTTATTTCATCATAGAATATCCTGAATAATGAGAAAAAAATATTTATTGGGTGGAATGAATGAAAAATGCAACTCGACTGTTGTTCGGGTTTTGTGTTTCTAGTGTTTACTGTGCTTTTTTATTTTTTTTTGTATATTGAACTGTGTGAGGGCTTTGTTTTTTGGTGGACAACCTTTAGTTTTCATTGACACAGTTGGAGGTGAGACTTTCTGATCACGCTATTACATTTTTTGGGGGAAGTAAAGATGTCCAAAAAACTGACTGACATTTCACACTGTGCAAGATAAATAATATACAGTAATAGCCCCTTCCCATCAAAGCCAATTTTCATTTTTGTTCTTTTGTTTTTTCTTCCCTTCCTCAAGGAGTCATAGGTTTTTTTCTTTTAATAAGAAGTATGGAAGCCGGTACCCATGTGATCTGATAGCCAAAGCAAATGTCTGTCACTGCTACTAAAGGCATCTGCCACATATGGAGCTCTTCAGCCCACTCCATCCATGTGGACCTTGGTAATAAGGAACACTTAGGTATAAAACCATCAACTTTTAACTATGAAACAATATGTTGTTTTTTTACTGTTTAGATTTCTTTTATGGAAAATATGGGAGATTTGAACTGCCCATAAGACCAGAGTCATCAAAGTAATTTCGCCAGAGCTGCGGCCTCATTTGCTTTGAAAAGTCGCAAATTGTAGCAACTTTTGTTGGTTTCACTCCAGTTTCACTCCAGATTCTCCCAGCTTCGCCAAAAGCATGTCTATTCCATTCAAAGGCACGTATAATTCATGACAAGTTATCACATTACTTACACCAGATAATCTTACTCCATCATGCTGGAAAACACATTTTTCATCACCAAAGTGCTCCTGAATCCTTGGGAGAATTTGCTCTTTAACCCCTTTACCTCCAAGGGTGGTTTGCACGTTAATGACCGGGCCAATTTTTACAATTCTGACCACTGTCCCTTTATGAGGTTATAACTCTGGAATGCTTCAACGGATCCCGTTGATTCTGACAATGTTTTCTCCTGACATATTGTACTTCATGATAGTGGTAAAATTTTTTTGATATTACCTGCGTTTATTTGTGAAAAAAAACGGAAATTTGGCAAAAATTTTGAAAATTTTGCAATTTTTCAACTTTGAATTTTTATGCAATTAAATCACAGAGATATGTCACACAAAATACTTAATAAGTAACATTTCCCACATGTCTATTTTACATCAAAACAATTTTGAAACCAAAATTTTTTTTTGTTAGGGAGTTATAAGGGTTAAAAGTTGACCAGCAATTTCTCTTTTTTACAACACCATTTCTTTATAGGGACCACATCTCATTTGAAGTCATTTTGAGGGGTCTATATGATAGAAAATAACCAAGTGTGACACCATTCTAAAAACTGCACCCCTCAAGGTGCTCAAAACCACATTCAAGAAGTTTATTAACCCTTCAGGTGTTTCACAGGAATTTTTGGAATGTTTAAATAAAAATGAACATTCAACTTTTTTTCACAAAAAATGTATTTCAGCTCCAATTTGTTTTATTTTACCAAGGGTAACAGGAGAAAATGGTTCCCAAAAGTTGTTGTACAATTTGTCCTGAGTACGCCTATACCCCATATGTGGGTGTAAACCATTGTTTGGGCGCATGGCAGAGCTCGGAAGGAAAGGAGCGCCATTTGACTTTTCAATGCAAAATTGACTGGAATTGAGATGGGACGCCATGTTGCGTTTGGAGAGCCACTGATGTGCCTAAACATTGAAACCCCCCCACAAGTGACACCATTTTGAAAATTAGACCCCCTGAGGAACTTATCTAGATGTGTGGTGAGCACTTTGACCCATTAAGTGATTCACAGAAGTTTATAATGCAGAGCCGTAAAAATTAAAAATCATATTTTTTCACAAAAATTATTTTTTGCCCGCAATTTTTTATTTTCCCAAGGGTAAGAGAAGAAATTGGACCCCAAAAGTTGTTGTACAATTTGTCCTGAGTACGCTGATACCCCATATGCATATGTGGGGGTAAACCAGCCATTTAACTTTTCAATGCAAAATTGACTGGAATTGAGATGGCACGCCATGTTGCATTTGGAGAGCACCTGATGTGCCTAAACATTGAAACCCCCCACAAGTGACACCATTTTGGAAAGTAGACCCCCTAAGGAACTCATCTAGATGTGTTGTGAGAGCTTTGAACCTCCAAGTGTTTCACTACAGTTTATAACGCAGAGCCGTGAAAATAAAAATTCTTTTTTTTCCCACAAAAATTATTTTTTAGCCCCCAGTTTTGTATTTTTCCAAGGGTAACATTTGAAATTGGACCCTAAAAGTTGTTGACCAATTTGTACTGAGTACGCTGATACCCCATATGTGGGGTGGGAACCACCATTTGAGCGCATGGCAGAGCTCGGAAGGGAAGGAGCGTAATTTGGAATGCAGACTTAGATGGACTGGTCTGCAGGTGTCACATTGTGTTTGCAGAGCCCCTAATGTACCTAAACAGTAGAAACCCCCCACAAGTGACCCCATATTGGAAACTAGACCCCCCAAGGAACTTATCTAGATGTGTTGTGAGAACTTTGAACCCCAAAGTGTTTCACTGCAGTTTATAACGCCGAGCCGTGAAAATAAAAAATCCTTTATTTGCCACAAAAATTATTTTTTAGCCCCCAGTTTTGTATTTTCCCAAGGGTAACAGGAGAAATTGGACCCCAAAAGTTGTTGTCCAATTGTCCTGAGAACGTTGATACCCCATATGTTGGGGTAAACCCCTGTTTGGGCGCACGGGAGAGCTCGGAAGGGAAGGAGCACTGTTTTACTTTTTCAATGCAGAATTGGCTGGAATTGAGATCGGACGCCATGTCACATTTGGAGAGCCCCTGATGTGCCTAAACAGTGGAAACCCCCCAATTATAACTGAAACCCTAATCCAAACACATCCCTAACCCTAATCCCAACAATAACCCTAACCACACCCCTAACCCTGACACACCCCTAACCCTAATCCCAACCCTATTCCCAACCGTAAATGTAATCCAAACCCTAACCCTAACTTTAGCCCCAACCCTAACTGTAGTGTTAACACTAACCCTAACCCTAACCCTAGCCCTAACCCTAGCCCTAACCCTAGCCCTAACCCTAACCCTAACCCTAGCCCTAACCCTAACCCTAATGGGAAAATGGAAATAAATACATTTTTTTAATGTTTTAATTTTTCCTTATCTAAGGGGGTGATGAATGGGGGTTTGATTTACTTTTATAGCTGTTTGTGCAAATAATATGCCAAAAATTTTTTTTTATAATCCACTCAATATAAAGTGCAACGTGTTAAGAGAGTTAGATTGCACATATGCTATACATATAGCCAGCAATCATAAGCCCAGCTGTAAAAAAGTGCTATGTGCCAAAAGATAATTAACATATGCTCCAACGGTGCTTACATGCTCACACAGTCCTTGAGGCTCAAAAAAAGTGCTAAAGTGAACAGCGTGCACAAAGCGGACCTAAAGAAATAATATACCGGTCAATACCTTGAGTAGCTAGGTCCTGTGGTAGCGCATATGTTAATTATCTTTTGGCACACAGCACTTTTTTTCAGCTGGGCTTATGATTGCTGGCTATATGTATAGCATATGTGCAATCTAACTCTCTTAACACGTTGCACTTTATATTGAGTGGATTATAAAAAAAATTTTTGGGCATATTATTTGCACAATTAATAGGTTTTGTATATCATATATTTTTTATTAGTGGGGATCTATTAACGAAATATTGAGTTTGCTATAATTATTCCATTCTTATATGTCCTGTGGTGTGTACTAGTATTTGATTTTATATGATACATATTTTAATGAATTAATTGTTGCTAATATATTTATGTAATAAAAGCTGATTTTTAATCATATTTCCTGGTGTGGTGCTATCTCTGGTGTGTCTATGATCAGGGCGTTTGGGTCGTCTTACTCCACGTGGTGGTGGTAATCACACATACTGCACAGAGTACCGGAAATGGTATAAAATTTAATTCTGATCCATACAGATATATAATATATTTCTTGATATTGTGTGGTACTTCCGTGTTTTAATACTATTTATCACAGTGTGCTGGGGGTTAATGTGCCGAATGTCAGCTGCGATAGTCAGCTGACACCTGGCCGCGATCGGCCGGGCTTCCCCTGTGAGCGCGGCCGATCGCATATGACGTACTATCCCGTTGTTGGTCATACAGGCCCACCCCACCTTGACGGGATAGTACGTCTAATGTCAGAAAGGGGTTAAGGATGGTTTGATACCATATTAGTCATGCCAGTGTTCTTAGGCAAAATTGTGAGTGAGCCTATGGCTTTGGATGAAAAGTGACCACACACATAAATGGTCTCAGAATCCTTTACTGTTTGCACGGTAGCACACACCTAGTGACAATCATTGATCCAGATGTGCCAAACAGTCTGAAGGGGGCATCATCAGAGAAAATAAATTTACCCTAGTCCACTGCAGTCCAATCTCTGTACTTCTTGCAGACTATCTGTCGTTGATGTTTTCTTGAAGAGAAATAACTTCTTTGTTGCTCTCCTTAAAACCCCGTTAGCCTCCAAAACCCTTTGCTTCACTGTGCATGCCGATGCACTGACACCTGCCTGCTGCCTGTTACACACCTGTCGCAGGTCTGAGATCTTCTCCCTTCACCATGGTCTGCTAAATTTTCTTGAGCTCCATGTCGCACTTTGCACCCATGTGTTAATCTTCCTAGGACTTTATAAGGCTCACCAAGGTGTCTTGGTATTAAGCCTTTCCAGTAGACTTTTAGTTTGCCTATGCACAGTTTCTGTACACAAACTTCAGGATATTCCCTGGCTGCTTGTGGTTTTCAGTCCCTGAGTTACCTGTCTGTGGCTTTCAGTACTACTGTTATGGACTGACCTGGTTTGGAGTAGTGATATTGCAACCACTAGAGGCAGCACCGGCAGGTAGCATAGTCAGGGATAGCCAAGGAGTCGGTACACAGGAACAGCAATGTAGTTTGAAGGAATAAGCAGGAATCGTAGACAGGAAAGCCAGAGGTCACTACCAGGGCACCAATGTAGTTTGAAGGAATAAGCATGAATGGTAATCAGGAAAGCCAGAGGTCGTTACCAGGAGCAGCAATGTCGTTTGAAGGAATAAGCAGTAATCGTAGTCAGGAAAGCCAGAGGTCTATATCAGGAGCAGCAATGTCGTATGACGGAGCAACAGGTGGAAGGAAGCTTGACTAGAGGCCGGTAGCTCGATAATCACGCAAGGAAAAGGGAGCAAAGCCAGTTTTAACTAGGGTGTGCAATCAGGATGAGCCAATCAGGACCTCAGGGTGGTGACTAAAAAGAAACTCAAGTTGGAGACATCAGCAACAACAAAGTACAAGTATTTGGGTTAACTGTCCAGTGAGCTGAATAGCTCAGAGGGAAGAGCTGCCATCTGGTGCACAGGACCTGCTGGGTTCAAATACAGACAACCACTGCTATCTGTCTACCGTCTCCAAGATGCCTGTGGTTTCAAGTTCATGAATTACCTGTTTGCTGCTTTCAGTACCACTTCTAGCAGTCTTCAGTCTCCAAGATTCTTGTGGTTTCCAGTCCCTGAGTTGCCTCTTTGCAGCTTTCAGTACCACTGCTATCTGTCTGTGGTCTTCAGGACGTTTCTGATCTGCTTGCAGCTTCCATGGTATTCAGACTTTCTTGTTTCTCTTGAGTTCTGTCTGCTACCTGTTTCTGCTCTTTTAGGACTTCTGCTACGTGGCCGCCAGTGGTTATCATGACTTCTCCTAGCCAACTGGCATCTTTGGTATTAAGACTTTCTTGTTACTTTGGAGTTTTGTCTGGTACCTGTCTGCAGTTTCCATGACATCGCTTGTCTGACTGTGGCCTTCAGTAACTCTGCAACATGTCTGTCTTCAGCTTCCTGTCCTTCAGTCTCCCGTCTGCTTGCAGCTTCAGTAACTATGTAACTTGTCTGCCTGTGGCTTCCAGTCCTTCAGACACCAGTCTGCCTGTGCCTGCAGCTCTCAATAACTCTGCAACGTACCTGTGGTCTCTAAGATATCTACTGGCTGCTTACAGTCTTTCAGTGTTATGATCCGGTGACCTTGGAGCCGCATGAGACTTTCTCTGGAGTAGGTGGAACCTGTACTGACCGCAAACCCTAAACTGACACCGCAACTAGAAGTAGCCGTGGGGTGTACCTAACACATCCTAGACACCTCGACACAGCCGGAGAACTAAATACCCCTATAGATGGAAATGGGAATTCTATCTTGCCTCAGAGCAGAACCCCAAAGGATAGGCAGCCCCCCACAAATATTGACTGTGAGTATTAGAGGAAAGACAAACGCAGGCAGAAAACAGGATTCAGCAAAAGAGGCCACTCTAGCTAAATAGAAAAGGATAGGATATAATACTAAGCGGTCAGTATTAAAACCCTAAAAATATCCACAGCAGATAATACAAAAATTCCACCATCTAACTAAAGACATGAAATGTATATCTGCATCTCCTGAGAATCCAACTTGACTGAAATATCCAAACACAGTCTAAGCTGGACAAAAAAAAAACAATGAATAGTACTGAATTGTAAAGCACACAGCATGTGTGCTGCAGAAACAAAACCCAGACACTTATCTTGGCTGATTTGGCAGCAGGGCAGGAGGAACCAGACAGAGATGTAAAACCTCCAAGAACAATGGACAACTGGCAAGGGCTAATGGATCCTGCAAACCTAAATACCCAGAGAGAGCTGCAATCAGCAGGGACACCTGCTCAGGATTGCAACCCAGGGACAACTGTATTACCACCAACAACCACCGGAGAGAACCCAAGAGCAGAATTCACAACATTCAGTTTTCCTGCAGACTTCAGTAAACTGCTGTCTTCAGGACATCTCCTGGCTGCCAGGCTTCCAGTCCCCTAGTTAACTGTCTGTGTTCTGCGTGCCTTGCCCATCTGCTGCACCAATGCCCATTAGCCACTTCTTGCTTCACTACCATTCCTGAGCAATTTCTGCACTGGTGTTGAACTGATTCCAAAGTTGAATCTTCTTTAGGACATGGTCCTTGGACTTGCTGGATTTTCTTAGTCACCCAGATTTTTTTGTTAGCAATTGTAGCTCCTTGAAATTTTTTCATGACTCGATAAAAACTTCATTTAGGGGCAATTTATCAGCAGCAATGTCCTTGCCTGTAAAGCTCTTTTGAAGACTATGTTTTCTTGGCAGTAACAATGGTTAACAGACGACGACAATGATTTAAAGCACTAGCCTCCTTTAAACAATCAGTCGGCTCTTATAATTGAATTAGCATGACAGAGTGATATGTAATAGAAATGTTTTTTTTATAATTAAGTTATTTTTCATGACAAGGAATGACTTTGCATTTTTTGTAATTTACTTGATCACTCTACATAACATTCCAAAGTATGTCTGTCTGTCTATCTATCTATAAGAAAATCAGGCTGCACTCCAAAAAATAAATATGAAAAAGTAGCCACACCATATGGGCTAATAAAGTCCACTTTTTCATATTTATTTCTTGGAGTGCTGCCTGCTTTTCTTATTTTTATATATATAACAACTGGATAACTGCTTGGGAGGCTTTGCACCTACTGCTGTTGCTACGGTGCTGTTCCACTTTTTCCTTCTAGCTACCTTCCTATCTATCTATCTATCTAGAAAAAAAGAAGAGAAAGGAACAGCACCTAAAAAATAGTTGGGGGCAAAGCTTCATAAGTACATACCAGTCCTTATGTAATATAAAGAAAATGAGGAAGCAGCACACCATTCGTTTAGTGCAAAAAAAAGCTGTTTTTAATGGGCCATTGTGCAACGTTTTAGCCCTGTGTGTGAGCCTTCTTCAAACCTGAAGAAGGCTCGCACACAGAGCCGAAACGTCGCCCAATGGGCCATTAAAAACAACTTTTTTGCACTAAACGAATGGTGTGCTGCTTCCTCATTTTCTTTCTATCTATCTATCTATCTATCTATCTATCTATCTATCTATCTATCTATATATCTATCTATCTACCTACCTACCTATCATTTCAATATCTCTAAACAGGTGGTCTCAAAGGCTGTGCTGGAATCTTTCTTTTGTTGCTTTTTATCATGATCGATGGTCACTCAAGACATGAATGAGGCACATCAAGATTACTCTTGCATCCTATGATGCCTAAGAACTCCAATACTCAAGCCTCTAGATCTTATGGTAGAGAGAGTAAGGAGTGTCATATGGGAGCTGATATTTCCATGAACTATTCTCCATCTCCTTCCGTCGTCATCTTATGAAGAGGCGCTTAGTCTCAAAATTATTTGGCACTTAGTGGTTGATTCAGGATAAGGATAAGGATAAAAAGGATAAGTTGTGGGGTCAAAGACTTCCTGCTATTCATTATTATCAAGCCTTTTTTAAGGCAGGTCTTGAGAGTGTCCATAAACTGCTTCTTTCAACCAACCAGTGTTTTCTTGATCTGGCTCATCTGATAGTATAGCACTTGTTCTCCTTCTTAAGGTCATGGTTCTTGTTGTGAATTTTGATTCTGGGCTCCCCCGGTGGCCGCTTGTGGAATTGGACTTGTCATCCTCTTTCCTGTTTCACCTGGTTCCATCAGTAGTGGGTGTCGCTATTTAAGCTCATTTCTCTGGTGGTTTCTTGCCGGTCAACAATGTTATCTGATGCCTCTCAGTGCTTGTTCCTGCTTCTAGACAACTACTAGATAAGTTGGACTTTTGTCCATGTTTTGTTTTGCCTATTTGTTCCAGTTCACAGCTGAAGTTTTGTTACTGTGTCTGGAAAGCTCTCGTTGATCAGGGATTGCTACTCTGGCGTTATGAGTTAATGCCAGAGTTTAAGGTAATCTCTGGATGGTGTTTTGTTAGTGTTTTTCTGCTGACCATGAAAGTATACTATCTGTCTTCTGCTATCTAGTAAGCGGACCTCAAATTTGCTAAGACTATTTTCCTGCTGCGTTTGTTGTTTCATCTGAACTCACCGTCATTATATGTGGGGGGCTACTGTCTTCTTTGGAATATTTCTCTAGAGGTGAGCCAGGTCTTATATTTCCCTCTGCTAGCTATTTAGGTCTTAGGCCAGAGCTGGGCATCTAGCGATAAATAGGAAATGCTACCTGGCTATTTCTAGTTGCGCGGCAGGCTTAGTTCATGGTCAGTATAGTTCCATCTTCCGAGAGCTTGTCCCTCTATAGGCTTGCTATGATCTCTGCCTGCAGAGATCATGACAGTTTGACCGGCCAATAAAGTGTTAAAGACCCAGGTTGAGAAAGGAGAGTTATAAGAAGTCTGCTGGAATTTTTTTTTTTTTTTTCCTCCAGTCTGCCTTGCTGCAGTCTTTTTTCTCTCTCTCCTCCTAATCTCTGTATGGCTCTGTGTGCACCTGACAATCATGGATCTCCAGAGTGTAACTGCGGGTTTGAATAATCTCATCACGAAAGTACAAAATTTACAAGATTTTGTGGTACATGCTCCGGTATCTGAGCCGAGAATTCCTTTGCCAGAGTTCTTCACAGGGAATAGAGCTAGCTTCCAGAATTTCCGAAATAATTGTAAGCTTTATTTGTCCCTGAAGTCTCGTTCAGCTGGAGACCCTGCTCAGCAGGTTAGGATTGTGATTTCCTTGCTCAGGGGTGACCCTCAAGATTGGGCCTTCTCATTGCCAGCAGGGGATCCTGCGTTACGCGATGTGGATGCGTTTTTTCTGGCCTTGGGCTTGCTTTATGAGGAACCTCATTTGGAACTTCAGGCAGAAAAAACTTTGATGGCACTATCTCAGGGGCAAGACGAAGCTGAAGTTTTCTGCCAAAAATTCCGTAAATGGTCTGTGCTTACTCAGTGGAATGAGTGCGCCTTGGCGGCAACTTTCAGAGAAGGTCTCTCTGATGCCGTTAAGGATGTTATGGTGGGGTTCCCTGTGCCTGCAGGTCTGAATGAGTCCATGACAATGGCTATT
Source organism: Ranitomeya variabilis (assembly GCF_051348905.1). Taxonomy (NCBI): domain Eukaryota; kingdom Metazoa; phylum Chordata; class Amphibia; order Anura; family Dendrobatidae; genus Ranitomeya; species Ranitomeya variabilis. Next base: position 695,541,180 of record NC_135234.1, on the reverse strand, counting down.
CAGATTGATAGGCGTCTGCGGGAGCGCAAACCGGTGCACCATCTGGCGGTGTCTATGGAAAAGACGCCAGAAAGTATGCAGTGTGATAGTATTCTGTCCAGGAGCGAGCGACAGAATTTTAGACGGAAGAATGGATTGTGTTTCTATTGTGGGGATTCTACTCATGTTATATCAGCATGCTCTAGGCGTACAAAGAAGCTTGATAAGTCTGTTTCCATTGGCACCATTCAGTCTAAGTTTATTTTGTCTGTAACCCTGATTTGCTCTTTGTCATCCATTGCCACGGACGCCTATGTTGACTCTGGCGCCGCTCTGAGTCTTATGGATTGGTCCTTTGCCAATCGTTGTGGTTTTGATTTAGAGCCTTTGGAGACTCTTATTCCTCTGAAGGGGATTGACTCCACCCCATTGGCTAATAATAAACCACAATACTGGACACAAGTAACCATGCGTATCAATCCGGATCACCAGGAGATTATTCGTTTCCTGGTGCTGTATAATTTACATGACGATTTGGTACTGGGATTGCCATGGTTGCAGTCTCACAACCCAGTCTTGGACTGGAGAGCAATGTCTGTGTTGAGCTGGGGATGTAAGGGTATTCATGGGGACTTACCTTTGGTTTCTATTTCGTCGTCCATTCCCTCTGAAGTCCCTGAGTTCCTCTCTGATTATCAAGACGTCTTTGACGAACCCAAGCTTGGGTCGTTACCTCCGCACCGTGAGTGCGATTGTGCCATAGATTTGATACCGGGTTGTAAATATCCAAAGGGTCGTTTGTTTAATCTGTCTGTGCCGGAACATGCTGCTATGCGGGAATATATAAAGGAGTCTTTGGAAAAGGGACATATTCGTCCATCTTCTTCTCCCTTGGGAGCTGGGTTTTTCTTTGTCTCAAAAAAAGACGGCTCTTTGAGACCATGTATTGATTATCGGCTTCTGAATAAGATCACTGTTAAGTATCAATACCCATTGCCATTGCTTACTGATTTGTTTGCTCGTATAGAGGGTGCTAAGTGGTTCTCTAAAATTGATCTTCGTGGGGCGTATAATTTGGTGCGGATCAGGCAGGGGGATGAGTGGAAGACCGCATTTAATACGCCCGAGGGCCACTTTGAGTATTTGGTCATGCCTTTTGGTCTTTCTAATGCCCCTTCAGTTTTCCAGTCTTTTATGCATGATATTTTCCGCGATTTTCTGGATAAATTTATGATAATATATCTGGATGATATTCTGATTTTTTCTGATGACTGGGACTCTCATGTCCAGCAGGTCAGGAGAGTTTTTCAGGTTCTGCGGTCTAATTCTTTATGTGTGAAGGGGTCTAAGTGCGTTTTTGGGGTCCAGAAAATTTCCTTTTTGGGGTATATTTTTTCTCCCTCTTCCATTGAGATGGATCCCGTCAAGGTGCAAGCTATTTGTGACTGGACTCAGCCCTCCTCTCTTAAGGGTCTTCAGAGATTTTTGGGCTTTGCCAACTTTTACCGCCGATTTATTGCTGGTTTTTCGGATGTCGTTAAACCACTGACTGATTTGACCAGACAAGGCGCTGATGTTGCTAATTGGTCCCCTCATGCTGTAGAGGCCTTTCAGGAGCTTAAGCGCCGTTTTGCCTCTGCCCCTGTGTTGCGTCAGCCTGATGTGAATCTGCCTTTTCAGGTTGAGGTTGACGCTTCGGAGATCGGAGCTGGGGCAGTGTTGTCGCAGAAAGGTTCCGACTGCTCCGTCATTAGGCCTTGTGCCTTCTTTTCTCGCAAATTTTCGCCCGCAGAGCGGAATTATGATGTTGGGAATCGGGAGCTTTTGGCCATGAAGTGGGCGTTTGAGGAGTGGCGCCATTGGCTCGAGGGGGCTAGGCATCAGGTGGTGGTATTGACTGACCACAAAAATTTGATTTATCTTGAGACTGCCAGACGCCTGAATCCTAGACAGGCGCGCTGGTCTTTATTTTTTTCTCGCTTTAATTTTGTGGTGTCATACCTACCGGGTTCTAAGAATGTTAAGGCAGATGCCCTTTCTAGGAGTTTTGACCCGGACTCTCCTGGTAATTCTGAACCCACAGGTATCCTTAGGGAGGGAGTAATTTTGTCGGCCGTTTCTCCTGATCTGCGGCGGTCCTTGCAAGAGTTTCAGGCGGATAGACCGGATCGTTGTCCGCCTGATAGACTGTTTGTTCCGGATGATTGGACCAGCAGAGTCATCTCTGAGGTACATTCTTCTGCATTGGCAGGTCATCCCGGAATTTTTGGTACCAGGGATTTGGTGGCAAGATCCTTCTGGTGGCCTTCCCTGTCACGAGATGTGCGAGTCTTTGTGCAGTCATGTGACGTTTGTGCTCGGGCCAAGTCTTGTAGTTCTCGGGCTAGCGGACTGCTGTTGCCCTTGCCTATTCCTAAGAGGCCTTGGACACACATCTCGATGGATTTTATTTCAGATCTGCCTGTTTCCCAGAAGATGTCTGTCATCTGGGTGGTCTGTGACCGTTTCTCTAAAATGGTCCATTTGGTTCCTCTGCCCAAGTTGCCTTCTTCTTCTGAGTTGGTTCCTCTGTTTTTTCAGAATGTTGTCCGATTGCACGGTATTCCTGAGAATATTGTTTCTGACAGAGGTACTCAATTTGTGTCTAGATTTTGGCGGGCATTCTGTGCTAGGATGGGCATAGATTTGTCTTTTTCATCTGCTTTTCACCCTCAGACTAATGGCCAGACCGAGCGGACTAATCAGACCCTTGAGACATATCTGAGGTGTTTTGTCTCTGCTGACCAGGATGATTGGGTTGCTTTTTTGCCATTGGCAGAGTTCGCCCTCAATAATCGGGCCAGCTCTTCCACCTTGGTGTCCCCGTTTTTCTGTAATTCGGGGTTTCACCCTCGATTTTCCTCCGGTCAGGTGGAATCCTCGGATTGTCCTGGAGTGGATGCGGTGGTGGAGAGATTGCATCACATCTGGGGGCAGGTTATGGACAATTTGAAGTTGTCCCAGGAGAAGACTCAGCGTTTTGCCAACCGTCATCGTCGTGTTGGTTCTCGGCTTTGTGTTGGAGATTTGGTGTGGTTGTCTTCTCGTTTTGTCCCTATGAGGGTCTCTTCTCCTAAGTTTAAACCTCGGTTCATCGGCCCTTATAGAATATTGGAGATTCTTAATCCTGTTTCTTTCCGTTTGGACCTCCCTGCGTCCTTTTCCATTCATAACGTTTTTCATCGGTCGTTATTGCGCAGGTATGAGGTACCTGTTGTACCTTCAGTTGAGCCTCCTGCTCCGGTGTTGGTTGAGGGTGAGTTGGAGTACGTTGTGGAGAAAATTTTGGACTCTCGTGTTTCCAGACGGAGACTCCAGTATCTGGTCAACTGGAAGGGTTACGGCCAGGAGGATAATTCTTGGGTCAATGCATCTGATGTTCATGCTTCTGATCTTGTTCGTGCCTTCCATAGGGCTCATCCTGGTCGCCCTGGTGGATCTGGTGAGGGTTCGGTGCCCCCTCCTTGAGGGGGGGGTACTGTTGTGAATTTTGATTCTGGGCTCCCCCGGTGGCCGCTTGTGGAATTGGACTTGTCATCCTCTTTCCTGTTTCACCTGGTTCCATCAGTAGTGGGTGTCGCTATTTAAGCTCATTTCTCTGGTGGTTTCTTGCCGGTCAACAATGTTATCTGATGCCTCTCAGTGCTTGTTCCTGCTTCTAGACAACTACTAGATAAGTTGGACTTTTGTCCATGTTTTGTTTTGCCTATTTGTTCCAGTTCACAGCTGAAGTTTTGTTACTGTGTCTGGAAAGCTCTCGTTGATCAGGGATTGCTACTCTGGCGTTATGAGTTAATGCCAGAGTTTAAGGTAATCTCTGGATGGTGTTTTGTTAGTGTTTTTCTGCTGACCATGAAAGTATACTATCTGTCTTCTGCTATCTAGTAAGCGGACCTCAAATTTGCTAAGACTATTTTCCTGCTGCGTTTGTTGTTTCATCTGAACTCACCGTCATTATATGTGGGGGGCTACTGTCTTCTTTGGAATATTTCTCTAGAGGTGAGCCAGGTCTTATATTTCCCTCTGCTAGCTATTTAGGTCTTAGGCCAGAGCTGGGCATCTAGCGATAAATAGGAAATGCTACCTGGCTATTTCTAGTTGCGCGGCAGGCTTAGTTCATGGTCAGTATAGTTCCATCTTCCGAGAGCTTGTCCCTCTATAGGCTTGCTATGATCTCTGCCTGCAGAGATCATGACAGGTTCTCAAACACTCAATGCTACAGTTTCCTAATGCATGTGGTAGAACAGGTCACTTAGTGCTAAAGTTTCTCCTCAATGGTTGTTTCTCAAGATAGAATAAATGGCTACCAAGTTAAGGAAAGTGGTTAACAATTTCCAGCTTTTCCTCATCAATTATGAATACTATAGATTCAGATATCTGTACAGCAACATCTTTTCTTTCTTTACATTGAGGCACCGTCCTAAGTTCTTGTTAACCTCAGCCTGAGAGGTTTGGAGTTCTTCTAATGGGCTCTTCATAGTGGAGGTCAATGACTGCTGCTTCATCCACTTTTGACTGGACCTTCAGATGATTTAGGAGAGAGGTCAGAGATCAGTAAAAAATTAATATGAAGGTAGTTAGTGAAAAGGGTTGTCATGGGGATACAAACCTGCTTAAGCCTGTTCGAAACATGAAATAATGTATTTCAGTGCAATTAGAAAAGACAATTTGGATGCTTTTCCAAATTCATCAATATCATTAGACTGCTACATGACCAGATCAGGTCATGTCACAGTCTCACTATATTGATGAATTTGGGAAAGCATCCAAATCTAGGTCTTCCAAGCACCATCCAGTTGAACGAGTTAAAGAAGGCCATGACTATATATTGATGTTATGCACAACATTTTCTTGGATTTGCTGTCCTGAAAATAACATATCAAGTTAGAATGGCCATTCATCTTGGAAGATGATTTAGTAGTAGATTTTCCTAGTGGGGTAATGCCTGTTTTTTAAAGATGGTGATCATATTGCTCATTCTAAGGTCTAATGTTCTTTCTTCGTGTTTCCAAATCTAGTTGATGCCATCTTGAGGCTATAATGCAAGTATAGGCCTTCAGAAATACCATCTGGCTCAAAACCTATGTTACTCTTCATTTATTTGAAAGTAACTAATTAAGGGTTGATGCCTCAGCCAAAGATAAGTTATTCAGATGCTGAGGAATTGGCTCAATAATGTAATTTCTAACTATGTATTCACAGTTGAGCAAATTCCAATATTGGAAGATGTCAGTTTCACCTTTCAGGAGAATCTCATCTTGAGACCGAACAGTGGTGGGGCCATTTGAATTGTGTCTGTAGATTGACTTTGTTATCTGAATGAAGCTCCTAATGTCATTGCAATAAGCAAATCCCTCCCATCATATATGTTCTTGATATTATGGATTTTCTTCTGACTCTTAGGGTATGTGCGTCTTTCAAGACCACAGCATGTCACTTTCACCAATGAGAAATTTCACCAATAGAGTGTATTGGATGTGGTAAATTCACATGGTTCAGTGAACACATGCAGAATTACTTGCATTCAATAGAAGGCAGCACTCTGTACACAGCGAACATACACTGCGTCCAAAGCTCGGCTAGTTGCGGATAGTAGGCACCCGGCCTAAATATTGAGCTATTGAGGTTCCTGTTATGATCCGGTGACCTTGGAGCCGCACAAAAACTTTCTCTGGAGTCGGTGGAACCTGTACTGACCGCAAATCCTGAACTAACACCGCAACTAGAAGTAGCCGTGGGGTGTGCCTAACAAACCCTAGACACCTCGACACAGCCGGAGGACTAAATACCCCTATAGATGGAAATAGGAATGCTATCTTGCCTCAGAGCAGACCCCCAAAGGATAGGCAGCCCCCCACGAATAATGACTGTGAGTAGGAGAAGAATCGACACACGCAGGTAGAAAACAGGATTTAGCAAAAGAGGCCACTCTAGCTAAATAGGAAAGGATAGGACAGATTACTAGGCGGTCAGTATTAAAACCCTTCCAAAAATTTCCACAACAGATAATACAAAAAGTTCCACAATCTAACTAAAGACATGGAACGTATATCTGCCACTCCAGAGAATCCAGAAAGACTGAGAAAATACTGACACAATCTAAGCTGGACAAGAAAACACAAAGAATAGCACTGAATTGTGAAGCACACAGCATGTGTGCCACAGGAAAAAAAAAACAGACACTTATCTTTGCTGATTTGGCAGAAAGACAGGAGGAACCAGGCAGCGGTCCACACCTCCCAACAACAATTGACAACTGGCAAGGACTAATGAATCCTGCACACCTAAATACCCCAGTCAGAACTGCAATCAGCAGACACACCTGACCAGGACTGCAACCCAGGGACAACTGCATTACCACCTACTACCACCGGAGGGAACCCAAAAGCAGAATTCACAACAGTACCCTCCCCTTGAGGAGGGGTCACCGAACCCTCACCAGCGCCCCCAGGCCGATCAGGATGAGCCAGATGAAAGGCATGGACCAGATCAGCAGCATGGACATCAGAAGCAAAAACCCAAGAATTATCCTCCTGGCCATAACCCTTCCATTTGACAAGGTACTGAAGCCTCCGCCTCGAAAAACGAGAATCCAAAATCTTCTCAACCACATACTCCAACTCCCCATCAACCAAAACAGGGGCCGGAGGATCAACAGAGGGAACAACGGGCACCACATATTTCCGCAATAAAGATCTATGGAAGACATTATGGATAGCAAAAGAGGCCGGAAGCATCAATCGAAAAGACACCGGATTAATAATCTCAGAAATCCTATAAGGACCAATAAACCGAGGCTTAAACTTAGGGGAAGAGACCTTCATAGGAACATGACGGGAAGACAACCAAAGCAAATCCCCAACCCGAAGCCGGGAACCAACACACCGACGACGGTTAGCAAAACGTTGAGCCTCCTCCTGAGACAACACCAAATTGTCCACCACATGAGCCCAAATCTGCTGCAACCTGTTAACCACAGAATCCACACCAGGACAGTCAGAAGGCTCAACCTGCCCAGAAGAAAAACGAGGATGAAAACCAAAATTACAAAAAAAAGGTGAAACCAAAGTAGCCGAACTAGCCCGATTATTAAGGGCAAACTCGGCCATTGGCAAAAAGGCCACCCAATCATCCTGATCGGCAGACACAAAGCATCTCAAATAAGTCTCCAAAGTCTGATTAGTTTGCTTGGTCTGGCCATTTGTCTGAGGATGAAATGCAGAAGAAACAGACAAATCAATGCCCAGCCTAGCACAAAAGGCCCGCCAAAACCTAGAAACAAACTGGGAACCTCTGTTGGACACAATATTCTCCGGAATACCATGCAAACGAACCACATGCTGAAAAAACAACGGAACCAACTCTGAAGAGGAAAGCAATTTAGGCAAAGGCACCAAATGAACCATCTTAGAAAACCGGTCACAAACAACCCAGATAACCGACATCCTCTGGGAAACCGGAAGATCAGAAATAAAATAAAAAAAAATATGCGTCCAGGGCCTCTCAGGGACCGGCAATGGCAAAAGTAACCCACTAGCACGGGAACAACAAGCCTTTGCCCGCGCACAAGTCCAACAGGACTGCACAAAAGAACGCACATCACGTGACAACGAAGGCCACCAAAAGGACCTACCAACCAAATCTCTGGTACCAAAAATACCAGGATGACCAGCCAACACAGAACAGTGAACCTCAGAAATCACTCTACTAGTCCATCTGTCAGGAACAAACAATTTCCCCACAGGACAGCGGTCAGGTCTATCAGCCTGAAATTCCTGAAGAACCCGCTGTAAATCAGGGGAAATGGCAGAAAGGACCACCCCTTCTTTCAGAATGCCGACCGGTTCAAGGACCTCAGGAGAATCAGGCAAAAAACTCCTAGAAAGGGCATCAGCCTTAATATTCTTAGAACCCGGAAGATACGAAACCATGAAATCAAAACGGGAAAATAACAAGGACCATCGAGCCTGTCTAGGACTCAGCCGTTTGGCAGACTCGAGGTAAATTAAATTCTTATGATTGGTCAGGACCACAATACGGTGCTTAGCTCCCTAAAGCCAATGTCGCCACTCCTCAAACGCCCACTTCATAGCCAACAACTCCCGATTGCCGACATCATAATTGCGTTCAGCAGGCGAAAACTTGCGGGAGAAGAAGGCACACAGTTTCATCAAAGAGCTGAATGCAGGAAGAGAAGGGTTTGGTTGGCACAGAACGTACTTCAATGATCATGAACCACTGCTGCAAACGTGGAGTTTAAGAGTCCGGGGATTAATGTTTGTTTATTTCGGAAGGACCGGGCGGTGCTAAACCTTGAATGGTGACACATCCAAATGCAAAGAAAATAGAGAGAAAATGGACCCGTAGAAGCACGCAAGTGCGAAACGGCCGTCGTCTTGTCTTCACCGCTCCCTCTCCTCACATTTGCCCCAGCCTATACCGTACCTGTATGTCAAGTTTTATTGGTATGAATAAAAAGGAGTTTTTACAACGGAAGAAAGAAGGGTGAGTGCTGCCTTTTTCTCTCTATTTAGTTTCATCAAAGAACCAACAGAATCCCTCTGAGTCAAAACGGCCCCTGCCCCAATTTCAGAAGCATCAATCTCAACCTGAAATGGAAGAGAAACATCTGGTTGGCACAACACCGGAGCAGAAGTAAATCGGCGTTTAAGCTCCTGAAAAGCAGAGACAGCCACAGAGGACCAATTCGCCACATCAGCGCCTTTTTTCGTCAAATCAGTCAAGGGTTTAACCACGCTGGAGAAGTTAGCAATGAACCGGCGATAAAAATTTGCAAAACCCCAAAATTTCTGAAGGCTCTTCATGGATGTGGGTTGAATCCAATCATGAATGGCCTGAACCTTAACCGGATCCATCTCCATAGATGAGGGAGAAAAAATAAAGCCCAAAAAAGAAACCTTCTGCACCCCAAAGAGACACTTAGACTCCTTCACAAACAAAGCATTGTCACGAAGGATCTGAAATACCATTCTGACCTGTTCCACATGAGACTTCCAATCATCGGAAAAAATCAAAATATCGTCCAAATATACAATCAAGAATTTATCAATATAAGTCCGGAAGATATCATGCATGAAGAATTGAAAAACAGATGGAGTGTTAGTGAGCCCGAATGGCATCACAAGGTATTCAAAATGGCCTTCGGGCGTATTAAACGCAGTTTTCCATTCATCACCCTGCTTAATACGAACAAGATTATATGCCCTCCGAAGGTCAATCTTCGTAAACCAACTAGCCACCTTAATCCTAGCAAACAAATCGGAAAGCAAAGGTAAAGGGTATTGAAACTTGACCGTGATCTTATTCAAGAGGCGATAATTAATACAAGGTCTCAAGGAGCCATCCTTCTTAGCAACAAAAAAAAAACCTGCTCCCAACGGTGAAGAAGATGGCCAAATATGCCCTTTCTCCAAAGACTCCTTAACATAACTCCGCATGGCGGTATGTTCAGGCACAGACAGGTTGAAAAGTCGGCCCTTAGGAAACTTACTGCCTGGAATCAAGTCAATCGCACAATCACAGTCCCTGTGCAGTGGAAGGGAACTGGACTTGGGCTCATCGAATACATCCTGAAAATCAGACAAAAACTCTGGAATTTCAGAAGAGGAAGAAGAGGAGATTGACATCAAAGGAACATCATTATGAACCCCCTGACAACCCCAACTAGTCACAGACATAGATTTCCAATCCAACACAGGATTATGTACCTGCAACCACGGGAAACCCAGCACGATAACATCATGCAAATTATGCAACACCAGAAATTGACAATCTTCCTGATGGGCTGGCGCCATGTGCATGGTCACCTGTGTCCAAAACTGGGGCTTATTTTTAGCCAAAGGTGTAGCATCAATCACCCTTAAAGGAATAGGGTTCTGCAAAGGCTGTAAGGGAAAACCACAACGCCTGGCAAACTCAAAATCCATTAAGTTCAAGGCGGCGCCTGAATCCACAAACGCCATGACAGAAAATGATGACAATGAGCAGATCAAGGACACCGATAACAGAAATTTAGGTTGTACAGTACTGATAGTAAATGAACCAGCGATCCTTTTTGTTTACTTAGGGCAGACTGAAATGACATGAGAAGCGTCGCCACAATCATAACACAACCTATTCTGACGTCTGAATCCTTGTCGTTCCGTTCTAGACAGAATCCTATCACACTGCATTGGCTCAGGACTTTGCTCTAAGGACGATGCCACAGCACGCACAGTTTGACGCCCCCGCAAACGCCGATCAATCTGAATGGCCAGAGACATAGAATCACTCAGACCGGAAGGCTTTGGAAACCCCACCATAACATCTTTAACGGATTCAGAAAGACCCTTTCTGAAAATTGCCGCCAAAGCATTATCATTCCATTTAGTCAACACAGACCATTTTCTAAATTTCTGACAATACAATTCTGCCGCCTCTTGACCCTGAGACAGGACCAACAAGGTTTTCTCCGCTTGATCCACAGTATTCGGTTCATCATATAATAATCCTAAAGCCTGAAAAAAGGAATCTACATTAAACAAGGCCGGATTCCCAGATTCCAGGGAAAATGCCCAATCCTGTGGATCGCCACACAGCAGGGAGATGACAATTTTAAACTGCTGAATGGAATCACCGGAGGATCGGGGTCTCAGAGCAAAAAACAATTTACAATTGTTTTTAAAACCCAAAAATTCGGACCCATCACCAAAAAACAAATCAGGAGTAGGAATCTTCAGCTCTAAAGCAGGAGTCTGAACAATATAATCAGAAATATCCTGTACCCTAGCAGCAAGCTGGTCTACACGAGAAGCTAATTCCTGAACATCCATGCTGGCACAAGACTCCTCTGTTGTGAATTCCGCTCTTGGGCTCCCTCCGGTGGATGTAAGTAGCACTTTTGTGAGTTCTGCTCTTGGGCTCCCTCCAGTGGTTTTGAGTGGTATGGCTGCTTCTTGGATTTAGCATCAGCAGCTGCTTCCACTGATCGTCTTTCTGGCTCGACTATTTTAGTCTGGCCTTATCCCTCAATCAATGCCAGTTGTCAATTGTTCCTGCTTGGAGTCACGGCTCTTTTGGATTTCCCTGACACTCTGACCTGTTCAGCAAAGATAAGTCCTTGCTTGTCCTTTTGCAGTCCTCTTGTTGTGGACTTTATTGTTCAGCACATTCTATGTTTTGCTTATTTGTCCTGCTTATCGGTATGGATCTATTCAGCTAAGCTGGAAGCTCTGGGCAGCAGATTTTGCCCTCCACACCTTTAGTCAGGTGTGGAGATTTTTGCATTTCTCTGCGGTGGACTTTTTCTAGTTTTTATTACTGACCGCACAGTGTTCTATCCTGTACTATCTATCTAGCTAGAAGTGGCCTCCTTTGCTAAATCTTGTTTCATTCTATGTATGTCATTTCCTTCTCCACTCACAGTCATTATTTGTGGGGGGCTGTCTATCCTTTGGGGATTCTCTCTGAGGCAAGATAGCTTTCCTGTTTCTACCTTTAGGGGTAGCTAGTTCTCCGGCTGTGACAAGGTGTCCAGGGAGTGACAGGAACATCCCACGGCTACTTCTAGTGTTGTGTTAAGATCAGGAACTGCGGTCCGTATAGTTACCACCTGCTCAGAGCTAGTCGCATGTCGTTCCTAAATCACCAGTCCATAACAGTACAACTGGCCAAAAATGAGTTGAATGCATCTCAAAAGAAGGAAAAGAAAAAGAGTTCTGAGCCATTTTTTTTTTCTTTAGTCTGTTTTGTCTATTTCCTTCCTCTTAATCTCTGGGTGGTTCAGGATTTGGGCGCGGGCATGGATGTTCAGGGTTTGTTTTCTCGTGTGGATCAGCTTGCTGCAAGAGTACAGAGTATCCAAGATTATGTTGTTCAGACTCCGGTTTTAGAGCCTAGAATTCCTACTCCAGATTTGTTTTATGGGGATAGATCCAAGTTTTTGAACTTTAAAAATAACTGCAAATTGTTTTTTGCTCTGAAACCCCGTTCCTCTGGTGATCCCATTCAGCAAGTTAAAATAGTTATTTCTTTGCTGCGTGGTGAGCCTCAGGACTGGGCATTCTCCCTTGAGTCAGGGGATCCGGCATTGCTTAATGTAGATGCATTTTTTCAATCGCTCGGATTATTGTATGACGAACCTAACTCTGTGGATCATGCGGAAAAAACCTTGTTGGCCCTGTGTCAGGGTCAGGAAGCGGCAGAATTATACTTCCAGAAATTTAGAAAATGGTCTGTGCTCACTAAATGGAATGAGGACGCTCTGGCAGCAATTTTCAGAAAGGGTCTTTCTGAAGCCCTTAAAGGTGTTATGGTGGGGTTCCCCACGCCGGTTCGTTTGAGCGAATCTATGTCTCTAGCCATTCAGATTCATCGGCGCCTGCGGGAGCGCAAAGTGGTGCACCATATGGCAGCGTCCTCTGAACAGAGTCCTGAGCCTATGCAATGTGATAGGATTTTGACTAGAGCAGAACAGAGGGGATACAGATGTCAGAATGGGCTGTGTTTTACTGTGGTGATTCGCCAGGCGCTGTGGTTTTTCTTTGCAGCTTTTGCAGAGCCCTATTCCTTTGAGGGGTATTGATGCTACACCGTTGGCCAAGAATAAACCTCAGTATTGGACTCAGCTGACTATGTGCATGGCTCCAGCACATCAGGAAGATTGCCGTTTTCTGGTGTTGCATAATTTACATGATGTTGTTGTATTGGGTTTTCCATGGTTACAAGTACACACTCCAGTGCTGGATTGGAAATCTATGTCTGTGACTAGTTGGGGTTGTCAAGGGGTACATAGTGACGTTCCTTTGATGTCAATTTCCTCTTCCCCCTCTTCTGATGTTCCTGAATTTTTGTCAGATTTCCAGGATGTATTCGATGAGCCCAAGTCCAGTTCCCTTCCTCCACATAGGGACTGTGATTGTGCTATTGAATTGATTCCTGGCTGTAAGTTCCCTAAGGGCCAACTTTTCAATCTATCTGTGCCAGAGCATGCTGCCATGCGGAGCTATGTGAAGGAGTCTTTGGAGAAGGGGCATATTCGGCCGTCTTCGTCACCATTGGGAGCGGGATTCTTTTTTGTTGCCAAGAAGGATGGCTCCTTGAGACCCTGTATTGATTATCGCCTTCTTAATAAGATCACGGTCAAATTCCAATACCCTTTACCTTTGCTTTCAGATTTGTTTGCTCGGATTAAGGGGGCTAGTTGGTTTACCAAGATTGACCTTCGAGGGGCATATAATCTTGTTCGTATTAAACAGGGTGACGAATGGAAAACTGCATTTAATACGCCCGAAGGCCATTTTGAATACCTTGTGAAGTCTTTCGGGCTTTCTAATGCTCCTTCTGTATTTCAGTCCTTCATGCATGATATTTTCCGCAATTATCTTGATAAATTCTTGATTGTGTATTTGGATGATATTTTGATTTTTTCTGATGATTGGGAGTCTCATGTGAAGTAGGTCTGGATGGTATTCCAGATCCTTCGTGATAATGCCCTATTTGTGAAGGGGTCTAAGTACCTATTTGGAGTTCAGAAGGTCTCTTTTTTGGGGTTTATTTTTTCTCCGTCTATAGAAATGGATTCTGTTAAGGTCCAAGCCATTCATGACTGGATTCAGCTCACATCTGTGAAGAGCCTTCAGAAATTTCTGGGCTTTGCTAATTTTTATCGCCGTTTCATTGCCAACTTCTCCAGTGTGTTTAAACCCCTGACTGATTTGACGAAGAAAGGCGCTGAAGTGATGAATTGGTCCTCTGTGGCTGTTGAGGCCTTTCAGGAGCTTAAACACCGATTTACTTCTGCCCCTGTGTTGCGTCAGCCGGATGTTTCTCTTCCTTTTCAGGTTGAGGTTGACGCTTCTGAGATTGGGGCAGGGGCCGTTTTGTCACAGAGGAATTCTGATGGTTCCTTGATGAAACCATGTGCCTTCTTTTCCCAAAAGTTTTCGCCTCCGGAACGCAATTATGATGTCGGTAATCGGGAGTTGCTGGCTATGAAGTGGGCATTTGAGGAGTAGCGACATTGGCTTGAGGGAGCCAGGCACCGCGTTGTGGTCTTGACCTATCATAAGAATCTGATTTACCTCGAGTCGGCCAAGCGGCTGAACCCTAGACAGGCTCGATGGTCCCTGTTTTTCTCCCGTTTCGATTTTGTGGTCTCATATCTTCCAGGATCTAAGAATGTTAAGGCGGATACCCTCTCTAGGAGTTTTTTGCCTGATTCTCCTGGAGTTCTTGAGCCGGTTGGCATTCTTAGGGAAGGGGTGGTTCTTTCTGCCATCTCCCCTGATTTACGGCGGGTGCTTCAGGAATTTCAGGCTGATAAACCTGACCGCTGTCCTATAGGGAAGCTGTTTGTTCCTGATAGATGGACAAGTAAGGTAATTTCTGAGGTCCATTGTTCGGAGTTGGCCGGTCATCCTGGGATTTTTGGTACCAGAGATTTGGTTGCTAGGTCCTTTTGGTGGCCTTCCTTGTCGCGGGATGTGCGTTCTTTTGTGCAGTCCTGTGGGACTTGTGCCCGGGCTAAGCCTTGCTGTTCCTGCGCTAGTGGGTTGCTTTTGCCTTTGCCTGTCCCTGAGAGGCCCTGGACGCATATTTCCATGGATTTTATTTCGGATCTTCCTGTGTCCCAGAGGATGTCTGTTATCTGGGTGGTTTGTGACCGGTTCTCTAAAACGGTCCATTTGGTACCTTTGCCTAAATTGCCTTTCTCCTCTGATTTGGTTCCATTGTTCTTTCAGCATGTGGTTCGTTTGCATGGCATTCCGGAAAATATTGTGTCTGACAGAGGTTCCCAGTTTGTTTCCAGGTTTTGGCAGGCCTTTTGTGCTAGGATGGGCATTAATTTGTCTTTTTCTTCAGCGTTCCATCCTCAGAAAAATGGCCAAACTGAGCGAACTAATCAAACCTTGGAAACCTATTTGAGATGCTTTGTGTCTGCTGATCAGGATGATTGGGTGGCTTTCTTGCCGTTGGCCGAGTTTGCCCTTAATAATCGGGCCAGTTCGGCTACTTTGGTTTCGCCTTTTTTTTGTAATTTTGGTTTCCATCCTCGTTTTTCTTCAGGGCAGGTTGAGCCTTCTGATTGTCCTGGTGTAGATTCTGTGATGGACAGGTTACAGCAGATTTGGACTCATGTGGTAGACAATTTGACGTTGTCTCAGGAAAAGGCTCAGCGTTTTGCTAACCGCCGTCGGTGTGTTGGTCCTCGGCTTCGGGTGGGGGATTTAGTTTGGTTATCTTCTCGTCATGTTCCTATGAAGGTTTCTTCCCCTAAGTTCAAGCCTCGGTTTATTGGTCCTTATAAGATTTCTGAGATTATCAATCCAGTGTCTTTTCATTTGGCCCTTCCAGCCTCTTTTGCCATCCACAATGTTTTCCATAGATCTTTGTTGCGGAGATATGTGGTTCCCTCTGTTGATCATCCTGCCCCGGTGTTGGTTGAGCGGGACTTGGAATATGTGGTTGAGAAAATATTGGATTCTCGTTTTTCGAGGCGGAGGCTTCAGTATCTTGTCAAGTGGAAGGGTTATGGCCAGGAGGATAATTCTTGGGTGGTTGCCTCCGATGTTCATGCCGCCGATTTGGTTTGTGCTTTTCACTTGGCTCGTCCTGATCGGCCTGGGGGCTCTGGTGTGGGTTTGGTGACCCCTCCTCAAGGGGGGGGGGTACTGTTGTGAATTCCGCTCTTGGGCTCCCTCCGGTGGTTGTAAGTAGCCCTTTTGTGAGTTCTGCTCGGGCTCCCTCCGGTGGTTTTGAGTGGTATGGCTGCTTCTTGGATTTAGCATCAGCAGCTGCTTCCACTGATCGTCTTTCTGGCTCGGCTATTTTAGTCTGGCCTTATCCCTCAATCAATGCCAATTGTCAATTGTTCCTGCTTGGAGTCACGGCTCTTTTGGATTTCCCTGACACTCTGACCTGTTCAGCAAAGATAAGTCCTTGCTTGTCCTTTTGCAGTCCTCTTGTTGTGGACTTTATTGTTCAGCACATTCTATGTTTTGCTCATTTGTCCAGCTTATCGGTATGGATCTATTCAGCTAAGCTGGAAGCTCTGGGCAGCAGATTTTGCCCTCCACACCTTTAGTCAGGTGTGGAGATTTTTGCATTTCTCTGCGGTGGACTTTTTCTAGTTTTTATTACTGACCGCACAGTGTTCTATCCTGTACTATCTATCTAGCTAGAAGTGGCCTCCTTTGCTAAATCTTGTTTCATTCTATGTATGTCATTTCCTTCTCCACTCACAGTCATTATTTGTGGGGGGCTGTCTATCCTTTGGGGATTCTCTCTGAGGCAAGCTAGCTTTCCTGTTTCTACCTTTAGGGGTAGCTAGTTCTCCGGCTGTGACGAGGTGTCCAGGGAGTGACAGGAACATCCCACGGCTACTTCTAGTGTTGTGTTAAGATCAGGAACTGCGGTCCGTATAGTTACCACCTGCTCAGAGCTAGTCGCATGTCATTCCTAAATCACCAGTCCATAACACTCCTCAACCACCCATAAATAAAGAGGGAAGAGAAGACAAAACAGACTGCAGAAAAAAAATGGCTCAACACCTTTCTTCCCTTCTTCTGAGATGCATTTAACTCATTATTGGCCAGTTGTACTGTTATGATCCGGTGACCTTGGAGCCGCATGAAAACTTCCTCTGGAGTCGGTGGAACCTGTACTGACCGCAAATCCTGAACTAACACCGCAACTAGAAGTAGCCGTGGGGTGTGCCTAACAAACCCTAGACACCTCGACACAGCCGGAGGACTAAATACCCCTATAGATGGAAATAGGAATGCTATCTTGCCTCAGAGCAGACCCCCAAAGGATAGGCAGCCCCCCACGAATAATGACTGTGAGTAGGAGAAGAATCGACACACGCAGGTAGAAAACAGGATTTAGCAAAAGAGGCCACTCTAGCTAAATAGGAAAGGATAGGACAGATTACTAGGCGGTCAGTATTAAAACCCTTCCAAAAATATCCACAACAGATAATACAAAAAGTTCCACAATCTAACTAAAGACATGGAACGTATATCTGCCACTCCAGAGAATCCAGAAAGACTGAGAAAATACTGACACAATCTAAGCTGGACAAGAAAACACAAAGAATAGCACTGAATTGTGAAGCACACAGCATGTGTGCCACAGGAAAAAAAACCAGACACTTATCTTTGCTGATTTGGCAGAAAGACAGGAGGAACCAGGCAGCGGTCCACACCTCCCAACAACAATTGACAACTGGCAAGGACTAATGAATCCTGCACACCTAAATACCCCAGTCAGAACTGCAATCAGCAGACACACCTGACCAGG
The DNA here is from genome assembly GCF_051348905.1 of Ranitomeya variabilis. Classification (NCBI taxonomy): domain Eukaryota; kingdom Metazoa; phylum Chordata; class Amphibia; order Anura; family Dendrobatidae; genus Ranitomeya; species Ranitomeya variabilis. Next base: position 695,523,861 of record NC_135234.1, on the reverse strand, counting down.
ACTGCAACCCAGGGACAACTGCATTACCACCTACTACCACCGGAGGGAACCCAAAAGCAGAATTCACAACAGGTTCCCTGCACTTCTACTTGTAGCACAAAAAAGCCAAATAACAGAACACCTTCATCTTGCAGTCTAAGCAGAGGCAAAGCTAGGGGTTCAGTTTGGGATATATCTAAGTGGGCCCCTAACCGGTAACCCTGATTACAGCTATGGTGGCGCACTGATTTTACCACCATATGGTGACATATAATAGTAGATATCAGTCCTGCAGAACATATAAGTAATTACTGTACAGTTATATATAGTGATTAACACATTTTCACTTCTATTCCATCTGGCCCAGACCGACATGGCAACTTCTCCAGCCACAACTCATCTGCAAAGATTACAACAAAGCCACATTTGACTTCTCACATTTCCTGCATTGTCCCCATCTATTCCCAACCTGCACAAACTCCTAATCTTGCTAACATCTGAATACAGAGCCACTACTGCCATATGTGCCTCTATTACTCTGTGTTTGTGCCCTTGAAAGCAGTGTCAATATTTTGCCCCTCAATATACAGCTCCTCTACACACAGTATGGTTGACCCACAGCTCCTCGTAACACAGAATCATGGTCCCACTACTCCGCCAAAGCACAGTATGACCCCCACAGTAGAATTTAACACTGTTGAATGACTCCCACACTGTATAATTACCCCTACAGTAGATCCTACATTGTATAATGGCTCCCACACTGTCCAATGACTGCCACAAAAGCCCTCACACTGTATACTGGCCCCCACAGTAGAACCCCCACACGGTATAATGGCCCCACAGTAAGACCCATACTGTATAATTGCCCCAGAATTAGCTTCCCACAATGTCCAATGACGGCCACAAAAGCCCTGACACTGTATACTGGCCCCCACAGTAGAACCCACACTGTATATTGGCCCCCACATGGTATAATGGCCCCCACAGTAAGACCCAAACTGTATAATTGCCCCTGAATTAGCAGCCCACACTGTATAATGGGCCCCGTAATAGCCTCCAAACTGTATAATAGCTACCACACTATATAAGGACCCCACAATAGTTCCTATAATGTATGAGGTCCTCCCACTGTTTCAGTGTCCACCATTGTTTAAAATAATCCTACAAGTTTCGATTAAAATAAAAAAACATAATATTCACACCTAATCCAGGATCCTGATGACTTAACCAGTGAGGCCCGGGTGGACCAAAGCGCTTTCATTGTGCTGGGACTCCGATGTCCTGTGCATACATTGGAATCTAGGCCGTTCTGTTAATCACAGGCTTAAGGGTATGTGCACACGTCCGGATTTCTTGCAGAAATTTCCTGAAGAAAACCGGAAATTTTCTGCAAGAAATCCGCATTTTTTTGTGTGTTTTTTTTCCGTTTTTTTCGCGTTTTTTTTAGCATTCTGCAAGCGTAATTAGCTTGCAGAATGCTAAAGTTTTCCAAGCGATCTGTAGCATTGCTTGGAAAACTGACTGACAAGTTGGTCACACTTGTCAAACATAGTGTTTGACAAGTGTGACCAACTTTTTACTATAGATGCTGCTTATGCAGCATCTATAATAAAAGATAGAATGTTTAAAAATAATAAAAAAAATAAAAAAAATGGTTATACTCACCCTCTGCAGACAGCCAATCTCCTCAGCGGCGTCCGTTCCTATAGATGCCGGTGTGGTTCAGGACCTTTGACGACGTCGCGGCTTGTGATTGGTCGCGTGAGTCACATGAGCGGTCACGCGACCAATCACAAGACAGCGACGTCATCACAGGTCCTGAACCACACCGGCATCTATAGGAACAGAAGAGAAAGCATGCACCGGAGAGGCGGGAACACTTCGGGGGCCATCAGAGAGTGAGTATATCACTATTTTTTATTTTAATTCTTTTTTTTTTACCAATTATATGGTGCCCAGTCCGTGGAGGAGAGTCTCCTCTCCTCCACCCTGGGTACCAACCGCACATAATCTGCTTACTTCCCGCATGGTGGGCATAGCCCTGTGCGGGAAGTAAGCAGATCAATGCACTCCTAGGTTTGCGGAATCCCCGCAATTCCGCATTTTTAATGAACATGTTGCTTTTTTTTCCGCGATGCGATTTTTTCGAGGAAAAAAATGCAACATTTGCACAAAAAATGTGGAATACCCTGTAAATAATAGGAGGCATATGTAAGCGTTTTTTTCACGTTTTTATCACGTTTTTATAGCGAAAAAACGCGAAAAATCCTGAACGTGTGCACATGGCCTAAAGCAACCAAGAGACCGTATCTTCCTGCTCTACCCACGGAGCTTAACTGTGTACAGATAAGGGTAGCATAGCTGCACCCTCTGCCGCCCCTCCCCTCCCCCCTTGGTAGCTACGTGACTAAGACTAAGATATCCAGCATTTCCATATTGTGTCATCAAACCAGTCCTGCTGTATATGTAAGGTATAGCGCTGATGGTTTTAGAGCAAAACTCAAGGATTTGTGAGGGTACTTCATAATGAACAAGCTGTGGCTATGTGGTGTGTAGTGCCTACTGTCTAGATACTGCTCCGTGCATTTACAGGTGACATTGGGATTAATTTTAATCAATCCTTCATTGTGGTTGGTGCCACTATAAATCTAGGGGAAAATAGACCTCCTGTTTATATATTCAGCTTAGAAGAATTCAATTAGTCAGATTTTAATCACATGATGTCATAGACCTAATGGAAAAGAGAATAATTATCTGGGTAGAAAAGCAAAATAATAATAATCTTTAATAATAGTAATCTTTATTTTTATATAGCGTTAACATATTCCGCAGCACTTTACAGTTTGCACACATTATCATCACTGTCCCCGATGGGGCTCACATTCTAAATTCCCTATCAGTATGTTTTTGGAATGTGGGAGGAAACTGGAGTACTCGGAGGAAACCCACCTAAACATGGGGAGAACATACAAACTCCTTGCAGATGTTGTCCTTGGTGGGATTTGAACCCAGGACTCCAGTGCTGCAGTGCTAACCACTGAGCCACTGTGCTGCCCTATGAGCAATTGTAAGTACACAGTGCTATATAATATGATGACTGCAATATATTAAGGGATAAAAATTTAAATCAGAAAAGGAGGAGGTGGAGTGCTATTAAATGGAAATAGTGCATACAAACATAAGGCGTTACACTTAAAGTCCCAATAGATGGCTATAAGGTCTCAGGATGAAGATTGTTTACATGCACTATTGCTGTTTAACTGAAGGCATAAAGAATATGGAAAAGTTTAGCTACTTCTGGAATGAATTTTGGATTTGTTCTTCTGACTAGATCACCATGTCGCATTGAATTATCTTGGGAAGTCTGCATTCTTTTTTAATCAAAATGAGGGTAGGATCTAGGCACAAGTAAGGGGAACATTTCCACTGTCCAGTGTCATAATATTCAGTCTTAGTTTTAAGGCCGGGGTCACACTTGCGAGTTCAATGCGAGAAACTTGCATGAGTCTCTCGCATCAAGCCCTAACAGAAAAAGTGGCACGGTAGAACTGATTTGAACACAGAGTTAAAGGGAACCTGTCAGCAGGATTGTGTGTAACAAGGTGGCATGGGTTGGAGTCATGGACGAGTCCACCAGGTCACAGTCAGTAAGCACCCATGCACATGAAAAGCCCGATGTCGCAGTTGGTTACGTCTGTCACACGGCAGCTCTCCATGCTGGAGCGGCGTCCTCTGGATGCACCACATGTCACACTTCTTAAAGCCCAACAGTGACAACTTGTTTAATGAAGATGAAGTAGAGAAGAAGATAACAATTCCTGAGCTGTCCCTATTCAAAGATGCTGTTCCATCGGCAGCAGCAGCAGAAGCATCAGCTCCTAATCGGCTCCTGGGAGCTAACAGTCTCTTGGAGGGCACCTCCTCAGTCCTAATGCCCATTTCTACTGCCCAGCAGTCTGGTGGCGGTCCATTCTTCCCTCCAGGGGTGTATTCTGCTCCCATCAAGGGAGCACATCTTGCCAGGGGCAAACCTGCCCTGGCTCTGCTGCAGAAGCAGAAAATGGCTGCTTCTTCCAGGCTGATGACCCTGACCCTTTTTTTTAACCCTTACTGTCCCTAATGTTAACATGTTCAATACAACACAGTATATACAATACAAGGTATTGGATAAAAGAGCATCACACATTACACATAGTAGTAATAACACAATAAAACATAGGCAAACCTTCAGGGCACCGCACAGGGTACTCATGCCTGGCATCTAGGAGAGAGGGAGCACTGAGAGTCCCCATCACCTCCTTACAGCAGCAGGATTGTGCACAGTGACCTACAGACAGTGTCAGGTCGGTGCCATTTTACTGATTAAAATGATACCTCGGTTGATGAAATTTGTCTTATGGTTGTTTTTAAATATTTATTTTCAGTTTTCAGTTAATGCTCATGCTCCGGGGCGTCCTGTGGGGGGTCTGCATGTGGTGCTCTGATTCATGTGTATGGCTTCTGACAGGTCACTGATCCCTCACTGACCCGCCACCTAATTTGCATAATGAATATCTGTACATACTTAAAAGAAACCAAACAACCAAAACCTTCTGCAGGCAGCTGCCAGCCGTGGCACCTGCTCTGCAGCATAATCACGTTTCATGTCCAATGCTCTTGATGTTTTTTCAGCTATGATGATGAATTTTTTCCTTGTGTTTTTTTGCCATATTTTATTATGGGTATAAAAGGCCTTGTGCAGATGTTGAAGTAGGAGGGGATTAGTTATAAGGAATTGCTAAGTAAAAATGATCTTACAGCGACATATCGGGAGCATATGTGATCTAAAGAAATATATATCAAATATTTATTGATAAGTTATACATATATACAAGCAAAACTATATGCTGATGACTAATAATAACATGAATGAGAAAAAAAAAATGTTTAAGTGGAAAAATGGCATAAGGAAAAACCCCAGGCAAAAAAAAAACCCCAGGCAAAAAAACAATGCTTTATCATTATACCGTTGAATAAAAAGTGCAATAAAACGCTGTCGGAAAGACAGATGTAAATATATAAACAATAAAAGTACACATATTTGGTATCACCCCGTCCGCAACGAATTGACCTATAAAACTGTCCCACTAGTTAATCCCTTTAGTGAACACCATAAAAAAATCATCATACCACCAAACAAAAAGTGGAATAAAACGTGATCAAAAAGACAGATATAAATACTGTAAACATGGTACCAATGAAAACGTCATCTTGTCCAGCAAATAAGAAGCCACCATAAAGCTCTTAGAATAAAATATTGCAAAAATAATTATTTTTTCTATAAAAGTTTTTATTGTGAAAAAGCACCAAAATATAAAAAAAATATAAATGGGATATTGCTGTAATCGTACTGACTCAAAGAAAAAAGCTGCCTTATCAATTTTACCACACGTGAAACAGTATGAAAAAAAAAATCTGAATTGTTGTTTTTTATTAATTATACCTCCCAAAATTCGGAATGGAAAGCGATAAAAAAGTCATGTGGCCAAAAATGGTACAAATAAAAACGCCAACTCGTCCTGCAAATAACAAACCCCCACATGACGCTGTCAGCCGAAATATGGAAAAATTATAGCTGTGTAAATATGGCTATGCAAAAACTAGCTTTTGCAATAAAAGGTTTCTTTTAGTGTGTGACAGCAGCCAAATATAAAAAAAATATAATTCAGGTATTGCTGTAATTGCACCCACTCGAATAATAAAGCCGCCTTATCACATATAACACATGATGAACGGCGTCAAAAATAAATAAAACCAATTCTTTACCTGTTGTTGATTTTTTTCATTCTGCCTCCCAAAGACCGCAGTAAGATTTGGCACACATTTATCCTGCACTCTGCGCTGAGCGCTTATGTGGCACCCCAGGAATCCAGATGCCACAGTGGTATTGCCTGCCTCCCGGGGAGGGTTGATGCCATGGCTGGGAGTGAGAAGGAGTCCCCTTAGCAGGTAACACTAGCATACAACACTTTCCTGACTTCAGGCCAGAAGGGGGAGCTCTAGACCCGGCTTCAGGGTAGCTTCCCTATAACTTCTGGTCTGGAGGAGGAGTTAGAGTCAGTCTGAGCGAGACAGGGAAGGGATAGGAAGCACGTGAGGAGAGAGAAACTGGGAGTGGAGCTGCGATTGAGCTCACTCCCAGGATTGAGCACCAAAGAAACCGGACACTGGGGTCTGAGGTTGTGTGGGAACTACATGCCCCACAGCTGAAACCAGAGGGCAGGAGATTGCAGGTCTCCTGGCCACAACTGACACCCGAAGGCACAGCAGCAGGTTAGAGCCCGAAGTCACAACAAGAGAGGGACACCTGTAAAAAGGCTCGAGCTGCCTGCCATGCGGGTAGTGTCCCACCTGAGGGACAGATTGAGAGAGGGACTTGAGGAAAGCTAAGGCATCAAGAACCTAGAAGTCAGGGCAGAAGGGAAGGCTTCCAACCCCACGTGGCTAAAGGGATTCCGAACTGCTTCCAGGCTGCCCGGATTTCAAAGATCACCTGTAAGCTGTGCCCTGGACTGCACTGGCAATTAAAAGGTAAAGAGACTGGGAATCCTGTGTCCTCCAATTATTTCCTGCACTCCAACAGCTACAACCCCTCATAGACTGTCCTGGTAGCCCCGGGGCCTCCACTCCACCTGTGGGGAGCAAAATCATCTAAGCTGCATTACCATCGGCCCCAGCGGATCCCTTTAAGCAGCGTCAGCCATCCCTGGCCAAGTGCCACAGGTGGCGTTACTAACATTATCCTTTATAGACTTTATTCTTCACTTTCATTCACCCCCTTTTAACTGAATGCCCAGGGCCACGTCCCGGGTCACTGCCACTGTGACCACTCTTTTAAGTACCACCAGACCCGGTACCGAGTATTCCACGGTCCTAGCAGGCGCTCCACTTACACCGGGTTTTTCCATGTAAATCTCTGAAATGCGTGATTCAGAGAGAACCCCTGGAGTCAGATGGAGGCACTGTGGACGCCATGGGACCTGTGATCTGGCTGTGTCCATCTTTTTAGGAGAGTATTAAAGTGCGGTGGACCACAGTTTTGGGCACTTCTGAAAAGAAGGACATCACTGAACAGAGGCCAGACAGAGTCCAGAGTAACTCTGCTGCCTCATTATAGTGAATTGATCCCTTGGTGGTTTCATCTGAATCAAGTCACTTGGAGATTTAGATGGAAACCCCAACGTAAGTGCTCAGCGTAGAGCGCTGGATAAATGTGATCAAAAATGTTATGTAAAATGTTCCTAACAAAAGCTTCAAATTAATCCACAAAAAAGCAAGTCCCCACTCAGGTCCGTCTTCTGTTAATGGAAATATAGGGGGCTTCCACATTACTGGTAGCAGAAGGGTTCTGGAAAAGTGAAATGGCCCTAGCCCCTCAAAAGAAATTCAGCAAATTCTGCGCTCCCAAATCCAAATGCCCCCTCCCTTCTGAGCCCCTGTGTGTCTAAACCACATTTAGCATCCACATGTTTGGCATTTCTGTAGTGATGAGAGACTGCCTAATTTAAGGGTCCGTATCTCCAGAAGCATGAGCTGGGTACAACGTACTGGTCACTACAACGTACTGGTCACTTCAACATATTGGTCACTACAATCGCAGTTTGTAATTTTCCCTCAGCAACATCCACTACTGCTTGTTTCTGCAAAACACCTATGAAGTCAAAATAGTCATTACACCTGGAGATAAATTCCTAAAGGGGTATAATTTCCAAAAAGGGTCACTTGAAGGGGGATTCTGCTTTTCTAGCATTTAGGGGCTCTGTATATATGGACTCTGTAAACTATTCTAGGTTAACTCTGCGCTCCATGAGGGAAATACCTCTAGAGTCTCACCATGTGGCTAAACAGAACTGTACAGCCACATATGGGGTATTTCACCATTCAGCAGAAATTGTGTGACAAATTTTGGTGCCATTTTTACCCATTTCCCAGTATGAAAATGTAAAATTTGGGGCTAACACACAATCTTGGTGGTAAAAATTATGTTTTCTTCACTTCCCAGTTGTATAAAAATTCTGTGACACACTTGTGGTGTCAATATAATCACTGCACCCCTTGATGAATTCATTGAGAGGTGTAGTTTGTAAAATGGAGTCACTTATGGGATGTTCTGCTGTTCTGGCACCTCAGAGGCTCTGCTTATGTGACAGGGTGACAGGGCACCCTCAAACCAATGCAGCAAAATCTGCACTGTAATGTACAAAAATACACCAGCGCTGCCTGGCTAGAATCACTGAGCTGCAGGAACCAAGACAGCAAGGGGCTGATACTGTCAGTGGGGGAATACAATAAATAAAAACAAATGGATGGATCCGCGCTAAAGTGATAAACAGATAATCAAGGATATAGATGATAGTATATAATCTAGTCCCTAAAAAATACTAGGCTGTGTACCTATCCAATGTATGGATAAAAAAACAAGACCACAAGGGTGTGGATATAAGGCCCCCCAACACCACACACAAACCACTTTAGGGCAACCTAAATGCGATACAGAATTGGACCTGAATGCGATACAGAATTGGACCTGAAACAAAGCTGGAAATGTGCCCAGAAAATCTGTACCGATAACACTGCAGACTCACCGTGATGTAGTGGCAACTCAGTGTGGAGTGAAGGATGCGGTCCGGATTGGGTGGCGGGATGGGTCCGGTAGGTGTGCAGGCAAGCGGGCAGGCGAGCAGGAAAAGAAACCGCAGAGTTGCATGTGCTGCGGAGGCTACGTAGAGCCAGGGACAGCTCCGGCCGGTAGCGTCCCTGGATACGAGCGCGAAAGAACAGGAGGGGAGGAGCTCGCTGGCACAGGGCTCAGCGTGTGACGTCACTGAGCTGGAGAATGGTACGGGGAGCCACAGGGACCAAACGACCAACGCGTTTCGAAGGGACAACTTCCTTCTTCATCAGGGTTACCTGTCCCTGAAAAGTGCCCCGATATATAGCCTCCCGAACTGTCAATCACAATAAAATACAAAGCCCGCCCGCATAGCCTGTAGCTAGGAAGATACCATGTGAAGAAAACCGGCCTCAGGGTACTAAGTATGGCCCAAAAAGCAGCCATATATACAAAAGGGGATATATATCTCTCATATGAGTACACAGAGATTACGAGCTGTATGGCAAGAATCTAACTGGGTTTGATTAATTGATATAATTGTTGGAATGAATGGAACTCCTGCAGTGAACCAAACAGAAAATATAAAAATTAACTTTTAATACACGTTTAGTTAAAATTGATGATAAAAACGGCAATAGGTAAACGCTAATAAAATCGAAATGATAATAATAAAAATAGATAGATGAATAGTAAATAAATACATAAAAGAAAGGCAGGAATCCCACTTGCCCTTCTTTTATGTATTTATTTACTATTCATCTATCTATTTTATTATTATCATTTCGATTTTATTAGCGTTTACCTATTGCCGTTTTTATCATCAATTTTAACTAAACGTGTATTAAAAGTTAATTTTTATATTTTCTGTTTGGTTCACTGCAGGAGTTCCATTCATTCCAACAATTATATCAATTAATCAAACCCAGTTAGATTCTTGCCATACAGCTCGTAATCTCTGTGTACTCATATGAGAGATATATATCCCCTTTTGTATATATGGCTGCTTTTTGGGCCATACTTAGTACCCTGAGGCCGGTTTTCTTCACATGGTATCTTCCTAGCTACAGGCTATGCGGGCGGGCTTTGTATTTTATTGTGATTGACAGTTCGGGAGGCTATATATCGGGGCACTTTTCAGGGACAGGTAACCCTGATGAAGAAGGAAGTTGTCCCTTCGAAACGCGTTGGTCGTTTGGTCCCTGTGGCTCCCCGTACCATTCTCCAGCTCAGTGACGTCACACGCTGAGCCCTGTGCCAGCGAGCTCCTCCCCTCCTGTTCTTTCGCGCTCGTATCCAGGGACGCTACCGGCCGGAGCTGTCCCTGGCTCTACGTAGCCTCCGCAGCACATGCAACTCTGCGGTTTCTTTTCCTGCTCGCCTGCCCGCTTGCCTGCACACCTACCGGACCCATCCCGCCACCCAATCCGGACCGCATCCTTCACTCCACACTGAGTTGCCACTACATCACGGTGAGTCTGCAGTGTTATCGGTACAGATTTTCTGGGCACATTTCCAGCTTTGTTTCAGGTCCAATTCTGTATCGCATTCAGGTCCAATTCTGTATCGCATTTAGGTTGCCCTAAAGTGGTTTGTGTGTGGTGTTGGGGGGCCTTATATCCACACCCTTGTGGTCTTGTTTTTTTATCCATACATTGGATAGGTACACAGCCTAGTATTTTTTAGGGACTAGATTATATACTATCATCTATATCCTTGATTATCTGTTTATCACTTTAGCGCGGATCCATCCATTTGTTTTTATAAAATCTGCACTGTAATGTGTTGTTCGTTCCCTTCTGAGATTTGCACTGTGCTTCAGTAGTTTTCAATGACATATGGGGTATCGGTGAACTCAGGAGAAATTAGACAACAAATTTTGGTGTCTATTTTGCCCTGTTACCCTTGTGAAAATACAAAATTTGGGTCCAAAAAACATTTTTGGGAGAAAAATGTGATTTTTATTTTCAACGTTATAAACTTATGTGAAGCACCTGGGGGTTTAAGGTGCTAAATACACCTCCAGATAAGTTCTCTGCACTTCACCCCATCCAACCTCCTCCCCACCTCCTCCCCAACCTCACCACCACATTAATCCCATCCCTATCCCATCTCTTCAACCTATCACTTCTGGTACCTCCCCCACTGCTTTCAAACATGCCACACACCTATCCTTAAAAAGCTATCCCTTGACCCAACTGCTATGCCCAGCTGTCGCCCCATATCTTTGCTCCCATTTGCTTCCAAACTCCTTGAGCAACACGTCCATGCTGAACTTTCCTCTCATTTTGCATCTAACTCTCTCTTCAACAACCTACAATCTGGCTGCCGTCCCCAAAATTCCACTGAGACTGCCCTGACCAAAACAACTTACAGCCAAAGCTAACAGACAATTCTCTATACTCCTCCTTCTAGAACTGCCTCCTACTACAGATCCTGTCTTCCTTTGGTGACAAAGACCTTGCCCTATCTTGGATCTCCTCATACCTTACCAACCGCACATTTAGCATTTCCTACTCCCATACTACCTCTTCATCTCGCCCCCTCTCTGTTGGTTTCCCTCAAGGCTCTATCCTTGGGCCCTTACTCTTCTCAATCTATACACTCGGCCTGGGACAACTCATAAGGTCCTATGGCTTCCAGTACCATCTATATGCCGATGACACTCAGATCTACCTCTCTGGCCCAGAATTCACCTCTCTGCTCTCCAGAATCCCAGACTGTCTATCAGCCATATCCTCCTTCTTCTCCTCTCGCTTCCTCAAGCTCAATGCGGACAAATCTGAACTAATTATCTTTCCTCCATCTCACATATCTTTCCTACCTGATCTATCAAAATAAATGAAATCACACTTTCCCCTGTCCCCAAAATCTGCCGCCTCGGAGTAACCCTTGACTCTGCCCTGTCCTTCAAACCGCACATCCAAGCTCTCGCCACCTCCTGTTGCCTCCAGCTCAAAAATGTTTCCAGAATCCGTCCTTTCCTCAACCCTCACTCTACCAAAATGCCCGTGCATGCCCTAATCATCTCCTGCCTCGGCTACTGCAACATCCTCCTCTGTGGCCTACCTTCTAACACCCTCGCACCCCTCCAGTCCGTCCTTAACTCTGCTGCCAGATTAATTAATCTCTCTCCTCGCTACACTCCTGCTTCTCCTCTTTGCAAATCCCTTCACTGGCTCCCAATTTCCCAGCGTATCCAGTTTAAACTACTAACGCTGACCTACAAAGCCATCCATAACCTTTCTCCTCCATATATTTCGGTACTAATCTCTCAATATCTTCCCCTCACGTAATCTCCGGTCCTCCCAAGACCTCCTTCTCTCCTCCACGCTTATTCACTCCTCACCCAATCGCCTCCAAGACTTTTCCCGAGTATCCCCCCCATCCTCTGGAATTCTGTGCCCCAACAAGTCCGGTTATCCACCACATTTGGATCCTTCAATAGAAACCTCAAAAGCCACCTCTTCAAAGAAGCTTACAGCCTGTAATGACCACGCGGCCACCTCAACACCATCGGAGCTACTGCAACCCTCGCCCTACTGTCTCCTTCCCCATAATCTTGTAGAATGTAAGCCCACAAGGGCAGGGTTCTCTTCCCTCTGTAATAGTCTGTCATTGTTAGTTTTGTTTACTGTAAGTTATATTTGTATTTTGATGTAACCCCTTCTCATGTACAGCACCATAGAATTAATGGTGCTATATAAATAAATAATAATAATAATGATTCAGCCATTATGATTTGATCACTTACATGTAGTGATGAGCGAGTGTGCGTATTACTCGAGTTTCTCCGAGCATGCTCAGGTGGTCTCTGAGTATTTCAGCGTGCTCGGAGATTTAGTTTATGTCGATGCAGCTGCATGATTTGCGTCTGCTAGACAGCTTGAATACATGTGGGGGTTGCTTAACAAACATGCAATATTCGTGACCACCCGAACATGCACGGAGAAACCCCAGAAACGAGCATACTCGCTCATCACTACTTACATGGTTTTGTTACTATTTGGGGTTTTTGTTAACATTTAGGTGTTATGCATTTTCTCTCTTCCTTTAAGGCTATGTGCACACGTAGCAGATTTTTCGCTTATTTTTCGTGTTTTTTCGCTATAAAAACGCTATAAAACCGCGAAAAAACGCTCACATTAAGCATCCTATTTAATAGAATGCAATCTGCATTTTTTGTGCACATGCTGCATTTTTTTCCTGAGCGGAATCGCATTCCAGAAAAAAATGCAGCATGTTCATTAAATTTGCGGAATCGCGAGGATTCCGCACACCTAGGAATGCATTGATCTGCTTACTTCCCGCATGGGGCTGTGCCCACCATGCGGGAAGTAAGTAGATCATGTGCGGTTGGTACCCAGGGTGGAGGAGAGGAGACTCTCCTCCACGGACTGGGCACCATATAATTGTTAAAAAAAAAGAATTAAAATAAAAAATCGTGATATACTCACCCTCTGATGGCCCCCGGAGTCCTCCCGCCTCTCAATGGCGATGACGTCGCGGTCACGTGACCGCGACGTCATCGAAGGTCCTGCACACACACCATCTATAGGAACGGAAGCCGCTGAGGAGATCGGCTGTTTGCAGAAGGTGAGTATAACCATTTTTTTATTTTTTTTATTATTTTTAACATTCTATCTTTTACTATTGATGCGGCATAGGCAGCATCAATAGTAAAAAGTTGGTCACACTTGTCAAACACTATGTTTGACAAGTGTGACCAACCTGTCAATCAGTTTTCCAAGCGATGCTACAGATCGCTTGGAAAACGCTAGCATTCTGCAAGCTAATTATGCTTACAAAATGCTAGTTTTCTGCGGGAATATGCATGCCAATTCCGCATGCGATATACCCGCGGCAGGAGTTGCAGAATTGCCGCAGAAATTTCCGGGGGCAATTCTGCAACGTGTTCACTTAGCCTAAATGTTTTTTTTTGCTCATTCATATTGTTGTTACTTATCATCAGCATATTTTTTTTTGTATATATGTATAACTTTTCAATACATATTTGATATACATTTTTTCAGATCATTTATGCTCCCTCTATGACACTTGTACAGATGTTGGCTCTAAGTGAACAGCAAAATAAAATGCACTGCCTACAATGTGTATTTTTGCAACTTTTTTCACACAGTTGATATTTGGTCCTTGATGTATTTTACGAATGCAGCACCCTCTAATGACATTTTTTCATGCTTTGTTATATTGTTTTTTTCTGCAGGAAAAATACATGGAAAAAACACTATAAAGAAGTTTGTTAAACACAAAATTCATGGCGTATTTTACAAGCAAAAAAAAATGCTATAATAAACGAAAGGAATGAGAAGGGAGCATTATGTGGATACTGATTATTATTTTGGCAATATATGTTTAAATTCGGGGATGCACCCAGAAAGCTAGCTTGGAAGGGTACCGGGTCACAGGAATTTTGGCAAGTGATGCGTGCAATGCCATGTTTCCAGCTGGTTTGATGTGCAAAGAAATGTGATGAGAACAATGTAATTACTAAAATTGGTCATACCACTAAACAACTAAATCATAGAGTCATAGAATGGTAGAGTTGGAAGGGACCACCTGGGTCATCTGGTCCAACCCCCTGCTCAAAGCAGGATTCACCAAATAATATATGAGGGCAAGTGTTCATGGTGATTAGACAAATATTTATCTGGGACACCCCCAACCTATGGCATTTCAGTCACCCATAGTACATATCACCCAATTCTTGTGGGTTATGGATACACAGGAATTGGCCAATTTGTGCAGTATAATGGTAGTAATAAAGTTCAGAATTCATTCATTCATTCAATATTTGCATTTATCTTTGGCATGTCTATATTCACAGGCCTCCTGATCAGCAGCCATTTACCACTGACCTGGATACTCAACCAGAGTCCCGTGAATCGATCAACTCCTCTCTTCTGAGCACTACTTCTATGTATTGTTTATATGGTAGTAATGTAGTTCAAAATGACTATACTCCTTGTATGCATATATTTTGGCATACAGTGTGCTGCTGTATTATTTTTTTTATGTTCAGTACTGGTGAAAATATTGGGTGGCCCTGTTCATTCAATGGTTTTCCTTATTTTTCTCGAAATGTGCACATTTCACAATGAAGTCAGCAAAACCATAAAAGAACATATACTGCTCAAAAAAATAAAGGGAACACTTAGGCCGGCCTCACACTCGGCGTAAGACAATACGGTCCGTTTTTTACGTCCGTACTACGGCCGTAATACGGAGAAATGTTCCAAAAAAAAAAATTGTGATCCGTAGTCAGGGTGTGTCAGCGTATTTTGCGCATGGCATCCTCCGTATGTAATCCGTATGGCATCCGTACTGCGAGATTTTCACGCAGGCTTGCAAAACCGACATCTAATGGATTTATGTGCTCAAATGTTAGGGAAAACATATATACAGTATAAATATATATATATATATATATATATATGTCATTGAGACACATATATATATATTCTGTATTTAGATTTCATTCAGCGCGATAGCTGTGAAAAGCCGATAATTCAATTGCCGGCTTTTCATTTCTCCTGCACAAACCCGACAGGATATGAGACATGGTTTACATACAGTAAACCATCTCATATCCCCTTTTTTTTTGCATATTCCACACTACTAATGTTAGTAGTGTGTATGTGCAAAATTTCAGCGCTGTAGCTGCTAAAATAAAGGGTTAAATGGCGGAAAAAATTGGCGTGGGCTCCCGCGCAATTTTCTCCGCCAGAATGGTAAAGCCAGTGACTGAGGGCAGATATTAATAGCCAGGAGAGGGTCCATGGTTATTGGCCCCCCCGTGGCTAAAAACATCTGCCCCCAGCCACCCCAGAAAAGGCACATCTGGAAGATGCGCCTATTCTGGCACTTGGCCACTCTCTTCCCACTCCCTGTAGCAGTGGGATATGGGGTAATGAAGGGTTAATGTCACCTTGCTATTGGAAGGTGACATTAAGCCAGATTAATAATGGAGAGGCGTCAATTATGACACCTATCCATTATTAATCCAATTGTAGGAAAGGGTTAAAAACACACACACATTAGTAAAAGTATTTTAATGAAATAAACACAGCGGTTGTTGTAATAATTTATTGTTCTCTCAATCCATCAGGAACACCCTCGCTTGGAAAAATAATAAACGCACAAGATACATACCTTCTGATGTCAGATCACGTCCCACGATGTAATCCATCTGAAGGGGTTAACTAATATTACAGGCAGGAGCCCTGCTAATGCTGCGGTGTGCTCCTGCTTGTAATTCCCCGGCGAATGAATGAAATGTAGGTCATTGACCTACATTTCCTTCAGTCGCGGTGATGCGCCCCCTGGTGGATGTCCTCATATGACCTGGAGCGTGGGAAAAAGTTCCCAGGCTGCAGTTCATGAGAACATCCACCAGAGGGCGCCTCACCGCGACTCAATGTAAGTACAGATCCTGCTTTCCTTTCAGCACCCGGGGAATTACAGACACGAGCGAGTGGTTTATCGCAGCTCGTGCCTGTAATATTAGTTAACCCCTTCAGATGGATTACATCGTGGGACGTGATCTGACATCAGAAGGTATGTATCTTGTGCGTTTATTATTTTTCCAAGCGAGGGTGTTCCTGATGGATTGAGAGAGCAATAAATTATTACAACAACCGCTGTGTTTATTTCATTAAAATACTTTTACTAATGTGTGTGTGTTTTTTAACCCTTTCCTACAATTGGATTAATAATGGATAGGTGTCATAATTGACGCCTCTCCATTATTAATCTGGCTTAATGTCACCTTACAATAGCAAGGTGGCATTAACCCTTCATTACCCCATATTCCACCGCTACAGGGAGTGGGAAGAGAGTGGCCAAGTGCCAGAATAGGCGCATCTTCCAGATGTGCCTTTTCTGGGGTGGCTGGGGGCAGATGTTTTTAGCCACGGGGGGGCCAATAACCATGGACCCTCTCCTGGCTATTAATGTCTGCCCTCAGTCACTGGCTTTACCATTCTGGCGGAGAAAATTGCGCGGGAGCCCACGCCAATTTTTTCCGCCATTTAACCCTTTATTTCAGCAGCTACAGCGCTGAAATTTTGCACATACACACTACTAACATTAGTAGTGTGGAATATGCAAAAAAAAAGGGGATATGAGATGGTTTACTGTATGTAAACCATGTCTCATATTATGTCGGGTTTGTGCAGGAGAAATGAAAAGCCGGCAATTGAATTACCGACTTTTCACTAACACCGCTGCGTATTTCTCACAAGTCACACTGCTGGTCAGTGTGGAATCCGTATTTTTCTCGCCCCCATAGACTTTCATTGGCGATTTTTTTGCGCAATATGGTGACAAACGCAGCATGCTGCGATTTTGTACGGCCGTAGAAAGCCGTATAATACTGAACCGTAATATACGGCTAATAGGAGCAGCCCCATTGAGAATAATTGTGCCGTTTATTTTGCGAGTTTTACGGACGTAGTTTATGCGCTCATACGTCCGTAAAACTCGCTAGTGTGACGCCGGCCTTAAACAACAGAATATAACTCCAAGTAAATCAAACTTCTGTGAAATCAAACTGTCCGCTTAGGAAGCAACACTGTTTGACAATCAATTTGCCATGCTGTTGTGCAAATGGAATAGACAACAGATGGAAATTGGCAATTATCAAGACACACTCAATAAAGGAGTGGTTCTGCAGGTGGGGACCACAGACCACATCTCAGTACCAATGCTTTCTGGCTGATGTTTTTGTCACTTTTGAATTTTGGTTGTGCTTTCACACTCGTGGTAGCATGAGACGGACTCTACAATCCACACAAGTGGCTCAGGTAGTGCAGCTAATCCAGGATGGCACATCAATGCAAGCTTTGGCAAGAAGGTTTGCTGTATCTGTCAGCGTAGTGTCTAGAGGCTGGAGGCGCTACCAGGAGACAGGCCAGTACACCAGGAGACGTGGAGGGGGCCGTAGGAGGGCAACAACCCAGCAGCAGGACCGCTACCTCAGCCTTTGTGCAAGGAGGAACAGGAGGAGCACTGCCAGAGCCCTGCAAAATGACCTCCAGCAGGCCAGAAATGTGCATGTGTCTGCACAAACGGTTAGAAACCGACTCCATGAGGATGGTCTGAGTGCCTGATGTCCACAGATGGGGTTGTGCTCACAGCCCAAAACTGTGCGGGACGCTTGGCATTTGCCACAGAACACCAGGATTCACAAATTCACCACTGGCGCCCTGTGCTCTTCACAGATGAAAGCAGGTTCACACTGAGCACGTGTGACAGATGTGACAGAGTCTGGAGACGCCTTGGAGAGCGATCTGCTGCCTGCAACATCCTTCAGCATAACCTGTTTGGCAGTGGGTCAGTAATGGTGTGGGGTGGAATTTCTTTGGAGGGCCGCACAACCCCTGAGAGGTGGATGAGGCTGGATTCTGGACCAACGGAGGGCCCTGTTGTGGTACATGGTATTGGCCACTTGGGTAATGGTATCCATACTTATGGGGATTTGTGTTTCCCATTTGGAGAACCCCCCCAGAATGGCCATGTCGCACATACCCTTGTAGTGACCACTCTCCTACAAGTGGCCATATTGAGCAGGTACAGCTGTATTTAAGTAGTGTGCATGTGTTTGGTGTTGTTGGAATGTGGTTGGCTGTGGCTGGGGTGATGTGTATATTGGTGGAGGTGGTTTGGAGTGTTCTGTAGGCTGTTCATCCTGGCTTCCAGGCATGTATAGGTGGTTGTCGGTGGACAACTGCCATCTTTCAAGGAAGTTGAAAACCACATTTGGATTGTTCGGTTCTGTGCATGAATCAATCACAATTTGGAGTGCATCTCAGGCACACAGCCTCACCTCGCGGGGAATTGTTCGCAAATAGCGTGCAAGACTCTGAACATATTCCTCCTCACCATCATCGTTAGCACTGCTTGCGAGATAATGCAAAACGCCTGTTACTGGTGTTGTGAAACTCCATCCTGCGCCAACCCGGCGTGGGATGGCCACAGCCTGTTGTGAGGTATCCAGGGGTAGCGTAGGACTACTGCTACGTCCATGTTCCTTTTCTTGATTGGACTCCTGGCCTGCTGCAGCGAGTGGTGGTGGTGGTTGGTTTGTTGATGATGGTGCAGAAGAAGGTCCAGCCGCATCTTCAACTTCGCTAACAGGGTCCAAGTTGACCTCGGATTCCGATGCTGTTTCTCGTTCAGTAATGTTGGAGTCAGCATGCTGCAATTTTACACGCACATCAAATACTCCTGAGAAAAAATGCTGATGTAAGTTGCCCCATAGATTAACACTGGTCCGAGTGCTATGCAGTGTTTTCTCGCATAGCACTCGCCCGTTTTCTACGGTAGTGTGACGCCGGCCTAACACCAAAATACCTCACCCTGCCCCTCCTTAAATCTGGATATTAAATCTTTGGCTCCTTCAAGGAGAGTTTACTATTCCCGGATGCTTTTCGGCACCACTGGGCTGTGCCTGGGCGATCATAATAGCAATAAGCCAGCTGTGTGACTACCTCATCACGCTGTTGCCTGTTGTCAAGGGGGCTGATGAGCGTTGCTCTGCCTCTGTCCTGGCGCCTAAGTATTCAACTGTATTTGCATCTGAAAGACAAGAATACAGTTGAATAAAGGAGGATGAAAACCGGAGTCTTCCGATTCTCCCTGGGCCTCACAACATGCCTCGGCGGGCAGCATGTTGTGCAGGCATGCCATATATGTTCCTTCGTGGTTTTCTGACTTTTAGCATGATTCTACAATATAAACTGTATAATAGGAACAAGGACAACTATTGCATAAATAGATGTGTCCAAACTTTTGACCGCTAACGTAAAATTACAGTCACTGAAACTTGCACCTGCTCACACTTGCTTCATTCTTTTATTCTGTTAGTAGGTGCTGGTCAATTATGTTTTATCTATCTATCTTTCTATCTATCTATCTATCTATCTATCTATCTATCTATCTATCTATCTATTTATCTATCTATCTATCTATCTATCTCTATATTTTATCTCTTGAAAAACTGATCCTCGTTTATTTTATGCTACATAGTACTGCAGGGGGCAGTCTTTGACAAATTATGCATTTTGTATTTTAAAAGCTTTGATAATAATTTGTAGTAAGTAAAATACTAGCTGCTACCGTGCCATTTAATGATATCAGAAGTGAAAGAGAAAAAGCACATTAATATTCAGCCCACAGATTTTTTTTGCTGTATTTTAAACTTATAATCTCAATTACTTTCTCCCTTATTTTCCCAAATATCTTTTTTAAATTCATCAAGATTTTAATCATCAACTCTTAGTTAGACACTTAGGCCACGCTCACACATTCAGTATTTGGTCAGTATTTTAACTCAGTATTTGTAAGCCAAAACCAACAGTGGAGCAATCATAGGAAAAGTATCATAGAAACACGTCACCACTTCTGTATTTATCACCCACTCCTGGTTTTGGCTTACAAATACTGAGGTAAAATACTGACCAAATACTGAATGTGTGAACATGGACTTAGGGCCCGATTCATTAAGACTGGTGTTATTGGCAGTCTTCGGAGAGCAGAAGTAAGATGTACCCAATTCATTAAGAGGCACCTCTTATCTGATCACTGGCATAAGGTATACAGGTTTAGGATTGCTTAGCTTCTTAGCATATTGGCATGTTTCTATATGTTTTTTTCAGATATGCCTTGTTCTTGCAATAACAAATCATATAGGGTTTGCCCCATATGTGGAGAAGTCACTTTTGCATCCCAAAGGCGAAATGCGACTACCATGATAAGGAAAGCCTACAACCTGTATTTTGCTTGAAGAATAGGAGATCAGGACAAAAGCTGGGCTCCACACATGTGCTGCAATAGATATGTATCATATCATACCCAGTGGTTGCATGGGAAGAGGCAATCTACGCCTTTTGCAGTCCCAATGATCTTGACAGAGACAACCAATCACACTGCCAATTGCTAATCCTGCATGGTGCCCCAATTAGGAAAGGAGTTTCAATGAAGAAGTGGAATTTACAGTATCCAAACATTCCATCTGCAGTACGCTCAGTACCACATACAGAAGAACTGCTGGTCCCAAAAGCACCAGAAACATGAACAGTTGTGTCAAGTGAGAATGGAGAGGGCGCTTGGTGTCATGAAGCATCTTTCTCTGAACCCAGACTTTCTGTCAGCAACCTCAACTGAACCATACCTTATAACTCAAAGTGAACTGAACGATGTTGTTAGAGATTTGGATCTGCCCAACAGTAAGGCTGAGATCTCAGGTTCCAGGATACAGGAGTGGAACCTCCCGGCGGACAATGTTCAGATTTCTTTGTTTCACAACAGTGATAAAGAACTTGTCCAATCCTTCATGATCTTGTGGCCTGCAACAACATCAACAGTTCAATGGAAGCTCTGAATATAAGTCATAATCTGGAGAAATTGAGGCTCTTCATGGATTCAACCAAAACAAGTCTAAAAGCAGTCTTGTTGCATAATGGAAATGCTCTACCTTCAATTCCACTTGGTTATGCAGGGCACATGGAAAAAACCTACGACAACATGAAACAGCTATTGAGGTGCCTGAACTATGACCAACATTTGTGGCCCCTTTGTGGTGACTTAAAGGTGGCCTCTTACTTGGTCACCAGGGTGGATACACATATTTGTAAGCGTCTTCAAGATGAGGAGTTTCTATGTTTATTGCAGGGCAAAGAAAAGACTACATGGGCAGCATTTGCATTAATGGTAACTTATTTTATGGGAAACTAAAGAGCAGATAACAATTAAGAGTTGGTGGAAAATCTCCTCCAAACATTTAAGAATCTTGGCTGCAACAAGTCCTTAAAGATTAATTTCTTACATTCGCATCTAGATTTTTTTTCCACCAAATTGCGGAGCAGTGAGCGACGAACACAGTGTGAGATTTCACCAAGATATAGTGGCTATGGAGGGAAGATAAGAAGGAAAATGCAATCTATCACTGCTTGCAGATTACTGTTGGACAATTGTAAGAGATGTCCCCATGCAGGAGTACAAGAGACAAGCAAAAAAGAGTTGTCCCTGCATGAGGAACAAATTTTGTAGAGCAATTTCTGTAACTGTTTATAATTTTCAACAGTGTTTAGACATGTTTTAGTTATTTGAATTGTTGCTAAGTTTCCTCTACATAAATATCAGAAAACTGGCGTAATAAAATGTTCTGCATCTTTATATTTGCAAAAATATTAATGTTTTAAAGTACTGAAACTTTTCTGCATTTTTTATATGTAGAAGTAAAAGGTAAACTCTGATCTCATAGAAACAAGAGCCAATTAAAAATTGTATTTGTCAGATTTGTATTGAGGAGGTCAAAATCATTAAGAAATGGCTGATTCCATAACTGAACCTGACAACTTTTGAAAATATTTCTAACACTGAAATAAGCAACAAGCATTTATCACTGCCTGTTATTTCTAACAGATTGGCAATGACAACCACAGAGGTCTCCTGTAGACCCCTGGTTGCCATGCTAACCCATCGGCACCCTGAATTCATGTGACAGGCACTGATGGGTGGAGGAAGAGATGTGCTTCCAGGGCAGGCATGATAAATGTCACTTTCAGAAATTGACAGCATCATTTAACATGCTAACAGCGGGTAGATCGCAACTCCACCTGCGGCTGTTAAGGGCACATGACCCACATATCTTCAGGTTATTAGCTACATGACATTACCTAGCAATGGACATACCTCAAAAATTGATGAAAAGGCAAGATGAAAATTGGTACAAGAGGAAGAGGCTTCTAAGAGGTTTACAGCAGCAGTAAAGGAGCTGCAAACATTTCTTGCAATCACAGGTTGTGTACTGCATGTGAAAATACTCCACATATTGTTCAGATGTCTGGCATGTGGGGTACAATGGCAGAAATAAGTCACCCAAGCCCAGCTATGTTTTGGCAAAACCTACATCAAAAATGCCAAAAGAATGTGGGAAAATATTTTATGGCCTAATGAGAACAAGGTCGAACTTTTTGGCAATAATTCCATAAGGTATGTTTGGTGCAAAGTGTACACTGCACATCACCAAAAGAAGACCTTAACCACAGTATTGGAGGCAGCATTATGCTTTGGGGTTGTTTTTCAACAGTCAGAAAAGGCAGAACATTGTACCTTTGGGTGGAGTGACATTTTATATCCACTGTACTTGCAAATCAACAAAAGAATAGTTTCACCAGAAGAAGATCAAAGTTTAGTAACGGCCCAGCTAGAGCCCAGACCTGATTCCAATTGAAAATCTCTGTGTGACCTGAAGAGGGCGCTGTATAGTGTATGCATAATTATTAGGTAAGTATTTTGACTATCTCATCATTTTTGCGCAGATTTTCCTACTCCAAGCTGTATAAACTTGAATGCTTATTGGAGGAAGCAGAAAGGTAATGTGTATTTGTGTAATGAGGGAGAGTGAGGCCTAAGGACACAACACCTTTTATTTTGGTGTGCACAATTACAGTGACTTACAAAAGCCTGTTTGATGAGTCTTCATCGCTCCCTCCGTAGCAGGGATTGCCTGTTTGTTAGGAAATCCCCACATGTATTCAGGCTGTCTAGCAGCCGCAAATCATGCAGCTGCGAGGACTCAAACATAATTTCCGGGCACGCCCAAAATACTCTGAGAACACCCAAGCATGCTCGGAAATCTCTAGTAATGAGCACACTCGCACATCACTAATTATAATGCTTTTGGTTTTACTGGTGTATGGATTTATAATATGGTGGTACATTTTAGTTGTGCAGAATAAGCCAGATTATAAAAGTGTGTTGTATCAACAGGGTAAAAGCAAATTTTATTAATTTGTGGACTTGTGGTACGCTTTGAAGCTACAGCGGGGAAAATAATTATTTGATCCTTTGCTGATTTTGTAAGTTTGATCACTGACAAAGACATGAACAGTCTATAATTTTAAGGGTAGGTTAATTTTAACATTGAGAGATAGAATATCAAAAATAAAATCCAGAAAATCACATTGTACTTTGAAATTATATAAATTAGCATTTTGCAGTGAGAAATAAGTATTTGATCCCCTAACAACCATTAAGAGTTCTTGCTCCTACAGACCAGTTAGACTCTCTTAATCCCTGTACCTGCATTACAGACAGCGGTCTTACATAGTCCCCTTTATGAAAGACTCCTGTCCACAGACTCAATTAATCAATCAGACTCTAACCTCTACAACATGGTCAAGACCAAAGAGCTTTATAAGGATGTCAGGGACAAGATCATAGATCTGCACAAAGCTGGAATGGGCTACAAAACCATAAGTAAGACAACTGTTTGTTAGGTGTTGAGTTCCCGCCACTGCACAGGGGGAATCACAAGCCACCTCCGCTGCGGTCTCCCATTCTTCTTCAGCCGCAGTTGAGCCTGTTCAGCAGAGAAGTTGGTCCCAGCGTCTGGTTCAGTCAGATACTGTGCGCTTGGTTACTGCTCATCTTCCAGGCTCAGCCATCGTAACCAGCACTGTTCTGCGGCGAGCAGACGCTCCTGGGACTAAGTCATGTTTTTCCTCTACTGAGCATGCCCAAGGGACGACCTCTCATTGGAAGTCGGGGTCACATGCTCAGGTCCTGAAGCAGTTCCTATTGGACCACTAGGAAGGTCCTGAAGAGCTTTCTCTATAAAAGGTTCGCATGTCCGCACAGCCATGCGCTAGTATCAACCCATGTTCATGAGTGTATGAGCTTAGCTGCTTTGTGGTCTGTGTCAGCATGTGCTCAGGGTCGGCTGTAAGCCACTAGAATTCCAACACCTCCAGAGAGGAGTTGTTTTGTGTGCTGTTGCTGACTGTATGACCACTGTATGCTACCTGCTCCATTAGTGAGCTTTGATCCTCTGAGGTTAACAGAGCACAGCGTTACCTTTAATCCCGGCGACTCTGTGAAGCAACAGAGTTCGCTCCTATACAGACCGGGTGACGGAACCCGTGTCTATTCAGGCGTAGTACCGCCATATAGTGCTGCCATTTACTAGCAGCAGGTTCCGCACCTATACCATCTCAATATTTACTCGGTGCATTCCGCCAGCCTTAACACTGTTGGTGCAATAGTAAGAAAATGGAAGAAATACAAAATGTCAATTGACATCGATCTGGGGCACCATGCAAAATCTCATCTTGTGGGGTATCCTTGATCATGAGGAAGGTGAGAGATCAGCCTAAAACTACACGGGGGGGTAGGAACTTGTTAATGATCTCAAGGTAGCTGGGACCAGAGTCAGCAAGAAAGCCATTGGTAACACATTACGCCATTAACTTAATAACTATGTAACTATGTAAAGGATTAAAATCCTGCAGTGCCAGTGTGTATGTATGTAAACCATGTCTCATATCCTGTCGGCTTCTGCAATAATTGTGCACGAAGCCGACAATTGAATTACCGGCTTTTCTGCTATCTATCTCTCTATGAAATATTAAGATATATATGTGTCTCACTGACATATATATATATATATATATATATATATATATATATATATATATATAGTACAGACCAAAAGTGTGGACACACCTTCTCATTTAAAGATTTTTCTGTATTTTTATGACTATGAAAATTGTACATTCACACTGAAGGCATCAAAACTATGAATTAACACATGTGGAATTATATACTTAACATAAAAGTGTGAAACAACTGAAAATATGTCTTATATTCTAGGTTCTTCAAAGTAGCCACCTTTTGCTTTGATGACTGCTTTGCACACTCTTGGCATTCTCTTGATGAGCTTCAAGAGGTAGTCATCGGGAATGGTCTTCCAACAATCTTGAAGGAGTTCCCAGAGATGCTTAGCACTTGTTGGCCCTTTTGCCTTCACTCTGCGGTCCAGCTCACCCCAAACCATCACGATTGGGTTCAGGTCTGGTGACTGTGGAGGCCAGGCCATCTGGCGTAGCACCCCATCACTCTCCTTCTTGGTCAAATAGCCCTTACACAGCCTGGAGGTGTGTTTGGGGTCATTGTCCTGTTGAAAAATAAATGATGGTCCAACTAAACGCAAACCGGATGGAATAGCATACCGCTGCAAGATGCTGTGGTAGCCATGCTGGTTCAGTATGCCTTCAATTTTTAATAAATCCCCAACAGTGTCACCAGCAAAGCACCCCCACACCATCACACCTCCTCCTCCATGCTTCATGGTGGGAACCAGGCATGTAGAGTCCATCCGTTCACCTTTTCTACATCGCACAAAGACACTTGTGGTTGGAACCAAAGATCTCAAATTTGGACTCATCAGACCAAAGCACAGATTTCCACTGGTCTAATGTCCATTCCTTGTGTTCTTTAGCCCGAACAAGTCTCTTCTGATTGTTGCCTGTCCTTAGCAGTGGTTTCCTAGCAGCTATTTTACCATGAAGGCCTGCTGCACAAAGTCTCCTCTTAACAGTTGTTGAAGAGATGTGTCTGCTGCTAGAACTCTGTGTGGCATTGACCTGGTCTCTAATCTGAGCTCCTGTTAACCTGCGATTTCTGAGGCTGGTGACTCGGATAAACTTATCCTCAGAAGCAGAGGTGACTCTTGGTCTTCCTTTCCTGGGGCAGTCCTCATGTGAGCCAGTTTCTTTGTAGCGCTTGATGGTTTTTGCCACTGCACTTGGGGACACTTTCAACGTTTTCCCAATTTTTCAGACTGACTGACCTTCATTTCTTAAAGTAATGATGGCCACTTGTTTTTCCCGTGTATCCATCAGACTTCTGCACAACACAACTGATGGTCCCAACCCCCTTTATAAGGCAAGAAATCCCACTTTTTAAACCTGACAGGGCACACCTGTGAAGTGAAAACCATTCCCGGTGACTACCTCTTGAAGCTCATCAAGAGAATGCCAAGAGTGTGCAAAGCAGTCATCAAAGCAAAAGGTGGCTACTTTGAAGAACCTAGAATATAAGACATAATTTCAGTTGTTTCACACTTTTTTATTAAGTATATAATTCCACATGTGTTAATTCATAGTTTTGATGCCTTCAGTGTGAATGTGCAATTTTCATACTCATGAAAATACAGAAAAATCTTTAAATGAGAAGGTGTGTCCAAACTGTTGGTCTGTATTGTATATATATATATATATATATATATATATATATATATATGTATATACACCTATACTATGTGTATATTTCGATTTTATCTATTCTATTGGAGCCTGTCAGTGTGATTTTACTGTATTAGCACAGGAATTGCCGGCTTTTCTATCTATCTATCTATCTATCTATCTATCTATCTATCTATCTATCTATCTATCTATCTATCTATCTATCTATCTATCTATCACATATATATATATATGTGTGTGTGTGTTTTGAAGAATATTTCGTTTTAAAACGATGTGTAAATGACAGGAACTACTGTATGTAAAAGATCATGTTAAAATCGCATTGCACACGGATTGCATACAGATGTCATACAGATGTTGCGATAAAAAATCGCATTGACCTCGTATAACACTCGCATGACAATCACATATTTTTCCTCCGTTTTTTCGGTCCGGAAAGCGGACCGTTTTTTTTCTCGCAAATGGGTATGAGGCCTAAGGCTATAAGTATACCCTGAGCTACATGTTAAAAAGTACAGTTTGAGGACAGTGAGAGCGCCCCCCAGAAACTGGGGACAGATGAACAGAAGATGAACCTAGACTCTAGTCTAAAAGACATTCTGTGTAGCAACTGTACATTTCGGCTAATAAATGAGGGTCCTGATTTTTTTTTTTTAACTAGACAACCCCTTTACTGCAATAAACCACATTATTTCCTTCTTTTCATCAGAGGGCAATAATGGATTTTAAAAGGAATCCATTATCAGAAAATGACCTATTGTTTAGATCAGGTTTCTGTGTTAGATGTATTTTTTGCCGACCTGTTGACTAGTCACATTTTACATCTGTACACCCCACACCAATACAATGCTGGTTTTATTTTTATATGTACCTAACTAGCATGTTTTATTATATAATTTTTTGGAAATGGGGTTAAATTTTGGTAAACTAATAGAATTATTTTTCATATAAAATTGTAGACATTTAACTTTATTTTTTATTTTTTTTACACATGTTAAAGTAAAACAAACGTGCACAGTGATATTTGTATAATTTTTTCAATGTTTTTATTTTTTTGTAACAATATTGACAACCATACACACCAACCAAAACTGCTGCCTGCTAACACATTTTTCTATCTGTGTGTGTTCCTACCTGCCTAATGTTTCTTATTATAGCCTTTTTGGCAAGGGTTGAATAATTGGGTTTTCAATAATTTTGGTTTTTTTTAAAGCAGCATATACATAGGTAAGGAGAGGGGGAAAGGAAAAATTTGAAATGGAGGTTAAGGAAATATTTATTAGGGGAGGAGCAAGGTAAAAAGAGGAAAGTGAACCCTCACACAACACAACCCTCAGGTCCCCCTTTTTCCTTTTTTCCCATATTCTAAACTTCTGTGATTGTTCTAGGGTCAAGCTGTGCCTACTACGAGATGTTTGCAGAAGTTTCTTTAGAGGGCTCGTCCCAGCCTCAATGGGAAGATTGGACTTTAACCCGTCCCACTGTGGCCAATTTCCGTTTTTGCGTTTTGTTTCTTTTCTCCCCTTCCTCCAAGAGCCATAACTTTTTTTTTTATTTCTGTCCACATAGACGTATGAGGGTTTGTTTTTTTGTGAGATGAATTGTACTTTTCAATGACACCTTTTATTCTGCCACATAGTGTAATGGAAAATAGCAAAAAAGGTGTTGAAATTGCGAGAACCCCCCCCCCCAATCTAAAAATCTTTTTATGAGTTGTGGCGTATAATGAGTGGTAAAAATGACCTGGAAATAGGATTCTTCTCGTCAGTTCAATTATGGTGATACCAAACTTGTCCACTTTTTTTAAATTAAATATTGGCAAAAAAAAATATCAGAAATAGAAAAAAAATTTTTTTTTGATTGTTGCCAATATTCGAGACCTGTAATGTCTTAAATTATTTTTTTTTTAAAGTCTGTGTGGGGGGTTATTTTTTGGCGTGAGGAGACAACATTTTTATTGATACCATTTTGGGATAGATACAACACTTTGATCACTCCTACAGTATTTTTTGTGGTATAGCTACAACCAAAAAACACAATTTTGCGTTCACCAATAGTGTTTACCGATATGGTTAATTATTTTTAGAATTTGATCAGTCTGATATGTATTTAGTGATACCACATATATGTATTTTTTTTATTAATTTTATTTTTAATGGGGGAAAGGAGGGTGATCCAAACTTTTATGTTTCCTTTATCGTTCTATATTATTTCGAAACATTCTTTTTCGGTGATTACTTTGTATCTCCGTTCATACTGCACCCACAAACACAAATGATACACCATTTGAAAGGTAAACTTGCCCCCTTCAGCAAGAAAATAGCCAAACAAACCACAAATCCATGATGTGATCATAAAATACAGTTTAAACATTAATTTTCACGAACCTGCAGTAAGGAAAAATGACCTGCAGGTGGCACCACACTACCACAAAGCTGTAGCAAATCCTAACATTTGCCTTGGGGGCAGGGGCGGATTATAAGAGGGTCAATATGGGCGGTAGCCCAGGGCCCAGTGGTGTGGGGGGGCCCTGGGCTACCGCACAGATTGACCGCCCGAGTACTGTGAATGCCTGCCGCCGGCATTTATGTGCCCCCGGACCCGGTGGGCAGAGAGAGGGGGCCGGCATCGGGCCCCTTCTCATCTGCTCACCAGGCCCCTTCCGGCGCTACGGCGGTTAACAACAGCCGCCAGCCAATTGGAGGCTGGCAGCTGAAGTCGGCCGCAGTGCACACGTCGCCGGCGTCTGACGTCATTGTCAGTCGCCGGCGAGTGTGCGCTGCTGGAGGGAGCTGCTCGCCGCTGGAGCGCTGGTAAGGTGAGGAGAACCCTTTTCTTTTTTTTTTTGCGAACGGCAATGCTGGAGGCACTGGGGGCAATGCTGGAGGCACTGGGGGCAATGCTGGAGGCACTGGGGCAATGCTGGAGACATTGGGGCAATGCTGGAGACACTGGGGCAGATTGCTGGACGCACTGGGGGCAATGCTGGAGACTCTGGGGCAATGCTGGAGACACTGGGGCAGATTGCTGGACACTTGGGGGCAATGCTGGAGACACTGGGGCAGATTGCTGGAGACACTGGGGCAGATTGCTGGAGACACTGGGGCAGATTGCTGGACACTGGGGGTAATGCTGGAGACTCTGGGGCAATGCTGGACACACTGGGGCAGATTGCTGGACACTTGGGGGCAATGCTGGTGACACTGGGGCAGATTGCTGGAGACACTGGGGCAGATTGCTGGAGACACTGGGGCAGATTGCTGCAGACACTGGGGGCAGATTGCTGGAGACACTGGGGGCAGATTGCTGGAGACACTGGGGGCAGATTGCTGGAGACACTGGGGCAGATTGCTGGAGACACTGGGGCAATGCTGGAGACACTGGGGGCAGATTGCTGGAGACACTGGGGGCAGATTGCTGGAGACACTGGGGCAATGCTGGAGACACTGGGGCACATTGCTGGAGACACTGGGGGCAATGCTGGAGACACTGGGGCAGATTGCTGCAGACACTGGGAGCAGATTGCTGGTGACACTGGGGGCAGATTGCTGGAGACACTGGGGCAGATTGCTGGAGACACTGGGGCAATGCTGGAGACACTGGGGCAGATTGCTGGAGACACTGGGGCAGATTGCTGGAGACACTGGGGCAATGCTGGAGACACTGGGGGCAGATTGCTGGAGACACTGGGGGCAGATTGCTGGAGACACTGGGGCAATGCTGGAGACACTGGGGCACATTGCTGGAGACACTGGGGGCAATGCTGGAGACACTGGGGCAATGCTGGAGACACTGGGGCAGATTGCTGGAGACACTGGGGCAGATTGCTGGAGACACTGGGGGCAATGCTGGATACTCTGGGGCAATGCTGGATACTCTGGGGCAATATGCTGGACATACTGGGGCATATTGTTGAACACACTGTCTGGGGGAAATGCTGGAGACCCTGGGGCAATGTGTGGAGACACTGGGGGCAGATTGCTGGAGACACTGGGGCAATGCTGGAGACACTGGGGCACATTGCTGGAGACACTGGGGGCAATGCTGGAGACACTGGGGCAGATTGCTGCAGACACTGGGAGCAGATTGCTGGAGACACTGGGGGCAGATTGCTGGAGACACTGGGGCAGATTGCTGGAGACACTGGGGCAATGCTGGAGACACTGGGGGCAGATTGCTGGAGACACTGGGGGCAGATTGCTGGAGACACTGGGGCAATGCTGGAGACACTGGGGCACATTGCTGGAGACACTGGGGGCAATGCTGGAGACACTGGGGCAATGCTGGAGACACTGGGGCAGATTGCTGGAGACACTGGGGGCAATGCTGGATACTCTGGGGCAATGCTGGATACTCTGGGGCAATATGCTGGACATACTGGGGCATATTGTTGAACACACTGTCTGGGGGCAATGCTGGAGACCCTGGGGCAATGTGTGGAGACACTGGGGCAATGCTGGACACACTGTGGGCAATGCTGGACAATTGGACACACTGGGGCAGATTGCTGGACACACTGGTGGTAATATGCTGGACACACTGGGGCAGATTGCTGGACACACTGGGGGCAATGCTGGACACACTGGGGCAGATTGCTGGACACACTGGGGGTAATATGCTGGACACACTGGGGGTAATATGCTGGACACTCTGGGGCAGATTGCTGGACACACTGGGCGCATGACTGGAGGCATGGGCAGAATGTAGACACGCGGCATGATTGGAGACACGGGGCAGAATGAAAGACATGGGGCAGGATTGGATCATGGGGCAGGATGGATACGATGGAGACAGATGGGGCAGGATGGGGAGATCATATGGTGTAGAATGGATACTCATGAGTGCAGGATGGGAGAACATATGGCTGGAGCCAGGAATGAGACACACGGGGCCAGGGTGGGGAATATTATTATTACCATAGGGGCTAATTAAGGGATATTATTACTGCAGTGATGTATTTATTTTATTTATTGAGTACACTGTTTTAAATGGGAGGGGGGGCGGTCCTGTTACTGTGCAGAGTGACACTATATCGCCTTTTTTTCTCCATGTGGTGTAATGTAGAAGTTGTGAAAAATTAAGTAATGTGTTCTGCGAGCTCTAGATAACTGTGTTATTTCCTCCAGAAATGAGTCCTGGCTGGAAGAAATGATGGCGGTCTGTGCTGGATGAAAGATGGAGGACTTCACCCAGAGACGTCACTGGTGAGTCAGTGTTACCTATACACTGACACTATACACTGTATACTATATACAGAGGTCCTGTGTACAATGTCACCAGTGATCACTGTATTACCTATACATTATATACAGAGCTCCTGTGTATAATGTCACCAGTGATCTCTGTATTGCCTCTACACAGACACTGCATACTAAGTACAGATCTCCTGTGAATACTGGCACTTATAGTGATAGTATTGTTTTTTGTTTTTTTTAATTACTAATCAGTATTGTAGTATTCAGTCACTATGTGGTGGTAATATTTGGTCTGGAAATGTTGTGGTATTTGTCCCTTGAATGTGCTATTTGGTTACCAAGTGGTGGTAATATGTGATCTGGTCATAGCGCGGTGGTATTTGTTCCTTGTATGTGATATTATTCGATCACTGTGGTTGTAATTTGTGGTCTGGTCACGGCGCGGTGGTATTTGATCCTTGTATGTGATATTATTGGTCAAAATATACCTAAATTGTATTGCAGATTTCAACAAATATTTAATAGGTTACAGTAGAGTAGGGCCCGGCCATTTTGCCGGAATAATCTGGTTCGGGTATCACATGACCCCCCCGTCACATGACCCCCGTCACATGACCCCCGTCACATGACCGGGGGGGGGGGGCCCACAGTGTCTTAAAAGCCCGGGGCCCTGGCTACCCTTAATCCACCCCTGCTTGGGGGCTTTCCAGCTTACCGAACTCCTTGCCCAGCCGATTTCAGGCAGGTACATATAAAATATTTGCTACATATGTGGAAGTAGAATAAAAGTAAAACTTTACCTGTTTAAGACTTCAGCTTTTAAACTGAAGATCTAAATGAATGCAGCCTAAAAGGGACCAGACAGGTTCTGAACCATCATATTTTCCGTATTATTGGACAGTCATTGAAAAGTCTATCTTCCTTCTAAGGTTGCAGCTTATTGGTGACCTGGAGTCACCTCTGGTTCCAAGTAAAAAACTGCAGCGTTGACTTAACTCAGACTGTACATTGTTTCCCAATGGGAGAGTTTGGTGGAAACAACTTTGCAAAAATTGAAAAAAAACATCCAGCTGTAAGGGAAAAAAGGTAAAATAATCTGCAGATATTACTTTTTTTTTAAGTGATATTCTCAATTATTAAACAATGGTGTAAATACTCTCAGTTATGGGTTCAATTCTCCTTCATCATTTTTACTGTCAAAGTGGCACTGCTGTACAGGGAGCTGCTCCGTTCACATACATAGGACTGTGGTGCACTTCCCTACACTGCAGATAGATGGCAGTGCTGCTGTGGAGGGGGAAAAAATGCTGCTGCCCCTGTTCTTTTACAAGGTCCTGACAATCAGACCTCTTCTGATTAAAATACCATTATGTTTAATCATGGGGGATCTCCTTTAGGCTGGAGTCACACACAATGTATAAAAAAATCGGTCCATTTTACACGGACGAGAATCGCAGAAATGTTCCCTGAACAGTGATCCGTGTGTCATCCGTGTGCAATGTGAGGATGCGATTTTCTCATATGTAAGCATCCGTGTGACATCCGTGTGACATCCGTATGGCGAGATTTTTTCGCCGGCTTGCAAAATGGACATATAATGGATCCATGGCCTCAAATATTCGTGAAAACATATACACTATGTTCCAAATTATTATGCAAATTACATTTTTCTCAGATTTTCCTAAAAGGACGGGGCAAATGACAGTCAGTCTAATAAAAGTCATCACCCGTTAGATTATACATTGAATTTTATTGAGAAACCTCCCAATGATAACAGTATAATCTCCAAAATGAATAAAAACTCAAAATGCACTGTTCCAAATTATTATGCATAGTAGAATTTCTAAACATTTGATATGTTTTAAAGAACTGAAAATGCTCAATTGTGGAATTTGCAGCATTAGGAGGTCACATTCACTGAACAAAAAAGCTATTTAACTCCAAAACATCCTAACAGGCCAAGTTACATGTTAACATAGGAACCCTTCTTTGATATCACCTTCACAATTCTTGGATCCATTAAACTTGTGAATTTTTGGAGAGTTTCTGCTTGTATTTCTTTGCATGAAGTCAGAATTGCCTCCCAGAGCTGCTGTTTTGGTGTGAACTGCCTCCCACCCTCATAGATCTTTTGCTTGATGATACTCCAAAGGTTCTCTATAGGGTTGCGGTCAGGGGAAGATGGTGGCCACACCACGAGTTTATCTCCTTTTATGCCCATAGCAGCCAATGACTCAGAGGTTTTCTTTGCAGCTTCAGATGGTGCGTTGTCATGCATGAAGAAGATTGTGCTCCTGAAGGCACGTTTCTCCTTTTTATACCATGGAAGAAAGTTGTCAGTCAGAAACTTTATGTACTTTGCAGAGGTCAATTTCACACCTTTAGGAACCTTAAAGGGCCCTACCAGCTGTTTCCCCATGATTCCGACCCAAAACATGACTCCTCCACTCCTTGCTGACGTCCCAGCCTTGTTGGGACATGGTGGCCATCCACTACTCCATCCATCTGGACCATCCACAGTTGATCGACACTCATCAGTAAACAAGACTGTTGGAAAATTAGTCTTCATGTATGTCTGGGCCCACTACAACCATTTCTGCTTGTGAAAACTGTTTAGCGGTGGCCGAATAGTAGGTTTATGCACCACAGCAAGCCTTTGAAGGATCCTACACCTTGAAGTTCGAGGGACTCCAGAGGCACCAGCAGCTTCAAATATCTGTTTGCTGGTTTGTAATGGCTTTTTAACAGCTGCTCTCTTAATCCGATTAACTTGACTGGCAAAAACCTTCCTCATTCTGCCTTTATCAGCACGAACACGTCTGTGCTCAGATTCAGCCACAAATCTCTTCACAGTATGATGATCACGCTTAAGTTTTTGGGAAATATCTATTGTTTTCATCCCTTGACCAAGGCATTGCACTATTTGATACTTTTCAGGAAGAGAGAGATCCTTTTTATTTGCGCTATTGCTTGAAACCTGTGACCTGCTTAATAATGTGGAACATCATTTTTAAGTAGTTTTCCTTTAATTAGAATCACCTGGAAAACTAATTATCACATGTGTTTCAGATTGATTTCAGTGATCCATTGAGCCCTGAGACACAATACCATCCACGAGTTTATTTGAAAAACAAAACAATTAAATCTTTACGACACTGAAATCCAATTTGCATAATAATTTGGAACACAGTGTATATATATATATATATATATATATATATATATATATATATATATATATATGTCAGTGACACACATACCTCTCTGTGTTCATCATGTCATTAAATACATTTACATTTGACCAGCTTAATTTTCCTGAAATTGCTTGCGCCCGCGACAACCAATGTCTGAAAATTTCACACGGACCAACTAGTTTTTTTCATATTTTTTAAAACTTTTTTTTAAACTTTTTTCTGTATTTTGTAGTCCCCTTTATGGGACTTGAACCTGCGATTGATCGCTCATGCTATATACGGCAATACCACGATATTGCTGCATATAGCAAAAACTCATGGTCTCCTTTGTGAGCTGGGTCACAGGTTGATATTAAAGATGACAGACACAGAGGTCTTCAGCAGGCTGTCATAGGAACCAATAGGAGCCCCACGATCGTGTCCCATGCCGGTGAGCTGTTAATTTAACAGGTTAACAGTCACAGGTGGAGCTCTGGTCCACCCTCAGCTGTTAGAGGCAGACCCTGGCTGTGTATCACAGCCATTATCCCTTAAGTATGCTCCATACACCAGCTACCAACTTGTGCCATACATGTACAGCAGATGTTAGTAAGGGTTTAAAAGGAGCCAGGTATGTGGTAAAATAGGACAGGGTACAGGATCCACATCTGAAGAGGTCAAGCATTAGGTTGGAGTCACACTAGTATATAAAAAATTGTTCCAATGTTGATCCAGAAAAGAAGATGAGTGCCATGCGAGTACAATGCGATTTTTCTCACCTAGCATCCGTATGACATGCATTTGCAATCTGTTTACAATGCGTTTTTAACATCATCTTTTATATATAATAATTCTCTGTGTAATTTAACCCCTTTCTGACATCGGGCGTAATAGTACACAGATGTCGGACTCCCTCCCTTTGATGTGGGCTCCGGCGCTGAGCCCACATCTTTCTGGCACATGTCAGCTGTTTTGAACAGCTGACATATGCCTCTAACAGCCACGGGTGGAATCCTGATCCACCTATGGCTGTTAGCTAGTTAAATGCTGCTGTCAATCTCTGACAGCAGCATTTAACTCACGCTTCCGGCAAGCGCGCCAGAAATCCCGCCCATTGGTGACCCCATCACGTGATCACGGGTCACCGATGGGTTGACATGACAACCACAAGTCTCCAGCAGACCTCTATGGTTGTCATAGCCAGATTGCTATGAGCGCCGCCCGGTGGTTGATGCTCACAGCAAGTGAACATTTCTGATACATACAGGCGATCTGATCATCACCTGTATGTAGCAGAGCCGATGGGACAAGTGCAGCTTCTAGTCTCCAATGGAGACTATTAAAGCATGCAAGAAATAAGAAAAAGTTTTTAGAAATATATAAAAAAATATATAAAAGTTCAAATCACTTCCCTTTCGCTCCATTCAAAATAAATCTATAAAAAAAATCAAACATACACATATTTATTATCGCCGCGTTCAGAATCGCCTGATTTATCAATATAAAAAAGAATTAAACTGATCGTTAAACGGCGTAACGAGAGAAAAAGTAAAAACGCCAGAATGATCTTTTTTGGTCGCCGCAACATTGCATTAAAATGCAATAATGGGCGATCAAAAGATTGTATCTGCACTAAGATGGTATCAATAAAAACGCCAGCTGGGCACGCAAAAAATAAGCCCTCACTCAACCCGAGATCATAAAAAATGGAAATGTTACGGGCATCAGAAAATGGCACCATTTTTTTAACAAAATTTTGAATTTTTTTTGACCACTTGACTAAAAAAGAACCTAGACATGTTTGGTGTTGATGAACTTGTAATGACCTGGAGAATCATAATGGCAGGTCAGTTATAGCATTTAGTGAAATATGGTAATAAAAAAAAAGCAGAAAAACAAAAAACAACTGTGGGATTGCACTTTTTTGCAATTTCACAGCACTTGGATTTTTTTCCCCATTTTCCAGTACATGATATGTTAAAACCAAAGGTGCTGTTCAAAAGTTCATTTCGTCCTGCAAAAAACAAGCCTTCACATGGCCATTTTGACCAAAAAATAAAGCTATGGCTCTTGGAAGAAGGGGAGCAAAAAATGAAAATCCAAAATCAAAAATACATCTGGTCGTTAAGGGGTTAAAGGTAGTTTTCAAACTAATAAAGCAATCTTATAAGCAGCGCAGGGTGGCTGTAAGATACCTAATGGATGGGAGATAAACATGGAGAAATGCTTTAGCACATATAGGACTAAAAGGGGTTAATCGGCCATGACAGTTTGATTGTAAGCCCTGAAGGGATGGGAGCCACAGCTGCTCACCATATCTCTACCCCTGGGTGTGGTTCACTTTGCACATTGAGACCTGTTTGTCTGATAGATGTCTGTGTGTATGGAGGTGTGAAGATCTCCAGGACTTATTGACTTTGCTAAAGAACTCAGAGGCTGGACTGTAAAGCCCCCGTCTCACTAAGCGAGATCGCTAGCGAGATCGCTGCTGAGTCACAAGTTTTGTGACGCAACAGCGACCTCAGTAGCGATCTCGCTATGTGTGACACGTAGCAGCGACCAGGCCCCTGCTGTGAGATCGCTGGTCGTGTCGGAATGGCCTGGACCTTTTTTTGATCGTTGAGGTCCCGCTGGGTAGCACACATCGCTGTGTTTGACACCTTACCAACGACCTCGTTGACGACTCAGACACTGAATCGTCATAATAGCTCCCATGTGACATCGTTGTACAGGTCGCTACAGGTCGCTGGTGAGATGTCAAACAGTGAGATCGCAGCAGCGATCGTTGGAAGATCTCACTGTTTGACATCTCACCAGCGACCACATAGCGACGCAGCAACGATCCCTGACAGGTCGTATCGTTGTCGGGATCGCTTTAGCGTCGCTAGCCCGGTGGGCCAACCAGCACTATTGTATCTTTGTAGCTGAAAGATTGGATTTGAGTTTCCTGTGATGTGGTTTATGAGGATTGAAATAAACCAGACGGACTTTAAAGAGAAACGGTTCCTGTGATATTTCAGATCGCTCCTAAGTGAGTTACATTGTTGCGACAGATATAGGTAGAAAAATGTCCTGTAGATATTCAATGTCACAAGCCCCCTACATATAATAAACTAACACCATTTAGTGCCTTTCATGTGGCACATAAGGGTGTTTAGCCTTATTAAACCCATGAAATAAATTAAAAAAATAATGACTTGGGGTCTCCCCTATTTTTCATAGCCAGCCAAGATAAAGCAGACAGCTGCGGGCTTAGATTATGAGGCTGGAAAGATCCCTGGTTATTGGGCCCTTGCCAGCCTAAAAATACAAGCTTACAGGCACCCAAGAATTGACGCATTACATGAGATGGGCCAATTCTGGCGCTTAGCCCTGGTCTCTTCTCAATATCCTTGATGCGGTGGCAATCAGGATAATGGTTTATGGGGCTGATATCAGCTGGCATCAAACCCAGGGGTTAGTAATGGTGAGGCGTCTATCAGACGCATCAGTAGCTACATCACTCAGAGTTGCAGAGTCACTCTGGCCTCTATGAGACTTGACAACTCTAATGAGCAGTGTAGTTACAGATGTCACAGCTTTTCACAGCTGCCAGGTGTTGTGGGAGCTGGCAGCTCTGATTCAGTACCGCAAGCATCAGTTACTCCCTTTCTTGTCACGATGACGGTTCTGAGTTACTGACGTCATCAAGAGTGAGACACGATTGGGAGTGACCTATGAAGCGTTGTTTTCAGGTTACTGTACAGAATCGCTGAACATCGTGAAATTGATATGGATTACACTGGAGCTGCGGGGATTTTTTAAAATAATAAATTGGTGAATGAGGTTGTGTTTCTTGTTTTTATTTAATTCTTTTTATGTCTTTCAGGTTCCCATTTCCGGACTACTTCGGATTCCCAGGACTACTTTGAATCTTTATGGGTTTTCTTTTTCTTTATTAAATTGGTGAACGCGGTGTGCGGCAGTGTTTTTTAAAAGAAACTATTTTTTCTGTGTGTGTTTTAATTTTCAGGATTGGGTTAGTTCTGATAGATACCTCCCCATTATTAACCACTGGGCTTGATGCCAACAGACCTTACATGGCTGACATCAACCCTGATTGCCCTGGTGTGGTGCGGGCTGGTATTTTTAGGCTGTGAAGGGTGGACAGCCATTGACCTTCCCAGCCTATTGATATCAGCTCACAGCTGTCTGCTTTATCTTGGCTGGTTATCAAAAATGGTTATCTTGTGATGCCTGCCTCCTCCTTACTTCATGTCGATGACAGGTAAGCAAAGTATTGTAGTGCGCATGCGCTGGTGGTCTTTGCCCTTTGCAGGACAGAGAGAAGTACTCCTGCGCAGTAGTGCAATGGCGCAATGGGGGACACTGTGTGGATGATATAGTACGTGCAGGGAAGGAGGATGGTGATCACATAAAGAGAGGAGGCCCAGATCAAGACCAACGATGCCCATCGGAATGGACCATCCCATAGGAAAGTATAATAAAAGCTATTTTTTTGTGTTATGCAGAGTGGCTTGGGAACTTATATGCCACATTCTAGTCTGCAGTAACAGATGGCTTACAGAAGCTGGCTGTACTTTATATGGGAAAAACCCGGTGATAGGTTCCCTTTAACAAGTGTGGAATATTTGACTCTAGCATGCCTTCTGAACAATGCTCGTCTTGATGAATTGGGGCCAATATATCTGATAACAGAAACCGGTAAAATCAGTGCCATCCATATAATGCAGATTGCTAATAAATAATGCAATTAACAGTTTGTCGCCCTTTTCAATCTCACTGGCCATTAGGGATTTTAGCAGAAAGTAACTTAACAGCTGGTAATTTGTAGGTTTGAAAGTGAAAAACATGTTAGGAACATAACATTTCTTGACAAGACTTATTAAATTCTATTTTTGTATATTCCTGAATCTCGAAAAGTTTATTTTACGGGAAACAGGTTTAATTGTTGATCTAACGTTTCAGCTGCATTTGTTACTAAGCATACGAGTCCAATCAAGAAATGATTGATACTGATTGTAAACAGTGCATTAGTCTAATGACGTCTAAACCTGTGACATGGTTACCGGGCCGGCCATGTGCCTCCAGCATCTGCACATTGTTTGTGATTGTAGTCATTCACTTTTATGGATTGCTCTAAAGACTATCACTTCTCAGTGGAAACAATGAACTAATAGGCCGGTAAAAGGCAGGAAAATTATGTGCAAACAAACCATTCTGGTGAGATTGCAGGGCTATCCGTGCCATCCGTAATAGAAAAAAATCATATATTTATGCCTATTGATGAAATAAAAGGAAGAAGACAGGACGTGGCCAGCAGCCATTGTACATGTGACAGCTCTTACTGCTGGAAATTCAGCATCAATTTATTAATGATCATGAAGAAGGTATCAGCCCGAAGATTAGCAGCAAAGCACCGCTGCACCATATTCATAATCCACCAATACATACAAACTAT
Source organism: Ranitomeya variabilis (assembly GCF_051348905.1). Classification (NCBI taxonomy): domain Eukaryota; kingdom Metazoa; phylum Chordata; class Amphibia; order Anura; family Dendrobatidae; genus Ranitomeya; species Ranitomeya variabilis. Next base: position 695,483,329 of record NC_135234.1, on the reverse strand, counting down.
CAAACATATCAAAGTGAAGAGAGGTCAGTTTGGTTCTGAATATTTGTAGATATTATTCCATCTACCTATGTAAAATAAAAAAGCTGACCAGCACCTTCCTATAGCATGTACAGGTTCAAGCTGCAATGACTGCATGACATACAAAAAAGGACACATCAGCACTCTGTAAAGGCTAAGATATATGCATGCACTGAATACATGAGATCTAAACTGAATTGTTGCTAAATAAAATTTACTTACAAAAGATGAAGGTATACCCATCGACCATGGAAAGGTGACCTCCCTCTGATGGGTACCTATCCTACTAAACATGCCTCTCTTGGGCTATAAGCCTACAATTTAAATGGACAGGTAGGAACCAGCACTAATTAAAAGCACCCTTGGGCTACTGGGAGGAGGGAGTGCAGAGTCAGAGCAAAGGCAGTCACGACATCCAATGGTAAACTGTAAAAACCAAAAAAACTGACTATCACCTCCATATAGTGTGAACAGGCGCACGCTGCAATGACTGCATAACATACAAAAAAAATTAACAGCAGCACTCTGTAAGGGCCAAGATATGGTAGGCTTAAAGCCAGAGAGACATATTTGCCCATATAAATTGTAGATTCATTGCCCGTGAGAGACATGTTTAGTAGGATAAGTACACATCAGAGGGAGGTCATCTTTCCATGGTTGATGGGCATGTATGAATTGGCCAATTTATGTACCTTATGAACCTTCATTTTCTGTAAGTACATTTTATTTAGCAACAATGCAGTGTTCAGTATTTGCATATATCTTGGCCCTTACAGAGTCCTGCTGTTATCTTTTTTGTATCTATCTATTAGTCTTTTTTAATCTACTTTTTGTTAGATATATAATTGATCTTTAAGATGAAATCTCAGTAAGGGCCATAATTGACTTTGAGATCTTTCATAGCTATTATCTACACTCACTGGCCACTTTATTAGGTACACTGTTGTGAATTTGGATTCTGGGCTCCCCCGGTGGCTACTGGTGGAATTGAACTGGTGTCTTCATCTTCTCTGTTCACCTGTTCCCATCAAGATGTGGGAGTCGCTATATAACCTTGCTGCTCTGTTAGTTGCTTGCCGGTCAACAATGTTATCAGAAGCCTCTCTGTGCTTGTTCCTGCTCCTAGACAACTACTAGATAAGTTGGACTCTTGTCCATGTTTGTTTTTGCATTTTGTTCCAGTTCACAGCTGTAGTTTCGTTACTGTGTCTGGAAAGCTCTTGTGAACGGGAATTGCCACTCTGGTGTTATGAGTTAATGCCAGAGTTTTAAAGTAATTTCTGGATGGTGTTTTTGATAGGGTTTTCAGCTGACCATGAAAGTGTCCTTTCTGTCTTCTGCTATGTAGTAAGTGGACCTCAAATTTGCTAAACCTATTTTCATACTACGTTTGTTATTTCATCTCAACTCACCGCCAATACATGTGGGGGGCCTCTGTCTCCTTTCGGGGTATTTCTCTAGAGGTGAGCTAGGACTAATATTTTCCTCTGCTAGCTTTATTTAGTCCTCCGGCTGGGCTGGGCATCTAGAATCAACGTAGGCATGCTACTCGGCCACTGCTAGTTGTGCGTTAGGTTTAGTTCATGGTCAGCTTAGTTCCCATCTTCCAAGAGCTAGTTCCTATATATGCTTATGCTATGTTCTCTTGCCATTGAGATCATGACAGTTTGACCGGCCTGCAAAGTGTTAATTGTTTGGGCTGAAGCAGGAGAAAAAGAAGTGTTGAAGGGAAATTTTTTTTTTTTTTTTTTTTCCCCTCAGAGTTTTGCTGCCTAGCCCTTAATTGCTGTCTAGCTGCTTCTTACCTCCTCTTAACCCTTGAATGGCTCTGTGTCCACCTGTTTGTAATGGATCTTCAGAGTGTAGCTGCAGGTTTGAATAATCTCGCCACGAAGGTACAAAATTTGCAAGATTTTGTTTGTCATGCACCTGTATCTGAGCCGAGAATTCCTTGGCCGGAATTTTTCTCGGGGAATAGATCCGGGTTTCAGAATTTTCGAAATAATTGCAAATTATTTTTGTCTCTGAAATTTCGCTCTGCCGGAGACCCTGCACAGCAGGTCAGGATTGTGATTTCCTTGCTCCGGGGCGACCCTCAAGACTGGGCTTTTTCATTGACACCAGGGGATCCTGCGTTGCTCAATGTGGATGCGTTTTTTCTGGCCTTGGGGTTGCTTTATGACGAACCTCATTTGGAGCTTCAGGCAGAAAAAACTTTGATGTCCCTATCTCAGGGGCAAGATGAAGCGGAAATTTACTGCCAAAGATTCCGTAAATGGTCTGTGCTTACTCAGTGGAATGAGTGCGCCCTGGCGGCGACTTTCAGAGAGGGTCTCTCTGATGCCATTAAGGATGTTATGGTGGGGTTCCCTGTGCCTGCGGGTCTGAATGAGTCCATGACAATGGCTATTCAGATCGATAGGCATTTGCGGGAGCGCAAACCAGTGCACCATCTGGCGGTGTCCACTGAGAAGTCGCCAGAGAGTATGCAGTGTGATAGAATTCTGTCCCGAAGCGAGCGGCAGAATTTTAGACGGAAAAATGGGTTGTGTTTCTATTGTGGTGATTCTACTCATGTTATATCAGCATGCTCTAAGCGCACTAAAAAGCTTGGTAAATCTGTTTCCATTTGCACCTTACCGTCTAAATTTATTCTATCTGTGACCCTGATTTGCTCTTTGTCATCTATTACCACGGACGCCTATGTCGACTCTGGCGCCGCTTTGAGTCTTATGGATTGGTCCTTTGCCAAACGCTGTGGGTATGATTTAGAGCCTTTGGAGACTTCTATTCCTCTGAAGGGGATTGACTCCACCCCATTGGCTAATAATAAACCACAATACTGGACACAAGTAACTATGCGTATTAATCCGGATCACCAGGAGATTATTCGCTTTCTGGTGCTGTATAATCTACATGATGATTTGGTGCTAGGATTGCCTTGGCTGCAATCTCACAACCCAGTCCTCGACTGGAGAGCTATGTCTGTGTTGAGCTGGGGATGTAAGGGGGCTCATGGGGATGTACCTGTGGTTTCCATTTCATCATCCATTCCCTCTGAAATTCCTGAGTTCCTGTCTGACTATCGTGACGTCTTTGAAGAATCCAAGCTTGGTTCGTTACCTCCGCACCGAGAGTGCGATTGTGCCATAGATTTAATCCCGGGTAGTAAATACCCAAAGGGTCGTTTATTTAATCTGTCTGTGCCTGAACATGCTGCTATGCGAGAATATATAAAGGAGTCCTTGGAAAAGGGACATATTCGTCCATCGTCATCTCCCTTAGGAGCCGGTTTTTTCTTTGTGTCAAAAAAAGACGGCTCTTTGAGACCATGTATTGATTATCGGCTTTTGAATAAAATCACTGTTAAATATCAATACCCATTGCCGTTGCTGACTGATTTGTTTGCTCGCATAAAGGGGGCCAAGTGGTTCTCTAAGATTGACCTTCGTGGGGCGTATAATTTGGTGCGAATCAGGCAGGGGGATGAGTGGAAAACCGCATTTAATACGCCCGAGGGCCACTTTGAGTATTTAGTGATGCCTTTTGGTCTTTCTAATGCTCCGTCAGTTTTCCAGTCCTTTATGCATGATATTTTTCGCGATTATTTGGATAAATTTATGATTGTGTATCTGGATGATATTCTGATTTTTTCGGATGACTGGGACTCTCATGTCCAGCAAGTCAGGAGGGTTTTTCAGGTTTTGCGGTCTAATTCTTTGTGTGTGAAGGGTTCTAAGTGTGTTTTTGGGGTACAGAGGATTTCCTTTTTGGGATATATTTTTTCCCCCTCTTCCATTGAAATGGATCCTGTCAAGGTTCAAGCTATTTGTGATTGGACGCAGCCCTCTTCTCTTAAGAGTCTTCAGAAATTTTTGGGCTTTGCTAACTTTTATCGTCGATTTATTGCTGGTTTTTCGGATATTGCTAAGCCATTGACCGATTTGACTAAGAAGGGTGCTGATGTTGCTGATTGGTCCCCTGATGCTGTGGAGGCCTTTCGGGAGCTTAAGCGCCGTTTTTCCTCTGCCCCTGTGTTGCGTCAGCCTGATGTTGCTCTACCTTTTCAGGTTGAGGTCGACGCTTCTGAGATCGGAGCTGGGGCAGTGTTGTCGCAGAAAAGTTCTGACTGCTCCGTGATGAGGCCTTGTGCTTTCTTTTCCCGTAAATTTTCACCCGCTGAGCGGAATTATGATGTTGGGAATCGGGAGCTTTTGGCCATGAAGTGGGCTTTTGAGGAGTGGCGCCATTGGCTTGAGGGGGCCAGACATCAGGTGGTGGTATTGACTGACCACAAAAATTTGATTTATCTTGAGACCGCCAGGCGCCTGAATCCTAGACAGGCGCGCTGGTCATTATTTTTCTCTCGGTTTAATTTTGTGGTGTCATACCTACCGGGTTCTAAGAATGTTAAGGCGGATGCCCTTTCTAGGAGTTTTGAGCCTGACTCGCCTGGTAACTCTGAGCCCACAGGTATCCTTAAGGATGGAGTGGTATTGTCAGCCGTTTCTCCAGACCTGCGGCGGGCCTTGCAGGAGTTTCAGGCGGAGAGACCTGATCGTTGCCCACCTGATAAACTGTTTGTTCCTGATGATTGGACCAGTAGAGTCATCTCTGAGGTTCATTCTTCTGCATTGGCAGGTCATCCTGGCATTTTTGGTACCAGGGATTTGGTGGCAAGGTCCTTCTGGTGGCCTTCCCTGTCACGAGATGTGCGAGGCTTTGTGCAGTCTTGTGACGTTTGTGCTCGGGCCAAGCCTTGTTGTTCTCGGGCTAGTGGATTATTGTTGCCCTTGCCTATTCCTAAGAGGCCTTGGACGCACATCTCGATGGATTTTATTTCAGATCTGCCTGTTTCTCAGAAGATGTCTGTCATCTGGGTGGTGTGTGACCGTTTTTCTAAGATGGTCCATTTGGTTCCTCTGCCCAAGTTACCTTCTTCTTCCGAGTTGGTTCCTCTGTTTTTTCAAAATGTTGTTCGTTTGCATGGTATTCCTGAGAATATCGTTTCTGACAGAGGGACCCAATTCGTCTCTAGATTTTGGCGGGCATTCTGTGCTAGGATGGGCATAGATTTATCTTTTTCGTCCGCTTTCCATCCTCAGACGAATGGCCAGACCGAGCGGATTAATCAGACCCTGGAGACATATCTGAGGTGTTTTGTGTCTGCTGACCAGGATGATTGGGTTGCTTTTTTGCCATTGGCGGAGTTCGCTCTCAATAATCGGGCCAGCTCTGCCACTTTGGTGTCCCCGTTTTTCTGTAATTCGGGGTTTCATCCTCGATTTTCCTCTGGTCAGGTGGAATCTTCGGATTGTCCTGGAGTGGATGCTGTGGTGGAGAGATTGCATCAGATCTGGGGGCAGGTGGTGGACAATTTGAGGTTGTCCCAGGAGAAGACTCAGCTTTTTGCCAACCGCCACCGTCGTGTTGGTCCTCGGCTTTCTGTTGGGGATTTGGTGTGGTTGTCTTCTCGTTTTGTCCCTATGAGGGTCTCTTCTCCTAAGTTTAAGCCTCGGTTTATCGGCCCGTATAAGATATTGGAGATTCTTAACCCTGTTTCCTTCCGTTTGGACCTCCCTGCATCCTTTTCTATTCATAACGTTTTTCATCGGTCATTATTGCGCAGGTATGAGGTACCGGTTGTGCCTTCCGTTGAGCCTCCTGCTCCGGTGTTGGTTGAGGGTGAGTTGGAGTACGTTGTGGAGAAAATCTTGGACTCTCGTGTTTCCAGACGGAGACTCCAGTATCTGGTCAAGTGGAAGGGATACGGCCAGGAGGATAATTCTTGGGTGAATGCATCTGATGTTCATGCCTCCGATCTGGTTCGTGCCTTTTATAGGGCCCATCCTGATCGCCCTGGTGGTTCTGGTGAGGGTTCGGTGCCCCCTCCTTGAGGGGGGGGTACTGTTGTGAATTTGGATTCTGGGCTCCCCCGGTGGCTACTGGTGGAATTGAACTGGTGTCTTCATCTTCTCTGTTCACCTGTTCCCATCAAGATGTGGGAGTCGCTATATAACCTTGCTGCTCTGTTAGTTGCTTGCCGGTCAACAATGTTATCAGAAGCCTCTCTGTGCTTGTTCCTGCTCCTAGACAACTACTAGATAAGTTGGACTCTTGTCCATGTTTGTTTTTGCATTTTGTTCCAGTTCACAGCTGTAGTTTCGTTACTGTGTCTGGAAAGCTCTTGTGAACGGGAATTGCCACTCTGGTGTTATGAGTTAATGCCAGAGTTTTAAAGTAATTTCTGGATGGTGTTTTTGATAGGGTTTTCAGCTGACCATGAAAGTGTCCTTTCTGTCTTCTGCTATGTAGTAAGTGGACCTCAAATTTGCTAAACCTATTTTCATACTACGTTTGTTATTTCATCTCAACTCACCGCCAATACATGTGGGGGGCCTCTGTCTCCTTTCGGGGTATTTCTCTAGAGGTGAGCTAGGACTAATATTTTCCTCTGCTAGCTTTATTTAGTCCTCCGGCTGGGCTGGGCATCTAGAATCAACGTAGGCATGCTACTCGGCCACTGCTAGTTGTGCGTTAGGTTTAGTTCATGGTCAGCTTAGTTCCCATCTTCCAAGAGCTAGTTCCTATATATGCTTATGCTATGTTCTCTTGCCATTGAGATCATGACAGTACACCTGTCCAACTTCTTGTTAACACTTAATTTCTAATCAGCCAATCACATGGCGGCAACTCAGTGCATTTAGGCATGTAGACATGGTCAAGACAATCTCCTGCAGTTCAAACCGAGCATCAGTATGGGGAAGAAAGGTGATTTGAGTGCCTTTGAACGTGGCATGGTTGTTGGTGCCAGAAGGGCTGGTCTGAGTATTTCAGAAACTGCTGATCTACTGGGATTTTCACGCACAACCATCTCTAGGGTTTACAGAGAATGGTCCGAAAAAGAAAAAAAATCCAGTGAGCGGCAGTTCTGTGGGCGGAAATGCCTTGTTGATGCCAGAGGTCAGAGGAGAATGGGCAGACTGGTTAGAGCTGATAGAAAGGCAACAGTGACTCAAATCGCCACCCGTTACAACCAAGGTAGGCCTAAGAGCATCTCTGAACGCACAGTGCGTCAAACTTTGAGGCAGATGGGCTACAGCAGCAGAAGACCACACCGGGTACCACTCCTTTCAGCTAAGAACAGGAAACTGAGGCTACAATTTGTACAAGCTCATCGAAATTGGACAGTAGAAGATTGGAAAAACGTTGCTTGGTCTGATGAGTCTCGATTTCTGCTGCGACATTCGGATGGTAGGGTCAGAATTTGGCGTAAACAACATGAAAGCATGGATCCATCCTGCCTTGTATGGAGCATCTTTGGGATGTGCAGCCGACAAATCTGCGGCAACTGTGTGATGCCATCATGTCAATATGGACCAAAATCTCTGAGGAATGCTTCCAGCACCTTGTTGAATCTATGCCACGAAGAATTGAGGCAGTTCTGAAGGCAAAAGGGGGTCCAACCCGTTACTAGCATGGTGTACCTAATAAAGTGGCCGGTGAGTGTATATATCTGTCTTCTTTCTATAACTATCTGCCATGGATCATTGATGGAGCTGAAGCATCTATTTATTAAAGGGTTATTCCCATCTTCATAGATATTGTAGGATATTGCTTATAAAAATAAGCATTTATGCAATTTACTGCTTATAATAATTAGCAGCAGTTCTTTCATTATTAACATCTTACTGACAACCCATTGCTTAAGAGACTGACCGCTGCTGTTGTCTCATTTGTAATCGCAGTCCTGTAGCTGTCCCAGATTAGAAGGTAACAGGCGCTCCAGCAATCTTGGACAGCTTTAAAACAGTGCTTACAAGTTGAGATGGGCAAATCCAAACAGTAAAGTTCGGGGTCCGTACCAAACATCTACTGTTTGGGCACGGACCCCAAGCACGGACTTCACCAGGAAGTCTGTGTTACTGTTTGGGTTTGACCCCCCCCCCCCCCCGTACACTGGGTGTTTCTCGCGCTGTCATCTCCATAATGGAGATGGTTCTCCCATCGCTACTTATAAGCTCAATAGAAAAGAGCTTGTAAACGCTGCACAAGTTCTGATGTTTAGCAGAGATAGTTGGTCTCCAAGGCAATGAGCTGTAAAGAAAGGAAAAGCATTTCTATCTCAAGAACGGATTTAATCCTTTAAATGAAATGAAATATACAGTTACAATATCATGAAAAGAAATAATAGTGTATAAATCAAAAATACAAATTGGTGCATAGTTAGCAACTGTTGCGTCAATGCCTCAGACAAGAGAAGGATAAGCTATACAGTTAATAATAGCACTTTATCTTTAGAATCACCCATAAATTTATAAGGTTTTTGCTCATAATGGCCACACTATGCCCAACAAATTTTTACAGACCCTAATGACTTTGCTATAAGGTCCATCAGGTTCATATTTACCTTTTGGTACTTTTGATGAGAATACTGTATTTTCATGTTGACAAAATACCAGAAATCCTGATAGAAACCTAAAAAAAACAACAACCAATAATATGAAAATCATCAACACATTTGTATCCATCATGATACATTTTTTTTATCCATGTGTTAATTGTTTGTGACCTAATAAAAATATATAGAAAATAAAAAATTCAACCCAACATGTCATACAGACAAATAGATACAACTTGACTAGTTACTAGAACCTGACAACTAAACTAAGATGCCGAATACAGCAAACATAATATCAAGCTATAAGGATCTATCGTATACTAATACTGGGGTCTTTTTAAGGGGCAAAAGAGTCTCTGGGTCACCAGGGCCTGATTGGAAATATTTTGCTTTGTCTGTGAAAATATATCTACAGTGAAGGGAATTATTTGATCCCTTGCTGATTTTGTAAGTTTGCCCACTGATAAAGACATGAACAGTCTATAATTTTAAGGGTAGGTTAATTTTAACATTGAGAGATAGAATATCAAAAATAAAATCCAGAAAATCACATTGTATAAATTATATAAATGTATTTGCATTTTGCAGTGAGAAACCAGTATTTGATCCCCTATCAACTATTAAGAGTTCTGGCTCCTATAGACCGGTTAGACGCTCCTAATCAACTCGTTACCTGCATTATAGACAGCTGTCTTACATAGTCACCTTTATAAAAGACTCCTGTCCACAGACTCAATTAATCAGTCAGACTCTAACCTCTACAACATGGGCAAGACCAAAGAGCTTTCTAAGGATGTCAGGGGCAAAATCACAGACCTGTACAAAGCTGGAATGGGCTACAAAACCATACTTAAGACACTGGGTGAGAAGGCGACAACTGTTGGTGCAATAGTAAGAAAATGGAAGAAATACAAAATGACTGTCTATCGACATCGATCTGGGGCACCATTCAAAATCTCACCTCGTGGAGTATCCTTGATCATGAGGAAGGTGAGAGATCAGCCTAAAACTACATGGGGGAACTTGTTAATGATCTCAAGGCAGCTGGGACCACAGTTACCAAGAAAACCACTGGTAACACATTACACCGTAAAGATTTAAAATCCTTCAGTGCCCACAAGGTCCCCCTGCTCAAGAAGGCACATGTGCAGGCCGTCTGGAGTTTGCCAAAGAACACCTGGATGATTCTGTGAGTGATTGGGAGAAGGTGCTGTTGTCAGATGAGACAAAAATTGACGTCTTCAGCAATAACTCAACTCAATGTGTTTGGAGGAAGAGAAATGCTGCCTATTTATTTCATTTAAATACTCTAGGGCAGACAACTTTTAGGTACTCTACTCATCATTCCTCATCATTGAACTCTAGATCATCTACTTCTTTTTATACAACACAACAATAATAAAAATAAAATACTAATTATAAAATACACTAGCGCTCCCACTCAGATGCCGATGTCTAGAGCCACATATACTAGCGCACCTATTTGCCTCAGTGCGCGATTAGCTAAATAGACTGGAAAAGAAATATGATATGTGTCAAAAACACCTTAAAACATGGAAATATGCACATGGCTAAATATGTAGCTTGCTTGTGTTAATTCTATGATGCATACGTATGTGATGATCCATGCTGGATAATGACAACCGTGAAGGTATGTGGAAGTTACTCCTTTAGCTCGCGCTCTACCTGATCTGCAGTGTCAGCAGCGTGACGGCCGGTCACGCTTGCTCTGACCTTCCTGCAAAAAGTACCACCCTGTGTCTTTGTGACGTCACTCGATTATGGGCTCTCTTCCACGGCGTAAAGGAGAGAGTGGATAAACCAGGACTCTCTCCCTCCTTTATGCCCTGACAGAGAGCCCACAGTCCAGTGACATCACTTAGACACAGGGCGGTAGTTTTTGAAATTTTTGCAGGAGGGTCAGAGCAAGCATGACCGGCCGTCACGCTGTCGACACTGCAGATCAGGTACAGCGCGAGCTAAAGGAGTAACTTCCATATACCTCAATGATTGTGTCAGTATCCAGCACAGAACATCACATACTTATGCATCATAGCACTGACACAAGCCAGCAGGTAGGCATTTAGCCACGTGCATATTTTCATGTTTTAAGGTGTTTTTAGCACACATCGTTCCTTTCTTTTCCACTGATAAAATACTGTTCACCTACAGCTACCACAAAAGGGAGCTAACTGTACTGTTAGGTATACAGGTCCCATTGAACACAGCAATCAAACAATATTCAGTGAGGTCCCCCCAACTGCAACAGCCTAGCTGCAACAGAAAAACTTTTTTTTGACTAATGTTTAATTTTTTTTATTTAATGTGTAGGCAACATAATAATTCTCCAATATCTAGTTGAAATAAAGGACTTAGTAACCTCTACAGGCCTAGTTCCAGTTCTGAGAATCCAAATAAGAACATAAACTACCGTATAAGTGGCCAGCAAGTAGTCAGACTAATTGGAAGAAGAAAGGTCCTCAAAAAGAGTAGGCAAATGACCACTGGATTGAAAGCACTACTCCTGTATTTTCTTACATTTCAGCATTGGAGTGGTGACGCTAATGTATGTTCCCTGACTCAAGTATACTTACCTGCCACTGTTTTCAGCTTTTCCTGGCACCTCTCAAGTCCTGCGCCACCATCTTGTGACTGCAACTTCTGACTGACCAGACGTCAGAGGTAACGTTCACAAGCTCTCAGTAGAAGTCTATGAGGACCTCGTTCTGGCTCTCATAGACTTACATTATGTTGTGACTTCCGAATCGCTCCAGCAAACACTGCAACGATACAGCAAGTCTCAACTTACAGAATATCATACAGAGTGGCACCGATAACAGATAAAGACGATAGCTAATGTAATACTAGGTGCACGGAACATAGATTAGTGGCACCACTCCAGCGGTAAAATAGTAATAATAATAAAAGAACGCTGGAGTAGTGCTTCGAAGGGGTGGCTGACAACTTGAAAAGGATTTAAGAGATTTACCTTTTTGGGGCCATGATTGGCTATGGGCTTTCTGGTATTATGGCTTCAATAACAGACATAACCCATGATCAGATGTGGCAGGCATCATTTGTTGTTATCCTTGAAATATTACTCTCGAGTATGTTTTTGGTTTTCCATGAACAGTGCAGGATGAAGAGCCTTGTTTCAAGGTAACCACAAGAGAGACATCCTCTTCAGCCATGTGCTCATTGTAACCGAGATTTACATTATTAATAGGGTGCAATAAAACTCTCGTATAAGTCTCGTGTTTGTCCACATCCGTGAGGCCTGAAAAGAAAACATAAAAAGGCACAAGCACGACTAGCTGGCCTTTAATTGTGTTCTCAGGACAGGTTCCTTTGTTTTGGATTAAGACTTACAACAGAGGACACTGATTTACAGGAAATTGCCCCGTAATGCACATATTAGCCAATTACAAATGCTACTTTCAGGTTGTCCCTGAATTTCGATAAGCTCCTGTTATCCGAGACTCACATGTCATCAAGAACGTCATGTCTGTTTGTAAACATCAGGTTTTTTTTCATCGTCCGCCTTCGGTCTCCGAGAAAATATTTGCTAAAAGCTTTTGAATGATTATGTAGTATCAGGAGTGTTTCTAAGCAAACCCATCCAGCTAATAAATGTTTTCAATAGGGTCATAGAAAAATCAGGAAGCCGAACATCTTTTGATTAATTTGTGAATGAGCAGTCATTTATTTTTCCTGCATTGTCCTCTCATTTAGTTTTTTTGTACATTGTGTTATACAATAAACGAGACCAACCAAGTCAAATGGAAAACAAAAATTAGTTTAGGAAAAAAAGACAAAATTACACAAGAAAATATTTTCTATGAGCACACAATGTGCTATATTTTCCATGTAGTAATACATTAAATATATATGAGTATTGCCATATAAACCTGTTATTCTGTGTTTCTCAACTTTGCTACTATTAGCTTTTACTATTGACACTAGATTGTCCTATGTAATGTTAAAGGGAATTTGTCAGTAAGTTTGACTCTCCCCTAAACCATTTACATGTGCATGTGACCCAGTGAAAGATAAACTAATCGATAGCTTTACATTGTCAATCCTTTGCCTGAATACTGAAAAATCCACATTTTTAGACTTATGCAAATGAGGTGTTAAATGCACTGAGTGGGAAAATGCACTTAAGGGTACCGTCACACAGTGGCATTTTCATCGCTACGACGGCACGATTCGTGACGTTCCAGCGATGCATTTACGATATCGCTGTGTCTGACACGCTACTGCGATCCGGAACCCCGCTGAGAATCGTACGCCGTAGCAGATCGTTTGAAACTTTCTTTCGTCGTCTAGTGTCCCGCTGTGGCGGCATGATTGCATCGTGTGACACAGGTTGTATACGATGTGCGCACAGTAACCAACGGCTTCTACATCGCAAATACGTCATGAAATTATCGCTCCAGCGCCGTGTATTGCAACGTGTGACCGCAGTCTACGACGCTGGAGCGATAATCATACGACGCTGCAACGTCACGAATCGTGCCGTCGTAGCGATGAAAATGCCACTGTGTGACGGTACCCTAAGGAAACTTCACCCCTTTATTAACATTCTTGGCACCTACCTGTCTGTCGATTGATATGCGCTGACAACGATATATCATGCTGGTGAAGGTAGGCAGTATCCTCACCTCTCTGCACAAACTTGCCCTTCTGAGGGCACATGCTTCTGCATCCTGCGGTTCATGTGCCCTTAGATGGGCAAGTTAGTGGATTTCTCAAGACTCTGCTTCATTTCTCAAGATCCTGCTTCATCCCAGGCAGATACCGGCTGTGTTAGATAGCCGGCATTAACCTGCAACTACAGCCACCAGAGCGCGCAACTTAATCACTTAAATGCCACTATTAATCTCTGACATTGGTATTCAAATTTTGTCAGTGCCAGTGTGAATAAATACAGTGGGGCAAAAAAGTATTTAGTCAGTCAGCAATAGTGCAAGTTCCACCACTTAAAAAGATGAGAGGCGTCTGTAATTTACATCATAGGTAGACCTCAACTATGGGAGACAAACTGAGAAAAAAAAATCCAGAAAATCACATTGTCTGTTTTTTTATCATTTTATTTGCATTTTATGGTGCAAAATAAGTATTTGGTCAGAAACAAAATTTCATCTCAATACTTTGTAATATATCCTTTGTTGGCAATGACAGAGGTCAAACGTTTTCTGTAAGTCTTCACAAGGTTGCCACACACTGTTGTTGGTATTTTGGCCCATTCCTCCATGCAGATCTCCTCTAGAGCAGTGATGTTTTTGGCTTTTCGCTTGGCAACACGGACTTTCAACTCCCTCCAAAGGTTTTCTATAGGGTTGAGATCTGGAGACTGGCTAGGCCACTCCAGGACCTTGAAATGCTTCTTACGAAGCCACTCCTTCGTTGCCCTGGCGGTGTGCTTTGGATCATTGTCATGTTGAAAGACCCAGCCACGTTTCAACTTCAATGCCCTTGCTGATGGAAGGAGGTTTGCACTCAAAATCTCACGATACATGGCCCCATTCATTCTTTCATGTACCCGGATCAGTCGTCCTGGCCCCTTTGCAGAGAAACAGCCCCAAAGCATGATGTTTCCACCACCATGCTTTACAGTAGGTATGGTGTTTGATGGATGCAACTTAGTATTCTTTTTCCTCCAAACACGACAAGTTGTGTTTCTACCAAACAGTTCCAGTTTGGTTTCATCAGACCATAGGACATTCTCCCAAAACTCCTCTGGATCATCCAAATGCTCTCTAGCAAACTTCAGACGTGCCCGGACATGTACTGGCTTAAGCAGTGGGACACGTCTGGCACTGCAGGATCTGAGTCCATGGTGGCGTAGTGTGTTACTTATGGTAGGCCTTGTTACATTGGTTCCAGCTCTCTGCAGTTCATTCACTAGGTCCCCCCGCGTGGTTCTGGGATTTTTGCTCACCGTTCTTGTGATCATTCTGACCCCACGGGGTGGGATTTTGCGTGGAGCCCCAGATCGAGGGAGATTATCAGTGGTCTTGTATGTCTTCCATTTTCTAATTATTGCTCCCACTGTTGATTTCTTCACTCCAAGCTGGTTGGCTATTGCAGATTCAGTCTTCCCAGCCTGGTGCAGGGCTACAATTTTGTTTCTGGTGTCCTTTGACAGCTCTTTGGTCTTCACCATAGTGGAGTTTGGAGTCAGACTGTTTGAGGGTGTGCACAGGTGTCTTTTTATACTGATAACAAGTTTAAACAGGTGCCATTACTACAGGTAATGAGTGGAGGAAAGAGGAGACTCTTAAAGAAGAAGTTACAGGTCTGTGAGAGCCAGAAATCTTGATTGTTTGTTTCTGACCAAATACTTATTTTCCACCATAAAATGCAAATAAAATGATAAAAAAACAGACAATGTGATTTTCTGGATTTTTTTTTCTCAGTTTGTCTCCCATAGTTGAGGTCTACCTATGATGTAAATTACAGACGCCTCTCATCTTTTTAAGTGGTGGAACTTGCACTGTTGCTGACTGACTAAATACTTTTTTGCCCCACTGTACTAGTTTCCACTGGTTCTCCTGCGATGCGATTGTGGGGAATCTTCTGAAGGCCTCCATGGCTGCCATCTTTGTCCACCTATGAAGCCTGGCCTGTGGGTGGACTTCATAGGAAAAAATATTTTCGACAATTTACTGCAATTCTGAAGCAGGTTCAAGTCCCATGAGGGGACTAAAAAATGTTTTTTCTAAAAAGGTGAAAACAAAAATGTGAACACTTTAATCAACACAGTTTTCCCCGTGTTAAAAATAAAGTGATTAAACAAATATACATGATTCTGCTACTTTAGTAAAAGTCCAATCAAAGTATAAAATTTAATCAATCTGATTGGTAAATGCTGTGCAGAAAAAATAAATAAAAAAGCTAGAATTTTTCAGTCACTGCAACATCGCAAAAAAATGCTATAAGAAGCAATTAAATTATTGTATCTGCCACAAAACGTGAGCTCACCATGCTAGAAAACAAATATCTGTGTGTATTTTGCATTGAAAACTCCATTAATCCTGACCAAGTCCCCAACTTGCAAGGTCCCTCCACCATGCTTCCCTGTTGCCTGTGGAAACTCATTTTAATTCTGATCTCCCTCCCTTTTGTGAATAAACTGCCTTATTTTACTGACAAATATTTCACATTTTGAGTCATCAGCCCAGAGCATCTACAGCTGTTTCTATGCTTTCATGTCCAAGAAGTATAATTTCTCCCCTCAGAGATTGACATGCTAAGCATGCCGAGATGAGGAGACTTCAAGTCACAATGCTCCTTTAGGAAATATGCAAATTGTCTCTTCAGAGAGAACTAGAACTCTAGTGCCACCTATTGGAAGTAGCAATCGTAAAAGTCAATGTTGACCATTTAACGAGCCTTGTCACATGACCTAGGATAAAAGCCAAATCAGAATCTCAATTTGCAGACACTGTGTTTCGGGGTACTGCCCCTCATCAGTGCAAAATGGAGATCTGGTTTGGCTGAGTGAGAGGTGTCTGACCGATCTCCAAGTCATCAGCCCAGAGCATCTACAGCTGTTTCTATGCTTTCATGTCCAAGATGTATAATTTCTCCTTGCGGAGATTTACATGCTAAGCATGCCGAGATGAGGAGACTTAAAGCCGCAATGCTCCTCTGGGAAATATGCAAATTATCTCTTTCATGCATTTGAGCCTGAGCTGATGCTATTGCTGGACATCTTCTGATTTCAAAGGAAAAGGTGAGTATGAAGTGTTGCACTTATTTTCTTTGGCCGAACACTGTGTCAACAGTCTACCAGACTGCCCATTTCTTAGTGCTTCTTCAAAAGAGCTTGAACAGCACATCATAAATCCCATGTCTGCTTTGAAATTTTTGACTCATAGAGGCCTTGCTGATAGAGTATAGTATCACGTGTTTGGTCCAATTGGTTACTTACACCTGTCTATAATTTTACAAAATCCCTTACTTTGTCCTAAGTGTATCTAGAAGAATTGATGTTTTTTTAAAGCAAAGTTTGATCACACTAAATATTGATGTGATTTAGATTTCTCTTTTGTTCATTCACTTTTATGTTTTTTATTATTGATGATGATAATAATAATAATATATTAACTCTTCATTTTTTAAAGTTTTTTTAATTGGCAGCATTTTTCACCACACCTATTTATGCAATTTTGCCTATCTTGTAGAGATAAGCGAATCATTTGACATTTGAGTTTGCCAGCTTTGCTAAGTTTTCTCCAAAATGTAATTCAAATCAAAACTACCACAAAGCCTCCAATTGCCCTCAATAAATGTTTGTGACACTATGAGGTCTACTAGACTGTATTGCACCCCTTTAAAGCTCTATAAAAGTGTATTTAACATACCATCACTTTGGGGATGGCTACTAGATATCTCCCTTCGAGGCTGAGAACACAATCATTTTGAACAAGGCAGTAGAATCCACGTGGTATGAGAGTATCTGTGGTGAGCTTGGGCTTTGGGTAGTTGAGTTTTCCACACAAATGGATGACTGCACTCATTGATGTTTCTTGGTCACATATATGAATAACTAACAATGCAGCATTGGAAATGGAAGAACTGTATAGATAGCAGTAGATGAGGTTGGTAATGCTGACAATTAAAACAACTGGCCACTATTTGAGGATTTTGCCTGGCTACGAGAAAGATCATGAGAAGGAGAAATACAACTAGAGCATTGCTCATATTGCTGGTTAATTTGATTTTACCAGTGAGCAGGTGATGCTACTTTATGTGCTGATGGAGAGCCATAGTTTTTAATTGATATGTGTAGGAAGTTCATAGTTTAAACCCCCCCCATAAACACTATACCCAAAATAATAATTTCAAAACTTTTTCTATCTGTAATATTCAATTAAAAAACAATCTTGTATCCTGGATTACGTAAATTTTTTTTAAATTTTAATTAAAACTTGTGATGTTTGGGAGAAACCATAAATATTGAGGACCCTCATACTGTTGCATAGTTTGAAGAAACTTGTGAGAGTAGATTATATGCGGTAATTCAACTTTTATCTACACAGCACATGAGGTACATGCATCAGCTTCTTAATACAGCATAACAGGAAGTCTGAAGGACCTTTTACCAGAGGGAACGTGAAACCAAAGTACAACAAGTATATCCATTACATTCAACTGAGCATATAACAGTAACAACAGCACCATCTACTGTCAGAAAAGTGTAAACTCCTCCTGCACATAAATAAGTCTGTATCTGTTGCATATCTGCCAACACCCTTTCTCAACAGTAAGAACTTATTCAGTTAAGCCTAATTTCTTCATCAGTCTCTGATGTCTTTTAGCATTCAATGCCTTTGTAAAAATATCTGCTGTCATATCTTCAGTTGGGCAGTACTCTAAATTTAGGATTCCTTGTTCCTGGTGATCTCTCAAGAAATGAAACTTCACATCAGTGTTTTTAGTTCTTGGATTAACTCTTTCCATCTAAGCAAGAACTAAACATCCTTGATTGTCCTCATGCATCTTTGTTCGTCCCAATTGTTGTTGTCCTAAGTCTGTTAGCAGTAACCAAAGAACTTCTTGACTGGCATGTGCTGCTGCTGCATATTCTGCTTCTGTAGACGAAAGTGTTACTATAGATTGTTTCTTTCTAGTCCAACTAATTGGTCTGCCTGAGAGCAAGAAAAGATAGCCATTGGTAGATTTCCAGTCAATTGGATCTCCAGCCCAGTCTGCATCAACATATCCAGTTAAAATGCATTTCGCATTTGCAGGGAGTTTCAGTTTAACAATGCTAGTCCTTTTCAAATAACGGATTACTCTCTTCAATGCATTCCAATCCATTTTGTTTGGCTTTGACACCTTCCTGCTCAAAATTCCAGCTGCTGCTGCAATGTCTGGTCTTGTAATAGTTGCAAGATATAATAATTTTCCCATTGCCTTTCTGTATTGCTCATTATTTGGTAATAGATTCTGTTTGCTATTTATTTCCTTCGGATAGTTGGTTTTCATTGGAGACTTTACTGGTTTTGCATCCTTCAATCCAAATGTTTCGATTATGTCTTGAATCATGTGATTTTGTTTAAGAAGGAAACTCCCATCTTCTTCTCTTTCTATCTGTATTCCTAGGTACTGTTTCACATTTCCCAGATCTTTGATCTCGACGCATTGATTCAAAGTTTTCACTATCTCCGCTTCATCCCTTTCCTTTTCAAAACAAACTAAAATATCGTCCACTTATATCAGCACATAGATTCATCTGTCTGTCAGTCTCTTTGTATATAGACAAGGGTCCACTTTGCTTCTTTGAAAATGTTCAGTTATAAGTAATTCTGTGATTTTATTATTTCATGCTTTAGCGGCTTGTTTTAAACCATATATACTTTTCTGTAGCTTACAAACCATGTTTGCTTTCCTTTTATCCTTAAATCCTGGGAGGTTGTTCTATGTAAATGTCTTCTGTTAAAGGGACTCTGTCACCTGAATTTGGAGGGAACAATTTTCAGCCATAGGGGCGGGGTTTTCGGGTGTTTGATTCACCCTTTCCTTACCCGCTGGCTGCATGATGGCTGCAATATTGGATTGAAGTTCATTCTCTGTCCTCCGTAGTACATGCCTGCACAAGGCAATCTTGCCTTACGCAGGCGTGTACTATGGAGGACAGAGAATGAACATCAATCCAATATTGCAGCCATCATGCAGCCAGCGGGTAAGGAAAGGGTGAATCAAACACCCGAAAACCCCGCCCCTATGGCTGAAAATTGTTCCCTCCAAATTCAGGTGACAGAGTCCTTTAAGTCTCCATTTAGAAATGCTGCCTTTACACCCAGATGTTTCAACTGCATTTGTTTCATTGCTGCAACTGCAAACAAAGTTCTGATTGTGGTGTGTTTGATAACTGGAGCAAATGTCTCATTATAGTCTTCTCCAATTTCTGAGAATAGCCTTTAGCTACGAGTCTTTCTCGGTATCAATCAGCTGTTCTGTCTGCTTGGTATTTAAAAACCCATTTATACCCTATAGCCTTTTTTTCTTTTGGTAGTTCTCAATGCTTCCCACATTCCCTTTGCTGTATTCTCATTCCTTATGTGAATTAACTGATCATCCTCCACTAATAAACTGATAGTAGATCTTGCTTGTCTGTTTTTCTTATCCCATGTCTGATTATTATCATTGGGTCTGTCTGTAGTGATTACCTCCCATAAATCATCTTTAGACAAAAACATCTCCACTTTGAACTTCCATAACTGATAGTTCTCATTGTTCAGCTTATCTACTGTGAGTCTAAGGGTATGTGCACACGTCCGGATTTCTTGCAGAAATTTCCTGAAGAAAACCGGAAATTTTCTGCAAGAAATCCGCATTTTTTTTTTTGCGTTTTTTTCCCGTTTTTTTCGCGTTTTTTTTAGCATTCTGCAAGCGTAATTAGCTTGCAGAATGCTTAAGTTTTCCAAGCGATCTGTAGCATCGCTTGGAAAACTGACTGACAGGTTGGTCACACTTGTCAAACATACTGTTTGACAAGTGTGACCAACTTTTTACTATAGATGCTGCTTTTGCAGCATCTATAGTAAAAGATAGAATGTTTCAAAATAATAAAAAAAATAAAAAAAATGCTTATACTCACCCGCAGACAGCTGATCTCCTCACCGGCGTCCGTTCCGTATAGATGGTGTGTGTGTGCAGGACCTTCCATGACGTCGCGGTCACGTGAGCGGTCACATGACCGCTCACGACCAATCACAAGACAGTGACGTCATCACAGGTCCTTCACCGCACACCAGCTACAGGAACCGAAGCGGCAGCATGCAGCTGAGAGGCGGGAAGACATCGAAGGTGAGTATAGGACTATTTTTTATTTTAATTCTTATTTTTTGACCACTTATATGGTGCCCAGTCCGTGGAGGAGAGTCTCCTCTCCTCCACCCTGGGTACCAACCGCACATAATCTGCTTACTTCCCGCATGGTGGGCACAGCCCCGTGCGGGAAGTAAGCAGATCAATGGACTCCTAGGTGTGCGGAATCCCCTGCAATTCCGCATTTTAATGAACATGTTGCTTTTTTTTCCGCGATGCGATTTTTTCGCGGAAAAAAAGGCTACATTTGCACAAAAAATGCGGAATACACTGAAAATAATGGGAGGCATATATTAGCGTTTTTTTTCGCGTTTTTTTCGCGTTTTTATCACGTTTTTATAGCGAAAAAACGTGAAAAAAACGCGAAAAATACTGAACGTGTGCACATGGCCTTAGCTCTGAACTGCTGCTCACATTTAACTTATTTGTCTTACTTGTTTGGAGAGAATTTCTCCGAAGAATTCCTTTCCATTCACCAAGTCCTTTTTGTCTTCTATGCTGGGCCCATAACTTGTTGCATAGTTTGGTCTCAGAAAAAACTTGTGAGAGTAGGGCAATTAAACTTTTATCTACATAGAACATGAGGTATGTACATCAGCTTCTTAATACAGCATAAGAGGAAGTCTGAAAAACCTTTTACCAGAGAGAAAGTCAAACCAAAGTACAACAGTCTGTATCTGTTGCATATCTGCCAACAAAGGAAGCAAAAGAAAAAGTTACTTTGGGGCAAAATGATGATTATATGTCCTGAAGCATCTTCTATCTGAAAAGATCCACGGATTGAGTCCATATGAAGTCATGTGTACATACCCTGACAGTGCTAATACCCTTCAAATAGTTGTAAAGACCCCACATAAGATTAAATTTGTCCAATCCCACTGATACCCACATGTACTGCTGAGAGTCCAATGTGCATGGGTGCATCTAAGGGTACTGTCTCACAGTGGCACTTTTGTCGCTACGACGATACGATCCGTGACGTTCCAGCGATATCCATACGATATCGCTGTGTCTGACACGCAGCAGCGATCAGGGACCCTGCTGAGAATCGTACGTCGTAGCAGATCGTTTGGAACTTTCTTTCGTCGCTGGATCTCCCGCTGTCATCGCTGGATCGGTGTGTGTGACACCGATCCAACGATGTGTTCGCTTGTAACCAGGGTAAACATCGGGTTACTAAGCGCAGGGCCGCGCTTAGTAACCCGATGTTTATCCTGGTTAGCATTGTAAAAGTAAAAAAACCAAACAGTACATACTCACATTCCAGTGTCCGTCAGGGCCCTCGCAGTCTGCTTCCCGCTCTGACTGACTGCCGGCCGTAAAGTAAGAGCAGAGCACAGCGGTGACGTCACCGCTGTGCTGTGCTTTCACTTTACGGCGGCACTCAGTCAGAGCAGGAAGCAGACTGCGAGGGCCCTGACGGACACCGGAATGTGAGTATGTAGTGTTTTTTTTTTTTTACTTTTACGATGGTAACCAGGGTAAACATCGGGTTACTAAGCGCGGCCCTGCGCTTAGTAACCCGATGTTTACCCTGGTTACCCGGGGCCTTCGGCATCGTTGGTCGCTGGAGAGCTGTCTGTGTGACAGCTCCCCAGCGACCACACAACGACTTTCCAACGATCACGGCCAGGTCGTATCGCTGGTCGTGATTGTTGGAAAGTTGCAGAGTGTGACAGTACCCTAACTGTCCGAGGAGATAAGAATCCTACATGTCTGATTTCAGACTGTAGATACTTTTGTTCTCTAAGTGATAAGCTTCTGACGCAAGTATGTGATATGCATACTCCCAGCCTCAATCCGACTAGATGGTCGTTACCTTGGTCAATTTACTTGCATAGTTGGATTGTGGCCGAAGTGTGCAAATCACATACTCACAGTCACATTACTGCACATTCCCAATGCTAATAGGAAACTGATTATCGATATATCTAAACAGGCTGTCAATCAACTGATGCAAGAGATGCAAAACGTTCATTTGTTGGGTGAAATTTATTTTAAGCTTACTGAAAGGGAGTGTGTTACCCCAAAATGACAATTAGACTGCATAAAGATTTACATTGGGACATAGCCCCTACTAAAATAATACCAGGTATGAATAGTTTAGCGAACTAATTTCTGTAAAAGTGACATTTATTTAATATGCAAATGAAGACAGTTCTGTGCACTCTTGGGGTGGTCTAAGCTTTTCTGCACCATTATGACCTAATAATTGAAAATTGAATGCAACATATCACTAGGTTTTCCCCATATAAAGTATGGCCAGCACTTGTAACACCTCTGTTACAGCATTCTGGTATGCTGTATGTATATCCCCAATCCTATATGCAAAGGCACAAAGAAAGCTTTTATGATACTCACAGATGGTGAAGGCAGAGCAAAGTACTGTAGTGTGCATGAGCCATGAAAGGGAAAAGAGTGCTGATAGCACGTAGGTAAAGTCAGCACATGCACACTACAGTACTTTGCTCTGTCCTCGGCAGGGCAAGGAGAAGTGCGACTGCCCAGGAGTGCAATGGGGAACACTCTGTGGATGACATAGGATGCGTCATCCACATGAAGCAGGGAAGGAGGCGGTTGTTGTAAGAAGAAAGGAGGCGCCGGATCAAGACCAGAGACGCCCAGTATATTGAAAGCAATTTTTTGGGCCTTTTATAGGAAATTGGGGACATACAGACAGCACATGAGAACACTGTAACAGAGGCTTATAGATGCTGATCATATTTTATATGGGGAAAACCTGGTGACAGGATCCCTTTAAAGCCAGTCCCTTGTCTTGATAGTGATCCGTTGGTAAGAGCATCTAACATCAGTTCACCTGTCTGTGCTTGCGCAAGCACTCTGGAGGAAGAACAAAAAGGGGGGTGGAGGGCACCATCAAGCATAATAGCAAAAGGAAGGGGATCAACCCAAAGCATGACATACAATGAAGTACAAAAAAGACAAAAAGCGTCAAGCTATATGGCAGGGATAGCTAAAAGCACAAAAAGAGGATTCAGAGATCCTCCAAAAATGAGAAAAAACAGAAAAACATGGCAGAGATGCTTACCTGCCTAGGCCTCCAAACAAATGCACTATCAGGATGCAGTGGACCCATGTGGTGGAAAAAACACAGGTGCAGCATAACCGATGAGGCAGCCACTCACAACCTACCAAACTAATGGAGGGGGTGGCTGCTTGGCACATTGCTGCACAAAAAAGACTTGTATGTGGCGCTGTTCACACAATGGAGATGCACAGCATCCAGGCAGGCCTAGTAGTGACACCCTTCTATTAGATCAGGCGGGCCTGCCCAGCGATATCCAAATGCACCCCATGTGAACAGACACCACAGTTTACAAGAGAAAAATGGGCCCAACTGCACCCCGGAAAAAAGTGCAAAAAACACATAAAATTTTTTTTTATGTGAGCTATTGGTTGATATTTTGGCCAAAATAAAGAAGCTCATGACCCACGTCAAGGGTCCCCACGCTCATGAGTCCTAACTCTAAAATAGCTAAAAGCACAAAAAGAGGATTCAGAGATCCTCCAAAAATGAGAAAAAACAGCAAAACATGGCAGAGATGCTTACCTGCCTAGGCCTCCAAACAAATGCACTATCAGGATGCAGTGGACCCATGTGGTGGAAAAAACACAGGTGCAGCATAACCGATGAGGCAGCCACTCACAACCTACCAAACTAATGGAGGGGGTGGCTGCTTGGCACATTCCTGCCCGCCTGATCTAATAGAAGGGTGTCACTACTAGGCCTGCCTGGATGCTGTGCATCTCCATTGTGTGAACAGCGCCACATACAAGTCTTTTTTGTGCAGCAATGTGCCAAGCAGCCACCCCCTCCATTAGTTTGGTAGGTTGTGAGTGGCTGCCTCATCGGTTATGCTGCACCTGTGTTTTTTCCACCACATGGGTCCACTGCATCCTGATAGTGCATTTGTTTGGAGGCCTAGGCAGGTAAGCATCTCTGCCATGTTTTGCTGTTCTATATGGCAGGGACCACCACTGAAACAATTTCTAAATTACATAAATTTTTTTAATTTGTCAACCAAAAAAACAGCACACCACACTATTAAAATCACTTAAAAACCAAATAACATCATAGGTTCCACATAAGGAACCACCCCCCTGGACATGATTTGTGACAGGAAACAGTATACAGATAGATATGTGATATTCAAACAGCAATAGTATAACTGTCTTGGATATAAGTCTAGATAAATGTTTAAGCATAAATAATTCTACTGGCCAGAAGCCACATACATGCTAGTTGAAAAATAGATATATTTGTTAGTATTGACATGGCGCAGCTCGCAGCATACAGCATGAAGCCACTTGTGTGGCGATACGCGTTGGGCCTTTGCCCCCTGGACCTCTGAGGTGATAGGTATCTCGGTCATGTTCTTTGAGCAGTGCTATCTATAAACATTTATGGTGGTAATAGCATTATGCTTTGTATGGTACTCTGCTCTCCTCACATTCTGTATATTTCTTTTATGCACAGAGCCTTACTTTAGTGGGACAGTGTCTTGGACTGCTTATAATGGGTTATCTGTGCCTTAAAGGGCCACTGTCACCCCCCCCAGCCGTTATAAACTAACAGAGCCACCTTGTGCAGCAGTAATGCTACAGTCTAACAAGGTGGCTCTTTTAGTTTTTGATGAAGTTATTACCTAAATAAAGCGTTTTAAAATTTGGCCACACATACCACATATTGTATCTGGAGGCGGACCCAAGCGTCCTGTATGAATCTTCCAACGGCCGTCACTCTTCTCTTCAGGGGCGATGGTTGCCGCCCCCTGAGCGCTGTTATCTTCTGAAATCCGGCGCCTGCGCTGTGCGTGCCTGCGCAGTGTTCATTGTCAGTGCGGCCGCCCTATTACTGCTGAATCCCCCGCCCCGCACTGTTATTCATTATGCACAGTGCGGGGCTGGGGTTCCTGGGAAGGCGGGGGAGCTGGGGAGCGTCGGAGCTGGGGAGCGTCAAAACAGCGCAGTGCGCATGCCCAGGAACCCCAGCCCCGCACTGTGCATAATGAATAACACAGTGCGGGGCGGGGATTCAGTAATAGGGCGGCCGCACTGACAATGAACACTGCGCAGGCCCCAGGCAGGCACGCACGCACAGCGCAGGCGCCGGATTTCAGAAGATAACAGCGCTCAGGGGGCGGCAACCATCGCCCCTGAAGAGAAGAGTGACGGCCGTTGGAAGATTCATACAGGACGCTTGGGTCCGCCTCCAGATACAATATGTGGTATGTGTGGCCAAATTTTAAAACGCTTTATTTAGGTAATAACTTAATCAAAAACTAAAAGAGCCACCTTGTTAGACTGCAGCATTACTGCTGCACAAGGTGGCTCTTTTAGTTTATAACGGCTGGGGGGGGGTGACAGTGGCCCTTTAAAAACACTCTATTCCTTTAGGTATGATATATGCTTCGATCCAGGTTTACCTAGCAAAATCACTATTTGTCCTTCTGGTTATCCTACTTGCCCAGGCCTTCTAGTGATTTAGGCATATTTCTCCCTATAAAAAGGAATTGTAAAGTCCTCCACAATTGTCTCTGGGCATTTTAGAGCGGGTAATTTGGCCCACAAGTAATATTTTCATCTCTCTAGTGAACATGTGACCTGTTTGACCTTTGTTTTTCTGGTTAATATGTCATTGTATGTATTTCTGTCATGCATTTTGTAAATTGCCAATTAGCAGCTAGCATTTATCTATACTTCTATCTAAGTTTATTATCATTTCATGCTGTATGCTGCGAGCTGGGCCACGTCAATACTAACAAATACTACAACTAGCATGTATGTGGCTTCTGGCCAGTAGGATTATTTATGCTTAAACATTTATCTAGACTTATATCCAAGACAGTTATACTATTGCTGTTTGAATATCACATATCTATCTGTATACTGTTTCCTATCACAAATCATGTCCGGGGGGTGGTTCCTTATGTGGAACCTATGATGTTATTTGGTTTTTAAGTGATTTTAATAGTGTGGTGTGTCGTTTTTTTGGTTGACAAAATAAAAAAAATGATGTAATTTAGAAATCGTTTCAGTGGTGGTCCCTGCCATATAGCTTGACGCTTTTTGTCTTTTTAGCACCCTGGAGGAAGCACACAATGTGGCTGTGGGAGCGTTCTGATGCTTGGATCCTGTCTGTCTGCCACTCAGTGCACCTGGAAGTAGCGAGTGAGCAGCTTCAGGGAGGAGGTGCACAAGGCGTTACTTCAATGCCCTTCCTCCTCATTGAGTCCGCAGTCTGGACTGTGCCCCCCTATATAAATGTGCATGCAGAATAATAGGCATTTGGGGTGTGAAAAACTCCTTTTAGGGTACCGTTACACTAAACGATTTACCAACGATCACGACCAGCGATACGACCTGCCCGTGATCATTGGTAAGTCGTTGTGTGGTCGCTGGAGAGCTGTCACACAGACAGCTCTCCAGCGACCAACGATGCCGAAGTCCCCGTGTAACCAGGGTAAACATCGGGTTACTAAGCGCAGGGCCGCGCTTAGTAACCCGATGTTTACCCTGGTTACCATTGTAAATGTAAAAAAAGCAAAAACACTACATACTCACATTCCTGTTATGATCTGGTGGCCTAAGAGCAGCATGAGATGTACTCTGGAGAAGGTGGTACCTGTACTGACCGCAGACCCTGAACTTAACACCGCAACTAGAAGTAGCCATGGAATGTACCTTTCACTCCCTAGACATCTTGACACAGCCGGAGGACTAATTACCCCTAGAGATAGAAAAGGGAAAACTATCTTGCCTCAGAGAAAATCCCCAAAGGATAGACAGCCCCCCACAAATATTGACTGTGAGAGGAGAGGGAAAAAACATACACAGACTGAAATCAGAATTTAGCAAAGGAGGCCACTTCTAGCTAAATAGAAAGGATAGGACAGAGTACTATGCGGTCAGTATTAAAACACTAGAAAATATCCACCACAGAAAATACAAAATCTCCACATCTAACTAAAGATATGGAGGGTATATCTGCATCTCCAGAGATACCAGCTTGGCTAATCAAATCCTTATACAGACCAAGCTGGACAAGATAAAAACATGGAAAAGAACTGAACAATAAGGCCCACAGCATGTGGACAGCAAAAATCAAGGCCAGAACTTATCTTTGTTGAAATGAACAGCAAAGCAAGAGAGACCAGGCAGGGATGTGAATCCTCCAGGAACAATGGACAACTGGCACTGACTAAAGGGTAGAGCAAGACTAAATAGCCCAGTCAGAATTGCAAAAAGTGGACACACCTGATGAATGCTGCGATCCAGAGACAGCAGCGCTACCACTTATAACCACCGGAGGGAGCCCAAGAACAGAATTCACAACACATTCCGGTGACTGTCACGTCCCTCGCCGTCAGCTTCCCGCACTGACTGTGTCAGTGCCGGCCATAAAGCACAGCACAGCGGTGACTTCACCGCTGTGCTCTGCTTTTACTTTACAGCCGGCGCTCACAGTCAGTGCGGGAAGCTGACAGCGAGGGACGTGACAGACACCGGAATGTGAGTATGTAGTGTTTTTGGTTTTTTTACATTTACAATGGTAACCAGGGTAAACATCGGGTTACTAAGCGCGGCCCTGCGCTTAGTAACCCGATGTTTACCCTGGTTACAAGCGAACACATCGCTGGATCGGTGTCACACACACCGATCCAGCGATGACAGCGGGTGATCCAGCGACGAAATAAAGTTTCAAACGATCTGCTACGACGTACGACTCTCAGCGGGGTCCCTGATCGCAGTAGCGTGTCAGACACAGCGAGATCGTATGTATATCGCTGTAACGTTACGGATCGTGCCGTCGTAGCGACCAAAGTGCCAATGTGAGACGGTACCCTTATATATCATCGCTCTCAGCAACGCATTGTCCTGTGTACACATGTGCTGTTGAGAACAATACTTTTCTATCTGCACAGAAAGATCATGATAACGATCGTTCTGTGCACCTGAAAGTGAGGTCACATCCTGTCTAAACAGGTTATTAAGCGGCTGCTGATTGGCTTCATATAGCAGCAACTGACCAATGTAAATACACCTTAGATAAAAACACCTGACTCAATGATGACTTCTTACAGCCACAGCTCATCTCTGCAGGCTTCCATCTACTCTGGTCTTCTGTAGCACATTCCGACACGGTGCCCTTAAAAACAACAGTGTCATTATAATGTTCCTGAATAAGAATATGCTGTGCCCAAATAAGCCCTATGCTTATATGCTTCTGAATAAATACTTCCCAACACTGTGCTCTCTATGCAAAAAAATGACCCCACACTGCAGAGCCCATTCCAGGTTTTTGTGGGCCCCAGGGGAAAGCGTCTCAGTGGGCACCTGTATCACATACCACAATTCATGATGCACAGATACAGCAGAGAAATATAGGTAAAGTACAATGCCAAAGATTTCACTTACATTACATGAGTGATATCTATTGTAAATGCTTCAATAGGTCAGAAACCAGACAGTATAGTCTTCCATACAGTAATATAGGCACCACATAATGCTCCATACAGCATATGATGGGCCCCATATATATTTCTCCATACAGAATGGGCCCCTTATAATGCTCCATACAGTATATGATGGGCCCCATATATTGCTCCAAACAGAATGGACCCCATGTACTGCTCCACATGTAATTGGCCCCATACGATGCTCCATATATAATTGGCCCCATAAGATGCTTCTAAAATAATTGGCCCCATATACTGCTCCATATGTAATTGGCCACATAAGATGCTCCAATCATTAAAAAAAAGTAAAATAAAATGAAATACACATCTCTCCTCGCTGGCGGCAGCTCTGCTCTGGGCTCCTTAGCGTCGACATCTTCTGGCTGTCTGCCCTGTGACTGCTTTGGTAGAGGGCGCACATTAGCCACGTCATCGCCCCCTCTGACCTGAAAGTCACAGTCAGAGGACGCGGAAGACACCACAGTAGTGGAACAGGGAGAGGTAAGTGTCACAAGTGAAGGGGCCCGGAGCAAGCGGGGGAGGGGGGCCCACTAGCGGGAGCCAGCCCAGGCATCAGGCCTCCACAGCGCACCGATGTCCCGAATGGCAATTGGGCCCCATGGCTGCTCAGGGCTTAGCACACTGTCTCACTTATGATACATGGTCGCCACACTTTTCTCTCCTATAAAATATTCCCACCACATTGTCTGCCCTAGTGAAATATGACAGTCACACCAGCCCCTAATAAACGAAAACCACCACACTGTCCTCTTCATTCTCAATACCGAACCCCCTCATGTTCTCCATAGTTCCCCATGTTCTCCAGCTTCCCCCATGTTCTCCAGAGTTTCCCCTCAATGTTCTCCAGAGTTTCCCCCATGTTCTCTAGAGTTCCTCCATATCCTCTAGACTTTCCTCATGTTTTCCAGTTCCTCCATGTTCTCCAGAATGCCCCATGTTCTCCAGAGATTCCTCCATGTTCTCCAGAATTTCCCTCCAATGTGCTACAGTTTCCTCCCCATAATCTCCAGTTCCCACCATCAATAGTTTCCCCCCTCCATGTTGTCCAGAGTTTCCCCCATGTTGTCCAGAGTTCCCCCCATGTTCTCCAGTACCCCCATGTTCTCCAGAGTTCCCCCATGTTCTCCAGTACACACATGTTTTCCAGAGTTCCCCATGTTCTCCAGAGTTGTTCTCCATATGTTCTCTATAGTCCTCCCATGTTCTCAAAAGTTCCCCCCACGTTCTCTAGAGTTCCCCACCATGTTCTACATACAGCGCCCCCCACCCCTCCCCATATCTTCAGCTCTGTGCTCGCTTACCTGCTCCAGGATCCAGCTTGTCCTCGGCTGTGGCAGTCTGCATTGATGTCAGCAGCGTGATGAGGTCTCCTCATCGTGCTGCTGTGATGTCAGCAGCATGCGCACACCGCTGCACGTGGTGTCAGGGAGCTGAATGGAGCTCCACTGACCCCAGAAGTGCCAGCGCACACAGAGGTTCATTTGTATTCACGTCTTAAAGACACAAATACAAAAGAATGTGCCTCTCCATCTCCTCTGCACCTGCGCTCAATTTCTTCATCTCCTCCGCACATGTGCTCTGATTCTCTCATGCGAGAGGATCGGAGCACAGAGGAGCCGGAGCCAAGTGTCATTGGCATATCGCATCCTATGCTCTCTCATCGGATGCCATACGCTAATGTGACTCCGGCCTTACTTTGTAGCAAATCTAAATGCCCTAAAACCTGAATTAATTTTATTTTTACTACATCCAAGTTGGGTTTAAAAAATTGCCATTTACATGCATTGTATTGTACTCTGCTTTGGACCTTTGCTGTGGAATTGGCCCACACTGATCAGATCTACACTTGTGATCCTACTGTAGAAATGCACTTGTATTAAACATGTCAGACTTGACAAACCCTTTAAATTAAAAGACATCTGAAGTTTCACCTGTTTAATTACTATGCTACCATAACCTACTGTTTTTTTTATAAATGGTTTGTAGTTTATATGAGGTTTCTATGATCTGCTAATGCTCTAATTTATGTTTTATATGATGAAAGCTTGTTTCTTTTGCTTTGTATTATCGGATTTATTTTGTTTCTTGAACTTTCATCTGTCGATCTACTGGTTAGAGAAGTGCCCATACATTATGTATTGTCTCAATAATTGAGACAATCAATTTCTTATTCAATTCCAATGAGTTATTATTCTCCATTAAGTTAAGCTTATAACAAGGACAGGAATGAAAGGATACACTTTGTACTCTTTTCTGTGGTGTAAATATCAAGACAATTATTCTTTTTTCTAGAGCAGCCATATATTATCTAATTTATTGGAGACATGAATTTCAGTGTTAATTCTGTATGGTTATGAATAAATGTACCATCTTGCAGCAGGCACAGACAATTATTGCCCCTCTTCCATAGCATTTATTTGAAGAATCAGACTAGAACAAGAACAATAGCCTCTACCACCTTTTTGTGAGCCCCTCCAGACATTGATTTTGTATCAGGGCAAAGAAGGGGCTTAAGGATGAATGGTGGTGATTAAATATGAGCGAATCTTTTGAAATTCAAATTTGTCAACTTTTCCCAAAAATTTGATTGGCGGCAAATAAATTTGCGTGAAATTAGGAGGAGAGGAGAGAGATAGAGAGAACCCCACTTACCATAAGAGCTTACAGTTTACAGGTGAAAGAAAGAGAGAGAAGACTCCACTGACCATAAAAGCTTACACTCTACAGGAGATAGAGAGAAAGAGAGCGCCGATGATGATAAGAGCTTTCACTCTACAGGCAAGAGAGAGGACCCCACTGACTATAACAGCTTGCACACTACAGGAGAAAGAGCGAGAGAGAACCCTGCTGACCATAACAGCTTACACTCTACAGGAGAGAAAGAAAGATGGGACCCCACTTACCATAAGAGCTTACATTCTACAGGCAAGAGAGAGAGGATCCTGCTGATCATAAGACCTTATACTCAACAAAAGAGAGAGACTTACCCTGTGACTGTGGCCATGAAAAACTGTGCACCACTAGGAACTTCTGATCTGAATCTCTGTATTTCGCATCATCCATCTTCCACTTGACTTGGACCATTTTTGCTGTCCTTGCTACCAAAAACATCCCCACAGCATGATGCTGCCACCACCATGTTTCACTGGGGGATGATGTTCCTGGTGATGATGAGCTGTTGACTTGCTGCTAGACATAGCGTTTACCTTGGTGGCCAAAAATTTCAATGTTGGTCTAATGTGTCTACAGCACCTTTTATCAATACATTTTGGGAATCTTACACATGTCTTTTGGCAAACTCAAATTTAGCCTTACAATTTTTATGTGTAATTAAAAGGCTTGTTTCTGCCCACTCTTCCATTAAGGCCACCTCTAGACAGTGTAAAGTATATTATGGTTATATAGACACGCCAGTCTCTATTTGGGAACTCTGCAGGGTTACCTTTAGTCTCTGTGCTGCCTCTCTGATTAATATCCTTCTTGCCCGGGCTGAGAGTTTTGGCGGACAGCCCTCTCTTGATAGGTTTGTTGTGGTACCATGTTCTTTCCATTTGATGATAATGGATTTTATGGTCCTTTGGGGATCATCAGAGATTGAGATTTTTGTTTATAATCCAACCATGACTTGGACTTCTCAACAATCTTGTCCCTGACTTGTTTGGAGATCTCCTTGGTCTTCACCAAGGTTAGTGATGCCTCTTGCTTAGTGGTGTTGCAGCCTCTGTGGCCTTTCAGAAAAGGTGTGTATATACTGACAGACCCTGTGTCTTATGGAGGTAATTGCTTGCACAAGAGATTTTTAGAGGCTTCATACCAAAGGGGGTGGATACATATGCACATGCCAATGTTTACTTATTTGATCCCATACATTTAATTTATGCCTATATTTTTCCCACTTTTTCTCACTTCACTTCACCAACTTTGACTATTTAGTGCTGATTCATCACACACAACTCGGTTTTCCAAAAATATTGAAACACAAGTTGTAATGTAACAAAATGGGTAAAAAGTCAAGAAGGTAGGTGAGGGTAGGTGAATACTTTCCCAAGCCACTGTTTGTTAATCCACTAGTCATAGCTGCAGAGCATTATGGAGAGGCCCATGTGGAGAAGGAAAATTACACTAGCCCACTCACTGATGGTTCAGTAGTGTGGGAAATGGTGCTGGGCAAGTTTCTTTTTTTGTGAACCACTAATCGAATCTCAAAATGTCCAAATTCGCGTAAAACTGCAAATTTCAGGAAATTCGGCTCAAACTCGATTTTCCACTGATCGATTAGCTCATCTGTAGTGGAGATCATAAGACTCTGATTTGTGCTGTAAGCCTAGGACCTCACATAACAGTAGTGTACTGCATATTAAAACAAACAGCAGTTTTGCAATGAAATAATAGGCTGCACTACTTTTACAGGTGAAATATTTTAAAATATGTCCAATAACCATATTGCGAAACCACAGAAATTTACTGTAAAAACTTGTGATCATGCTACATGATTTTTGGCCAAGTCACACACTATCAATGATGTATGAAGCCAAACACTAGGGCTGCAGGTGGGTAATACAGTCTTGCTTTTGAAATTCACTAGAATAAACATACTCAGGTTAAAACAATGTTTCTCAATGTCAAGCCAAGTACCCTATACTCAAATAAACTGCATTGGTTACTCCATCTAAGACATTAAAGACATATAATATGTTAAAAATAGTCCATACATGCAGGTCCCTCTGTTGTTTTGGGGAAAAACCCCATTATCAGTGGAGTGGTGGGTGTGAAAGAGCAGCCTTTCATAACTAATGGCCGATGACCAGGTCTCATTCTTGAGAAAGATGTCCCAGATGTTTCTCAGTCATAATGCTTCAACGTACAACCAAGGCTATAATGTACCACCAAAATCATACACACAAGGACTGATATTAAAAGTTCAATATGAGGACAATAATAGTTTCCCCTTATTATTGAACTACTGAGGCATATACGCCAAGAATTGAGAAGCCAGGATATAGAGTCTATACCTTAGGCTGACACTTATTCCAATATATGCTCTGGCTCATTTTTTTTCAGGTTTTGGTTTAGTTTTTGTACTTTGTACAAACAAGGGTGTGACTCCCTTTTTTGAGGGCTTTTCATTTTGTTTATATAGCTTTCCATGGGTCCTGTTCTGCCCTTATCTATTTTTACGTCTGCTGACATATGGTGTGGTGAGCTACAAGAGATTAGGTACCTTCACACGAAGCGACGCTGCAGCGATAGCGACAATGATGCCGATCGCTGCAGCGTCGCTGTTTGATCGCTGGGGAGCTGTCACACAGACCGCTCTCCAGCGACCAACGATGCCGAGGTCCCCGGGTAACCAGGGTAAACATCGGGTTGCTAAGCGCAGGGCCGCTCTTAGTAACCAGATGTTTACCCTGGTTACCAGCGTAAAAGTAAAAAAAACAAACAGTACATACTCACCTGCGCGTCCCCTGGCGTCTGCTTCCTGACACTGACTGAGCTCTGGCCCTAACAGCAGAGCGGTGACGTCACCGCTGTGCTTTCACTTTCACTTTAGGGCCGGCGCTCAGTAAGTGTCAGGAAGCAGACGCTGGGGGACGCGCAGGTGAGCATGTACTGTTTGTTTTTTTTACTTTTACGCTGGTAACCAGGGTAAACATCGGGTTACTAAGCGCGGCCCTGCGCTTGGTAACCCGATGTTTACCCTGGTTACCAGTGTAAAACATCGCTGGTATCGTTGCTTTTGCTTTCAAACACAACGATACACGGCGATCGGATGACCAAATAAAGTTCTGGACTTTATTCAGCGACCAGTGACATCACAGCAGGATCCTGATCGCTGCTGCGTGTCAAACTAAACGATATCGCTAGCCAGGACACTGCAACGTCACGGATCGCTAGCGATATCGTTACAAAGTCGTTTCGTGTGAAGGTACCTTTAGATCCCATCCAGATTGGGGAACACCTTGTCGTGGTGGGATGGATTTTCTGTTATTTTTATCAAAACAATGTTAACTAAGTACCCTATGCTATTTACTTACTACAGGGGATTTGCTTTTTTTGTTTTTATCTTCTTTTCTGCTTGATAAGTGGTCACAGTGTGAACGAACACCCACTCATTGCACTTAAATCAACATATGCTATGGCTCAATTTTTTTAGCTTTTGTTTTTTTGTACTTTGTGCAAACAGGGCCGTAGCTCACTTTTTGGGGGGCTGTTCATTTTGTTTATATAGCTTTCCATGGGCAGGCGTCTGAGCAGTCGGGACCCAGGTCTTTCTCTGCCCTTATCTAATTTTATGTCTTCTGAACTACAAGAGTTAGGTACCATCTGATTGGGGTATACCTTCTCGCGGTGGGATGGCTTTTACATTGCACTTATAACAACTTGTGATTTGGCTCAGTTTTTTTAGGTTTTGGCCATACACAGTCTCTACTGTTCTCTAACTGCTGACTGGCAGCTATTTTTTTTACACCTTCATCCAAATAAAATGTGTTTTAAAAGGAGAAAAGGGAGTAAAATGCTGTCAGATTTTAAAATAACATAAATGCTTGCGTAAATATATGAATTTTCAGTTCTGAATGTTGACTCCGCCTAATCAACACTCTAGATCAGGAGGGAAATGTTTCCCTTTAAGAGCAGATTGGTTGATGCATTGTTTTTTTTCCTGCCCTCCTCCAGATCAAATTACCATTTGTTATCTCCCCTGAAATCTGTTATTGAGAGAGTTGGGAGACATCAAACACATCAGTAATTACTCAATCAAATGTGTATGGTGAGCCTTAGCGTATGTCACCGCAATAAGAACCAAATCCTAGGGGAACGTACATTGGCAATTATCTTGGAATTCTTCAAAAAGTGAGGACTATGTGAACAATAACTGAACTCCTATTAAAGTAGTATGTTATTTCAATAAATAGAACTTTAGAACAATGATATAGTATAGCACAGACATAGATATCCATTGTGATCTGGGAGCAAAAATAATTTGTAGCCTGATAAAAAAGGAGCAATGGCGGTAGAACTGACATGGAGGAAGGATGCTGCTTTCAGATTAATTCTCATTCAGTTTGTTAGTGACAATAGCAAAGAGCAATTTATCATTTCTATAAAAAAAAGAATTACTACAATGTGAGATTATTACATGTTTTATCCAGCTATTAGACTTTCAATTCAGCATGGTATAATAGGAAGAAGTGTATGAAATGGGAAATATACTGCACATAATGTGAGATACGTGGAGATTTGATCTGAATGCGTGACTAAGAGAACCATACAATGGGCCAATCTCCATGAGCTAAGAAATAATAATGAATTCATCTATAGTGTATCACTATACTAACTAAATTTCAGATAGTAGGGCTAAAAAAAATTGCTTTATCATCTGTAGATATTCCCTTTCAGGCGCTGCTCACTTAAGCGTTGTGCTTCCTTCCATAATAGAAAGCAGATAGACAATGCTGTGGTCAGTCCCTGAAATGACAAATCCCAAAGTCCTCAACAGACACCATGGACTATAGGATGTCCTGGAATTCAGTTGTGCTTTCGGTAGTTTTGATGGCAGTAATAGTGCTGCATGGTGCTGTCACACCTTACAGGATAAACAGGGCCTTCAACCAAGAACCTGGCTTCCTTCATACAAAACTTGTAACCTTAGCCATCAGAAAAGAAAAAATGATCATTTCTATATGATACAGTTTATTGGTATTATCCATTCAAGGTCTATCCCAACTAAGCCAAGTTACAGGGAGAGTAAAAGTGGGTTATTGTCTAGGGAACTTCCTGTCAAGAGGGTAATGAATCACAGGTCTTCTTTAGAGCTGGTGTGATTCATGTTGTATTTGAAATGGATTTGATTTCTTTCAGTGCTGAGAGGGTTGAGGACTCTTTCCATGCTGGCTGAGACCATACAGTTTGGTTGCTCTCAGCTGCAACGGCTCACCATTTACTCCATCTATATATACTGGATCTGGGCAGTTAGTCCCTTCCGGTGAAAGAGGTTTTCTGTTATCCCTGTTTTCTCTTTGTTGAATAAATAGGTGTGTGCACAGCTTTTGTAGGTGCCAGAGTAGGTTCCCACACCATTAACATATATTAAGAGACTCGGCACTCAACTTAAGTGATCAGTAGTGTTGAGCGATACCTTCCGATATGCAAAGGTATCGGTATCGGATTGGATCGGCCGATATCCAAAAAATATCGGATATCGCCGATACCGATACCCGATACCAATGCATATCAATGGGACACAAAATATCGAAATGGTTCCCAGGGTCTGAAGGAGAGGAAACTCTCCTTCAGGCCCTGGGATCCATATTCATGTATAAAATAAAGAATAAAAATAAAAAATATTGATATACTCACCCCTCAGACGGCCCCGGCTCTCACCGGTCCAAGCGTCTGCCTCCGTTCCTAAGAATGCAGAGTGAAGGACCTTCGATGACGTCGCGGCTTGTGATTGGTCGCGTGACCGCTCATGTGACTGCTCACGCGACCAATCACAAGCCGCGACATCATCGAAGGTCCTTCACTCCCTGCATTCTTAGGAACGGAGGCACTGCTAAGAGCCAGGGTCCGCCGGAGGGGTGAGTATATCAATATTTTTTATTTTTATTATTTATTTTTTACATGAATATGGATCCCAGGGCCTGAAGGAGAGTCTCCTCTCCTCCAGACCCTGGGAACCATACGCACCGCACACTTCCGATTCCGATTCCCGATATCGCAAAAATATCGGAACTCGGTATCGGAATTACGATACAGCAAATATCGGCCGATACCCGATATTTGCAGTATCGGAATGCTCAACACTAGTGATCAGATAATTTAATGTTGTCCACACTAGTAGTAAGCAAAATGTGTCGGTCTTACATCAGACCTTCATCAGTTACAGAACAGAGTAAGGTTATTAGATCAGGTGGACCGATAATCTTGGTTGGGGATCACTAGATCATTAAACATTCCGTGACATGAAAAAGTGGGGCAAAGGTTGTCAGACCTGTGCACATATAGGGTTAAGTGCGACGTGTCTCAGTGGCATGTGCGGATAAGGTGTCCACCGCTGGTCTCTTTATGACTTGTTTACCTCACTTTTCTGTCCAATGCTTCATGGCGTGGAGGAGGGGACAGATTAGGGTTTAGCAAAAGCATAGCAAGGTCGGAGACCCGGGCCTCTCTACCTTCAAGGGTACACCCGTTACAGGGATGGTTAGGGTCCTAGTTCCAGGGACAGTTTAAGTCCTCTCTCCCTTACCAAAGACCATCTAACCGTGCCATATTGCCTCCTGATTTCTTTCACACACTTTTTTAGCAGCAAGTTATGAAAGTTTTTAAAGGGAACCTGTCACCTCAAATTGGCGGAAATATTGCGGAAAACAGTGACGGACAGGGTGGAGAAATGAAGAGGATACGCCGCCCATCGGACCGGTAACAAATCATTTTAATATCCCACCAATTTGAGGTGACAGGTTCCCTTTAAAGGAAATCTATCAACAGTTTTGTCCTTCTCAATCTGAGGGTAGCATGAAAAGTAACAGAGACTCTGATTCTAATGGTGTGTCAGTTATTGGTCTTTTTGCTGTAGTTTTGATAAAATCGCTGTTTTATATACTGCTTACCTTCTAGTCTTCTCAATGAGCCTTTTCTAGCTCCAAACACACCAGTGATTGGCGAATTTCTGCCAATAAAGTGCATGGGCAGAAAGCTGTTAAACAATAGTGGAGGCAGGGATATATGGAAAACATGATCAGTATTGAGACGACTAGTTGTGATGCAGCAGATAAAACAATAACTAATCAAAACTAAAAAGTCCCAGAATTAGGGCTCATACTCATTTGTGAGAAAAAAGGACAAGTGCAATCCGAGAAAAAATCGGATTGTGCTCTGACCAATGTTATTCAATGAGTTACATCTCATCTGTGATTTTTTTTCTCAGCTGAAATTGGACTGAGAAAAAATCATAGCATGCTTCGATTTGCTGCGCATCTCGGACGAGACTCGCCAATGCAAGTTAATGGATGCGAGAGAAAAATGCAGAGCACTCGCACCATGCCACCCACCATGTCCTTTGAAAAGCCGGTAATTCATGTGCTGCATACAGTAAAATCACAATGACAGGTTAGAGTAGAATAGATAGAATAGATATATTCACATAGAATACATATATATTTATAGATGTCAGTAACACACACACATATATAGATGTATTTATATTGTACAGAAAGATGGATAGAAGAAAAGCCGGCTTCTGTAAAATCACTGCAGGAGCTGGCAGGATAGAAGAGATGGATTACATACAGTAAATACATATAGAATAGGTAGATATATACAGGTCCTTCTCAAAAAATTAGCATATAGTGTTAAATTTCATTATTTACCATAATGTAATGATTACAATTAAACTTTCATATATTATAGATTCATTATCCACCAACTGAAATTTGTCAGGTCTTTTATTGTTTTAATACTGATGATTTTGGCATACAACTCCTGATAACCCAAAAAACCTGTCTCAATAAATTAGCATATTTCACCCATCCAATCAAATAAAAGTGTTTTTTAATAACAAACAAAAAAAACATCAAATAATAATGTTCAGTTATGCACTCAATACTTGGTCGGGAATCCTTTGGCAGAAATGACTGCTTCAATGCGGCGTGGCATGGAGGCAATCAGCCTGTGACACTGCTGAGTAGGGTTGAGCGACTTTCATTTTTTTAAGATCGAGTCTGGTTTTGTGAAACCCGATTTAGTCCAGAGTCGAGTCGAGTGAAGTCGGCCGATTATCGCTAAAAGTCGGGGATCGACCGAAACACGAAACCCAATGCAAGTCAATGGGGAAGCATAGCCGGCAGTGAGTGGAGGCCAGGAAAACACCTACAGTGCACATTTTACTGCCAAAAACATCCATTCTTGTTTTCTGAAGCTTGTCAATCTTAATTAACTTTATAATAATAGTTGGGCACTGGAAATTGGGGGTCATTTGGCAAAAGTTGTGGGGGTAGGGCTGGTTCAAGGTTTTAGTGGGCCCAGGAAACATGGACTACGTCATGGCGGTGGAGCAGGGAGAGGTAAGTATTTCAACGTTGCAAGTGCTGTGATCCTGAGCAAGCAGGGGGGGCCCACTCGTTCGCATTGGCACTGGCACAGGGCCCCTCAAAGTACGGCGGTGTGTTTGCATGGCGGGGGCGCCTCCCACCAGCAGCGACACTTTTGCGTACTCTGAGTGGCCCTGTGCCAGTGACGTCGCCAACGAGTATGCCCCCCCACCTGATGAAGGAACCTGCACTTTCATCTGCACCTTCCTCTTTGTCCCTGTGTAAGGTGGTATAATATGCGGGAAGGGGAACCTTACTTTCAGCAGGGTCAGATTCTGGCTGTGTAGAGTACAAGGGGAATGTAGTGGTCTAGGTCAATGTACCAGCAGACTCATCTAGCAGTGGCTGGGCAATGGGCAGGATGATGAGGAAACAGATATAGGGCCAAAGAATAAAGTAGGCTAAATGCAGATCAAAATTGGTAACAGGACTAAACAGGCGGCATTGCTTTGTTCAGTGGAGTAGCAAACCCAAGAGCAGCAGACACTGTTTCAAGGGCCTAACCACACTAGTAGGCCAAATGCAGTTTAATATCTGATAGTATAGGCCGAAAGCCAGAATGTGGAAGCTCAGCTTTGTTCAGTTGAGGACAACACCAGGGAGGGGCAGACACCGTTAGTAGGCCCTAACCACCATTTTGTTTTTTAAAAAACACTTAATGAGAGCCAGAAGGTTGAAGCTCAGCTTTATTCAGTTGAGGGCAACACCAGGCAGGGGCAGACACCGTTAGTAGGCCGGAACCACCATTTTGTTTAAAAACAGCAGTTAATCAGAGCCGGAAGGTAGAAGCTCAGCTTTATTCAGTTGAGGGCAACACCAGGGAGGGGCAGAAGCCGTTAGTAGGCCCTAACCACCATTTTGTTTTTTAAAAAACACTTAATGAGAGCCAGAAGGTTGAAGCTCAGCTTTATTCAGTTGAGGGCAACACCAGGCAGGGGCAGACACCGTTAGTAGGCCGGAACCACCATTTTGTTTTTTAAAAAACACTTAATGAGAGCCAGAAGGTTGAAGCTCAGCTTTATTCAGTTGAGGGCAACACCAGGCAGGGGCAGACACCGTTAGTAGGCCGGAACCACCATTTTGTTTTTTAAAAAACACTTAATGAGAGCCAGAAGGTTGAAGCTCAGCTTTATTCAGTTGAGGGCAACACCAGGCAGGGGCAGACACCGTTAGTAGGCCCTAACCACCATTTTGTTTTTTAAAAAACACTTAATGAGAGCCAGAAGGTTGAAGCTCAGCTTTATTCAGTTGAGGGCAACACCAGGCAGGGGCAGACACCGTTAGTAGGCCGGAACCAGCAATGTGTTTAAAAACAGCAGTTAATCAGAGCCGGAAGGTAGAAGCTCAGCTTTATTCAGTTGAGGGCAACACCAGGCAGGGGCAGACACCGTTAGTAGGCCGGAACCAGCAATGTGTTTAAAAACAGCAGTTAATCAGAGCCGGAAGGTAGAAGCTCAGCTTTATTCAGTTGAGGGCAACACCAGGGAGGGGCAGAAGCCGTTAGTAGGCCCTAACCACCATTTTGTTTTTTAAAAAACACTTAATGAGAGCCAGAAGGTTGAAGCTCAGCTTTATTCAGTTGAGGGCAACACCAGGCAGGGGCAGACACCGTTAGTAGGCCGGAACCACCATTTTGTTTTTTAAAAAACACTTAATGAGAGCCAGAAGGTTGAAGCTCAGCTTTATTCAGTTGAGGGCAACACCAGGCAGGGGCAGACACCGTTAGTAGGCCGGAACCAGCAATGTGTTTAAAAACAGCAGTTAATCAGAGCCGGAAGGTAGAAGCTCAGCTTTATTCAGTTGAGGGCAACACCAGGGAGGGGCAGAAGCCGTTAGTAGGCCCTAACCACCATTTTGTTTTTTAAAAAACACTTAATGAGAGCCAGAAGGTTGAAGCTCAGCTTTATTCAGTTGAGGGCAACACCAGGCAGGGGCAGACACCGTTAGTAGGCCGGAACCAGCAATGTGTTTAAAAACAGCAGTTAATCAGAGCCGGAAGGTAGAAGCTCAGCTTTATTCAGTTGAGGGCAACACCAGGCAGGGGCAGACACCGTTAGTAGGCCGGAACCAGCAATGTGTTTAAAAACAGCAGTTAATCAGAGCCGGAAGGTAGAAGCTCAGCTTTATTCAGTTGAGGGCAACACCAGGGAGGGGCAGAAGCCGTTAGTAGGCCGGAACCAGCATTTTGTTTTTTAAAAAACACTTAATGAGAGCTAGAAGGTTGAAGCTCAGCTTTATTCAGTTGAGGGCAACACCAGGCAGGGGCAGACACCGTTAGTAGGCCGGAACCACCATTTTGTTTTTTAAAAAACACTTAATGAGAGCCAGAAGGTAGAAGCTCAGCTTTATTCAGTTGAGGACAACTTGAATTAGGGACTGCATACAGACTTAGCAGGCTGTCCCCTGTGTGGACCATGCATCCAATACATTAACCCATTGAGCCACAAAGGACACGTAACCTTCCGTGGCCATGCCTACAGGTCCATGTGTCTGTTGTCAGGTGTACCTTTGTCAGTGTAGGCCTATTGGAAGGAGGGACCGCAGACAGGCTTCGAAGGCCTAACACAATAAAATGGGCTGGCTGTAGGCACTTTAAAATTGGTTCCAGGGGTACACGGGCAGCAGTGGTCTGGTCAGTGGAGGCCTAGTGGAAGGAGGGACCGCAGACAGGCTTCGAAGGCCTAACACAATAAAATGGTCTGGCTGTAGGCACTTTAAAATTGGTTCCAGGGGTACACGGGCAGCAGTGGTCTGGTCAGTGGAGGCCTAGTGGAAGGAGGGACCGCAGACAGGCTTCGAAGGCCTAAAATAACAAACAATAGGCTCATGGCAGTTTTACAGCGGTTACATGGATACACGGGCAGGCAGCTTGGTGGTGAGTGGAGGAGTATTTAAAGTAGGGACCGCAGACAGGCTATCAAAGGCCTAAAATAACAAACAATAGGCTCATGGCAGTTTTACAGCGGTTACATGGATACACGGGCAGGCAGCTTGGTGGTGAGTGGAGGAGTATTTAAAGTAGGGACCGCAGACAGGCTATCAAAGGCCTAAAATAACAAACAATAGGCTCATGGCAGTTTTACAGCGGTTACATGGATACACAGGCAGCTTGGTGGTGAGTGGAGGAGTATTTAAAGTAGGGACCGCAGACAGGCTATCAAAGGCCTAAAATAACAAACAATAGGCTCATGGCAGTTTTCCAGCGGTTACATGGATACACGGGCAGGCAGCTTGGTGGTGAGTGGAGGAGT
The DNA here is from genome assembly GCF_051348905.1 of Ranitomeya variabilis. Taxonomy (NCBI): domain Eukaryota; kingdom Metazoa; phylum Chordata; class Amphibia; order Anura; family Dendrobatidae; genus Ranitomeya; species Ranitomeya variabilis. The sequence continues at coordinate 695,440,224 of NC_135234.1, read as the reverse complement.
ATTTAAAGTAGGGACCGCAGACAGGCTATCAAAGGCCTAAAATAACAAACAATAGGCTCATGGCAGTTTTACAGCGGTTACATGGATACACAGGCAGCTTGGTGGTGAGTGGAGGAGTATTTAAAGTAGGGACCGCAGACAGGCTATCAAAGGCCTAAAATAACAAACAATAGGCTCATGGCAGTTTTACAGCGGTTACATGGATACACAGGCAGCTTGGTGGTGAGTGGAGGAGTATTTAAAGTAGGGACCGCAGACAGGCTATCAAAGGCCTAAAATAACAAACAATAGGCTCATGGCAGTTTTACAGCGGTTACATGGATACACGGGCAGGCAGCTTGGTGGTGAGTGGAGGAGTATTTAAAGTAGGGACCGCAGACAGGCTATCAAAGGCCTAAAATAACAAACAATAGGCTCATGGCAGTTTTACAGAGGTTACATGGATACACTGGCAGGCAGCTGGTGATGAGTGGAGGAGTATTTAAAGTAGGGACCGCAGACAGGCTATCAAAGGCCTAAAATAACAAACAATAGGCTCATGGCAGTTTTACAGCGGTTACATGGATACACGGGCAGGCAGCTGGTGATGAGTGGAGGAGTATTTAAAGTAGGGACCGCAGACAGGCTATCAAAGGCCTAAAATAACAAACAATAGGCTCATGGCAGTTTTACAGCGGTTACATGGATACACGGGCAGGCAGCTGGTGATGAGTGGAGGAGTATTTAAAGTAGGGACCGCAGACAGGCTATCAAAGGCCTAAAATAACAAACAATAGGCTCATGGCAGTTTTACAGCGGTTACATGGATACACGGGCAGGCAGCTGGTGATGAGTGGAGGAGTATTTAAAGTAGGGACCGCAGACAGGCTATCAAAGACCTAAAATAACAAACAATAGGCTCATGGCAGTTTTACAGCGGTTACATGGATACACGGGCAGGCAGCTGGTGATGAGTGGAGGAGTATTTAAAGTAGGGACCGCAGACAGGCTATCAAAGGCCTAAAATAACAAACAATAGGCTCATGGCAGTTTTACAGCGGTTACATGGATACACGGGCAGGCAGCTTGGTGGTGAGTGGAGGAGTATTTAAAGTAGGGACCGCAGACAGGCTATCAAAGGCCTAAAATAACAAACAATAGGCTTATGGCAGTTTTACAGCGGTTACATGGATACACGGGCAGGCAGCTTGGTGGTGAGTGGAGGAGTATTTAAAGTAGGGACCGCAGACAGGCTATCAAAGGCCTAAAATAACAAACAATAGGCTCATGGCAGTTTTACAGCGGTTACATGGATACACGGGCAGGCAGCTGGTGATGAGTGGAGGAGTATTTAAAGTAGGGACCGCAGACAGGCTATCAAAGGCCTAAAATAACAAACAATACGCTCATGGCAGTTTTACAGCGGTTACATGGATACACAGGCAGCTTGGTGGTGAGTGGAGGAGTAGTGCAAGGAGTGTCTGTCCCAGTACTCCCAAAATATAAATAGATGTTAATGTCTCGCAAAACAACCAAAACAAAAAAAAAGGTGGCATACTTAGGTACAGGGGTGGGCTCATCTACTGAGTTTCTGACATAGTAATTTGGCAGTAACTATTTAATGGTGCCAATATAGGACACAGACACAGACTACTTTAAGTTGCATCATAGATGTCTACAAATTTGTATTGTCAGTGCCAGACATTGAATGATGTCAGCGAATAGACTAAAGATTGGTGGAGCTGTGCGACATAATTTTGCACGTGGTAGAGCACATTTTGAGCTGGGGTAGGGGGGAACTCTCTTGAGGCCGGCGGGACCGCCCCAGGGCCCCTCATGTTACAACGGTGTGTCTGACGTTGGGTGCGCACCGCCACCGCCAGAGACACTACATTGTACTATGAGGGACCCAGTAGCAATGCCGTCAACCAAAAGCGAGCACACCCACCTCTTCAGACAAACAGCAGTCTCACGGGTGCTTGCGCCAAGTCGCGATACCACGGCCCCGTGTGGGGAGTTTTGCCATTTAGGGAGGTGTAAACATGTCGTATGCTGTACAATCAGCTGCAGCAAATTAGACATTAGAAAAGTAATTCACAGGCAAGAGCTTTTCATAGGAAAGCTAGGTGTCGGCCGGGCAAGGTGGGGCAAAAGATTTCGAAATCCAGTTGTGGTTCATTTTAATGAATGTTAGATCGTCAACATTTTGGGTAGCCAGACGAGTCCTTTTTTCGGTTAATATTGAACCTGCAGCACTGAATACTCTTTCTGATAGGACACTTGCTGCCGGGCAAGCAAGCTCCTGCAATGCATATTCTGCCAATTCTGGCCAGGTGTCTAATTTGGAGGCCCAGTAATCAAATGGGAATGACGGTTGAGGGAGAACATCGATAAGGGATGAAAAATAGTTAGTAACCATACTGGACAAATGTTGTCTCCTGTCACTTTCAATTGATGCAGCAGTACCTGTCCTGTCTGCGGTCATAGCAAAATCACTCCACAACCTGGTCAGAAAACCCCTCTGTCCAACGCCACTTCTGATGTGTGCACCCCTAACACTCCTAGTCTGCTGCCCCCTGGAGCTCGTGTGAGAACGATCACGTGCGCTGTGTGCTGGGAATGCCTGAAGCAAACGGTCAACAAGAGTTGATTGTTTGGTTGCTAATATTAGTTCCAAGTTCTCATGTGGCATAATATTTTGCAATTTGCCTTTATAGCGTGGATCAAGGAGGCAGGCCAACCAGTAATCGTCATCGTTCATCATTTTCGTAATGCGTGTGTCCCTTTTTATGATACGTAAGGCATAATCCGCCATGTGGGCCAAAGTTCCAGTTGTCAAATCTCCGGTTGTGATTGGTTGAGGGGCAGTTGCAGGCAAATCTACGTCACTTGTGTCCCTCAAAAAACCAGAACCCGGCCGTGACACGCAACCAATTTCCTGTGCCCCCGGGAAAGGTTCGGCATTAAAAATATACTCATCCCCATCATCCTCCTCGTCCTCCACCTCCTCTTCGCCCGCTACCTCGTCCTGTACACTGCCCTGACCAGACAATGGCTGACTGTCATCAAGGCTTTCCTCTTCCTCTGGTGCAGACGCCTGCTCCTTTATGTGCGTCAAACTTTGCATCAGCAGACGCATTAGGGGGATGCTCATGCTTATTACAGCGTTGTCTGCACTAACCAGCCGTGTGCATTCCTCAAAACACTGAAGGACTTGACACATGTCTTGTATCTTAGACCACTGCACACCTGACAACTCCATGTCTGCCATCCTACTGCCTGCCCGTGTATCCTCCCACAAATAAATAACAGCACGCCTCTGTTCGCACAGTCTCTGAAGCATGTGCAGTGTTGAGTTCCACCTTGTTGCAACGTCTATGATGAGGCGATGCTGGGGAAGGTTCAAAGACCGCTGATAGGTCTGCATACGGCTGGCGTGTACAGGCGAACGTCGGAAATGTGAGCAAAGTGCACGCACTTTGAGGAGCAGGTCGGAGAACCCAGGATAAGTTTTCAATAAGCACTGCACCACCAGGTTTAAGGTGTGAGCCAGGCAAGGAATGTGTTTCAGTTGGGAAAGGGAGATGGCAGCCATGAAATTCCTTCCGTTATCACTCACTACCTTGCCTGCCTCAAGATCTACTGTGCCCAGCCACGACTGCGTTTCTTGTTGCAAGAACTCGGACAGAACTTCCGCGGTGTGTCTGTTGTCGCCCAAACACTTCATAGCCAATACAGCCTGCTGACGCTTGGCAGTAGCTGGCCCATAATGGGACAACTGGTGTGCAACAGTGTCATCTGCCGATGGAGTGGTTGGCAGACTGCGTTCTGTGGAAGAGCTGTAGCTTCTGCAGGAGGACGAGGAGGAGGAGGAGGAGGGGGTGCGAACGCCTACAGCCAACTGTTTCCTAGACCGTGGGCTAGGCACAACTGTCCCTAAATTGATGTCGCCTGTGGACCCTGCATCCACCACATTCACCCAGTGTGCCGTGATGGACACATAACGTCCCTGGCCATGCCTACTGGTCCATGCATCTGTAGTCAGGTGCACCTTTGTACTCACAGATTGCCTGAGTGCATGGACGATGCGCTGTTTAACATGCTGGTGCAGGGCTGGGATGGCTTTTCTGGAAAAAAAGTGTCGACTGGGTAGCTCGTATCGTGGTTCAGCGTACTCCATCAGGGCTTTGAAAGCTTCGCTTTCAACTAACCGGTAGGGCATCATCTCTAACGAGATTAGTCTAGCTATGTGGGCGTTAAAACCCTGTGTACGCGGATGCGAGGATAAGTACTTCCTTTTTCTAACCAGAGTCTCATGTAGGGTGAGCTGGACTGGAGAGCTGGAGATCGTGGAACTTTCGGGTGTGCCGGTGTACATGGCAGACTGAGAGACGGTTGGAGACGGTATTGTTTCCGCCGGTGCCCTAGATGCAATATTTCCTCCTACAAAACTGGTGGTTCCCTGACCCTGACTGCTTTTGGCTGGCAAAGAAACCTGCACAGATACTGCCGGTGGTGCGGAAAATGGTGGCCTTACAGTGACGGAAAGGATGTTGCGTTGCTGACTAGCTTCATTGGCCGAGGGTGCTACAACCTTAAGGGACGTTTGGTAGTTAGTCCAGGCTTGAAAATGCATGGTGGTTAAGTGTCTATGCATGCAACTAGTATTTAGACTTTTCAGATTCTGACCTCTGCTTAAGCTAGTTGAACATTTTTGACAGATGACTTTGCGCTGATCAGTTGGATGTTGTTTAAAAAAATGCCAGACTGCACTCTTCCTAGACTCGGATCCCTTTTCAGGGATTGCAGACTGAGCTTTAACCGGATGGCCACGCTGTCCTCCAACAGGTTTTGGCTTTGACACGCGTTTTGGGCCAGATACGGGCCCGGCAGATGGAACCTGTTGCGATGTTGATGCCTGCTGCGGCCCCTCCTCCACCTCCGCTTCTGAACTACTGCCGCCTGCACCCTGTTCCCCCAATGGCTGCCAATCGGGGTCAATAACTGGGTCATCTATTACCTCCTCTTCGAGCTCGTGTGCAACTTCGTCTGTGTCACTGTGTCGGTCGGTGGTATAGCGTTCGTGGCGGGGCAACATAGTCTCATCAGGGTCTGATTGTGGATCTGTACCCTGAGAGGGCAATGTGGTGGTCTGAGTCAAAGGAGCAGCATAGTACTCTGGCTGTGGCTGTGCATCAGTGCACTCCATGTCAGAATCTACTTGTAATGGGCATGGCCTGTTAAATGTTTCACTTTCTAAGCCAGGGACGGTATGTGTAAAGAGCTCCATGGAGTGACCCGTTGTGTCGACTGCTGCATCCTTCTCTCTTGTTGTAGTTTTTGCTGAGGAGGACAAGGAAGCGACTTGTCCCTGACCGTGAACATCCACAAGCGACGCGCTGCTTTTACATTTACCAGTTTCGGAAGAGGAGGCAAAAGAGCTAGAGGCTGAGTCTGCAATGTAAGCCAAAACTTGCTGTTGCTGCTCCGCCTTTAAAAGCGGTTTTCCTACTCCCAGAAAAGAGAGCGTTCGAGGCCTTGTGTAGCCTGACGACGAAACTGGCTCCACAGCTCCAGACTTAGGTGGAATATTTTTATCCCCACGACCACCTGATGCTCCACTACCACTACCATCATTACCAGCTGACAATGAACGCCCACGACGACCTCTTGCACCAGACTTCCTCATTGTTTTAAAATCTTAACCAAAGTAACTTTATTTGTTGCTGTCAAACAACTTACACGGTGAGCTATAACTTCAGTATGATTTCAATATCCCTTAACAGGTTGGTGAGACCACAAGGAAAATCAGGCACAATGTTACACACTCTGTTTTCTGTGGCACAAAATCACAGAGATGACACACACGCAGGACTGTCACTCAAGCACTAATGTCAATATTAATCTCCCACCTAATTTATTTTTTTTTTTCTCAGGGAGACTTTAGAAACCAAATAATATTAAAAAAAAAACAAAAAAAAAAAAGGCTTTCTATGGCCCACAATTAGAGAGAGAGAGGTGGCACACCCAGGAGTCAAGACTGGCGCACAAGCTGAAAGGGCAATATTACTCTCCCACTGTTTTTTTAAGTTTTTTTTTTTTTATTTTCAGGGAGACTTTAGAAACCAAATAATATTAAAAAAACCAAAAAAATAAATAGCCTTTCTATGGCCCACTGAATGAGAGAGAGAGAGGTGGCACACCCAGGAGTCAAGACTGGCACACAAGCTGAAAGGGCAATATTACTCTCCCACTGTTTTTTTTATGTATTTTTTGTATTTTAAGGGAGACTTTAGAAACCCAATAATATTTAAAAAAAAAAAAAAAAAAAGGCTTTCTATGGCCCACAATTAGAGAGAGAGAGGTGGCACACCCAGGAGTCAAGACTGGCGCACAAGCTGAAAGGGCAATATTACTCTCCCACTGTTTTTTTAAGTTTTTTTTTTATTTTCAGGGAGACTTTAGAAACCAAATAATATTAAAAAAACCAAAAAAATAAATAGCCTTTCTATGGCCCACTGAATGAGAGAGAGAGAGAGAGGTGGCACACCCAGGAGTCAAGACTGGCACACAAGCTGAAAGGGCAATATTACTCTCCCACTGTTTTTTTATGTATTTTTTGTTTTTTAAGGGAGACTTTAGAAACCCAATAATATTTAAAAAAAAAAAAAAAAAAAGGCTTTCTATGGCCCACAATTAGAGAGAGAGAGGTGGCACACCCAGGAGTCAAGACTGGCGCACAAGCTGAAAGGGCAATATTACTCTCCCACTGTTTTTTTAAGTTTTTTTTTTTTTCAGGGAGACTTTAGAAACCAAATAATATTAAAAAAACCAAAAAAATAAATAGCCTTTCTATGGCCCACTGAATGAGAGAGAGAGGTGGCACACCCAGGAGTCAAGACTGGCACACAAGCTGAAAGGGCAATATTACTCTCCCACTGTTTTTTTATGTATTTTTGTTTTTTAAGGGAGACTTTAGAAACCAAATAATATTAAAAACAAAACAAAAAAAAAAGGCTTTCTATGGCCCACAATTAGAGAGAGAGAGGTGGCACACCCAGGAGTCAAGACTGGCGCACAAGCTGAAAGGGCAATATTACTCTCCCACTGTTTTTTTAAGTTTTTTTTTTTTTCAGGGAGACTTTAGAAACCAAATAATATTAAAAAAACCAAAAAAATAAATAGCCTTTCTATGGCCCACTGAATGAGAGAGAGAGGTGGCACACCCAGGAGTCAAGACTGGCACACAAGCTGAAAGGGCAATATTACTCTCCCACTGTTTTTTTATGTATTTTTGTTTTTTAAGGGAGACTTTAGAAACCAAATAATATTAAAAACAAAACAAAAAAAAAAGGCTTTCTATGGCCCACAATTAGAGAGAGAGAGGTGGCACACCCAGGAGTCAAGACTGGCGCACAAGCTGAAAGGGCAATATTACTCTCCCACTGTTTTTTTAAGTTTTTTTTTTATTTTCAGGGAGACTTTAGAAACCAAATAAGATTAAAAAAACCAAAAAAATAAATAGCCTTTCTATGGCCCACTGAATGAGAGAGAGAGAGGTGGCACACCCAGGAGTCAAGACTGGCACACAAGCTGAAAGGGCAATATTACTCTCCCACTGTTTTTTTATGTATTTTTTGTTTTTTAAGGGAGACTTTAGAAACCCAATAATATTTAAAAAAAAAAAAAAAAAAGGCTTTCTATGGCTCACAATTAGAGAGAGAGAGGTGGCACACCCAGGAGTCAAGACTGGCGCACAAGCTGAAAGGGCAATATTACTCTCCCACTGTTTTTTTAAGTTTTTTTTTTATTTTCAGGGAGACTTTAGAAACCAAATAATATTAAAAAAACCAAAAAAATAAATAGCCTTTCTATGGCCCACTGAATGAGAGAGAGAGAGGTGGCACACCCAGGAGTCAAGACTGGCACACAAGCTGAAAGGGCAATATTACTCTCCCACTGTTTTTTTATGTATTTTTTGTTTTTTAAGGGAGACTTTAGAAACCCAATAATATTTAAAAAAAAAAAAAAAAAAAGGCTTTCTATGGCCCACAATTAGAGAGAGAGAGGTGGCACACCCAGGAGTCAAGACTGGCGCACAAGCTGAAAGGGCAATATTACTCTCCCACTGTTTTTTTAAGTTTTTTTTTTTTTTCAGGGAGACTTTAGAAACCAAATAATATTAAAAAAACCAAAAAAATAAATAGCCTTTCTATGGCCCACTGAATGAGAGAGAGGTGGCACACCCAGGAGTCAAGACTGGCACACAAGCTGAAAGGGCAATATTACTCTCCCACTGTTTTTTTATGTATTTTTTGTTTTTTAAGGGAGACTTTAGAAACCCAATAATATTTAAAAAAAAAAAAAAAAAAGGCTTTCTATGGCCCACTGAATAAGAGATAGCACACACAGCAGTGGCACACAAGCCCTGACTGAGGCCAATATTTTTCTACCACTGATTGATGTAGTGTTTTTGTGTTGAGGTAGAATTTAGAACACAAATCACGGAAAAAATAAATAGGCTTTCTATGGCCCACTCAGTGAGAGATGGCACACACAGGGATGGCACTGTAGCAGAAATGCCAATCTTAATCTCCCACAAAAAAAAAAAAAAAAAAAAACAGGGACTGTCCTACAATTACTATCTCCCTGCAGTAATCTAAGCCAGGTATGGCAGGCAGCAATAGGAGTGGACTGATGCACAAATTAAATAAAAAGTGTGGACAAACAAAAAAGATAGCTGTGCAGAAAGGAACAAGAGGATATGTGCTTTGAAAAAAGCAGTTGGTTTCCACAGTGGCGTACACACAGCAATACAGCTATCACGGAGCCTTCTAGGGCAGCCCAATGAGCTACAGCGCTGAGGAAAAAAAAAAAAAATAGCTTCCACTGTTCCTGCACACCGAAGGTGGTGTTGGACAGTGGAAATCGCTACAGCACAAGCGGTTTGGTGGTTAGTGGACCCTGCCTAACGCTCTCCCTGCTTCTGACGAAGCGGCAGCAACCTCTCCCTAAGCTCAGATCAGCAGCAGTAAGATGGCGGTCGGCGGGAACGCCCCTTTATAGCCCCTGTGACGCCGCAGACAGCAAGCCAATCACTGCAATGCCCTTCTCTAAGATGGTGGGGACCAGGATCTATGTCATCACGCTGCCCACACTCTGCGTCATTGAAACGCGACTTTGGCGCGAAAGTCGCGTACCGCATGGCCGACAAGCACAGGGGTCGGATCGGGTTTCATGAGACGCCGACTTAGCCAAAAGTCGGCGACTTTTGAAAATGATCGACCCGTTTCGCTCAACCCTACTGCTGAGATGTTATGGAGGCCCAGGATGCTTCAATAGCGACCTTAAGCTCATCCAGAGTGTTGGGTCTTGCGTCTCTCCACTTTCTCTTCACAATATCCCACAGATTCTCTATGGGGTTCAGGTCAGGAGAGTTGGCAGGCCAATTGAGCACAGTAATACCATGGTCAGTAAACCATTTACCAGTGGTTTTGGCACTGTGAGCAGGTGCCAGGTCGTGCTGAAAAATGAAATCTTCATCTCCATAAAGCATTTCACCGATGGAAGCATGAAGTGCTCCAAAATCTCCTGATAGCTAGCTGCATTGACCCTGCCCTTGATGAAACACAGTGGACCAACACCAGCAGCTGACATGGCACCCCACACCATCACTGACTGTGGGTACTTGACACTGGACTTCAGGCATTTTGGCATTTCCTTCTCCCCAGTCTTCCTCCAGACTCTGGCACCTTGATTTCCGAATGACATGCAAAATTTGCTTTCATCAGAAAAAAGTACTTGGGACCACTTAGCAACAGTCCAGTGCTGCTTCTCTGTAGCCCAGGTCAGGCGCTTCTGCCGCTGTTTATGGTTCAAAAGTGGCTTTACCTGGGGAATGCGGCACCTGTAGCCCATTTCCTTCCACACCAGACTCAGTCCACTGCTTCCTCAGGTTCCCCAAGGTTTGTAATCGGTCCTTCTCCACAATCTTCCTCAGGGTCCGGTCACCTCTTCTCGTTGTACAGCGTTTTCTGCCACATTGTTTCCTTCCAACAGACTTACCATTGAGGTGCCTTGATACAGCACTCTGGGAACAGCCTATTTGTTGAGAAATTTCTTTCTGGGTCTTACCCTCTTGCTTGAGGGTGTCAATGATGGCCTTCTTGACATCTGTCAGCTCGCTAGTCTTACCCATGATGGGGGTTTTGAGTAATGAACCAGGCAGGGAGTTTTTATAAGCCTCAGGTATCTTTTGCATGTGTTTAGAGTTAATTAGTTGATTCAGAAGATTAGGGTAATAGGTCATTTAGAGAACCTTTTCTTGATATGCTAATTTATTGAGACAGGTTTTTTGGGTTATCAGGAGTTGTATGCCAAAATCATCAGTATTAAAACAATAAAAGACCTGACAAATTTCAGTTGGTGGATAATGAATCTATAATATATAAAAGTTTAATTGTAATCATTACATGATGGTAAATAATGAAATTTAACACTATATGCTAATTTTTTGAGAAGGACCTGTAGATGTCAGTGACAAATGCAATTAGTACAGTGTGTGTGCAAATTACTGGACATGTATTTCATTAATAAAAGATTATTTTACGGAATAAAAGGTCGTGGGCTCCCATGCAATTTTTGCAACCAGCAGAAGGAAAGCAAAAGACTGGGGGAAGATGTTTATAGCCTGAGAAGGGTGTAATATCCATGGAGCTTCCCAGGCTATTAATATCAGCTCACAACTGTATACTTAGCCTTTACTGGCTATTAAAATGGGGGACCCCCAAAAATGACGTCGGGTCACCCCATAATTAATAACCAGCAAAGGCTATGCAGACAGCTGTGTGCTGATATTAATTGCTCATGTTAAAATCGCATTGCAGTCAGATTGCAATAGCAATGCACTCGGATGTAAATTGAATGCTAGGTGTGAAAATCGCATTGTACTTGCATCGTACTCGCATGACACTCGCATGGCACTCGTCCGTTTTTTCGGTCCAGATATCCAAACTTTTTTTTTCTACTTTTTTGCTGCTCTCAGAAAGGGCAGCAGAAACAGGTGACAGATTTAAGTGTATTTCAAATGTAAAAGTTTTAAAGGGACTCTGTCACCAGGTTTTTTGTAATCTGAGAGCACAATAATGTAGGAGCAGAGACCCTGATTACAGTGATGTGTTACTTACAGGATTGTGTTTTGCTAATACACTCAGTGTTTTATGAGCAGGAAATTATCAATACAAGACATCTGGCCTCATGCCTCATGGTCCTACCATGTCCCCACCACTGATTAGCAGATTTCTGTCGACTCAACATGCAATATAAACAAAAAGCTAATCAGTGGTGTGGACGGGGAAATACAAAGCTTAACTGAGTTCTGCTTGATCTGCAGCAGAGAAAACCATGACTCCATCATTGTTGGTTTTGGTGGAAAATATTATTTGAGTACGACCAGTTTATGCTTCCTAATGGCGCAATTAAATTTTGCCTTTGAAATACTAAATATTATTTGATTACTCATTTCCTTCCAAAAGCTAAAACTATTTTTTTTTTATAAAGGGATCATCCAGGGTTTATGTACATTTTCTCATGAGGATAAGTTATTATAGACAATTAGTTGCTAACTACCTGCCTGTTCTGCCTGGTGACGATCTCTGCCGGCTCAAAGACGTAATGTACCGCTCCTGCCAGCAATTCTGCAGCTTCCACTGACATCACAGCGTTAGAGCAGCTTCTTCTTTTTTTATGGTGTGCTCTGTTATGGGATGTCTCTGCTGATGTCATGCTGATCGTCATGACTCCTCGCTGTCTAACTGCTGAGTTGGCTGTCAATCAGTATGACTTCGGCAGTTATGCCCTGTCGACAGAGCAGCTCAGAAGAGGAAGAGCTGCTCTGTTGACATGAAGTCATAGGAAACAGCAGAATCACCGGTAGGAGCAGTCAGTGACCGGTCTGAGCTGGCAGAGATTGGTATCGGGCACAACAGGCAGGCAGTTAGCAACTATCTGCCAGTAAGAACTTAGCTCCATAAGAAAAAATTACAAATCTCCGTATAAATACAGTAACATTGTGATGTAAGGTCTTGTTTTTGCATTTTAAAATGATTTTAATACATGTTGTTCAGCACAAATAACAGTATTTTACATAATGATCTTTTGTAATAAAGTGCAAACAGGAAGTTTTTTTCCAATGAAGAAAAGTAACTAGTAGATAAGATATTGGTCATATAAGCAGAACCAAGAGTCTTTGTGTTTTTTTCCTGAAGAAGACATAGGATTACTTTGAAACGTGTAGAAGACAAACCGCATCACTACCACTTTTGTCAGACTGAATTCTTGATTGGATCTATACCAGTTATGCAGGAGATTCATGTAACTTCACTAACCTATTTTTGTACATTGACTCAACTATTTGTTTGTACAAGCTAAAATCATGGACGTACTGAATATGTGCAGTATATATGTTTCTTCGTGTTTAAAGCGATTGTTTGGCTATTCACTCTGGTGGTCACTGTCCCACCACTTTCTGCTCTTATTTTATTCCTGTTGCTCCCTCGAGTTCCTTTTTTTTTCTATAAATCCAGAGATATGGACTTTTTTATTTAGTGCTACTTTTTGTGATCTTTACCAAAAGACCATAGTACACAGGGAACGTATTTAGAGTGGCCTTGAGACACAAACTCAGAGAAACCCGCGAGCACCACCCACTTGTAAAGACCATCAAAATTGGCACAATATAAAAATTCTGTAAAATTGTGTTCGGAGGTGGTCAAACATTTAATCATCAGTAGAGATGAGCAGATCCCTTTCATAATCCCGCTTTATGATCCCAGTCAGTGCCGTAGACAGGAGCTGCACAGATTTCCTGAGCTCCTGGGTTCCCCCGCGGGACATTTGATTCCACAGCCTGACGTGACGTCATCTGTATGGTGTACCAGTGACGTCTCACCAGCACGACAAATCATAAGCTGAGCCTGGCTTCCCGAAAAGAAAAAGGAAGGAAATTTGTGCAGCTCCTGTCCACAGCCAGAGAGCGCTGATCTGGACCGTGCACCGGTATGGGGCTGATACGCTCATCTCTAATCACCACCTCCTACTTATTAAATGTCAGAAAGACGGCAAACTATGAAAATATTTTTCTAGAAAATAACACACTTGTAGGAAAATCATTATCGCAATAAATGGGATTCAGGAGGATAGAAAACTGCTAAACCATTTTCCTGTCCATTGTTCGTAGTTTCAGCCCATTTCTCCTGGACATGCTTCATACTTTAATATCGCTATTTATAGGTGTTTTATGTGTATGTCGCCCGCAGTCAGGATACATAACAAAGGCGTAATTGTAAACAGGTCCCAAAAAGCAAATACATGTGTGCAACACATCACAATAAAACTGCCCACATTTCAAGTGGTAACAATTTATTCTGACTCGCAGTTTGCCCTGATTTATCCTTCTGTCATACAAACAATACAAAACATGAAACCAAACTTTGCTACATAAAGAAACATAAAGAAACATGAGCCCAACTCCTCGTCTCTCCCATCACCATAAGCTAAAGGTAAGGGGGCTTAAAGGGCCACTGTCACCCCCTCCAGCCGTTCTAAACTAAAAGAGCCACCTTGTGCAGCAGTAATGCTGCAGTCTAACAAGGTGACTCTTTTAGTTTTTGATTCAGTTATTACCTCAATAAAGCATTTTAAAAATTGGCCACAAATACCAGATTTTGTACCTGGAGGCGGTACGAATCGTCCTCTATGAATCTCCCAACTGCCATCACTCTTCTCTTCTGCGGCGCTGGTCGCCGCCCCCTGAGCGCTGTTTCTTCTTAAATCCGGCGCCTGCGCTGTGCGTGCCTGCCTGGGGCCTGCACAGTCTTCATTGTCAGTCACAGCTCAGATGCAGGGTGCCTGACTGCGCCTGTGCGGGCAGTGTGGCCACCCTGTTGCTGAATCCCCGCCCCGCACTGTGTTATTCATTATGCACAGTGCGGGGCTGGGGTTCCTGGGCATGCGCAGTGCGCTGTTTAGACGCTCCCCAGCTCAGACGCTCCCCAGCTCAGACGCTCCCCCAGCTCAGACGCTCCCCCAGCTCAGATGCTCCCCAGCTCAGACGCTCCTCCAGCTCCCCCGCCTTCCCAGGAACCCCAGCCCCGCACTGTGCATAATGAATAACACAGTGCGGGGCGGGGATTCAGCAACAGGGTGGCCACACTGCCCGCACAGGCGCAGTCAGGCACCCTGCATCTGAGCTGTGTCTGACAATGAAGACTGCGCAGGCCCCAGGCAGGCACGCACAGCGCAGGCGCCGGATTTAAGAAGAAACAGCGCTCAGGGGGCGGCGACCAGCGCCGCAGAAGAGAAGAGTGACGGCAGTTGGGAGATTCATAGAGGACGATTCGGACCGCCTCCAGGTACAAAATCTGGTATTTGTGGCCAATTTTTAAAACGCTTTATTGAGGTAATAACTGAATCAAAAACTAAAAGAGCCACCTTGTTAGACTGCAGCATTACTGCTGCAAAAGGTGGCTCTTTTAGTTTAGAACGGCTGGAGGGGGTGACAGTGGCCCTTTAAAGGTTTAGATCAACTTTTTAACATATACATAATTTTTTAAGAATTTTTGATCTATTTTTTTAATGCCTTTGATTATTTGATTTGTTTTTTACATATCGGTATTTTTTAAAATAAGCCTAAAATCTTCATCTTGTTCATCAGTTTTCATTCTGGCCACCGTGAATTATAATAGTCTGACTTTTTCTTTCCTATAGAGATCACTTCCAGCAGTTATACTGCATAATAATTAAGAAAGGATTATAATATTACACCTCTTTGTAAATGTAGTGGAGAAACTAGGGAAATAGGATGATACCCGTGGTTATTTCCTGAGGGTGAGGTTGGAATACCTCGAAACACGTAGCTCCACACCACAGGATAAACAAATATTTTATGTTATTGATTCTCCATTATCCTTTGAGGGATATTGGCAGCAGCACAGGAGATCCGTCCATCTCCTTCTATCAACCTCTTTATAAATAACACAGGATCCATTACTCACTAGGTAGTTATGCCTATGATATCACCTGCAAATCTGCATACTTTAGTGTTCAAGCCATTTACCATATCATTACCAAACATTTTTATCATGGCCTAGAACTGATCCCTGTGATATTCCACTGTGATAAGGGCAGGGTCTGACACTCCGTTGTTGGCGTTTGGAGGTCCCGAGTCATTAAGAATGACATTTTGTATGCCAGCCTTGAAGAAGGGAGAGCCGGAGTCAGATGTGCCAAATTTTTTAAGAAGAGTGTGCACTTATCAAAAAGTTGGCAGAGCTATTTGGGACTTTCGTGAAATCCCTCAAGTTGTAAAAATTTTGCACAATTTTGAATTGAGCAAAAATTTTATGGCCCTTCAAGCAGTTTTACGTCATAATTTTGGCGAAATCTGATTGATGAATCGGGGCCTAGGTGTGTGATTACTCTATATATTGTAAATTCATGAGTGCACTCAATGCATGGCACCACGTATAAAGGTAATCCGGCAAGCACTGTTTATGGGGCAGACAGTGGGGAAACTGTCTTGTCGAGTGTTCAATAAGATACTGGAGCATTTAAACCATTGGCATGTGTATGCCCTACTAGAGATTACGGAGTTGTTGAGGCAAATTATATCCATGCAGCTAATGGTAGCTTCACTAGGGTCTGTGCCCTAATGCAAAGTTAGGATGAAGTAAATGATAAAGCATTGACCTAATAACTTTTAAAGGGGTTTCCATTACTTAGGAAAACCCTTCTCAATGACTAAACTCCCCCTTGTAAAATAAAAACAGCCTATACTCACCTCCGATGCAGCACCATTTCAGTGATGTTGGCGCCTAGTTTCCCGTGGCTTGTGTGACATCATTATGTCACATAAACCATACAGCTAATTAGTGGCTGCTAATTGTCCACTTCACTCTCACTTTCTTTGGACGAAACTGACATCTGGAAGAATCGAGAGCCATTTTTCAACAGGACAACCCCAGGTTGCATGCAGCTGATTCTCTTGTGAACAGCCTGCATGGCCTAAACATGCTACCAAGTCCTGCAGTGTTTCCGCACTTGTCTTCCTTCACGCACACCTGAGACATCATTTGTCAGCAATTGCAAAGGGAGCTGCCAGCAGCGGATCTTGATGATTTGCTGCCCAAGTGCATTCAGCGTGGCAGAACATTCCTGACAACCATTAATAGCCTCATTGATAGCAGCTGAGGTGTGTAAGTGCAGGATTTCTGTATGTGACGCTCATATTTGATCCTGAATAAATTGAGATGTTTTTAAAATGTAGTTTCCATTTTTCTTCATCTACATATACTGTATTAACATGTTTCCATCCTGTGATTTCTACAATTGCACAACTTTTCCTTCTTGGTGCTGAAAATTTCTATGTTGAGGACTGTATAATTTCTAGAGTTTAGGAAGAAAAAAAAGTGTAAAGTGGAATCATATAAGAGGTCACACGAGGATACAACCTTAATCCTTCCCTCTCAGTCACGTTACCCACTCATTATGGACACATCATAGGGAAGTTCAGCGAGACGTTAAGTGAGGGGTTAATTATAGCATGCCCACATGTATATTTAAACCATTAGAAGTGGGAACTGAAATTACATTGTCTGGAGACATTTACCTAAAATATCCAATTATAAACTGGACCAAAAACACATTTTTTTTTGTTGGTGTTAAGTCACTTAATCCAATCTTGGTCAATTATCTGCGCCCAGGGATGACTGTGTGTGAACATTGGCCAAGAGTACACAAGATGACACATTGTGATTCCCGACATGTGCTAACATCTGCCCTGATAACACTGATAGTCTGTTATTCTGCGCCTTGAGAACTGGCAGCGTGTCAGAGAGTTCACGTGAGGAAAACTTTAACAAATTCCGTAACTTTATTTGCACAGACTGTTGAAGTAGGCTTTTTTGGCAGGACTGTGTGATCATCATCAGTGCCTACGCTCATCTGTATACATCAGTGCAATCACCCATGTCATCCTATGAGTCACACACATACCGTAATCTCTGTACTTTCTACATGGGTGAAAATGATGTATGCCCCAACCTGCCAGAATCAGACTAAACACAGCTACAAAATATATAAAACCTTTACACATACACCAGCTTTTATTTCTTTCTGGCTATAGCAAAGGTTATTGATTGTATAATTGTAACTTTATACTTTCTATATCAATTTCTTGTGATTTTCAATATGTTTGCTTGTGGTCGGGCTCCATTCATCATTGCATTTGCACCTTTTTTGTTTATTTTTTGCCTGTTTTTCATTTGCCTCCTTATTCATCTTTCAATTTGCGTCTTACTTAAAGTCTGTTTTATAACACTGATCAACACAAAAAATCATCAGCAAAGGTAATATGTCTGTTTTATGGAGTTTGATGTGCTGATTCCAAAAATATGCTTAGTTTTGCTCTATCACATAAAGTTTTTGAGATAGAAGTATTTTTGTTATTACGTTATCTCTGCATTTTCAATGTATGTGGTTTTTCCTATGTTATTCCCATTTCTTTGCTTGTCTTACTTAATTGTGAATTTTCTTACAGGGACAACATCAGTAAAGGTTTTAGTGAGTTTTATGGGAAGGAGTATTGACAGTGCAGTCAACCAATGACTGCTTCTTAGAAAGTCACTTGTTATGGGGAGGAGCTAACTGTTATTAGGCGGTAAGAATTGAGTCAGTCAGAAAAGGATGGTGATGGCAGCAAGGACTGGTATGTGAACTCTGACAGGAGACAGGCCTCTATTGGTATCTGAGCCCTGCCACAGGGAGATAGAAGGGAAGGCAGTGGACAGCCGCCATTGGGAGAGGATTTTCACTGCATTTCTGGGAGTGCAAGTCACCTCAGAGGGAAGAAAACAGCTCAGCTACTGAGGTGTAACTGAGTGAGGGTCTCCACAGAGAAAGAACCTGAAAGAAGCCAATATCACACTGAGAAACTGCCTGTCCGCAAAGTGTACATCTGTAAGGAATAGGCTGACCCATTTACCTCACAACTGTATATAGTTATCTACCAGATTACCTCCAGTAAAATCAGTTCTAAATACAAGCTGCCTCTGTCATCTCTGGGGAAATATCTATCTACAAATAGTCGGTTGACTCATCGCATTTTTTTTTAGTTTGTCACCACCATTGAACTGAACTTACTCTACTGTTTGGTCTGATTTAACCCCTTTCTGACCTCGGACGGGATAGTACGTCCGAGGTCAGAAGCCCTTCTTTGATGCAGGCTCCGGCGGTGAGCCCGCATCAAAGCCGGGACATGTCAGCTGTTTTGAACAGCTGACATGTGCCCGCAATAGGCGCGGGCAGAATCGCGATCTGCCCTCACCTATTAACTAGTTAAATGCTGCTGTCAAACGCAGACAGCGGCATTTAACTACCGCATCCGGCCGGGCGGCCGGAAATGACGGCATCGCCGACCCCCGTCACATGATCGGAGGTCGGCGATGCTTCAGTATTGTAACCATAGAGGTCCTTGAGACTGCTATGGTTACAGATCCCCGGCAGCTGTGAGCGCCACCCTGTGGTCGGCGCTCACAGCACACCTGATTTTCTGCTACATAGCAGCGAACAGCAGATCGCTGCTATGTAGCAGAGCCTGCTTCTAGCCTCCCATGGAGGCTATTGAAGCATGGCAAAAGTAAAAAAAAAAGTTAAACAAATGTGAAAAAAATAAAAAAATATAAAAGTTTAAATCACCCCCCTTTCGCCCCAATCAAAATAAATCAATAAAAAAAAATCAAACCTACACATATTTGGTATCGCCGCGTTCAGAATCGCCCGATCTATCAATAAAAAAAAGCATCAACCTGATCGCTAAACAGCGTAGCGAGAAAAAAATTCAAAACGCCAGAATTACGTTTTTTTTTTTGGTCACCACGACATTGCATTAAAATGCAATATCGGGCGATCAGAAGAACGTATCTGCACCAAAATGCTATCATTAAAAACGCCAGCTCTGCACTCAGAAAATAAGCCCTCAACAGATCATGAAAAATGGAGACGCTACGAGTATCGGAAAATGGCGCAATTTTTTTTTTTTTAGCAAAGTTTGGAATTTTTTTTCACCACTTAGGTAAAAAATAACCTAGTCATGTTAGGTGTCTATGAACTCGTAGTGACCTGGAGAATCATAATGGCAGGTCAGTTTTAGCATTTAGTGAACCTAGCAAAAAAGCCAAACAAAAAACTAGTGTGGGACTGCACTTTTTTTGCAATTTCACCGCACTTGGATTTTTTTTCCCGTTTTCTAGTACACGACATGCTAAAACCAATGATGTGGTACAAAAGTACAACTTGTTTTGCAAAAAATAAGCCCTCACATGGCCATATTGACGGAAAAATAAAAAAGTTATGGCTCTGGGAAGGAGGGGAGCGAAAAACGAACACGGAAAAATGAAAAATCCCAAGGCCATGAAGGGGTTAAAGGAGAAAAATGCCCAGACAGTGTATCAATCATCCGAACAGATTCTGCTATGTGTGTGGTTCTTTTACACCAAAAGGCCAAGTACATTCAACCAATCATGATATTAAAAAGATGTACCAGATGTAATTTAAGTGTCCACTTTGTGATCAAGACAAAAGCTGGGCCCCTTATGTGATATGCTCAAGTTGTTCAAATGGTCTTCGTGACTGGCTGTTCCAATGATTTGGAGAGAACCCAAAAATCATTGTAATCATTGCTACTTTTGTTTTGTGCTTTTGGGCTTTTCTACAAAGAACAAACATAAGATTAATTACTCTGAACTTGAATCTGCGATTAGGCCAGTTCCTGTACCTCCATTGTCTGGATTGGATGAAAATGAAGTAGAATATGAACACTATGGAGCTGAAGCTACTGGCGAAGACATGGAGACCTCAAGTCAAGATGAGTATTTGCAGTACAGTTTATTCTCCAGTGTGTGGAGAAGTATCGCTATGACTATACTGAACCAAATAAAGCATGTTTCGTTAAAAAAAGTGAAACCGCGAAACTACTCTAAAATTATACATTTACTTAGCGGCAAGACATTTATTACAAATGTTAGTTTTGTGATGATTGAGCCGCCTGTGAACAATGTTGCAAAATTTTGCGTATGTTACAATCACACCAAAGGGAATTATTCCTAGGGGTGAGACCTAAAAATTTGCACTAAATATTTTTGGCTGTCACCCTAGGGTGCATGTAAATATAATGAACTGAGGAGCAGGAGGTGCACAGTGGTGCGGCGTTGAGGACACAGGAGAGTGACTGGTAATGAATTGGAAGAAAGACCACCATGGCTACTTTATAGATTTATTAGGATGGGGAAAAGTGGCAATTTAATAAAGTTAGCAGGTGACACTGTCTTGAGTTATTAATTTACATTTGTAATGGTGGGTTACAAAATAGCTATTTATATATTAATGGTGGGTACATGTCTGTATTCAGCAACGTAGTGCGGGGGTATTTCTTATTCAGAAAGCAAATGTGCACATTATAACATTAATATAAAGTGAATCCCAATTAGGTGGATTAGATGGTGGTTCCAGACAGGTAGATTTTTTTATATTTAAATTGGAACTGTACTTGCAAAAAAGTTTACATATAACATCTATGTCATGAATAGTGTTGAGCGATACCGTCCGATACTTGAAAGTATCGGTATCGGATAGTATCGGCCGATACCCGAAAAGTATCGGATATCGCTGATACCGATACCCGATACCAATACAAGTCAATGGGACACCAAGTATCGGAAGGTATCCTGTATGGTTCCCAGGGTCTGAAGGAGAGGAAACTCTCCTTCAGGCCCTGGGATCCATATTAATGTGTAAAATAAAGAATAAAAATAAAAAATATTGATATACTCACCTCTCCGACGCAGCCTGGACCTTACCGATGTAACCGGCAGCTTCCGTTCCTAAGAATGAGCGCTTGAAAGACCTTAGATGATGTCGCAGCCTGTGATTGGTCGCGTGAGCGGTCACGTGACCGCCACGCGATCAATCACAGGCCGCGACGTCATCTAAGGTCTTTCAAGCGCTCATTCTTAGGAACGGAAGCTGCCGGTTACATCGGTAAGGTCCAGGCTGCGTCGGAGAGGTAAGTATATCAATATTTTTTACTTTTATTCTTTATTTTACACATTAATATCGATCCCGATACCGATTCCCGATATCACAAAAGTATCGGATCTCGGTATCGGAATTCCGATACCGCAAATATCGGCCGATACCCGATACTTGCGGTATCGGAATGCTCAACACTAATCATGAACCCATATATATTAGACTATAACATCCCATATAGAGATGGGTGAACCCAAATGGTAAAGTTTGAGCTCCATACTGAACACCTCGTGTCCGTGCATGGACCCTGAACATGGAATTCTACCTGAAGTCCATGTTACTTTTCGGGTTTGGCAGTCTAAACATCCGTAGTTTTCCACGCTGCCATCTGTGTAACAGCGAGAGAAACACTGACTCTGATCGGTGGTAAGTTCGTTATCGCTGGTCAGAGCACTGTGGTTCCCAAGCTGTCACACAGATGACAGCGTGTGAGCCAGCAGCTCTAAACAGCTGTAAAAAGATCATCACCGGTCACAGGCAGTGGCTGATGAGAGTATTACGCTCAACATCCCACACCTGTTCTTGCTGACAGCAGCAAGAGCAGGCTTTGCTGATGAGAGTATTCACCAGTCAGTGTCTGTGCAATAAATAAATAAATTAAAAAATTGCGTGGGGTCTCTTCTATTCTTGGTAACCATTGAAGGCAAAACTGACAGCTGCGGGCTGCAGCACCCAGCTGTCAGCTTTACCATGGCTGGTTATCAAGAATAGATGGGTCCCAAGCCATTTTTTTTAAATTATTTAAAACAATTAAAAAAAACAGCATGGAATCACCCACATTTTTGTCAGCAAGCCAGGTGAAAGCAAACAGCTGGGGGCTGGTGTTTTCTGACTGGGAAGGACGTGTATATTGGCCCTTCCCAGCCTAAAAATAGCAGCCCACAGCCGCCCCAGAAAAGGCACATCTATTAGATGCGCCAATTCTGGTGCTTTGCCCTGCTCTTCCCACTTTCCCTGGTTCAGTGGCCACTGGGGTAATATTTGTGGGGGTGATGTCAGCTGACATCAAGCCCACAGGTTAATAATGGAGAAGCACGTATAATACACCCAAATTAGTAACCTCATAGTCATATTGTGAAAAATAGACAACTGAGAATAAAGTCCTTTAATTGAAAAAAAGACACAGACTACTTTATTTGAAATAAACACTCTCCACCCTCTTTTACCCATTTATTACTGTAAAATAAAAAATAATAAACCACCATATTCCTCACCTGTCTGACGATAAGCCATATCTGTCCTATGATGTGCTCCAACTCTGCTACATCTGGATTTTATGGCTGAGCAGTGGCATGATGCAACTGCTTAGCCCTGAATCCAGGAAACCCAGAACTCATCGTACGACAGATATGGATGATTTTCTTGTCAGACAGGTGAGGGATCTGTTTGTTTTTTTTATTTTTCATTTTTGTAAAGAAATAGGTAAAAGAAGGTCAGGGAGTTTTATTTAAAATAAAGGACTTTGTTCTGGCTGTGTCTTTATTACAATCTGACTATGAGGTTAGTAATGGGGGCATTTTCTAGATGCCTCTCCATTAC
This sequence comes from Ranitomeya variabilis, assembly GCF_051348905.1. NCBI lineage: Eukaryota > Metazoa > Chordata > Amphibia > Anura > Dendrobatidae > Ranitomeya > Ranitomeya variabilis. The sequence continues at coordinate 695,417,562 of NC_135234.1, read as the reverse complement.
TAATCCCTGGGCTTAATGTCATTAGCCATAAAACAACTGACATCAACCCCAATCCTATTACCACACTTGCCACCACACCAGGCCAAGTGGAAAGAGCGAGGCTAAAACTCAGGTTTGGTGCATCTCATGGATGCGCCATTTCTGGGATGATTGAGAGCTGATGTTCTTAGTCTGGTAGGGGGCCAATAGTTATGACCCTTTCATAGGCTATTAATATCAGCCTACAGCTGTCTGTTTAGCCTTTAGCTGTGAGCTGATATTAACAGCCTGGAAAACTTTATGGATATTGGCCCGTTCCCAGAATATTAACATCATCAGCTGCCAGCCATCGGTTTTCCCTCAGCTGTTGATTAAAAATAGGGGAAATCCCACATATTTTTTTCTATTGATTTTTTATATTATTAAATAAAAAAAAATGTTATGGTCCCCCCTATTTTTTAATAACAAGCTAAGGGAAAGCAGACAGCTGACGGCTGCCCTGAGGCAATGACAGGCTGTCCTCGGTGAAAGGATTATTGTCTGTGTCCTCACTAGCCCCCCATGCACGCTCCAGTGATGCCCATGAGCTGCTCTGAGAGCCATCCTGCTGTGAACTAGATATTATTACTACTCCTCATCCTTCTTATTCCCCAAAACTGTCAACAGGCTGTACACTTGTGTTGACAACAGGCCTGATAACATTGAAAACGGTCCCTGTTCCTACTGTTCCTTTTCCTGCTCTCCCACTTCCTCATGCATTAATGCCTGTAGTGCTGTTTCCAGCAAACAATTGGTGTCGTAACGCTGATGATGGTGTCATCAGCGCTGGTCATATTGCTGGAATAGTCAAAGCACCGCAACACAGAATAGATGTCCCACATGAAGGCCCAGTCATTAGTGGTGAAGTGTGGTTGTTCTGCAGAACGACTCATCCATGTGTGATGCAGCTGAAATTGCCTGCTTCTGCTCACACAGCCTTTCCAGCACATGCAGAGTGGCGGTGGCATATGAGGCAGTGAGCAGGAAGAGAGAAGTGATGCTGCAACACAGACTGGCGAGCAGCAGCAGGGTGACAATGCTGAAAGTGTGCACAACCTGCCCGCACTTTCACCAGCAGATCAGACATATCTGGGTATTTTTTAGGAAACTCTGCACTACCCAATTAATAACACGCGCCAGACAGTCCACATCTCCTGTGTGGTGTGGGATCTGTCTTCCATATACCTCAGTTTCAGAACTGCATTCTGTCATTTGCCCTTGGCTGGGCTCAAATTGGTGGTGCAGGTCTTACTGTGAGCAGATGATGAGGTGATGGAGGAAGCAGCAACCTGGCCAAAGGAATGTCCAGCAATCATCGATGGTGGTAGGACATCCTCTAGAACATCTTCTGCCTCTGGCACCTCTAACCACCGCTACATTTATCCAGTGGGCAGTTAGTTAGATGTAATCTCCCTGGCAGTGCTTACTGGTCCACATATCAGTGGACTTGCCACTGATGGCGTTGTGTAATGCACAGTTGATTTTGTCCACTACATGTGTGTGCAGTGCAGGTATGGCCCACCTGGAAAAGTAGTAGCAGATGGGATCATCATACTGTGGGACAACCACAGCCATCAGATTTTTTAAACTGTCCTTCAACCACCAGTAATTTTGAAATGCTGTAATTGAGGAGCATGACTGGTGGTTGATGAGGGGCAAATTTAGTCTTTCTCTCCAGGGTTTGGCAGATGGAAAGCTGAACAGTTCCATGGGATGGTGTGGAGATACTCGGTGACACTGGTGATACAGCCTTTCACCAAGCCTTATTAGGCACTAATTTTAATTTTAAACTTTATTAGGTGCCGGTTTAAAGTCCATGTTTGGAACCAAACACAACACAGGTGTCTGGTACGGACCGTGAACATTAGCATTCTGGTGTGCCAATCTGTGTATTTATTGACTAAATGACAAAAAATGAAAAAAACTGTGTGCAGTTCCCCGTAATTTTCAAAGACTGCAGAGGGAAAGCTGATGGCTGGGGGCTGATGTAATATTCTGGTAACATGCAAATAGCCCTAAAGGTTCCCAGGCTATTAATGTCAGCTCTCAGCTGTTTGCCTAGCCTTAACTGGTTGTTACTGGTTCTTATTTGGGAGACTCCCCCCAAAAATTACTTGAGGTCCCCCTATATTCAATAACCAGCAAAAGCTAAACAGACAGCTGTGGACTGATATTAATAGCGTAAGAAAGGACCATGGATTTTGGCTCCTTCCCAGACCAATGACACCAGCCCTCAGCCACCCCAGAAATGGCGTATCCATTAGATATACCAAATCTGGCCCTTAGACTCACTCTTCCCACTTGCCCTTTTGCAGTGACAAGTGAGGTAATCGGGTTGGGGTTGATGTCAGTTGTTTTATGGCCTCAGACATTAAGCCCAGGGGTTAGAAATGGTGAGGCATCAATAAACCACCCCATTACTAATCACATAGTCATGAAGTAAAAGATACACAACCAGAATAAAGTTCTTTAATTGAAAGACACAGACTCCTTTATTTGAAATAGACACACCCCACCCTCTTTTAACCATTTATTACTGTAAAATAAAAAATAATAATCCACCATATTCCTCACCTGTCCACCGATAATACATGTCTTTCCCACGATGAGTTCCAACTCTGCTACTTCTGGATTGCATGGCTGAGCGGTGGCATGATGCGAGCACTCAGACATCAATCCAGGAGACAATGAGCTGAGTACAGTTTCAGTGACTTGCGGTGACATCATTGAGGTAACGTGTCACACATATAAAAGGTCTGAAGTGGAAGGCAAATATCTGGAATAAAAACGCATCTTAAGTAATACAGCTAAAATAAAACACATAGACGGTATTAATATGGAGACAACACAATAATAAAGATAAATAGGATGAGAAAACACCTGGATAGAAATGTTCACCGCACAACTTCAATGTCTAACACAAGATGGCAGTCTTTAACAAATGCAAAAAACCCCCCAAAACATAAATGTGTGCTATGAAAGACAAATAGTGCAATAAATGGAGTAACAATATAAAATCAAAGGATATAAGGAACTAATTGACACCACAAAGGTGTAGAGTCCCCAAAAAAAGAAGAGAATATTTCTTAAAGCAGGGACAAGTATTATCACACTTACAGAGTCAAAGTACTATAGGGTACAATAACAGGAAGTTAGGGACTCACCCGACATGAAACGCTTTCATCTGAAAACTTTCTTCCGGACTTATATCCCTTGGCTTTAATTTTATTACTATATTGGGGTATAGTTTTGTTTTTAAAGAAGCATTCACATCAAAGTTTAATTGTATTAATATATTGCAGTCATCATATTATATAGCACTGTGTACTTACAATTGCTCGTTCTGCCTTTCTAACCAGCTGATTCTCTTTACTCTGTGTAGAAACAGGAAGTCTCTTTTCCCTGCATGAGTCATCTCTCTTCAACTCCTGAGCCAGCTGCTCCACTCCTTTCACCTGAAAATCTTCTTCCAGACTTATATCCCTTGGCTTTAATTGTATTACTATATTGGTGTATTGTTTTGTCCTTAAAGAAACACATCAAAGTTTTTATCTTAATACCGGTATATTGTAGTCATCAAATTATATAGCACTGTGTCCTTAGACTTTCTCATTTTGCCTTTCTACCCAGCTAATTCTTCTATTTTCTCTGCTCTATGTAAAAACAGGAAGTCTCTTTTCCCTGCATGAGTCATCTCTCTTCAACTCCTGAGCCAGCTGCTCCACTCATCCCCCTGCAATGGACTTTCCAGTGATGACTCATGCAGGGAAAAGTTACTTATTATTACTAAAGTATTGTTACCCCTTAATTCAATGGCTGTGTGAGCGAATGTGAATATTGATATATAACCCCTATAGAATTAAGCCCATAGAATTGCATTCATTGCAGCTTTTTCACACTTACATCTAATATATCTATTTTTGCGTGCACTTCTCCATCTTACAAAAATTCTTTTTTTTCATTGCAGAGTCTGTTGAGGGCTGTGATTTGACCTTGATGTCATCAGTATAACACATTGGGTTACTCGTTACTGTCAAGCTGCTCACTGTAATTTCTAAAGTACACAGAAAATGAAAGAAATTGTTTCTTGTACAGTTGATTTTTAATGCCTTTATTTGTTAAATGGGAGAACAGTTTCTGGCATACAGTTCTCTAATTTACATACTCCAGAATTAATTACGATAAAATATTTAGAGGAGATATTATTCTGGTTCTTAATATTCATGATTAATGTGAACAATTTCCCATCGCATAAAGGAAATAATTGCCAGCTGGATAACACATTCTCCTAACTATCTCCCTGCAGCCGTGGACTCCAAGAGGTTTCAAAGACAAATGAAGAAGAAAAACAAGGACCCAATGTTACACAAATATATGAAGTAGTTAAGTATATGGAGCAGCATGGACTGACCTACTATGTGCACTTACTAATCTAAGCTGTGGTTACTGACATAGAACACAGATTTACCGTGTGTTATTTTACCAGCCTGTAGTAATGAATGGTTTGCTCACAGAATTGCCAGACATAATACTTGCTTGGGCAGGCGAACAGTAGACACTTACCAGGAAGGTGAGTACTGGAATTTATATGGGGGAATCCTGGCAGATACCACCTTTGGGTTTTAATTTTGACTTCATCTAGATCTATAAGATTCATGTTATAGAATCAGTGGCGGATAGTCCCACTAGCCACAATTTTGCCTGATCTGTAAAGCTAGCCATATACATGAGACAGCTGCCAGATGAATGTCTGTTCAATAAAAGGCCTGAATCCTGAATTCTGTATGCAACTGAGTGATTGGTTTAATGTTTATTTTATTTTCAACAATGAGATAGGAAAAAACACTTATAGTCAGCTTTAGGAAAGTCATATCTCACTTGGAAGCAAAAGGACCAGTTGTTGAAATTCCAACTGGAATCCTTCTCTGCCAACATCATTTGCCCTTGTAGCCCTTGTCTGTGCTTAGTAGATGCCTTTAGTATAGTCAATCATTGGTTTTTCTCGTAGCTTGATCTTGGTCTTTTCCTTAAACTGAAACTCTCACCTTTTGCATGGCAAGCAGAAACTTTCACAGTGAACCACATTAGAATTTACTCTACCTAGATATCTAAATTATATTCTTCGTCTTTACAGGCACATTGGACAGGTACATAAAGATAAAACTCTTTATACCAGTTCATTATTAGTAAAGTAAGAGTCAGAGATTTTTTTCTATGAAAAGACTACAAAGATAATGAAAAACAATTATAAAAAGATTTTATATAGTTTTTAAAAGTAAACATCATTAACCAGTAAATAACATGTATATATTTGGTATCCCTTGTAGTGCAGCGGTAGCACCCTATGCAGTGATGAGGCAGTGGCCTAGGAACGCTCAAAGCAAAACATCTTATCCTCTCTTGCTGACTTTATCTTCCAAAAGGTAGGGGAGAAAACAAGGGGATCTGCTACCCTGGATCTAATCCTTATAAACAGGGAGGAAATGGTTGAGGAGGTAAGAGTGGCTGGGACCCTAGGAGGTAGCGACCATGCTATTTTAGAATTTTGGATAACTAGAGGAGGAAGACCTGTAAAGACTCAGACTTCAAGGTTAGATTTCAGAAAGGCAGATTTTAAGGGACTCGGAAAGAGAATCGGAGGGATCCAATGGCTGGTTATCCTTAAGGACAAAAAAAAGGATGGGAAATCATAAAAAATGAGATTCTCAAAGCACAATCATTAACAATTCCAAAAAGAGGGAAGAATATGAAGCATTTAAGGAAACCAGGATGGATGAACACAGAACTTAAACACATGCTAAAAAGGAAGAAATAAATGTTTATCAAATGGAAAGAGGGAGGCATATCTAAAGAAGAATATAATGCTGTCTGCAGAACCTGCAGGGCACGAATCAGATTATTTAAAGCTGACAATGAATTAAGGCTTGCAAGAGACATCAAAAGCCATAAAAAAGGATTTTGGGGATATGTCAAAAGTAAAAGAAAAGCCAAAGACGCTATAGGATTTTTAGAGGATGAAAATGATGAAATGGTAAGAAAGGATGTTGAGAAGGCCGAACTTTTAAATTTTGCATGTTTCCTCTCAGAAAGGAAATGTAACATCAACTGATCTTCACTGTCCTATTAAAGGAATACAAGAATCCAGAATATCAATAAACAGAAAGTTAGTGAGGACACACTTAGCTAACATAAGTGAATTCAAGTCTCCAGGTCCAGATGAATTACACCCCAGAGTACTGAAGGAGATAGCAGAAGAAATTTTTGAACCACTATCCATAATCTTTGAAAATTCTTGGAGAACAGGAGAAGTCCCAGAAGACTGGAGAAGAGCAAATGTTGTTCCTATCTTCAAAAAGGGGAAGAAGGTGGACCCTGGGAACTATAGGCTGGAGAGAGTCTGACTTCTATACCAGAAAAGATCTTTGAACAAATTATTAAACAACATGCATGTACGTAACTGGATAAGAATGAAGTGATTAACCAGAGTCAGCATGGTTTTGTAACTAATAAGTCATGTCAGACTAACTTAATTTCCTTCTATGACAGAATCACTGACTGGGTGGATCAGGGAAATGCTGTAGATATAGTATATCTTGACTTCAGCAAAGCATTTGACAGAGTATCTCACACCATCCTTATTGCAAAAATGACTAAGTATGGAATGGACAAGGCAGCTGTTGGGTGGATTCATAACTGGCTTAGTGATCGGACCCAAAGAGTGGTCATAAATGGCTGCACATCCAGTTGGAAGAATGTCTCAAGTGGGGTACCACAGGATTCTGTCCTGGGCCCTGTATTGTTCAACATCTTTATCAATGATTTAGATGAAGCAATTGAGGGTACACTGATTAAATTTTCTGATGACACCAAGCTAGGAGGGATAGCTAATACTAGGGAAGAGAGAGATGATTCAAAAATATATAAATAAACTGGAGTAGTGGGCAGCAACTAACAGAATGATCTTTAACAAGGAAAAATGCAAAGTACTACATCTGGGCAATAAAAATGAAAAAAGCATATACAGAATGGGAGGAATAGGGCTAAGCAACAGCACATGTGAAAAAGACTTGGATATACTAATAGATCACAGACTGAACATGAGCTAACAGTGTGATGCAGCAGCAAAAAAGGCAAATGCAATTCTGGGTTGTATTAACAGAAGCATACAGTCTAGATCACGTCATTATTGCCCTCTACTCCTCCTTGGTCAGACCTCATCTGGAATACTGTGTCCAGTTTTGGGCACCACATTTTAAAAAAGACATCAACAAACTGGAGCAAGTTCAGAGAAGAGCGACCAGAATGGTGACCAGTCTGCACACTATGTCCTATGAGAAACGGTTACAGGATTTGGGAATGTTTAGTTTGCAAAAAAAGACTGAGAGGAGACTTAATAGCTGTCTACAAATATCTCAAGGGCTGTCACATTGTCTGGGATGACTTAGTGAATCCTGCTTTGAGCAGGGGGGTGGATCAGATGACCCAGGAGGTCACTTCCAACTCTACCATTCTATGATTCTATGATCTCTTTAATGTTCACCTCTGGATCGCAGCTGGCAACCATATCCTCTGAATTGCAGCCAATAAACAGGTCAGTCCACCTCCGTGAACTGTTGCCGTGGGCGACTGCACCGCCATGTTAATATTCACAGCACTACACAGTACACGATATCCTCTGGATTACAGCCAGGAACCACGTCCTCTGGATTGCAGCAAATAAACATGCCAATCCACCTCCAAGACCAGTTGCCGTAGCTGACTGCACTGCTGTGTACGCTGTGGGTGCCAGTCCTCTCAGCTACCTTGGCTGTTTGGCTTTTCATGCCTGTGTTGTCTCACACAGGTAGAGCTCTGTAGAGCCTCCTGCCAACACTAGACTGACTCTGACTCTGACCCTGACACACCCAAACCCTTACCTGCAGGGTTTTTAACTTGAATCTGTGGACATGGGCCACATGGAAAACCTGGGCTGGGAATAAAACAGACTGCACCACTACCATCCTGTAGTCCGTTTCAAAACACAAAAGCCCAGAGCAGGTTTTCTTAAATCTGCCTTGGACAAATAGTTTGCCCAAGACTTTTACTCACTTTTATTCTGCATTGCTATCACAGCTACGCCTGTGACTGCAATGCACTCCCATGGCCTCAATATGCCTCCGTGCACATCCTGGAGGGACCATGCAGCGACCCTCACATGTAACACAAGTCACTGCCTCACACCCTGTAGTTGTAAAGCCCTGTACAATGCAGTCATATTGCTTATTATGATCGGTAAATTGCGTAAAAAAATTAGCGAGATTGTTTTCTTCCTCCATTACACCCATAGCAAAAGTTAATACAAATGTAACATTTACATATATGTATATTGCAAAATAGTGCTTAAAAAACTACAGCTGGTATAACACAAAAAATAGACCTCATAAAATATAGCTTACAGTACTTAAAAATAAAAAAAAAGTTATAGCTGTTACAAACTATGGGTATGATTCATTATGGAAGAAATCAGGTGTAAACATCTCAATAAATCCCAAGTCTCAGCCAGCGGCTGCAAAATGGGTGTAGTATGGGTGTGGCTGGGCATAGTCACGTCCATTTGTCAAATTTTTCATTTTAGTAGTGTAACTTCATACATGTATGCCAGTCCCCAACTTACATACATTTCTGGCGACAGCGCGCGTTGTGTAACAGATGGCCCTAAATCATTAAGCAGTGCACGATGCTTAACGAATCAGGTGACTGTACTCCAATGAGTGCCTCATTAAGACTGGAATGCACTATGCTGCCATAAAAGTCTTAAAAATATAGAAATTGGATAAAGAGTTGCCTGGCCATCTAAAAAAGTGCACTATAAAAATATCACAGTATATAACACATAAAAATAACACATCCATATATACATCCATAAATGTGTTATGGATGTGTTATTTTATATATGTGTGCATGCATGTTTGCGCTAACAAATGGGTGTGGCTCCTCCTACTTTTTGGGCTGGCCATTTTGTCTGCATAGCTTTTTTTTGTCTGTATAGCTTTTTTGTTCATATAGCATTTTGGGCAGGTTTCTCAACAGTCATGTGTGGGTCCTGCTGTGTCCCCATTTATATTGAGATCTACTGACAAATAGAGAGGCTTAATACTAGAGATAGGACCGTCTCGATTGGGTACACCTTGTCGCGATGGGATGACTTTTACACTTTTTTGATCAAAACAGTCTCAACCAAGTACGCCATGGTATTTACATGTACTATTACTATTTATTTACTTACTACTGGGTATTTGCTCATTTTGTTTTTATCTTAGGTTCTGTCTGTTATATGGCCACTCATTACACTTATACCAACATATGTTCTGGCTCATTTATTTGCATATCTTTGTGCTGTGTATACATTTTGTACTAGTGTTTTTGCCCTAACTGGAGTGCTGGCCGTGATTTACTCCAGTTGACAGTAATGTTTGTGCAGTTTATGTGAATACCCAGAACTCGCACATATAAATTACTTTCAGAAATGACAGCAGTTTTGCTAATTAGAATTTTAATTTCCTTAGGACATTTTAGTTTGATATTTATTTGTGCAATAAGACAATATCTTGGCGTTTGCAATAACTTTTGCAAAATCAATATTTTGGTGCAACTTTCCAAAAACCCACAGTGCATGAATACACCTGGAAACACAAAAATATATTACCGTATATACTCGAGTATAAGCCAACCCGAGTATAAGCCGAGACCCCTAATTTTGCCACAAAAACCTGGGAAAACTTAATGACTCGAGTATATGCCTAGGGTGGAAAATGCAGCAGCTACTGGTAAATTTCAAAAATAAAAATAGATACCAATAAAAGTAAAATTAATTGAGACATCAGTAGGTTAAGTGTTTTTGAATATCCATATTGAATCAGGAGCCCCATATAATGCTCCATACAGTTCATGATGGGCCCCATAAGATGCTCCATACAGTTTATGATGGGCCCCATAATATGCTCCATATTAAAATATGCCCCATACAATGCTCCACAAATGCTGATTATGGCCCCATAAGATGCTCCATAGGCACATTTGCCCCGTATAATGCTCCACAAATGCTGATTATGGCCCCATAAGATGCTCCATACAGATATTTGCCCCATATAATGCTGCACATGGCCCCATACAGATATGTGCCCCATATAATGCTGCACATGGCCCCATACAGATATTTGCCCCATATAATGCTGCACATGGCCCCATACAGATATTTGCCCCATATAATGCTGCACATGGCCCCATACAGATATTTGCCCCATATAATGCTGCACATGGCCCCATACAGATATTTGCCCCATATAATGCTGCACATGGCCCCATAAGATGCCCCATACAGATATTTACCCCATATAATGCTGCACATGGCCCCATACAGATATGTGCCCCATATAATGCTGCACATGGTCCCATAAGATGCTCCATACAGATATTTGCCCCATATAATGCTGCACATGGCCCCATACAGATATTTGCCCCATATAATGCTGCACATGGCCCCATACAGATATTTGCCCCATATAATGCTGCACATGGCCCCATACAGATATTTGCCCCATATAATGCTGCACATGGCCCCATACAGATATTTGCCCCATATAACGCTGCACATGGCCCTATCAGATGCTCCATACAGATATTTGCCCCATATAATGCTGCACATGGCCCCATACAGATACTTGCCCCATATAACGCTGCACATGGTCCCATAAGATGCTCCATACAGATATTTGCTCCATATAATGCTGCACATGGCCCCATACAGATACTTGCCCCATATAACGTTGCACATGGCCCTATCAGATGCTCCATACAGATATTTGCCCCATATAATGCTGCACATGGCCCCATAAGATGCTCCATACAGATATTTGCCCCATATAATGCTGCACATGGCCCTATCAGATGCTCCATACAGATATTTGCCCCATATAATGCTGCACATGGCCCCATAAGATGCTCCATACAGACATTTGCCCCATATGCTGTTGCTGCGATTAAAAAAAAAAAATCACATCACCTCCCAGGTCCTCGGCACTTGCTATATTCACCTGCTCCCCGTTCCACCGACGGCTGCCGCTGTGCCTTCCCTGTCCTCTGCACTGACTGTTCAGGCAGAGGGCGGCACGCACTATCCTCGGGGAAGAAGCAGCGGCGGCCGGCGGCGGTGGAACGGGGAGAAGGTGAATATCGCGCACTGCGTTATACTCACCTGCTCCTGGCGCGGTGTTTCTGGTTCTCCGGCACCGGCAGCTTCTTCCTGTATTGAGCGGTACATAGTGGGAGTGGAGTCGGGTCCATATTCATTACTGAAATGAGTGGTACCATGTGACCGCTCACTACAAGAAGAAGCTGCCGGCGCCGGAGAACCAGGGACACCGCACCAGGAGCAGGTGAGTATTATTACACAGCTGCCGCTCCCAATCCCCTGCCAACCCCTGGGTATGACTCGAGTATAAGCTGAGAGGGGCAATTTCACCCTAATAAAATGGCTGAAATTTTCGGCTTACACTCGAATATATGCGGTAATTAATTTTTCCCATGTATCTTAAATAGGGGAATTACAGTACAACAAGATCTTGTGTACAGAAGAAATGCACCTTCTTAAAAAAAGCATAAAAAAATAACAAAAACAAATTTAAGAAAACAAGAACCACAATAGTACAAAATTTGTCCTTACAAGAGGGTATACAAATGAGTGCCACTGCAAAGTTTAAATGGATATATTAATATTTTACATTGTCAATATTATTCTTGGAGTGGAGGAAAACTGTTGTCCTGCCATAAGTATTTTTCACAATTACTAAGTGAAAAACAAGACTGATAGAGTTTCCAGCTCATTTTTATGTCTCATTGATTTATTATGATTTACTAGTTAGTTTATTTCAATGTATTTTTATTGTTCATTTAAGGCAAACGAGTTTTCCTAGAGAACATGTCAGAAAGGAAATTACTATAAATGTTCCGCATTATGCAACAAGTTTAAAAACAGCAAACAGGATGCTGGGTTACTTGATAATAGATGTACACTGCAGGTCATAGGAAATACCTACTGGAAGCACTGTTTACATTTATTTCACCGCGCTGCCATAAAAATATAGCAGCATTACCGTGAAATTAATACTTACTAAAAAATTAATATATGATTTGGAGAAACTCAATCAATGAAATAAGAAGCGTCAAAATGGTTAATTGAAATCAGCTTTATTGCCTGAAAATCTTTAGATAAGCTGGGTAACTTTAAGTCAAGGGCTTCTGTATAATAGGGCACATATCAGCTGGTTTAGGGTTTTTAGAGAGTGAAGACCAACTTAGGTCGACTATACCATTTCTCATGAAGAAAACCCATGTCCCTATTGCCCATCAGGGCACAGAGGCTGCAGTGTAATACTATAACTCGCCCGCTGCAATGAAAGTACATGCTCGCCGAGGGCTATCCTCTGGAAAAATGATCAGTTTCTTGGTGTTGCCAGGGGTATTTGGTTTCTGGTGAGGGAGATTTCTCGGCATTTCTTGGGAGGTAAATGTGGCAATAATGATAGGGCATACGGAAATCCTTTGCTCTCACACAGGATAAGATGCTTCTAGGAACTTCCTCCTCTTCTATTTCAAACTGAATGTACACATTTATGGTTTATAATTTATGGTATATATGGTTGGGATAAGGGGAACAGCTGTCAGAAAACAAGAGTTTGGCCGATTCCTATCTAAAATCAGCTTTAAAATCAGTTCACAGTTGACACTGCAGCGCCCCAGGGTCCCAGTCGTTGCAGTAATATCATTCTCCTCTAGGGGGGAGTGATGTTATGTTTGAAGGCAATAAAGGAGATCTTTTTACCAGGTATCACAAACATGCAACACACTTCACACTCCAGTCCACCAGGGGGAGCTATGCTCCTATTTATTAGGGCACTCTTCACAATTAGGTAAAACTGGTAGTCTGGATAGGAAGGGAGTCAGAAGCTGACTGGGCTTCTCCCAGTGAGCGGCTTGCTGAGCTCCGCTCAGTTAGTGGGTTCCTGACAGGGGTGGGATCCTGTCAGAGGCCTAGACAGAAGGCCACAGAGCTGCGCCTGCCCCACGTGCGGCAGCATCCTAAGAAAGAGACACGAACAGAGAACTGTATTGTAGAGGGTGAGAAACGAAGTCATAGCAAAAGGAGTGGAAACCAGAAGGAGTTCTGCCCTGTACAGGCTGCCTCCTTCTGAGGTGCAGGATCTGGGAGCTGGAACACCGAGGGAGCAACAGTCCTTTATGCCTTGCTCCAGAGAATGGCAGGACAGCTAATTTCAAGTTACTGATCCGCCCTATACCCAGGAGGCATGGTGGCAACTTGTGGGGGCCAGGGCATGCTAGAGTCCCTGTAAAAAGCCTCAGGCCATCAGTCATATGGGTTTGTCCTATCCTTTCCATTGGCGGACAGAGAAAGAGACATAACATCTAGAACATCTACAACAGTTGTGAGGACCTTATGAGAGGCTCAGCAGTAAGGTACTACAACACACAGGCGCTAGAGGAAGGCTACTGATTTCCACCTGGATAAGGGGACTCTGGATTTGCCTTCAGACCGGCCGGACTCTGCCTGCCCTGAGATCTGGTGCTCTGGACTGTGGACGCTGAAGCCTTCAGTAAAACACTGAGGTAAAACACTGCAACCTTGTGTCCTCGTTCTTCACTGTGTCTCTCATCATCCACCATTTACACATTGGGAAGTCCTGGGGATACACTTCACCTGTGGGAAGGTATACCATCTAGCTGCCATAACATCACCCCAGCAGACCCCTAAGCAGCGTCGGTCATCCTGACTGAATACCACAGGTGGTGTCACGAACATTTCCCCTTTAAAGACCTTTCCCTCTTACAACGGACCTCCCGAGGGCCACGGACCGGGTCAGCCACCGTGACATCCCCCTTGAGAACCGAAGGACCCAGTACCGAGTACCCCACTGCTCTACGGAGGCGCTCCAATACTACATTAGCAAACAAGGGTAGCATATTTCTAGCTGATATAGTAATCTTCAGCATCTAAAGGGGTTCCATTTTTTGCCTGACTGTCATTTCAAGTTTGACAAAACCTAAAGTTTAAAGGAGAGTAAAACTAATCCCAAACTGTTCTTCAACTATATCAATAGTAAAAGAATAAAAACTGAAAATGTAGGCCCCTTAAAAAATAGTGAGGAAAGAATGGTTGTAGATGACGAGGAAAAGGCTAACATATTAAACACCTTCTTCTCCACGGTATTCACGGTGGAAAATGAAATGCTAGGTGAAATCCCAAGAAACAATCAAAACCCTTTATTAAGGGTCACCAATCTAACCCAAGAAGAGGTGCGAAACCGGCTAAATAAGATTAAAATAGATAAATCTCCGGGTCCGGATGGCATACACCCACGAGTACTAAGAGAACTAAGTAATGTAATAGATAAACCATTATTTCTTATTTTTAGTAACTCTATAGCGACGGGGTCTGTTCCGCAGGACTGGCGCATAGCAAATGTGGTGCCAATATTCAAAAAGGGCTCTAAAAGTGAACCTGGAAATTATAGGCCAGTAAGTCTAACCTCTACTGTTGGTAAAATATTTGAAGGGTTTCTGAAGGATGTTATTCTGGATTATCTCAATGAGAATAACTGTTTAACTCCATATCAGCATGGGTTTATGAGAAATCGCTCCTGTCAAACCAATCTAATCAGTTTTTATGAAGAGGTAAGCTATAGGCTGGACCACGGTGAGTCATTGGACGTGGTATATCTCGATTTTTCCAAAGCGTTTGATACCGTGCCACACAAGAGATTGGTAAACAAAATGAGAATGCTGGGTCTGGAGGAAAATGTGTGTAAATGGGTTAGTAACTGGCTTAGTGATAGAAAGCAGAGGGTGGTTATAAATGGTATAGTCTCTAACTGGGTCGCTGTGACCAGTGGGGTACCGCAGGGGTCGGTATTGGGACCTGTTCTCTTCAACATATTCATTAATGATCTGGTAGAAGGTTTACACAGTAAAATATTGATATTTGCAGATGATACAAAACTATGTAAAGCAGTTAATACAAGAGAAGATAGTATTCTGCTACAGATGGATCTGGATAAGTTGGAAACTTGGGCTGAAAGGTAGCAGATGAGGTTTAACAATGATAAATGTAAGGTTATACACATGGGAAGAAGGAATCAATATCACCATTACACACTGAATGGGAAACCACTGGGTAAATCTGACAGGGAGAAGCACTTGGGGATCCTAGTTAATGATAAACTTACCTGGAGCAGCCAGTGCCAGGCAGCAGCTGCCAAGGCAAACAGGATCATGGGGTGCATTAAAAGAGGACTGGATACACATGATGAGAGCATTATACTGCCTCTGTACAAATCCCTAGTTAGACCGCACATGGAGTACTGTGTCCAGTTTTGGGCACCGGTGCTCAGGAAGGATATAATGGAACTAGAGAGAGTACAAAGGAGGGCAACAAAATTAATAAAGGGGATGGGAGACCTACAATACCCAGATACAGTAGATTAACAAAATTAGGATTATTTAGTCTAGAAAAAAGACGACTGAGGGGCGATCTAATAACCATGTATAAGTATATAAGGGGACAATACAAATATCTCGCTGAGGATCTGTTTATACCAAGGAAGGTGACGGGCACAAAGGGGCATTCTTTGCGTCTGGAGGAGAGAACTTTTTTCCACCAACATTGAAGAGGATTCTTTACTGTTAGGGCAGTGAGAATCTGGAATTGCTTGCCTGAGGAGGTGGTGATGGCGAACTCAGTCGAGGGGTTCAAGAGAGGCCTGGATGTCTTCCTGGAGCAGAACAATATTGTATCATACAATTAAAAGGTTCTGTAGAAGGACGTAGATCTGGGGATTTATTATGATGGAATATAGGCTGAACTGGATGGACAAATGTATTTTTTCGGCCTTACTAACTATGTTACTATGTTACTATGTAAAGTAAGAGTCTTTTAAGTGTTAGTATATGTAATGAGGTCCCACAGGCTGTAAAAATGGGCTCTTCAGTCAGGTACTATGAAATAAATGTTTGAGTAAATGTTTGGGTCTTGCCTGGGACGTCATAGCTTTTGTTGTACACAGGACAGTGGTCCCCAGTAGGTAAAGCTAAAATACTGTGATGTACAGCACAGAATAGACTTGAAGAGCATTAGGTGGCCCCATTCATTGCTATAGAGCTCTTACACACTTCATTAATTTTTTTACATATTATAAATTTACCTTTTGCTTTTGTCTTTCTTTTTATGTAACAGTTCAAAATATCTTGTTTCACAAGCTAGCTGTCTCCGCTACATGACATGTAGAAGGTGCTCTGGTCAGATGAGAGTAAAGTAAAACTTTTTGAGCTAAATGCAAAACGCTATGTATGGCAGAAAACTAACACTGCACATCACCCTGAAAACACCTTCCTCACCATCAAACATGGTGGTGGCAGTATCATACTGTAGGGATGCATTTCTTCAGCAGGGACAAGGAAGCTGGTCAGAGTTGATGGAAAGATGGATGGAGCGAAATACAGGCCAATGCTGGAAAACCTGTTAGAGGCAGAAAACCAATTGAAACTGGGGTGTAGGTTCATCTTCCAGCAGGACAATGACCCTAAACATACAGCCATGGCTATAATGGATGGTTTAGATCAAAGCATATTTATATGTGTGAATGGTCCAGTCACAGTCCAGACCTAAACCCCATTGAGAATCTGTGGCAAGAATTGAAAATTGCTGTTCACATTCTCTCTCCATCCAATCTCACAGATCGGCAGCAAGTGTACAAAGAAGAACAGGCAAGAATGTCAGGTTCAAAGTGTGCAAATATGGTAGAGACAGACCCAAAACACATGCAGAAGTAATTGCTGCAAAACGAGGTCCTACAAAGTATTGACTCAATACAAATGCATGTCACAATTTTCAGATTTATATTTTTGAAATGTTTATAAAACCATGTATCATTTTGCTCAAATGCCTGCTACTGTGTTGGTATCACATAAAATCCCAATGAAATACATTTAAGTTTGTGGATGTAACTTGAAAAAATGTGGAAAAGTTCAAGGGCTATGAATACTTTTTAAGGCACTGTATTGACCTCTCTCTCTCTCTATGTATCTGTGTAGTGCTTTACTTGTGTCATGTTATTAGCGCTGTTTGCATGGTCCGGGCCATCTCTTCACTATAAGTATAGCACCTCCAGTATTTACTTGCCATATCTGTAAAGTAAAACATGTGAGATTATTATACAGCAAATATTCTGAAGTAACTGCTTCTCTGTATTATATGATCAGCAAATATTGACCAATTTGGAGGCAGAGTGTAGGGTTTAGTGTATACTTATCACTTAGCAGCCAAACCATTTCCTTTAGAAAGCTGTCCTGTCACAATACAGTATATTCATATACTTTGAGTGGCTGCTAAATGTAAATGCTGCTGACAACCTGTGGACCTGATTAATGAAAAGATAGGCAGGAAGCTATACACTCATGCCAATTTAGTAGTCAGCGCAGAACACACTAATGTACTGGCCTAGTGAACAAAATTGTAAACGCTGTAAACACATGTAGTGCACTTTTCTACGCTCAATCTTCTATTCAATCTTCTTTCTCGTGTCTCCCAGCTGGGAGAAGAAAACCATTGAGTTGCTAAATTAGCTTCTTAGCAACCACTGATAAACAGAAATTTTGCTGACACTTTCCTTTATTACACAAATTACAACTGATCAATAAATTCTTGTAAAGAAAACACCAGTATAAGAAATCACATTCACTATCACAATAATGGACTACTGCCTAATTATTTCTTGGGTGCATTGCCTGCAATGCAGAATTCAGAATATGTTTAGGCCACTGGAACTTACGTAAATAGGAACCTGTCAGATATAAAGGGTATTTACCTACAGCCATATAGGTAACATGCAGTTAAATACTATTCTACCAAATAGCAAGTCAAGGAGCAGGTGGAATGATTACAGAACGCTCACATGCAGTTAAGTACTGACTGTTCTCAACCCTTCTGTCACCCTTATGACTGGAACCTAGCAGCTCCGGGATAATATAACTTCATTTTCTCCCTGCAGCCGCTTTTTCAATATATATTTTAAATAATATTTACTAGCAAATTACCATGATGGCTACAGGTAAATATTGTTTTTCTTTTGCAGATAGGTTTCCCATAATGTGATTATGATGAATGAAATTAAAGAACGATCAGATATTATTGCTCAGTTATGAAATTACTCACTGTGACGACAACGCGTTTATTCTGGGTTATGCTCTGAGTCCCAGCAAAATGAAAATTGAGACTCATTTTGCACCATCTTGTGTATTTGCTGGGACTGCACTATATGTCATTGACTGTTGGTGATTCAATAAAGTATTGCCATACTGTGTTACCCTCGCCCTGTGTTGTCTGAGTAGTATTATGCCCAAGGGGAATTAGAATGGGTGTTCAGTGGGATAAGCCCTCGTACATGCGGTCTGTGACAGAGTCACTGGTGAAGTGATAGAAGGGCAATATGTGTCACTGCGCATGATGGCGTCAGTGATGTAAAACTAGAGTAGTTTCCTCCAGCACACTATGTGTTGAGAGGATGAAATGAGAGTTATGTTATGGGCTGGTTTTAGTGGACCTCCATAGAGTGGGTGGGACTGGTTCCACCGTATCTCCACATGCAGAGTCCTGACAGGACTTGTGTGATGTCAAGATCATGTGATCAGTCACATGATGGAGGAGTCACAAGGTCTGGGCTTAAATGGCTGAAGGCCAGAGTTTTCAATGTTCAGTGTGTGCCTGGAGAGGGAGCACTCCAGAAAAGTGTGGCTGAACAGTGTGTTCTGCCAGCGGTGAGCATGAATAACCCCGCTCACAGAAGGACTGTGTTTGTTCTGCCACCATTTTGTTTTGTTTTCCTGTTTTGCCCAGACAGCTGTATTTTCTTTATTACACCTTGGTTTATTCTGCCTACAATAAACCAAAGTGTACCTGTGTCTATCTCCGTGTGCAGTCTAGTGAGCAGATCTACCACAGGTCTTTCTAATGACAGACAGCCCAGCGGACGATAGCACCCACTGACCCTGGTGTCTAAACACTGACATGGTACTCACATGTGTATAAGTGCTTGTATACTAATAGACACCATCAATACTTACAGTCATAAATAGAGATAAGTAGATCAATTTGCAGAGGATCAAGTTTAGATAGAATATCCTAAAATTCTCATTTGAACATGTTGAGATTCGATTTTTGGCCCCCCTGATACCATTTCCCACACTGCTGAAGCATTGGCAAACATCATTTTCCATTGCCTCACAGGTTTCCCCATTATGAAGTGAGGTTTTTTTCTATGTGAATTTCCGTGCAAATTCCATGACGAAATCCACTTGAAAATTGCCTATAAATTGAGTCCCATTCTTGCAAATTTGAAATCCACATTGCTATTTATACAGCCATATATTTTTGCCTGAACTGGTTTGAAAAACAGTTAAATGCCCAGTAGAGATGATCAAATGGATTTTCCAGACTCCGGTCCAGTGTTCAGGTCAGTGGTACCTGGTGGCTAGATGGGAGACCTGTGGATCTCTTACATTCCAGTTTCCCTGCACAGCATTTGATTTGTCAGGGCTGGCACAATGCCATCTATGTATCACATGCCTTGATATTCTTGAGATTTCATTGTTACTTGCACAGTTTGAAGACACGCTGTGCCAGATGCAGCAAAGCAGCCCCAAAACATAACCAAGCCTCCTCCATCTTTCACAGTATGTACAATGTTTTCCTTGTTTGTTTTTAAGCTTGAGAACATAAAGCTGATATGACTTGCCAAAAGTTCCAGTCTTGTCTCATGTTTCCAAAGGACATTCTACTAAAAGCTTTGTGGCTTGTCAATATGCACTTTGGCAATATCCAGTTTCATTTTTTCAAGATTGGCTTTCAAAAGTGGTTTGCTCCTCTTTCATCTTCCATGAAGTCCACTTTGGCCAAGACAGCGATGGATTGTGCGATCAGACACTGATGTACCTTATACCTTGCTCTTTGGTTACCATTCATATTAGACATCTCTGCAATTTGTCATAAATTTTTCTTTTGAGATCATGTCAAGGGAGTTTGGTAACAGCTCCATAGACCTTAAACTTATGACTAATATGTGTAACTGCAGTAAGATTAGGCTGTTTTCACTAGCTGATATTCAGTAAATTTAAATTAAAAAGTTACTTTTTTCAGGTTCAAGTTATTTAGTGACTATTGTGGTTATTTAGTGACTATTGTGGTTATTTAGTGACTATAGTTATAGTGACTATTGTTCTACTTTAACAGAAGGAACCAACAATTTTTATATATACATATAAATATACAGATGCATGAAGAAGTTTCCCAGTTTCCCCTTTCTGACTTCTTTTTTTTTGCATGTTTGTCACACTTAAATGTTATTATTTTATGTTTTTTACAGGAGACGAGGGCTTTAGTGGAATGGGCATTAGGTGAATATAACTATGCTTGTTATTTTTAAATAAAAAAGTAACTGCGCAGTGAACTACGGTGAATTCTTTGAGCTCAGTGCTGCACCATGAGACTTTGAACAAATAATCAATTTGAAAAAACTTTGTGTGTTCCCCTGTTTTTTTGATAATCAGCCAGACAAAACTCACAGCTGGAGGCTGCATTCCTTCAGCTGTCAGCGTTAGCAAGGCTGGTTATCAAGAATAAAGGGGTCCCCACGCAGTTTTTAAAATTATTTAAATAAATAATTAATAAAAACAACATGGGGTCCCCCTCCATTTTTGACAACCAGCCTTGCTAAAGCAGATTGCTGGGGGCTGGTATTCTCAGGCTGGTAAGGGGCCATGGATATTGCTCCACAGCCTAAAAATAGCAGCCCGCAGCCACCAAGAAAAGGCTCATCTATTAGATATGCTAATTCTGGTGTTTTGCCTGTCTTTTCCCACTTTCCCTTTAGTGGTGGCAAGTGGAGTTCATATCTGTGGGGTTGATGTTACCTTTGTATTGACAGGTGACATCAAGCCCACGTCTTAGTAATGGAGAGGCATCTATAAGACACCTATCCATTACTAATCCTATAGTTATAGTGTAAATAAACAAAGAGCCTGAATAAAATCTTTCAATTGAAAGAATGACACAGACTCCTTTAACGAATCTAAATTAAATCATACTAACATCAACGACCATTCCATTGAAGCCCTTGTCTCCTGAAATAAAACAAACATTAAAAAAAAATCCTTCACTTGTCCATCATTCAGTCAGATGCTGTAATCCATGTCTGGGGTATAAACAGTTTCAACCTGGACGGTGCCAAGATGCAGTGCCGTCCAGGCTGAAAACTACTGTTGAATGAGCTGCTGCGAATGCAGCATCAGTGACTAGCGGTGACATTACCAAGGTTACCGCACGTCACTGAGGATGCCTTCCCAGGCAAGACCCTGAACTGCGGTGATCTTTCTCCTGGGGAACTCACTGCTGCACTGTGAGGCTTTTTCTCACTGCATAAGTGGTGATCTCTCCAAGGTTACTGCCGTTCATTGGCCCAGCTGGGAACACAGCCTCAGTGAACGGAGATAACCTCGATTATGTCACCACTAGTCACTGATGCTGCGCTTGCAGCAGCTCACTCTCCAGTGGTTTGTAGCCTGGATAGTCGCATCTTGGCACAGTCCAGGTTGAAAACTGTTTTTCCCCCAGACATGGATTACAGCATGGAACAAAACGACAGACAGGTTAGGGATATTGTTGTTTTTTTATTTTTGTTTTATTACATGAGACGAGGGATTCAATGGAATGGGCATTAGGTGGGTATAACTGTGTTTGTTATTTTTAAATAAAAACATAAAAGTGTGTTTTGTTTTATTTCAAATAATTTATACTGGCTGTGTGTTTATTTACCATACAACTATAGGAAAAATAATGGATAGGTGTCTTTAGATGCTTCTCCATTACTAATCCATGGGCTTGGTGTCACTGGATATTACAAAGGTGACATCAACCCCACAAATATGAACCCCATTTGTCACCACTACAGGGCAAGTGGGAAGAGCCAGGCAAATCACCAGAATTGGTGCATCTAATAGATGTGCCTTTTCTGGGCGGCGGGCTGCTATTCATAGGCTTGGGGGGGGGGCAATATCCATGGCCTTTTTCCAGCCTGAGAAAACCAGCCTCGGCTAATTGTCAAAAATGGGGGGACCACATGCTGTTTAATTATTAATTTAAATACTTTAAAAAAATCAGAGTGTTGTCCCCTCTATTCTCGGTAACCAGCTTTGATGAAGCTAACAGCTAAGGGTTAAAGCCCACAGCTGTGAGTTTTGCCTGGCTGGTTAATAAAAATATAGGGGAACCCACGTCATTTAAAAA
Source organism: Ranitomeya variabilis (assembly GCF_051348905.1). NCBI lineage: Eukaryota > Metazoa > Chordata > Amphibia > Anura > Dendrobatidae > Ranitomeya > Ranitomeya variabilis. The sequence goes on along the minus strand of NC_135234.1, from coordinate 695,395,157 downwards.
AAAATGATTTATTTACAGCGCAGGCTCCAGCTGATGAATAGTTCCATCAGCCGCCGCCTGCTCTTGCTGTTTTTAATGACCGCAGGCGTAGGCTGATGAGAGCAGTAGTCTCAGAGGCTAACATATAAACTAATAATTAAAACTCAATTTTATTTCAACCATTAAAAATTGTTAATATAGACAAATTCTCCAAATGCCTGCAATCATCAGATCCAATATTATGGATTGATAATGAGGATAAAGATACACCCTAGATGGCCGTACCAGACCTTATTTGTACCCTTCCTAACAGCGGAGGTTGGCACCCTAACTTGATTGCAAAATGGCACTCTTGCTCACTGTCGGCTCACCCTGGATGCAACCTAGCAACCCCTAGTTAGATATTGAACACAACCAGTCAGATATTCAAAAGAAGAAAGGAGTAGTGACGCGGTGATCAGAATAGAACAAGAGGGTGTAAAACATTATAAGTCAGTGAATCAAAGGAGAGTATGTCCTTACAGATGGTGGTCTGTATTTTGGTAACAATAAAGAAAAAAATCCTTTACCTCCAAATTAGAATAACAGTCAGATACCCAGAATATCTGTTAAATATGGAGATTATAGGGTAGGGGTCGGGAGAAAACCTGTGCTAGCTCACCCTCCACTCACCCTAGTTGAGTGTCCCTACCTTGCCGCAGAAGTTGACACCCTAAATTATTGCGCAAAATAGCCTCCCCCGCTCAACGACGGCTAGCCCTCACTTACCCTTCACAATCGCCCTTATAACTCTCCAAAACCATATAAGAAAATAATAGGAGGAAATAAGGGAGGTGAGGTGTGTAAGGGAATCAAAAATTAGGTGTTAGAGACAGTAAGTAAGCCAACATCTCACAGCCACTAACTGGTGCATTCAAGGGATACAGTAAAGTGCTATACTGCTTAGTGTTTATCTTAGTTACCGGACAAAAGATGGATAAGGTGCAACACACAGAATGCTCTTGTATTTGTAAGCATAAACAAATGTACCAAATCAAAAATCTAGCTCACTTTCACATGCAAGGGCTCACTCCACAAATACATTTATATAAATCGCCATAACTAACAGCATTCATCCACTTGGTGATTTTATACTTTAAGCAATACAAATCAGAAACTATTGCTTGTTGACCAAAAATCCAAGCACGGTTGATATGATTTGAATAAAGCTACCCTGTAATATGCTCACAATAGGGTTTTCCAAGGAAACACCACACCACTATTGCACTATGCCCATTAAAGCACCAAGTCACAAGTAAAATCTCATCTGGGATCCGAGTAGTCAAAGATTGCCTCAACGTGTTTCCCTTCCATGGTGTAAGGTCATCAGGAGGCGAATGGTATAACCAGTGTCAAGAGATAAATGACATCAGGCAGATAGGACATCCTGGTTGCAGGTGTATGGTATACTAAAGAAGTGAGGGTGTAATAATTATAGGGGATAACTCAGGAGACTCTTTGCGTGGAACAAGAGAACTACAGGACACAGTTTTATAAGTGGTAAAGTCTATATTATCACACGGTGATTCAAACAGGTGCAGAGAGAAACTTAAGCCCACAACACTTGGTGCAAATATCAAATGCAGCTCAGCAGTCTATAGGAAACTTCAGAGGAAAATGCAATCATGCAGAAAGTCTATGAAGCACAATTATTCTTGAGGATACTTGACACAAATAAGTCCTTGCTTAGTCCAAAACACAGATAGATATGCTTATAAGGCAGTTCAAATAATATCTTAGCTCAACCAGGGAGGTCTGGGTAATAGTCTCAGGTTCTTGCAGAGCAGAAACAGCTTACATGTCCAGCAAATTCAGATGAAAGCAAACACGAGCAGCAGATCAAGGAGGATTACTGGAACTGGTGTATGCAGCAGGAACTCAGAGCAGAGTAGTAGGATCACCACACAGGTTCACAGGAGCAGGTACACAGCCAGGGAGTCACCAGAGGTCAGGAGCTGGATGCAAGGCAGAATACTCTAGCACAGACTGAAGGCTGGGGTGGAGTTTTATAGCAGGAAGACACTGTGCACATGAGACCAAAGACGCCATCTTGGAAAAGGGCAGTAATGCACAAAAAGGTAATAAAAAATGTTCAGAGTCCTGACAGAGGGGTTTAAATAGCCCGCTTTATCAAGCCAAAGAATAAAGGGTAAAAAACAAGAGAGTGTGCTCAGCAGCAATGTATAGTGTATCAGTGTCCCATATTTGTAATTGTGCATGCCCAGAGGCCTTGCAGATGCTAGAGGTCAGTAGATTTGATTCGTCTGCATCCTCTTTCCTAATCACAATGCTATCCACTTTGCGCATGCAGAGATCACACACCTGCTTTCCAAGCCGCCCATTCGTACTTTACTTCTGAGCAGATAGCTGTTTGAATATTCTCGCAAGCTTGCGTTCCAAGCCGCGCATGCGCACTGCCAGTTCACGTGGAAAACAGCACCGACACTCAAGGTATTCACAACTCCGTGCTCCACATTGCACTTGTAATGAGAGCAGTAGTCCTGTCAGCCAACACCAGTGACCGGAGGTAAACTTTTTACCTTCGATCACAGCTGCGGGCTCACGCTGTCATTTGACAGCATGGGAACCGCCAATCAGAACCAGTGTTTGCTGCGCAGTCATGCACATGACAGCGCAACAAACACCCGGTGTTCGAGGGGGCCGAACCCAAACAGTAACAAGCTGGTGAAGTCCGTATTCAGTGTCCGAGCCCAAACAATAGGTTTTCGGTATTGCCGCCGAACTTTACTGTTTGGGTTCGCCCATCTCTAGTGAGGAGTACAAAGGAAAAAGAACGGTGCCTATAGTGATATCTGGTGGTGGCTGTGTCATATGTGGGGCTGCATGAGTGTTGCTGATGTCAGCAGCTACATTTCACTGATGGTATCAAAAATTCACAGATGTATTGTCTATATTGAAAGAGAAGTTGCTATCTCCACTCTGTGACCTTGATAGACGTCCACTTTTCCAACGGGAGAATGATCCAAAACACACATTTAAGGCCACTGCTTCATTTCTGAAGACGAACGATGTGAAAATGATTCAGTGGGTAAGAGTCTCCTTATCTGAGCCCAATAGAACATTTATTGGGAATTCTGAAGAAACAAGATGTCATCAGTCTCCATCCAGCATCCAGATTCTAAAAGAGGTCGTTCTTAAAGAATGGAAAAAAAATAGATGATGTAATATGTTGTCAACCTGTTCATTCCATGTCTAGAAAACTTGGTATTGTCCTTAAAAAAAATGGAGGTCATGCAAAATACGAGATGTGATAGTTTTATATGCGGGTATATACATTTTTTCATCAACTAATTTGAGTGAAACTGAGGATTTTGTAATGAAAGTTATATTATTAACCTTACTTTCATGTTATGGGTAAAAAAAAACATTGTTGGAAACTCCACCAACGTTCACCCTCCAACCTGATGGAACTGGAGAGGATCTGCAAGGAAGAATGGCAGAGGATTGCCAAATCCAGGTGTGAAAAACTTGTTGCATCATTCCCAAGAAGACTCATGGCTGTACTAGCTCAAAAATTTGCTTCTACTCAATATTGAGCAAAGGGTCTGAATACCTATGACCATATGATAGTTTAGTTTTTCTTTTTTAATAAATTTGCAAAAATTACTACATTTCTGTTTTTTTCAGTCAAGATGGGGTGCAGAGAGTGTACATTAATGAAAAAAAAATAAACTTTTTTTAATTTACCAAATGGCTGCAATGGAACCTAGAGTGAAAAATTTAAAGGGGTCTGAATACTTTCCGTACCCACTGTGTATATACACTGCTCAAAAAAATAAAGGGAACACTTAAAAAGCAGAATATAACTCCAAGTAAATCAAACTTCTGTGAAATCAAACTGTCCACTTAGGAAGCAACAGTTTTTGACAAACAATTTCACATGCCGTTTTGCAAATGGAATAGACAACAGATGGAAATTATTTGCATTATCAAGACACACTCAATAAAGGAGTGGTTCTGCAGGTGGGGACCACAGACCACATCTCAGCACCAATGCTTTCTGGCTGATGTTTTGGTCACTTTTGAATGTTGAGCTTTCACACTCATGGTAGCATGAGACGGACTCTACAATGCAAACAAGTGGCTCAGGTAGTGCAGCATCCAGGATGGCACATCAATGCGAGCTATGGCAAGAAGGTTTGCTGTGTCTGTCAGTGTAGTGTCCAGAGGCTGGAGGCACTACCAGGAGACAGGACAGTACACCAGGAGATGTGGAGGGGCCGTAGGAGGGCAACAACCCAGTAGCAGGACCGCTACCTCAGCCTTTGTGCAAGGAGGAACCGGAGGAGCACTGCCAGAGCCCTCCAGCAGGCCACAAATGTGCATGTGTCTGCACAAACGGTTAGAAACCGACTCCATGAGGATGTCTGTGTGCCCGACGTCCACAGATGGGGGTTGTGCTCACAGCCCAACACCATGCAGGACACTTGGCATTTGCCACAGAACACCAGGATTGGCAAATTCGCCACTGGCGCCCTGTGCTCTTCACAGATGAAAGCAGGTTCACACTAAGCACATTCCCCAGACCTGAATCTAATTGAACACATCTGGGACATCATGTCGCGCACCATCCACAAATGTCAAGTTGCACCACAGACTGTTCAGGAGTTGGCGGATGCTTTAGTCCAGGTCTGGGAGGAGATCCCTCAGGATACCATCTGCCGCCTCATCAGGAGCATGCCCAGGCGTTGTAGGGAGGTCTTACAGGCATGTGGAGGCCACACGCAATACTGAGCATCGTTTCCTTGTCTTGAGGCATTTCCACTGAAGTTGGATCAGCCTGTAACTTCATTTTCCACTTTGATTTTGAGCATCATTACAACTCCAGACCTCCATGGGATATTTGTTGTGATTTACGTTGATCATTTTTAGGTTTTATTGTTCTCAACACACTCCACTATGTAATGAATAAAGATTTACAACTGGAATATTTCATTCAGTGATATCTAGGATGTGGGATTTTCATTTTCCCTTTATTTTTTGAGCAGTATATATATATATATATATATATATATATATAGATATAGATATAGATATAGATACAGTATATATTTATTTTTAAGTATTCCACTTGCAAACACACATTCATAAGCAGTATGTATGGTAAACATATTTGTATTATACTCCTGCAGGCCTACGAATACAATTCATTGCACAAGCTAGGTTTTAATCATTACAGAAAACCTAGAGTTTGACCTATGACTAAACAATGTCCATACTTCTTATTTATCGCACCTGCGAAAAAAAAAAAAAAATTGCAAGCAAAACATTCAATTATAATACAGTTGTATATGCTGGAGCCAGTGGGAATTGAACTTTACTGAATCCACTGCAATTTATAAATTTGTCAATACATGGCTAACACTGTTATTTTCTATATTTATTACACACTATTAAACAATTATCTTCTGCTTAGGGCAGGACAACTCTAATGTTGACAATAATTGTACAAGAATTATTTAAAATTCAATTTTTCTACAAATGTATAGAAAAGTCATATAAGGAAAATCCCCTTTATACAAGCTGAAGGTCGTTTGATGCCATTATTAAAATAATGATGAATTAGCTCAAAGTGACTATTAGGCAAACTCTATCAACCTTTTTTCAAAGAAAATCTCAGGTAGAGTTAATTTGATTTCAATAAGCGTCCCAATCTGAGTCATTAGCAAGGAACAAAGTAATTTGTGCTTACCGGTCATCGTGCTTCTTGTGATCAAAGGGTGATTCTAGAAATATTGGAGACAATTTTAAACTATATAGTTGTAAAGAAAATAAGTATATGTAGAAAATATCTAATTTTTATTTATTACTGTATGCTGAACTAGAATTAACAGGTAGAGATGAGCAGATCGATCTGCTAAGAATTGAGTTTGAGTCCATTTTTACTGAAATTTGTGTGGTGTCACGTGAATTTGAACATTTTGAGATTTGATTTGAGGTTCTCCAAAATAGAACTTGTCCCACACATTTCCCACCCGGATGAAGCATCACCTAGTGGACTAATGTCTTTTTGCATCGCCGTGGGGCATTCCCATAATACCCTGCAGCTATGACATCTAATGGATTATCATACATATCGTACAGTGGTGGTCAGTACCTGGGACACCACAGATCAGCGGTTCCCAGGAGAGCACAGTTTATATGGTAGAGTTGTTTTCCATCTTCTCTGAGTAAGTCTCTCTCTTCTGTAGTTGTCTGCGGAGTCCTCGCTCTCTCCTGTAGAGTATAAGGTCTTATGGTCAACAGAGTCCTCTCTTTCTCTTCCATACTTGTATTTTCCAAGCAATTGTAAACTTTCCAGCATTAGAATTTGCATGAATTTATTCACCGCAAATCATTTTTCTTTTGGAAGGTGGGGGGTTGGGGGGCATTTGGTGAAGCCGGTTTTATTACACTCCTGTTGTATCACTAAAGTACGGAAATGTGCTAGTGCTAGAATTTGTACATCGGTAGTTAGTAATATAAGAGTAGTATAAATATATGCTGCAGTAGTTTTAAAGGGAACCTGTCACATGGAACACGTAGTCCTACCAGCAAGGAGCAGGTTTACCGAGTGGGAGGAGTTGGAAAGATTTATATATAGTTTGTAGAGAAAGATTCTATATAAATGGTATGTATGTGGAGGAAAAAGGGAAAGGGAAGAACAAAGTCAGCTCACCAGTCTCTTAATAATCCTCTGTTGGTCGACGCACGGAGCCACCTTGATTGAGGGTGTTGTCTGTAGCAAATGCAGGAAAAGAGAACTCCAGCGTGAAATTCCATTTCAGAAAAAAGTCCAATGTTTTATTGATAACAAACTTAACAATCCAGCATTAAAAATGGAAAGACATGATCACAAATGGGGTCCCTAGTGGTCTGAAACTGACGCATTTCGGCCATTCAGGTCTTACTCATGGCATAAAAGAGACTTAGAATGTCAACCTTATTTTCCAAAAAGACATACAATACACAGGTGCACTAATTAAAAACGTGGAAAAAGCAAGGGAAGGTAATTCCCACAACATTTAACTCTTTCGCAGACATACATTGAGATGAAACCATTGTATAGATTAAACACAAATATAATAGGTAACATGGTAACTATAGTAAAAATTATTTTCCTTCATATGACAATCCATGAAAAAATCTAGAATTATATAGTATTAATGAAAAAAATAAATATAGACAGCTAATTCTTACAAAGGTACAATCGCCGCATAAATTAGTTAAATTACAAGAAGACTGTCAGTTATTGAGTGGGACCAGTCACTTCTAAGCTCAGAGTGAGTAGGGAATTTAATGAATGAAATAGAAAGTGTCCTAAATGTTTTCCTGCAAAATTATATTTCAATCTTCTCAGAACATATGGATTGGTAATATACAGCCATCAAATTGGACCTAAGGTTCAAAGTCAGAATCTCTTGGGATGCTGATACAAAAATAACATCATCATCAGATACTTATTTACTTACATATTGCAGTTTTGTTGCTTTAAAGGGAATCTGTCACCCCAAAATTCAAGTATGAGCTGCGGCCACCGGCATCAGGGGCTTACCTACAGCATTCTGTAATGCTGTAGATAAGTGTTGTGAACTGTGTTTCTGGGCTCCCTCTGGTGGTCACTAACGGTATTGTGTTAGGTATGTCTTGTTGCAGGCCTGAGCTCCAGCTGTGTCGTTAAGCAGCGGGTGTTTCCTATTTGAGTCTCCTCTGGACTCAGTCTCTTGCCTGGCATCGTTGTATCCAGACCTATTTGGTCTCCTCCGGATTCCTTTCAGTCTGCCTCATGCAAGAAAAGCTAAGTCTGTTTTGTACAATTTGTAACGTTTGCATTATTCAGTGTTTTTGTCCAGCTTGCTTTACATTTGATTTTTGAGTCGCTGAAAGCTCTAGGGGGCTGATATTCTCCCTCCACACCGTCAGTCGGTGTGGGGGTTCTTGAATGTTCAGCGTGGATGTTTTGTAGGGTTTTCTGCTAACCGCATAGTCCACTATCTATTTTCTGCTATCTAGACTATTGGGCCTCACTTTGCTGAATCTAGTTCATCTCTACGTTTGTGTTTTCCTCTTGCCTCACCGTTATTATTTGTTGGGGGCTTTCTTTGGGGTTCAATTTCTCTGGAGGCAAGCGAGGTCTTATTTTTTCCCTCTAGGGGTAGTCAGTTCTCCGGCTGGCTCGAGACGTCTAGAACCAACGTAGGCACGTTCATCGGCTACTTTTAGTTGTTTGTGTCAGGATCAGGTATGCGGTTAGCCCAGTTTCCACCTCCCTAGAGCAGTATTTATATTTTTGCTATCTTGCCGGAATATCAGAGATCCTCTGCCATTGGGATCATAACAGAATGCCAGGCCAGAAGAAAATGTTTAATGCATCGCAGAAGCGGGATTAAAAAGAAGTTCTGAGTTTTTTTTTTTTGGTTTTTTTTGCTGCAGTTTGCCTAGCTTCTTCCATCCCCTTTTTCTCTGAGTGGCTGAAACTCTGCTGCAGATATGAATGTCCAGACTTTGACTTCTAGTGTGGATCAGCTTGCTGCTAGGGTGCAAAGCATTCAGGATTTTGTTATCCATAGCCCTATGTCTGAACCAAAAATACCTATTCCTGAGCCGTTTTTTGGAGATAGATCTAAATTCCTGAATTTTAGGAATAATTGTAAATTGTTTCTGTCTCTGAAACCTCGTTCCTCTGGTGATTCCGCTCAGCAAGTTAAGATTGTTATTTCCTTCTTGCGCGGCGACCCTCAGGATTGGGCCTTCTCTCTGGCGCCAGGAGATCCTGCATTAGTGAATGTTGATGTGTTTTTTCTGGCACTTGGTTTGCTTTATGAGGAGCCTAATCTTGAAAATCAGGCTGAAAAAATGTTGCTGGTTATCTCTCAGGGTCAGGACGAAGCTGAGGTATATTGCCAAAAATTTCGGAAATGGTCCGTGCTTACTCAATGGAATGAGTGTGCACTGGCCGCAAATTTCAGAAATGGTCTTTCTGAAGCCATTAAAGATGTGATGGTGGGGTTTCCTATCCCTACAGGTCTAAATGATTCAATGGCTCTAGCCATTCAAATTGATCGACGTTTGCGGGAGCGCAAATCTGATAATCCTTTGGCGGTGCTGTCTGAATGGTCACCTGATTCTATGCAATGTGACAGAATTCTGACCAGAGCCGAGCGACAAAATCATAGACGTCAAAATGGGTTGTGTTTCTACTGTGGTGATTCAACACATGTTATCTCAGCATGCTCTAAACGTTTAAAGAAAAAAGTTAATCCTGTCGCCATTGGTACTTTTCAGCCTAAGTTTATTTTGTCTGTGACTTTAATTTGTTCATTATCTTCTTACTCAGTTATGGCTTTTGTGGATTCTGGTGCTGCTTTAAGTCTGATGGATTTGTCGTTTGCCAAGCGCTGCGGTTTTGTCCTGGAGCCTTTGGAAAATCCTATTCCTCTTAGAGGAATTGATTCTACGCCATTGGCAGAGAATAAACCTCAGTATTGGACACAGGTGACCATGTGCATGACTCCTGTACATCAGGAGGTGATTCGTTTTTTGGTACTGCATAAAATGCATGATGTTGTCGTTTTGGGTCTGCCATGGTTACAGGCCCATAATCCAGTTTTAGATTGGAAAGCTATGACTGTGTCTAGTTGGGGGTGTCAGGGGATTCATGGCGATTCTCCATTGGTGTCTATTGCTTCTTCTACTCCTTCTGAGATCCCTGAGTTTTTGTCAGACTTTTAGGATGTATTTAATGAGGCCAGGTCCAGTGTCCTTCCTCCTCATAGGGACTGTGATTGTGCTATAGATTTGATTCCTGGTAGTAAGTTTCCTAAGGGACGACTCTTTAATTTATCTGTGCCAGAGCATGCCGCGATGCGGAGTTATATAAAGGAGTCTTTGGAGAAGGGACATATTCGCCCATCCTCGTCCCCTCTTGGTGCAGGATTCTTTTTTGTGGGCAAGAAAGACGGGTCTCTGAGACCTTGTATTGATTATCGTCTTCTGAATAAGATCGCTGTTAAAATTTAAGTATCCTTTGCCATTGTTGTCTGATTTGTTTGCTCGGATTAAGGGATCCAGTTGGTTCACCAAGATAGATCTTCGTGGTGCGTATAACCTTGTGCGCATAAAGCAGGGAGATGAATGGAAAACGGCATTTAATACGCCTGAGGGTCATTTTGAGTACCTGGTGATGCCTTTCGGATTATCTAATGCTCCTTCTGTGTTTCAGTCCTTCATGCATGACATCTTCCGGAAATATCTGGATAAATTTATGATTATTTATCTGGATGATATTTTGTTTTTTTCTGATGATTGGGAGTCCCATGTGAACCAGGTCAGGATGGTGTTTCAGGTTTTGCGGGAGAATGCTCTATTTGTGAAGGGCTCAAAATGTATCTTTGGGGTACAGAAGGTTTCTTTTTTGGGTTTTATTTTTTCCCCTTCTACTGTGGAGATGGACCCAGTTAAGGTCCGTGCCATTCATGACTGGACTCAGCCCACGTCTGTTAAGAGCCTGCAGAAGTTCTTGGGCTTTGCTAATTTTTACCGTCGTTTTATCGCTAATTTCTCCAGCGTGGTTAAACCTTTGACGGATATGACCAAGAAGGGTTCTGATGTTGCGAATTGGTCTCCTGCGGCCGTGGAGGCCTTTCGGGAGCTGAAGCGTCGGTTCACTTCAGCGCCAGTCTTGTGCCAGCCGGATGTCTCTCTTCCCTTCCAGGTTGAAGTTGATGCTTCTGAAATTGGTGCAGGGGCTGTTTTGTCGCAAAAAAGTTCTGATGGCTCCGTGATGAAGCCATGCGCCTTCTTTTCAAGGAAATTTTCGCCTGCTGAGCGGAACTACGATGTTGGTAATCGGGAGTTGTTGGCCATGAAGTGGGCATTTGAGGAGTGGCGACATTGGCTCGAGGGAGCTAGACATCGTGTGGTGGTCTTGACTGATCATAAAAATCTGATTTACCTTGAGTCTGCCAAGCGCCTGAATCCTAGACAGGCCCGTTGGTCGTTGTTTTTCTCCCGTTTTGACTTTGTGGTCTCGTACCTGCCTGGTTCGAAGAACGTGAAGGCTGATGCACTTTCTAGGAGTTTTGTGCCTGATTCTCCGGGAGTCTCTGAGCCGGCTGGTATTCTCAGAGAGGGAGTAATTTTGTCTGCCATTTCCCCAGATTTGCGACGAGGGCTGCAAAAATTTCAGGCTGATAGGCTTGATCGTTGTCCACCAGAGAGAGTGTTTGTCCCTGATGGATGGACCAACAGAGTTATTTCTGAGGTTCATTCTTCGGTGTTGGCAGGACATCCTGGGATTTTCGGTACCAGAGATTTGGTGGCCAGGTCCTTTTGGTGGCCTTCCTTGTCACGGGATGTGCGTTCTTTTGTGCAGTCCTGTGGGATTTGTGCTCGGGCTAAGCCTTGCTGTTCTCGTGCCTGCGGGTTGCTTTTGCCCTTGCCTATCCCAAGAGGCCTTGGACGCACATTTCCATGGATTTCATTTCGGATCTTCCGGTGTCTCGGAAGATGTCTGTCATCTGGGTGGTGTGCGATCGTTTTTCTAAAATGGTCCATTTGGTGCCCTTGCCTAAGTTGCCTTCCTCCTCTGATTTGGTTCCTTTGTTCTTTCAGAATGTGGTTCGTTTGCATGGCATCCCTGAGAATATTGTATCTGACAGAGGATCCCAGTTTGTGTCCAGATTCTGGCGATCCTTTTGTGCTAAGATGGGTATTTATTTGTCTTTTTCATCGGCTTTTCATCCTCAGACTAATGGCCAGACCGAGCGAACTAATCAGACGTTAGAGACTTATTTGAGATGTTTTGTTTCTGCTGATCAGGACGACTGGGTTACCTTTTTGCCACTGGCCGAGTTTGCCCTTAATAATCGGGCTAGTTCTGCCACCTTGGTTTCCCCCTTTTTCTGCAACTCTGGTTTTCATCCTCGTTTCTCCTCGGGTCAGGTTGAACCTTCTGACTGTCCTGGGGTTGATTCTGTGGTGGATAGGTTGCAGCGGATTTGGAACCATGTGGTGGACAATTTGAAATTGTCACAAGACAAGGCCCAGCGGTTTGCCAACCGCCGCCGCGGTGTGGGTCCCCGACTTCGTGTTGGGGATTTGGTTTGGTTGTCTTCTCGGCATGTTCCTTTGAAAGTCTCCTCTCCTAAGTTCAAGCCTCGCTTTATCGGTCCTTATAAGATTTTGGAAATCCTTAACCCGGTGTCTTTTCGCTTGGACCTTCCAGCGTCTTTTGCTATTCATAATGTGTTCCATAGGTCCTTGTTGCGGCGGTACGTGGTGCCTATGGTTCCTGCTGTTGAGCCTCCTGCCCCGGTTTTGGTTGAGGGCGAGTTGGAGTACGTGGTGGAGAAGATTCTGGATTCTCGTATCTCTAGACGGAAACTCCAGTATTTGGTTAAGTGGAAAGGCTATGGTCAGGAGGATAATTCTTGGGTTGTCGCCTCTGATGTTCATGCGGCTGATTTGGTTCATGCCTTTCACGCTGCTCATCCTGATCGCCCTGGGGGTCTTGGTGAGGGTTCGGTGACCCCTCCTCAAGGGGGGGGTACTGTTGTGAACTGTGTTTCTGGGCTCCCTCTGGTGGTCACTAACGGTATTGTGTTAGGTATGTCTTGTTGCAGGCCTGAGCTCCAGCTGTGTCGTTAAGCAGCGGGTGTTTCCTATTTGAGTCTCCTCTGGACTCAGTCTCTTGCCTGGCATCGTTGTATCCAGACCTATTTGGTCTCCTCCGGATTCCTTTCAGTCTGCCTCATGCAAGAAAAGCTAAGTCTGTTTTGTACAATTTGTAACGTTTGCATTATTCAGTGTTTTTGTCCAGCTTGCTTTACATTTGATTTTTGAGTCGCTGAAAGCTCTAGGGGGCTGATATTCTCCCTCCACACCGTCAGTCGGTGTGGGGGTTCTTGAATGTTCAGCGTGGATGTTTTGTAGGGTTTTCTGCTAACCGCATAGTCCACTATCTATTTTCTGCTATTTAGACTATTGGGCCTCACTTTGCTGAATCTAGTTCATCTCTACGTTTGTGTTTTCCTCTTGCCTCACCGTTATTATTTGTTGGGGGCTTTCTATATCTTTGGGGTTCAATTTCTCTGGAGGCAAGCGAGGTCTTATTTTTTCCCTCTAGGGGTAGTCAGTTCTCCGGCTGGCTCGAGACGTCTAGAACCAACATAGGCACGTTCACCGGCTACTTTTAGTTGTTTGTGTCAGGATCAGGTATGCGGTTAGCCCAGTTTTCACCTCCCTAGAGCAGTATTTATATTTTTGCTATCTTGCCGGAATATCAGAGATCCTCTGCCATTGGGATCATAACAGATAAGCCCCCGATGTAACCTGAAAAATAAGAAAAACAAGTTAGATTATACTCAACCAGGGGCGATCCCGGTTCGGGTCCGATGGGTGTCGCGGTCCTCCCATCTTCTTATGATGACGTCCTCTTCTTGTCTTCCTGCTGTTGCTCCTGTGCAGGCGTACTTTATCTGCCCTGTTGAGGGCAGAGCAAAGTACTGCAGTGCACAGGCGCCGGGAAAGGTCAGAGATGTCCGGTGCCTGCGCACTGCAGTACTTTGCTCTGCCCTCAACAGGGCACATAAAGTACGCCTGCGCAGCTGCCGCGGCAGGAAGGAAAGAAGAGGACAACATCGCATGAAGATGGGAGGTGCCGGACCCAGACCGTGACACCCATCGGACCCAAAACGAACCGGGACCGCCCCTGGGTAAGTATAATCTAACTCGTTTTTCTTATCTTTCAGGGTAGATCGAGGGCTTATCTACAGCATTACAGAACGCTATAGATAAGCCCCTGATGCTGGTGGCCGCAGCTCATTCTCGAATTTTGGGGTGACAGGCTCCCTTTAAAATGAAAAATAGGAAGAGATGGTCCAGGGTGACCACGAACAATGGCTTGGTTCAGTAATTTGGGCTTTCCTTTTGTACTGTGCATCTAATCCTTTTCTTAGTAATGTTAATGTTAAGAAGACATAAATGTAGTTTAAAGAGGTTTTCCACTTTTAGAAGAGTGGTCTCCAAATGACCTGATAAAATGATGTAAAATCTATTGTAGTAATGAAACTCAGCACTGAAAGGGACTGAAGGCAGTAAGAGGTATGTCTGTAATGGCATATGGTGGCTGAAAGGGCTTCCTGATTGTGGTTTTCAGCCACCATACCCCAGCGCAGACATACCTCTTATCACCTTCAGTCCTTTTAGGCCATGTGCACACGTTCAGTATTTTTCGCGTTTTTTTCACGTTTTTTCGCTATAAAAAAGTGATAAAAACGCGAAAAAAACGCTTACATGTGCCTCCCATTATTTTCAGTGTATTCCGCATTTTTTGTGCAAATGTAGCCTTTTTTTCCGCGAAAAAATCGCATCGCGGAAAAAAAAGCAACATGTTCATTAAAATGCGGAATTGCAGGGGATTCCGCACACCTAGGAGTGCATTGATCTGCTTACTTCCCGCACAGGGCTGTGCACACCATGCGGGAAGTAAGCAGATTATGTGCGGTTGGTACCCAGGGTGAAGGAGAGGAGACTCTCCTCCACGGACTGGGCACCATATAATTGGTAAAAAAAAAAGAATTAAAATAAAAAATAGTCCTATACTCACCTTCAATGTCTTCCCGCCTCTCAGCTGCACGCTGTCGCTTCGGTTCCTGTAGCTGGTGTGCAGTGAAGGACCTGCTGATGACGTTGCCGTCTTGTGATCGGTCGAGACCGGTCATGTGACCGCTCACATGACCGCGACGTCATGGAAGGTCCTGCGCGCACACACCATCTATACGGAACGGACGCCGGTGAGGAGATCAGCTGTCTGCGGGTGAGTACGAGTATAAGCATTTTTTTAATTATTTTTAAACATTCTATCTTTTACTATAGATGCTGCAAAAGCAGCATCTATAGTAAAAAGTTGGTCACACTTGTCAAACGCTATGTTTGACAAGTGTGACCAACCTGTCAGTCAGTTTTCCAAGCGATGCTACAGATCGCTTGGAAAACTTTAGCATTCTGCAAGCTAATTACGCTTGCAGAATGCTAAAAAAACCGTGAAAAAAACGAAAAAAAAACGCAAAAAAAAAAATGCGGATTTCTTGCAGAAAATTTCCGGTTTTCTTCAGGAAATTTCTGCAAGAAATCCGGACGTGTGCACATACCCTTAAAGTGTCATCCCCTATGAGTACTGAGTACTGACTAATCATCTTCCACTTCAACAACACAGCATTTATCTGATGAAGGTCCATGAGAACTGAAATGTTATCCACTAGCTGTTGATCCATGGACGGTAAATAAATTAATTAATAAATTTTGAGTGCAGAGTTTCATTACTACTATTGGTATGGTTTGGAACCATACTCAGGCACCTCATCTATCCCCTCTGGAGTGTTGTTTATGATTTTCATAGTAAAATCTATATTAGCAGAGCAGTTGAGCTCTGTGATTGACTGCAGCAGTGACGTGCATCATCATTGCAATCAAAACACAGAGAAAGAAGATGTGACGGAAAACCAGCAATGTATCGTTTGGAGACCACTTCACTTTTCTAAAAGTAGAAAACCACATTCATTTTTACTCCAGCAATGCTGATCCAGATGAATGCAAGGAGCCAAGCATGTCTTCCTGCAGCTTCGATGCCGGTAAATAAAAATAATAGGGAAGCTGCAGAAAGCCATCCTTGGCTTCCTGACCTGCACCTTCTCTATGATGCTGGTGGTGTTGTGATGTCATCAATCCACCTGTGTCATTCAGCAGTGGCCAGGAGAGGTCAATGGTGATCAGATGAGCGCCACTGTATGGGACATTAATATGTGAGTGTTTTTCTATGCTTTTCTATTTTTGTTACAAGGTAAAGAGCATAGTAGTGGTGGTAGGGAAGGGATCAATATGGGGAAGACATCACCATAGAGGAGAGAGCACAGTGAGGAGGACAACACAGTGGACTGCACGCAAGGGGTGGAAAGCACGGCAGGGATATCACAATGGGGGAGAGGACAGTGGGGGGATCACAGTTGGGAAGACAGCACAATATGTGGATATCACAATGGGAAGAACAGCACAATGAAGGGAGAGAACATTGAGGGTGGAGGACATGGTGGGGAGATCATTAAGGGGGAGAGCTCAGTGGAGGCAGTACACTGAGACCACAAGGAGAAAAAGAATAAATGGAGAGAGCATACTGGATGGGAATACAATTGAGGGTGAAGGGGGGAAGAACACCCAAGATAGTGATTGCTAGTGACTTGTGGAGAGAACCCAGATGAATGTGACTTTTACTGAGTTTGAGGGGAATGAGGATATAGGATATTGGGTACTGAATTGGGGTATAGAGAGGCATATTGGCTGTTTTACATTTTTATTTTTGGAGTTTATTAATATACTAGATGGCAGCCCGATTCTAAAGAATCGGGAGTCTAGAATCCATATATACTTTATTTATTCAAATGTAAGAATAATACAATTAATAAATAATAGTAAGAAAGAACAAAAAATGGCTGCACTCACCAGCTCTTGACAATTCTTGACAGTACGGCACATTTCTGATTGGTCGCTCGCGGCAGGCGGCAACCAATCAGAAAAGTGCCGCGCACCACGAAGGCATATATCTTTGTCCACCCTGAGCGGGTGTAGGACGCTGGTGACGTCACTTATCTCCGGACATTATCTCCGGACAAAGCCACGGAAGTTGGCACAAATTGCCGGAAGTAGTATTCTAGGCAATTATATATTAGATTTTAACCCCTTAACGACCGCCGATACGCCTTTTAACGGCGGCCGCTAAGGGTACTTAAACCACAGCGCCGTTAATTAACGGCGCTGTGGAAAAAGTGAATAGCGCCCCCCAGAGTCGGATTTTCTCTGGGGTCTCGGTTGCCGAGGGTAGCCGAGACCCCAGAGAACATGATTCGGGGGGTTTTTACCGACCCCCGAGTTGCGATCGCCGGTAATTAACCGTTTACCGGCGGTCGCAACAAAAAAAAAAAAACGCGATTTGCCGTTTAATTTCTCTGTCCTCCGATGTGATCGCACATCGGAGGACAGAGAAATGTGGTCCCCGATGGCCCCCAATAGCCCCCCAATACTTACCTACCTCCCCCGGTGCTCCTCGTGTCTCCCCATGGGCGCCGCCATCTTTTTTCCGGGAAAAAATGGCGGGCGCACGCGCAGTGCGCCCGCCGCCCGGCACCCGGATGTTCTTTGGGGTCTCAGCTGCCGGGGGTAGCCGAGACCCCAAAGAACATGATCGGGGTCGATTTGCACCGACCCCTGCTTTGCGATCGCCGGTAATTAACAGTTTACCGGCGACCGCAAAAAAAAAAAAAAAAAAAGCGATCAGTTATTTCTCTGTCCTCTGATGTGATCGCACATCAGAGGACAGAGAAATAGGGGGATTCGGGGACCCTATCATACTCACCCGGGGTCCCTGGGTCCTCTTCTGTCTTCTCCTGCCAGCCGGCTTTTTCATCATGGCGGGCGCATGCGCAGTGCGCCCGCCATCTGCTGCCATCTGCCGGCCGGCAGGAGAAGACAAGTTGGGGCTAAAATTAGGGTTAGGGTTAGGGTTAGGGTTAGAGTTAGGGTTAGGGTTAGGGTTAGAGTTAGGGTTGGGGCTAAATTTAGGGTTAGGGTTAGGGCTAGGGTTAGGGTTAGGCTACTTTCACACTAGCGTTTTTTGGCTTCCGTCGCAATGCGTCGTTGGAGAAAAAACGCATCCTGCAAAAGTGCTTGCAGGATGCGTTTTTTCTCCATTGGCTTGCATTAGCGACGCATTGCGACGGATTGCCACATGTCGCATCCGTCGTGCGACGGATGCGTCGTGCTTCGGCGGACCGTCGACACAAAAAAACTACATGTAACTTTTTTGTGCGACGTGTCCCACATATTTCAGTGCCACGTGCCACGTATTTAAGTGACACGTGCCACGTATCAAAGTGCCACGTGCCACATATTTCAGTGCCACGTATCAAAGTGCCACGTGCCACGTATCAAAGTGCCACGTGCCACGTATCAAAGTGCCACGTGCCACATATTTCAGTGCCACGTGCCACGTATCAAAGTGCCACGTGCCACGTATCAAAGTGCCACGTGCCACATCTTTCAGTGCCACGTATTTAAGAGACACGTGCCACGTATCAAAGTGCCACGTGCCACATATTTCAGTGCCACGTGCCACGTATTTAAGTGACACGTGCCACGTATCAAAGTGCCACGTGCCACATATTTCAGTGCCACGTATCAAAGTGCCACGTGCCACGTATCAAAGTGCCACGTGCCACGTATCAAAGTGCCACGTGCCACGTATCAAAGTGCCACGTGCCACGTATCAAAGTGCCACGTGCCACATATTTCAGTGCCACGTATCAAAGTGCCACGTGCCACGTATCAAAGTGCCACGTGCCACATCTTTCAGTGCCACGTGCCACGTATTTAAGTGACACGTGCCACGTATCAAAGTGCCACGTATCACGTATTTCAGTGCCACGTATTTAAGTGACACGTATCACGTATAAGTGCCACGTGTCACGTATTTAATTGCCACATATTTAAGTGCCACGTATCAAGATTTTCCATGGAGAACAGACACATCCAGAGATATGTCTGCTCTCCACGGCTGCAGCAACACACTGACAGGAGCCATAGTTCCTGTCGGTGTGTCACTGCGCATGCGCGAGCGAGTTTACCGGCGGTCATTGACCCCGGCACTCTCGCTTAACGGCAGTGCTGCGTGGGAAAGTTCAACGCAGCTGTACTGCTGTTAACCGAGACGCCGGAGTCATTGAACTCCGGAACAGTACGCGATACACTGCTAGGAGCTTCGCTCCTGGCAGTGTATCGCCGGAGAGCAGCCGATCGGCGTGGGACACTCGTTTTATGGATTCTGCGGACAGGGAGTATGAATTTGGTTTATTATTTTTGGATTTTTTCCTGGAGGATCGAGGGCTTCGCCTACAAGTGTGCTGTTGGTGAGTATATACTCTGTGTTATATGTTGTATGTACTGTGTGTCATGTATGTGTATTGTGTGTAGGTGTTTTGTGTAACTTTACAATTGTGCTAAGTCGCCGGACACAGGGACAACTCTCCCATCCTAATACCGGATGGGAGTAGTAGTCCCATACGGCGACTTAGCACAATGGTGGCACTAGCGTCGCATGGGGACACACACACGCACACACACGCACACACACGCACACACACACACACAGAAGGACTCCATGCTGCTTCACTGGGGGGCGGGGGCTTCCCTCTTCCTGTCCGACGTCACGTCCGGTCCTGGGTGTCAACCCCTCCGTACAAAGACGCTGACACCCAGGACAAAGGCGCTGTGTGTGGAAGGTAATATGGGGCCCTAGGGGGATACGCAGACACGCCGCTGCGTAAAGAATTGACATGTCAATTCTTTTTACGCCGGCGTGTTTGCAGACAAAAGCGCCGCGTTTTTTTGCGGTGTGTCTGAACGGCAAAGTGAATTTCTCATTCACTTTGCCGGCAGACGAAAATGACATTGCGCATTTTTGAAAAGCGCCCGCAAAATAGCGCTCAAAAATGCGCTATGTCTGAAAGTAGCCTAAGGCTTCTTTCACACTTGCGTCGGTACGGGGCGGTCGCAATGCGTCGGCCCGATGTACCGACGCACGTTGTGAAAATTGTGCACAACGTGGGCAGCGGATGCAGTTTTTCAACGCATCCGCTGCCCAGTCTATGTCCTGGGGAGGAGGGGGCAGAGTTACGGCCACGCATCCGCGGAAATGGCGGACGCGACGTACAAAAAAAAGGTTACATTGAACTTTTTTTGTGACGACGGGGGCTAAAGTTATGGTTAGGGTTGGGGCTAAAGTTAGGGTTGGGGCTAAAGTTAGGGTTAGAGTTGGGATTAGGGTTAGGGTTTGGATTAGGGTTGGGATTAGTGTTACGTTTGGGATTAGGGTTGGGATTAGGGTTAGGGTTGGGATTAGGGTTAGGGGTGTGTTGGATTTAGGGTTTTGATTAGGGTTATGGTTAGGGTTGAGATTAGGGCTGTTTTGGGGTTAGGGTTGTGATTATCGTTAGGGTTGTGATTAGGATTATGGATCGGGTTGAGATTAGGGTTAGGGCTGTGTTGGGGTTAGGGTTGGAGTTAGAATTGGGGGGTTTCCACTGTTTAGGTACATCAGGGGGTCTCCAAACACGACAGCCAATTTTGCGCTAAAAAAGTCAAATGGTACTCCCTCCCTTCTGAGCTCTGCCGTGCGCCCAAACAGTGGTTTACCCCCACATATGGGGCATCAGCGTACTCGGGATAAATTGGACAACAACTTTTGGGGTCCAATTTCTCCTGTTACCCTTGTGAAAATAAAAACTTGGGGGCTAAAAATCTTTTTTGTTGGAAAAAAATATATTTTTTTATTTTCACTACTCTGCATTATAAATTTCTGTGAAGCACTTGAGCTTTCAAAGTTCTCACCACATATCTAGATAAGTTCCTTAGGGGGTCTAGTTTCCAAAATTTGGTCACTTGTGGGGGTTTCTACTGTTTAGGTACATTAGGGGTCTGCAAACGCAACATAACGCCCGCAGACAATTCTATCAAAGTCTGCATTGCAAAATGGCGCTCCTTCCCTTCCGAGCTCTGCCGTGCGCCCAAACAGTGGTTTACCCCCACATATGGGGTACCAGCATACTCAGGACAAATTGGACAACAACTTTTGGGGTCCAATTTCTCTTGTTACCCTTGTGAAAATAAAAATTTGGGGGCTAAAAAAATCTTTTTTGTGGGAAAAAAAATATTTTTTATTTTCACTACTCTGCATTATAAACTTCTGTGAAGCACTTGGGCATTCAAAGTTCTCACCACATATCTAGATAAGTTCCTTGGGGGGTCTATTTTCCAAAATGGGGTCACTTGTTGGGGGTTTCTACTGTTTAGGTACATTAGGGGTCTGCAAAGGCAACATAACGCCCGCAGACAATTCTATCAAAGTCTGCATTCCAAAATGGCACTCCTTCCCTTCCGAGCTCTGCCATGCGCCCAAACAGTGGTTTACCCCCACATATGGGGTACCAGCATACTCAGGACAAATTGGACAACAACTTTTGGGGTCCAATTTCTCTTGTTACCCTTGTGAAAATAAAAACTTGGGGGCTAAAAAATCTTTATTGTTAAAAAATATATATTTTTTATTTTCACGACTCTGCATTATAAACTTCTGTGATGCACTTGGGCATTCAAAGTTCTCACTACACATCTAGATAAGTTCCATGGGGGGTCTAGTTTCCAAAATGGGGTCACTTTTGGGGGGTTTCTGCTGTTTAGGCACATCAGGGGCTCTCCAAACGCGACATGGCGTCCGATCTCAATTCCAGTCAATTTTGCATTGAAAAGTCAAATGGCGCTCCTTTGCTTCCGAGCTCAGCCATGCGCCCAAACAGTGGTTTACCCCCACATATGGGGTGTCGGCGTACTCAAGACAAATTGTACAACAGCTTCTGGGGTCCATTTTCTCCTGTTACCCTTGGTAAAATAAAAATTTGGAGGCAAAAAGATCATTTTTGTAGAAAAAATGCGATTTTTTTATTTTCACGGCTCTACGTTATAAACTTCTGTGAAGCACCTGGGGGTTTAAAGTGCTCACCACACATCTAGATAAGTTCCTTAAGGGGTCTAGTTTCCAAAATGGTGTCATATGTGGGGGGTCTCTACTGTTTAGGCACATCAGCGGCTCTCCAAACGTGACATGGCGTCCGATCTCAATTCCAGCCAATTCTACATTGAAAAAGTAAAACGACACTCCTTCTCTTCCAAGCTCTGCGGTGCGCCCAAACAGTGGTTTACCCCCATATATGGGGTATCGACGTACTCAGGAGAAATTGCACAACAACTTTTGTGGTCTAATTTCTCCTGTTACCCTTGTGAAAATAAAAATTTGGGGGCAAAAAGATAATTTTTGTAGAAAAAATGAGATTTTTTATTTTCACGGCTCTACGTTATAAACTTCTGTGAAGCACTTGGGGGTTCAAAGTGCTCACCACACAACTAGATAAGTTCCTTGGGGGGTCTAGTTTCCAAAATGGTATCACTTGTGGGGGGTTTCCACTGTTTAGGCACATCAGGGACTCTCCAAACGCGACATGGCATCCGATCTCAATTCCAGCCAATTCTGCATTGAAAAAGTCAAACGGTGCTCCTTCACTTCCAAGCTCTGCGGTGCGCCCAAACAGTGGTTTACCTCCACATATGGGGTATCGACGTACTCAGGAGAAATTGCACAACAACTTTTGTGGTCTAATTTCTCCTGTTACCCTTGTGAAAATAAAAATTTTGGGGCAAAAAGATCATTTTTGTAGAAAAAATGAGATTTTTTATTTTCACGGCTCTACGTTATAAACTTCTGTGAAGCACTTGGGGGTTCAAAGTGCTCACCACACATCTAGATAAGTTCCTTGGGGGGTCTAGTTTCCAAAATGGTATCACTTGTGGGGGGTTTCCACTGTTTAGGCACATCAGGGACTCTCCAAACGCGACATGGCATCCGATCTCAATTCCAGCCAATTCTGCATTGAAAAAGTCAAACGGTGCTCCTTCACTTCCAAGCTCTGCGGTGCGCCCAAACAGTGGTTTACCTCCACATATGGGGTATCGACGTACTCAGGAGAAATTGCACAACAACTTTTGTGGTCTAATTTCTCCTGTTACCCTTGTGAAAATAAGAATTTGTGGGCGAAAAAATCATTTTTGTGAAAACAAATGCGATTTTTTATTTTCACGGCTCTACGTTATAAACTTCTGTGAAGCACTTGGGGGTTCAAAGTGCTCACCACACATCTAGATAAGTTCCTTGGGGGGTCTAGTTTCCAAAATGGTGTCACTTGTGGGGGGTTTCCACTGTTTAGGCACATTAGGGGCTCTCCAAACGCGACATGGCGTCCGATCTCAATTCCAGCCAATTCTGCATTGAAACAGTCAAACGGTGCTCCTTCACTTCCAAGCTCTGCGGTGCGCCCAAACAGTGGTTTACCTCCACATATGGGGTATCGGCGTACTCAGGAAAAATTGCACAACAAAATTTGTGGTTAAATTTCTGTTTTTACACTTGTGAAAATTAAAAAAAATGGTTCTGAAGTAAAATGTTTGCAAAAAAAAGTAAAATGTTAATTTTTTTCTTCCACATTGTTTTAGTTCCTGTGAAGTACGTAAAGGGTTAATAAACTTCTTGAATGTGGTTTTGAGCAGCTTGAGGGGTGCAGTTTTTAGAATGGTGTCACACTTGGTTATTTTCTATCATATAGACCCCTCAAAATCACTTCAAAGGTGATGTGGTCCCTAAAAAAAACATGGTGTTGTAAAAATGAGAAATTGCTGGTCAACTTTTAACCCTTATAACTCCCTAACAAAAAAAAAAATTGTTTCCAAAATTGTGCTGATGTAAAGTAGACATGTGAGAAATGTTATTTATTAACTATTTTTTGTGACATATCTCTCTGATTTAAGGGCATAAAAATACAAAGTTTGAAAATTGTAAAATTTTAAAAATTTTCGCCATATTTCCATTTTTTTCATAAATAATCGCAAGTAATATCGAAGAAATGTTACCACTAACTTGAAGTACAACATGTCACGAAAAAACAATCTCAGAATCAGCGGGATCCGATAAAGCGTTCCAGAGTTATAACCTCATAAAGTGACACTGGTCAGAATTGTAAAAATTGGCTCGGTCATTAAGTACCAAATTGGCTCTGTCACTAAGGGGTTAATGTTATCAGTGTTTACCTTTGAACGTTTATATTGTATTGTCCTGTCACCAGCCATGTGTACGATTATCGGCCGAAAGCCTCTCTGGAACCAATAATCACCCCATGTAAAGGTATCTTTATAAGTTAAAGATTCAGAATACTATGACTTTTATCATATCCTGAACAGTCAAGTTTTTTATGAACCGTTAAGGTTTTCTGGTTGAAGTAAAAAAAACTCTGAGTGTTTACAGTTTGAAACCATAAAATGTTGAAAAATTATGTCATTCTTGAGTATATCACTCAATGGTGCTCATAAACGTGTCAAATTTGATCTATAATATACTTTAATATACGTTACTTTAATCTTTAATATACTTAAGAACAGGGCCCCAGACATCACACAGGGGGTCTGAAACACCGCACAGTGGTCCAAAATATCGCTGTGCTCTGCCTGGGGCCCCATATGCTGCCTGGGGCCCCTGTGCTCTGCCTGGGGCCCCATATGCTGCCTGGGGCCCCTGTGCTCTGCCTGGGGCCCCATGTTCTGCCTGGGGCCCCTGTGCTCTGCCTGGGGCCACTGTGCTCTGCCTGGGGCCCCATATGCTGCCTGGGGCCCCTGTGCTCTGCCTGGGGCCCCATATGCTGCCTGGGGCCCCTGTGCTCTGCCTGGGGCACCATAGGCTGCCTGGGGCCCCTGTGCTCTACCTGGGACCACTGTGCTCTGCCTGGGGCCCCATATGCTGCCTGGGGCCCCTGTGCTCTGCCTGGGGCCCCTGTGCTCTGCCTGGGGCCCCATGTTCTGCCTGGGGCCACTGTGCTCTGCCTGGGGCCCCATAGGCTGCCTGGGGCCCCTGTGCTCTGCCTGGGACCACTGTGCTCTGCCTGGGGCCCCATATGCTGCCTGGGGCCCCTGTGCTCTGCCTGGGGCCCCATATGCTGCCTGGGGCCCCTGTGCTCTGCCTGGGGCCCCTGTGCTCTGCCTGGGGCCCCATGTTCTGCCTGGGGCCCCTGTGCTCTGCCTGGGGCCACTGTGCTCTGCCTGGGGCCCCATGTTCTGCCTGGGGCCACTGTGCTCTGCCTGGGGCCCCATAAGCTGCCTGGGGCCCCTGTGCTCTGCCTGGGACCACTGTGCTCTGCCTGGGGCCCCATATGCTGCCTGGGGCCCCTGTGCTCTGCCTGGGGCCACTGTGCTCTGCCTGGGGCCCCATATGCTGCCTGGGGCCACTGTGCTCTGCCTGGGGCCCCATATGCTGCCTGGGGCCCCTGTGCTCTGCCTGGGGCCCCATATGCTGCCTGGGGCCCCTGTGCTCTGCCTGGGGCCCCTGTGCTCTGCCTGGGGCCCCATGTTCTGCCTGGGGCCCCTGTGCTCTGCCTGGGGCCACTGTGCTCTGCCTGGGGCCCCATATGCTGCCTGGGGCCCCTGTGCTCTGCCTGGGGCCCCATATGCTGCCTGGGGCCCCTGTGCTCTGCCTGGGGCCCCTGTGCTCTGCCTGGGGCCCCTGTGCTCTGCCTGGGGCCCCATGTTCTGCCTGGGGCCCCTGTGCTCTGCCTGGGGCCACTGTGCTCTGCCTGGGGCCCCATATGCTGCCTGGGGCCCCTGTGCTCTGCCTGGGGCCCCATATGCTGCCTGGGGCCCCTGTGCTCTGCCTGGGGCCACTGTGCTCTGCCTGGGGCCCCATAGGCTGCCTGGGGCCCCTGTGCTCTGCCTGGGACCACTGTGCTCTGCCTGGGGCCCCATATGCTGCCTAGGGCCCCTGTGCTCTGCCTGGGGCCACTGTGCTCTGCCTGGGGCCCCATATGCTGCCTGGGGCCACTGTGCTCTGCCTGGGTGTAGGACACTGGTGACGTCACTTATCTCCGGACATTAGCTCCGGACATTAGCTCCGGACATTATCTCCGGACATTAGCTCCGGACATTATCTCCGGACATTAGCTCCGGACAAAGCCACGGAAGTTGGCACAAATTGCAGGAAGTAGTATTCTAGGCAATTATATATTAGATACAGTGCATTGAAAAAGTATTCATATCTCCTGAACTTTTCCACAATTTGTCACATTACACCTACAAACTTATATTTCATTGTGATTTTATTGGTTATACCAACACATAGCAGCAAGTATTTGTAAAGTGTAAATGAAAATATTCATGGTTTTCTAAAGATTTTAAAAATACAAATGTTAGAATTGTGATGTGCATTTGTATTCAGCCCCCTCTGAGTCAACACTTTGAAGGACAACGTTTTGCTGCAATTCTAATTGTTATTATTGTTGCTGCAAATCTTTTGTGGTATTTCTCTACCATCTTTTCACAGCTAGAGGCTGAACCGTTTGCCCATTCTTTGTTGCAAATTACCTCTAGATCAATGAGATTGAATTGAGGGCATCTCTTAACAGCAATATTCAAGTTTTGCCTCATATTCTCAATGGAATTTAGGTCTGGACTGTGACTGGGCCATTTACACTTATGAATATGCTTTGATCTAAACCATTCCATTGTAGCTTAGACTTTAACAAGTTTTTCCAGGATTGCTCCATCCATCTTCTCATCAACTCTGACCAGCTTCCCTGACCCTGCTAAAGAAAAGCATCCCTCACAGCATGATCCTGCCGCTATCATGTTTGACGATGGTGAAGGTGTTTTCAGGGTTTTGCTTTTAGCCCCAAAAGTTCTACATTGGTCTCATCTGAGCGGAGCTCCTTTTTCCACATTTTATCTGTGCCTTCTATATGGCATTTTGCAAACTACAAATGGGACTTTTTATGGCTTGATCCTTGCCACTCTTCCGTGAAGGCCAGATTTGTGGAGTATACGAATAATACTTGTTCTGTGGACAGATGTTCCTTTGTTTTCTACTAATTATGTGTCTTCTGGAGGCAATTGATCAGTCAGGATTTTATTTATGGATATCAGACTACAGGGGGCTGAATACAAATGCAGGTCACAATTTTCAGATTTATATGTTTAAAATCATTAGCATACAATGTTCCATTGCCTTTACACTTCACAAATACTTGCTTTTTTGTGTTTTTGTATATCAAATAAAATCCCAAATAAAATATATTTTGGTTTGTGGGGGTAACACTAGAAAATGCACTTTATAGTCAGATGTACAGCATGAGACTTTTTTTTTTTTATTCAGAAGACAAATATATACTTATTTATATATGTATATATGTCCAGTACTGTGCAAAAGTTATAGGTAGAGTAAGTGTGGAAAAAATGCTGCAAAGTAAAGATGATTTTAAAAATATGTTTCAGCGATTTATTTTTGTCAATTGACAAGATGTGAAGTAAATGAACAAAAGAAATTATAGACAGGTGTAACCAATCAGACTGAAAAGGTGATAATGATCATCATTTTCATAGGTAGGTTGAAATACAGTCATTACCTGAAAGAGAAGCAGTTGTGTAGGAGGTTTACAACTTTAAAACTGGGTGAGGAAAAGCAGAACACTGCTACAAAGGTGAGTTTGTGGAAGACGATCTCATGTCACAGGTCATACACCATTGCCAGACTGAGTACAGCAACAAAACACAAGGTAGTTACACTACATCAGCAGACAGAGATTCTAATATGTGCTGATTTTGAAAAAGAGACAATAAATAGCCAACTTTGAGGCTGCAAACACCAAGACGTAGATGTGGTTGGTCAAGGAAGCTTAGTGCAGCAGATGAAAGTCAATATCATGCTTAATTTTCTTTGAAAGCAGATGTTCAGCAGTTTCATCAACTTAGAAATGGTAGCAACTAGTACTCAGTAGCAACTAGTGCCGAGCTACATTTCAGTAAGTGAAGTTGAGTACTTAAGATTAAGCATGTCCTCAATGTTGAGAAATACTGAGAAATACTGGCAGATATTTATTCATTATGCAATTGGAGCGCCCCCAGGGCAGCAGGGTACCGGGTCCTTCGGTTCACAGGGGGATGTCACGGTGGCTGACCCAGTCCGTGGCCCTGGGACGTCCATGTTAAAGGGAAAGGTCTTTAAAGGGGAAATGTTCGTGACGCCACCTGTGGTATTCGGTCAGGATGACCGACGCTGCTTTAAGGGGTCCGCTGGGGTGATGTTATGGCAGCTAGATGGTATACCTTCCCACAGGTGAAGTGTATCCCCAGGGCTTCCCAGTGTGTGGATGGTGGATGGTGGATGGTGAGAGGTGCAGTGAAGAATGAGGACACAAGGTTGCAGTCTCTTTACCTTTACTGAAGGCTTCAGCATCCACAGTCCAGTGTACAGACCACAGGGCAGACAGAGTCCGGCTGGTTTGGAGGCAAATCCAGAGTCCCCTTATCCAGGTAGTAATCAGTAGCCTTCCTCTAGCGCTGCAGTGTTGTAGTCCCTTACTGCTAAGCTTCTCATAAGATGTTTTAGATGTTATGTCTCTCACTCTCTCTGTCCCCCAGATGGATAGGACAAACCCGTATGACTGGTGGCTTGAGGCGTTTTACAGGGACTCTATCATGCCCCAGCCTCTAAGGGGTGCCACCTTGCCTCCTGGGTCTAGGGGCAGACAGGTAACGTGAAATTAGCTGTCCTGCTGGTCTCTGGAGCAAGGCATAAAGGATTGTTGCTCCCTTGGTGTTCCGGCTACCGGGATCCTGCGCCTCAGAAGGAGGCAGCCTGTGTAGGGCTGAACCCCTCCTGGTATCCACTCCTTTGCTACGACTTCTTTCACCCTCTCTGCAATACAGTTCTCTTTCAGTGTCTCTTTCTAGAAGATGCAGCTCTCTGGGCATGCACAGCTCCGTGTCCTTCTGTCTCGATCTCTGACAGGATCCCACCCCTGCAAGGGACCAACTACCTGAGCGAAGCTCAGCCAGCAACTAACTAACTTTTTCCTACAGGCAACCAGTTTTACCAAAGTGTGGGGAGTGACCTAATAAATAAGAGCAGAGCTCCCTCTGGTGGCCTGGAGTGTGAAATGTGTTGCATGTTTGTGATACCTGGATGAACTGTCCTTCTTTGCCTCCAAACGTAATATCACTCTCCCCTAGAGGAAAATGACATTACTGCAATGACCAGGACCCTGTGGCGCTGCACAGTCTTCAGGGAAGTCTCTTATTGGCTTCAAATTTATTCTGCTGCAGGATAATGGCTGCAAACATAAAGTCAATTATATTAATAATTGTCTTCAGTGTAAAGAAAAAGGTATCCCACAAGTGATGAGATGGTCTCCACAAAGCCTTTATATCAACATAAAGTCTGTCTAGGATTACATGAAGAGACAGAAGGATTTGCCTACATCCATGGAAGATCTGTGGTTAGTTCTCCAAGATGTTTGGAATAACCAAACTGCTGAGTTTCTTCAAAAAATATGTTCTAGTGTACTTAGAAGTATCAATGCTGTTTTGAAGCTAAAGGACAGTCACACCAACTATTGAGTTGAATTAGATTTAATCGATAAAAATAAAGTATTAGAATGGGGGGGGGGGGGACGGCTTAGCTATGGTGACGTAAGGAAGCCTCCTGCAAGAGCTCCACATACCCAGGTGACAAACCTAACTTGAACCCTCGATTGTTTCTCTCAAGATGTCCAGGAGGAAGAGATCAGAGTACTGAGTACACCCCACCACCGCTGTGCCAAGATGAAATGCTGGTAACTCATCCCTGGCTCACCTGTTTCAGAACAACAAGTCAGGGGCGGTCTCATTGCATGGTGCAGCAATGGCTCTGTACCCTCTGGAGCAGTTAAAACA
The DNA here is from genome assembly GCF_051348905.1 of Ranitomeya variabilis. Taxonomy (NCBI): domain Eukaryota; kingdom Metazoa; phylum Chordata; class Amphibia; order Anura; family Dendrobatidae; genus Ranitomeya; species Ranitomeya variabilis. The sequence continues at coordinate 695,365,739 of NC_135234.1, read as the reverse complement.
CAGGCCCGCATATTGCTTACAGAAGATGACTAGGGGAGTGGAGCTGGCATTTCCACATGAAGTCCTTGTTCCTCTCATGCCTCAGAGGCCCTTACTTCTCCAGCATCAGTACTTCTGTTCGGCGTGGAGAGGGGTGAGTCTGACATGCTGCGCAGCCATGGCACCGATGATTCCGCTAAAACCTTTGGAACTTTGACGTAGACAGATTAAAAAAGCCTCCATGTCCTGATTAAAGCTTTAACAACTAGACAAGTTCTGGACACTTGAATTGCTAGAATGGATGCTGCTTAAGAACGGGCACTTACAGCTATTAGACGTGACCTAAAATCCTTATCTACAAGAACTGTGTCTATTGAGGTGGCCTCTACCTCCTTGTCAGAGTAGCACCAGGCCCAGATGGCTTTCCCTTACATTATTATAAAAATCTCAGAGATCATTTAACTCCGTACTTAATGTCTTCATTTAACTGCATGTCCAACATCTCTCCTTCCTCCTCTGTCTCCGTTAGGACTCATATCTCAGCAATTCATAAACCTGGGAAAGATCCCTCACAATGTTCCAGTTACTGGCCTATCTCCCTCTTAAATTATGACATAAAACTATTTGCAAAGATATTTGCCACAAGACTATTCCCTTTGTTGCCAAATTCCGTTCACCCTGACCAGTCTGGTTTTATGATGGGTTGTGAACATCTCTAAATATATCAAGCTTACATATAAAGCTAAATCATCTAACATGTCATTAATGCTCCTATCCATAGATGCTGAGAAAACCTTTGATAGGGTCAATTGGGTGTTTCTTGAGGAGACATATTACAGAGTGTCCTCTCTTTTTATGTATAGTGTCATCACTTATTACATATTATCTACTCTTGGTATCTATAATTCTGTTCCTTATTACATAGCATATTCTATTATGTATAGCTGTGGGTTTTATTAAATAGTGCTTATTTTATGAATAGTTCTGTACCTTATTGCATAGGGTCCTCTCTAATTATGTATAGCTCTGACTCCTCTTACATAGTGGTTATCTTATGTAGAAATGAACAAAATTGTTGTGGCCTTCTGAAAAAGTAGGAAAAACCCACAATGGTCACTGAAATAGCTTGACACTGTCAAAAGTTGTTTTCAATTTAATTTTTTTGAAAATCAAGTAATGAAAATCAGACATTGCTTTTGACTTGTGGTTCAACAGAAACATTTTTAAATATAAACTAATGAAAATGACCTGGACAAAAATTATGATATCCTTAATGTAATACTTTATTGTATAACTTTTTTAGTTAATCACTCCAAAAAAGATTTCTGGAACTCTCAATGAGACCTCTGCACTAGGGTTGAGCGACTTTTATTTTTATAGGATCGGGTCGGGTTTCACGAAACCCGACTTTCTCAAAAGTTGGGTCGAGTGAAATCGGCCCATCCTATAAAAAAGTCGGGGTCGGGGTCGGCCGAAACACGAAACCCAATGCAGTGCAATGGGATACTATGGTTCCCAGGGTCTGAAGGAGAGGAAACTCTCCTTCAGGCCCTGGGATCCATATTAATGTGTAAAATAAAGAATTAAAATAAAAAATATTGATATACTCACCTCTCCGACGCAGCCTGGACCTTACCACTGGTAACCAGCAGCCTTCTTTGCTTAAAATGAGCGCGTTCAGGGCCTTAGATGACGTCACGGCTTGTGATTGGTCGCGGCCGCCCATGTGACCGCCACGCGACCAATCACAAGCCGTGATGTAATTCTCAGGTCCTAAATTCCTAATTCTAGGAATTTAAGACCTGAGAATTACGTCACGGCTTGTGATTGGTCGCGTGGCGGTCACATGGGCGGCCGCGACCAATCACAAGCCGTGACGTCATCTAAGGCCCTGAACGCGCTCATTCTTAGGAAGGAAGGCTGCCGGAAAGAAGCCGAGGGTGAGTATATTCCTATTAGGTATATACTCACCCTCGGACGCGCCCTGCTTCTTTCCGGCAGCCTTCCTTCTTAAGAATGAGTGCGTTCAGGGCCTTAGATGACGTCACGGCTTGTGATTGGTCGCGGCCGCCCATGTGACCGCCACGCGACCAATCACAAGCCGTGATGTAATTCTCAGGTCCTAAATTCCTAATTCTAGGAATTTAAGACCTGAGAATTACGTCACGGCTTGTGATTGGTCGCGTGGCGGTCACATGGGCGGCCGCGACCAATCACAAGCCGTGACGTCATCTAAGGCCCTGAACGCGCTCATTCTTAGGAAGGAAGGCTGCCGGAAAGAAGCCGAGGGTGAGTATATTCCTATTAGATATATACTCACCCTCGGACGTGCCCTGCTTCTTTCCGGCAGCCTTCCTTCTTAAGAATGAGTGCGTTCAGGGCCTTAGATGACGTCACGGCTTGTGATTGGTCGCGGCCGCCCATGTGACCGCCACGCGACCAATCACAAGCCGTGACGTAATTCTCAGGTCCTAAATTCCTAGAATTAGGAATTTAGGACCTGAGAATTACGTTACGGCTTGTGATTGGTCGCGTGGCAGTCACATGGGCGGCCGTGACCAATCACAAGCCGTGACGTCATCTAAGGCCCTGAACGTGCTCATTTTAAGCAAAGAAGGCTGCCGGTTACCAGCGGTAAGGTCCAGGCTGCGTCGGAGAGGTGAGTATATCAATATTTTTTATTTTAATTCTTTATTTTACACTTAAATGTGGATTCCGATACCGATTTCCGATATCGCAAATATATCGGAACTCGGTATCGGAATTCCGACACCAGATTCAGAAGATCGCCGACCTCATGGCCGACCCCACACAGGGGTCGGGTCGGGTTTCATGAAACCCGACTTTGCCAAAAGTCGGCGACTTCTGAAAATGGCCGACCCGTTTCGCTCAACCCTACTCTGCACCTGTGCACAGGTATTCTGGCCAACTCCTCATGAATAAACTGTTCCAGATGTCTCAAGTTTGAAGGGGGCCTTATTCAGACTATATGTTTCAGCTCCTTCCACAGATGTCTATTAGGATTTAGGTCAGGGCTCTTTGAAGAATAGTTCAATGCTTTGCTTTCAGCCTTTCGTCGATATTTTTACCTGTGTGATTTTTTTATCATTAACCTGTTGAAAGACACATCACCTGCAACTCAGACCAAGCTTTCTGACAATGGGCAGCACATTTCAATCCAGAATGCCTTGATAATCCTGAGATTTAATTGCTCCCTGCACAGATTCAAGACACCCTATGGCAGATGCAGCAAAGCAGTAACAAAACATAGTATCCTTCATGTTTCACTGTAGGTACAATCCTATTTTCTTTGTATGCTGTCAAGACTATGTTGTCGGGTGTCCCAGAACCAGGGGCTCCTTCCCTTTCCCTAAGGCTAGGGGCACCTTAGCTCACCCTGGTCCAGGATTACTTCTGATGGTGAAGATGCCAGGGCCATGTATCTTGCCTTAGTTCCTGAATCAACCCTCAGTCTGTACCTTTGCAGCACCCAGGGAAGAGGGGAGTAGTAGTGCACCATAATACATCAAGCAGACCAACAAGGTAATGCAAACAGGGATAAAGGAAATTACCAATAATACAAATACGCACACATAAGCAACAGAGGTAAACACCGGGGAGTGGGGGATGGTGTTAAACCAATGTAGGAGATGAAAAGGAATTATCACACATTCAAAACTTAGCAAATGTCACAGATAAATCCACCAAACGCCATCTCCAATAACAACCACCAACAACCTCCAGCCATGCAGCAAAAGCTACTCTGACAATGAGTGCTAGCCAGGACTTTATATAAGAGATGGGAGAGGCTAACAGTGCAAAGCTGAGAGCCTTAACCCAGGAAAGCTCCCAGGATCTCTCAACTGAGCACATTAACCTTGGCATTGCTAAAATAAATTTACACAATTTAATATGAAGGTGAAGTTCTTATAATCAGTGCAGGAGTAGGAGAAATCAGAAGCTGTGGTCTTCTGGCTCCTCTAGTTTGCTTCATTTTTGCATGTGAACATGTTGCTGACATGATAAGCCAAAATGCTCCATTTACTGTATGTCTCATCTGTCCAAAGGACATTCTGCCAAAGGCTTGGTGCATTTTGGCAAATTCGAGTCTCACTCTTTTATGATTCACTTTCTACAGTGGTTTCCTCCTCATTTATCTATCATGAAGTCCATTTTGGCTAAGACAGCAACAGATGCTGGCATCTGACACTGATGTAGCTTGATTTTGGAGTTTACCTCTAATCTCTTGAGAAGTTGTTCTGGGCTGTTTGGTTACCATTTGTGTTATCCGTCTATTCAATTTGTCATGAATTTTCTTCTTGCGGCCACTTCCAGGGAGGTTAGCTACAATGCCATAGACCGTATACTTCTGAAGATATGTGCAACTATGGTAACAGGAGCATCAGGCTGTTTGGAGATGGTCTTGTAGCCTTTACCTTTAACATATTTGTCTATAATGTTTTTCTACTTTCCTGAGACAACAAGGATACATGTGCAGTCGCGTCTCTCCAGTGTGCTCAGACCGGTAGCGTTTGAAAATTAATTAGTGTAGAATATGAGACTTAAAAATTAGCAATTTCACAGATGTAATCAGTGCTGTCTGTTTTTTTTCACTGACCCAATGATTTTAAATTGGCAAGTTTGATCCTTGACTTGGTTCAAAAACAAATATGCTTCTGTTGTTTTTTTTGTGAGCATTCTATCCACAAAAATACATGGACATAAGAAAAGATCCAAAAGTATCAGAATCTATAAGTATCATCGACCCGCACTATTATCGGGGGATCTTGCAGCAAGTGTTGCATTTTCTTGGCCCTAGGACAAATGCCGCTTTACAATAATTCCGACTCTTGACATGTCTATAAATCAGTCATCATGGAAACAGATTACTACAAGATTTTATCTATGAGGCTCAATATTAGGGTTTGCTCCCTCCTCCTCTTGAAGTTTTCTGTACATTATTATAGTTATAGCCTCTAAATGAGTGAAAGGTTCTAGCATTTCTGTACTATCCACCTTATTATAAGTGATTATGAATCCAATACAATAATAGTATAAATTATTATTGGAAGTTCTTATCATAGTGCAGCACATAGGACATAAAAGCAAAAAACTGGAGTTCAAGCGAAGGCTGTAACTATAGCAACCGATAGTAAGGATTTGAAAGCTATGAAGATCATTTAGCATTGGGTCGCAGTTATTTGGTATGTCTGTCTAGTATTTCTATATTCAATTATAGCAAGAATGGACTTTTAATGCTCAAAAGAACATTCGGCTTCGGGGGCTCTAATGTTATGGGAACCACAAATCTAAATTTCTCTTACGCTAGAATTTGTCATATGTTGTTAATTATGGGGTTGAAATAATTTGACAGGTGTGCGCAAATGTTAAGTCCTTCAGAACAAACGTGTGAACTTTGTGTTGGAGCTGCAGGCTTATACTAGTCCTTGTTGAGCAGACAGCAGATGACTGTGTGATGCCTTCTTCACATGTCCATTTTTGTGTCCATATGAGGTCAGTTTTTAAAGGACCGACTGTATTCAATAGTGGTGTGCACGTCAGGTTTTTCACACGGACTGTGTGTCCTTTTGAAAAACCCACAGTTATGTCAGATCTTTTTGCGCCGCATGGACAAAATGCATGCTACACATGTGCACACTGATGACACATGGATGACATCCACATGTCATCAGCGTGACACGTACCGGTGTAAAGAGAAGGACCAGCTGCCGTGTTCCCCCTGAAGACATCAATGCTACCGTGGTAAAGAATGTAAATAATGTTTTCTTCCTGATATGTTTCCTTGTTATACAATTGTAATTCCCCTGTGGGCTGCAGTAATAACTAACGGTCACAAGATATCACTGTCTAGAATGTAGAAAAAAGGGGGATTGAAAAACAGCACAGTTAAAAATAGGGTGCAAAACCTCGCAGGCACATACCAGTCCTTGTAATAAGATAAAAAAAGAGTTGAGGCAACACACCATGTCAAAGTTGCAAAGTGCTCTCTAATAGCCCATGTGGCAAAGTTTCGGTCCTAGGTGTGGACCTTTGCCAACCCAGTTTGAGAGGGGGAACTGAGTGTTAGTGGCCAGTCCAGGAAGTGACAGGGCCAGTGAGTGTGTGAGGAGCAGTGAGTAAAGTCGCAGGCCTAGGAGGCTGCTAGGGACAGCGTGAGCCTAATACTCGGGTCAGTGGATTGCCGCAAATACCCTTCCCTGTGATTCTATCTAAATGGCCTGAGGCAACCACGACATGGATGTCTGGGACCAGGGGCACACTCAGCTTGTGAAGCTACAGGGAAAGATGGACTCAGACTACATGGGGAGGAAGGTATTGCAATCCAGATATGCTGCTAGAGGTGATGAAGCCTCCCTAGGGCTAGGAAAGTTAGTGAGAGGGACATGCCACCTCTACTGAGAACAAGGGCTGAAGTCGTATCCGGTGCCTGTGAGAAAGATGACAACCCGTTGGGACTTATCCTTTGCATCTGCCTGTAAATACTTTACATAGTAAAAGTTTGTTTTTGTGTCCTCTGGATTGATTCCTGGAGTCAAAAGAGGCCTGCAGGCCAGAAGTAAGAGGGAAACCCCACATACACAGCAGCATACTGGGATTGGGGCACACCTTGTCTGTAGGATGCCGGAGTGAGTGGGGACTTAGAAGCTTAGGCTTCTTTCACACTTCAGGTGTTTGGCGTCAGTCAGCTCCGACATAGTGACGGATCGACGGATCCGTCACAATTGTTAAGAAAACGGTTCTAACGGATCCGTTTTTTTAACGGATCCGTTACTTGGGGGTTGTCTGGGAAAAGTATCTACTTTTTGGAGTATGTGCAATTGAATGCGCAATTGAAAAAGCGGATTCGGGCGACGGATCCGCCGAAATGTCGGTCGCGACGGATCCGTCGGCCATAGGCGGCCATTCTATGGAATGGCGGACGCGACAGATACGTCGCGAACCGCTATTTCGGCGCAGACAAAAAAACTTTACAATGTCCGTCAATGTCTAGATGACATCCGCCAAATCTCGATGGATCCGTCGCATGGCGGATGGAACGGACAACCATCCGCCACAATCCGTCGCTAATGCATGTCTATGGGAAAATAGCGGATCCACCCCCCAAAAAAGGCGGATCCGCTATTTGAGGAAAATGGCGGTTTCAGACTAACGCCAAAAGACTGAAGTGTGAAAGAGGCCTTAGCCACGAACAGGGCTGGACTGGCCATCGTGGGCATCGTATAACTCCGCCCACACCACTGATTGGCCTGCTTTCTGTGTATATATGTAGAAAGCAGTCAATCACTGGTGGAAGCGGGGTTATACAAAGCTCTTGAACATAGAGGACTTCATGACAGCAGATTTACTAGTCCTCTAGTGATAATCTCCTGCTGATGTCTCTGTCTGCATACAATGCTACCCTCGAATTAGGTGTAAAAAACATAATTTGCTGCCAGAAGACACTCAGGAAATCAGTGATACTGTTTAGCACAGAATGGATTTATTATACAGCATTATTCATATCGGTGGATTGTCAGCTACTACAGGGTATAACATCCATCCAGAGGTAAGAGCAAGACATGTTCTTTCTAACCACACTGACCACGAGGATCACGGACAATGGACACCCCTATATTCCCTAGTATTCTTCAGGCTATATCAAAATACGTTGTTGTTGTTTTTTACATTTGTTTAGCTGGAGACCACAAATTCTCTCCCGTTGGCAACAGATTTGCCTGTCATTACCCTCTAAGGCCATGTTTCCACAGTGATTATCTGGTGAATTTTTAAGGCTACATTAGGTAACTTGTATTTTTTTTTTTTTGCATTTTTGAGTTTTTATTTTATGTGTTGGCAGCGCTTGTTTTTTCATCTTCACTTTTGTTTCTTTTTGGAATTCGTGTTTTAAATAAAACTACTTTTGTAACCCTCCTGTCTGCTGAGCTTTGATACAGCTTTATTGATAATGTCATGTGTCTTAATGTCACTTCATCCATTTTTGCTGCAGAAACGCAATAGAAACATATGTGCAATTTTTATATGCTGATTTTCTGCATCTCATTAAAGTCTATGGGGCAAACCCACAAATAAAGCACATATTAACCGCAAGAGAAAGTGACAGCTGCAGATTTCAAAAACTCAATGCATTTCAAATTCTTTAGTGTTAAAAAAGGCCCAGGGGCGTGAGAAATCCGTTTGCATAATTTTTTAATGGTTTTCAAAGATGAAGTCCTTTCTCTATTTTTACACAATAAAGTTTGGCTTTTAATAGAAGACTAGCTGTTTCCAGCCAGCTAACGCTCGGCATGCTCATTGCTATCTAATTAACTCTGCTGGTGATTAAACTAAAGTAAATAATGACAACATTCAATAGCGCTTACACAGGTGGTAAATTAACTTAAAATGAACTTAATAACAATAATTGTGGTAATGTGGTGGGGGGCGGGATTATGTGTGGTGATGTGGTGGGGGGCGGGATTATCTGTGGTGATGTGGTGGGGGGGCAGGATTATGTGTGGTAATGTGGTGGGGGGCGGGATTATGTGTGGTAATGTGGTGGGGGGGCGGTATTATGTTTGGCAATGTTGTGGGAGGGAGGGATTATGTGTGTTAATGTGCTGGGGGCGGGATTATGTGTAGTAATGTGATGGTGGGTGGGATTATGTGTGGTGATGTGGTGGGGGGTGGGATTATGTGTGGTGATGTGGTGGAGGGCGGGATTATGCGAGGTAATGGGGTGGGGGGGTGGGATTATGTGTGGTGATGTGTTGGGGGGCGGGATTATGTGTGGTAATGTGCTTGGGGGGCTGGATTATGTGTGGTGATGTGGTGGGGGGGCTGGATTATGTGTGGTGATGTGGTGGGGGTGGGATTTTCTGTGGTAATGTGGTGGGGGGGCGGAATTATCTGTGATTATGTGGGTGGGCGGGATTATGTGCAGTAATGTGGTGGGGGCGATTATGTGTGGTGATGTGGTGGGGGGGCGGGATTATGTGTGGTGATGTGGTGGGGGGCGGGATTATGTGTGATAATGGAATGGGGTCGGGATTGTGTGTGTTGATGTGGTGGGGGGCGGGATTGTGTGTGGTAATGTGGTGGGGGGCGGGATTGTGTGTAGTGATGTGGTGGGGGGGTGGGATTGTGTGTGGTGATGTGGTGGGGGGCGGGATTGTGTGTGGTGATGTGGTGGGGGCAGGATTGTGTGTGGTGATGTGGTGGGGGGCGGGATTGTGTGTGGTGATGTGGTGGGGGGCGTAATTGTGTGTGGTAATGTGGTGGGATTATGTGTGGTGATGTGGTGGGGGGCGGGATTGTGTGTGGTGATGTGGTGGGGGGGCGGTATTATGTTTGGCAATGTTGTGGGGGGGAGGGATTATGTGTGTTAATGTGCTGGGGGCGGGATTATGTGTAGTAATGTGATGGTGGTGGGATTATGTGTGGTGATGTGGTGGGGGGTGGGATTATGTGTGGTGATGTGGTGGAGGGCGGGATTATGCGTGGTAATGGGGTGGGGGGGTGGGATTATGTGTGGTGATGTGTTGGGGGGCGGGATTATGTGTGGTAATGTGCTTGGGGGGCTGGATTATGTGTGGTGATGTGGTGGGGGGGCTGGATTATGTGTGGTGATGTGGTGGGGGTGGGATTTTCTGTGGTAATGTGGTGGGGGGGCGGAATTATCTGTGATTATGTGGGTGGGCGGGATTATGTGTAGTAATGTGGTGGGGGCGATTATGTGTGGTGATGTGGTGGGGGGGCGGGATTATGTGTGGTGATGTGGTGGGGGGCGGGATTATGTGTGATAATGGAATGGGGTCGGGATTGTGTGTGTTGATGTGGTGGGGGGCGGGATTGTGTGTGGTAATGTGGTGGGGGGCGGGATTGTGTGTAGTGATGTGGTGGGGGGGTGGGATTGTGTGTGGTGATGTGGTGGGGGGCGGGATTGTGTGTGGTGATGTGGTGGGGGCAGGATTGTGTGTGGTGATGTGGTGGGGGGCGGGATTGTGTGTGGTGATGTGGTGGGGGGCGTAATTGTGTGTGGTAATGTGGTGGGATTATGTGTGGTGATGTGGTGGGGGGCGGGATTGTGTGTGGTGATGTGGTGGGGGGCGGGATTGTGTGTGGTCATGTGGTGGGGGGGCGGGATTGTGTGTGGTAATGTGGTGGGAGGCGGGATTATGTGTGGTGATGTGTGGGGGCGGAGCTACTGTGCAGGGGGTGGGATTAGCGAGTAATCACGATGCCTCTTATATATGTAGATGCATATTGTTAGTGGTGCACTCTCAATGACTACCATACTAAAGGGGATTTCCAACTAACAAAAAATGGTAGTTAAAGAAGTTGTCCACTACTTGGACAACTTCTTCTGATACCCCGCGCTTGGCCCCTATGAAATTAAAAAATCTTATACTCACCTCCTGTGCTGGCACCGTTCCCTCGCTGTTGGCACTTGCTCTTCCCGGAGGCTCCTGTGCTGTTGCTGTGACACGTGACCCCGGCGTCCAATGAGCGCTGGCATCACCGTCCTCTCCCCCTGTTGAATTGAACATGAAGAGGAAGTGAGAGAGCAGCTGTAGCCCGGATTGCCAAGTAGTGGACAATACCTTTAATTCTGCTCAACTTAGTAAATTATACAACTTATTAAATATTTTATATATCTCAACGATGCCTCAATCTTTATGAACAAGTTACAGTCCCAGGTACCAGTGGGTTCCTTTACATAGGATGGATTTACCACGTGAGCAGAGAAGTGTCTGAGAGGGGTGGATGACGTCTCTATTTAATAGTTAGGCCAGCCCCCTTATTTGTGTATGAGAAAGAAGGATCTTTAGGATGTATCCCGGATTCAGGAAAGTCAGTTAGGCCAGAATGACCTTTTTAGGGACCTGCTTCCGTGACTCCACTTTCTTGATTCTAAGAACCTAATTTGCATACAGTATTTGTATGTTAATTTAGTTGAGATCTAACAGGTGCTTAAGCCTTAAGGTACCTTCACACTAAGCGACTTTGCAACGATAACGATAGCGATCCGTGACGTTGCAGCATCCTGGATAGTGATATCGTTGTGTTTGACACGCAGCAGCGATCAGGATCCTGCTGTGATATCGCTGGTCGTTGCTGAAAGTTCAGAACTTTATTTGGTCAACAGATCGGCGTGTATCGTTGTGTTTGGCAGCAAAAGCAACAATGCCAGCGATGTTTTACAATGGTAACCTGGGTAAATATCGGGTTACTAAGCGCAGGGCCGCGCTTAGTAACCCTAAATTTACTCTGGTTACCATTGTAAAAGTAAAAAAAACAAACAGTACATACTCACATTCCGGTGTCCGTCAGGTCCCTCGCCGTCTGCTTCCCGCACTGACTGTGAGTGCCGGCCGTAAAGTAAAAGCAGAGCACAGTGGTGACGTCACCGCTGTGCTGTGCTTTACTGCAGTCAGTGCGGAAAGCAGACGGCGAGGGACCTGACGGACACCGGAATGTGAGTATGTACTGTTTGTTTTTTTTACTTTTACAATGGTAACCAGGGTAAACATCGGGTTACTAAGCGTGGCCCTGCGCTTAGTAACCCGATGTTTACCCTGGGTACCCGGGGACTTCGGCATCGTTGGTCGCTGGAGAGCTATCTGTGTGACAGCTCCCCAGCGACCACACAACGACTTACCAACGATCACGGCCAGGTCGTATCGCTGGTCGTGATCGTTGGTAAATCGTTTAGTGTGAAGGTACCTTTAGGCTCTAGTTCCTTGTCCAGGAAGGTTCTCTTACACAGAGCAGTGTATTTTCTGCCAACATGTGACTAGTTAAGTGTGTGAAGATGGATTTGCAAATTGTGTCTTCAGAGAGGAATAGGACTTGAACTATAGTGCTACCTAAGTCCTTAAAGTCAATATCAACCGTTTAACAAGGTTTGCCATGACTTAGGATACAAGCTAAACCAGAATCTCAATTTGCAGACATGCTGTTTCAGGGTGTTGTTACTCATAGTGTTGAGCGATACCTTCCGATACTCAAAGGTATCGGTATCGGATGGTATCGGCCGATATCCAAAAAATATCGGATATCGCCGATACCGATACCCGATACCAATGCAAGTCAATGGGACACAAGTATCGGAAGGTATCCTGGATGGTTCCCAGGGTCTGAAGGAGAGGAAACTCTCCTTCAGGTCCTGGGATCCATATTCATGTAAAAAATAAAGAATTAAAATAAAAAATATGGATATACTCACCCGTCCGGCGGCCCCTGGACCTTACCGATGTAACCGGCAGCCTCTGTTCCTAAGAATGAGCAGTGAAGGACCTTCGATGACGTCGCGGCTTGTGATTGGTCACGTGACCGCTCATGTGACCGCTCACGCGACCAATCACAAGCCGCGACGTCATCGCAGGTCCTAAACTCCTCATTCTTAGGAACGGAGGCTGCCGGTTACATCGGTAAGGTCCAGGGGCCGCCGGACGGGTGAGTATATCCATATTTTTTATTTTAATTATTTATTTTTTACATGAATATGGATCCCAGGGCCTGAAGGAGAGTCTCCTCTCCTCCAGACCCTGGGAACCATACACTGGGAACTTCCGATTCCGATTTCTGATATCACAAAAATATCGGAACTCGGTATCGGAATTCCGATACCGCAAATATCGGCCGATACCCGATACTTGCGGTATCGGAATGCTCAACACTACTCATCAGTGCAAAGTATGAGATCTGATTTGGCTGTATGAGAGACCTCTGATTGGTGTCTGAGTAGTAACATCTCTCCTTGTGGAAAGTGACATGCCTAATATGCCAGTGTAAGGAGACTCATAAACGTGCAATGCTCCTCTGATAAATTTTGCATATTAAATTTCCCAGAAGAGCATTGCATGGCCTATAAGTCTCCTTACAGTGGAATGAAGAGGACTAGAAACTCATATCAGTAATTGAGTTAGCCATCTTCTCTGTGTATAAAACAGCTGTGGCAGAAAAGTAAACTGGCTTAGCTATAGAAATGAGCAGCCAACCAGCCCCCTAAACACATAAATCTAGTCATATGCCAAATCAGGAGATTCTATCCTGTGTCAGTCACTTTACCATATACTGCATGTTCCTGTTGGCTAATCTCTTAATGTACTAGGAAAAACAATGAAATGGTAATAAATTGTATTCCATCATGGTAACCATTTCTCCTGCATATTACATTGTTATTTTAGATATTAGTAGAATTTTTTTTTTTTTTTTTCCATTCAGTGATACCTATTCCTGTTTGCGCTATTTTTATCCTCTCTGTTTTAAGACCTATAGTTATTCACAGGAATACAAAGAAAGAAAGTGCTATTCATTATTCCAATCCATCTTGATTTACACTGCCAAAGGCTGCAGATCATGATTACATAATTTATGCATCATTAAAATGTGAAGCACTCACGCTTGTCAAAGCAAATTTCAGACAAGTGACTTAACGGGCTTGTGAGTCATTTTCACCCTCTCTCTGCTGAAAAATGAGGTGTGGTTGTATTTAATAATCCCCCTCCCTTCTGTCAGAGCATTCAATTTACTGAAAATCAAGTAGGGTTGGGGATTTTGTAAGGTGCATGAAAGGCTAAATATGTAAATCGAGCGTTTAGAATGTTAGCAGTAAGATATGATTATCACTGGGTTAATAAGTAATGATTGTGGCCTCAATCAGACATATATCACAATAATGCATTATCTGATGATTGTCTCAGTTTTCCCACAGTGATTTTGTGGAAAAAATATCATAGCTCATTTGTATTCCCCATAATACCTTTTTCTCTACAACCAAGATGCTCATTAAAGGTAAATGTGAATCAGCTCACAAAAAGGGGACCTTAAAAGCTCTAAAGTTAGATACTAATCGAGTTGTCCTTTACTGGACTATTGGTGGCCAAACTTGGGTCAGACCCTAGTCTCATTAAAGTACTGGAGAATATGCTTTAAATGACTGACAAATGAAAGTCCTGTATGGTCCAAGGTGTTCTGTAGCACCGGTGAAAAGGATTTCTAGGTGTGTGAGATGTTGTTGCTGTAGATGTCCCTCCCAGGTGGCATACCCTCATTTGACTCAGGAACCCCAGATATAAAACATTTTCAAGGAAGTATTCAAACTATTTTATAAAAATAAAGTAAACTTTAGTGTTGGAAATGTTCTAAGTACATATACAAAGTAGGTAGCAGGTATAAAGCATGGTTTTCATATCTTCTCTGTTTTACACAGACATATCTCTTTCATTTGACACCGGATCAGATGTAATAGTATTTCAGCAATCAGCAATGCCTACTTGAATACTCCATTCTTTGACTCTGACCTTCACTGACCACAGCCCACTTCTGTCTAGTACATGTGTCCCCTGCCTGGAAAGACCAGTATTTCTTCACTATGACTCCCAGGTCCGTCCTTCATGTTGCCTCTTTAGACCCACTTCTCCTGCGCTGTCTCAGGATCCTCAAAAACCTACAGCTATACCTCTTTTGGCTCCCGGCCCTACCAATTAAAGCTGAGCTATTCTTTCTTGTCTATTCTGACTTTTTTTTAGATCCAGACTGACACTTTATCCAGTATAGTTACTTTACTTACTACCTCAGAAAAGCTTTTCTTTGCACACACCCCAGTATGCAGCCTAGACTCACACTCGCTGTGACTGGCTTCACTCTCTTCACTTCACCACTAACTGCTGACTCCTATAACCAGGAAGTAACTCCCTTCTTACTACCCAAAACTCCTTCCATCTGCAAGGCCCAATAACTGGAACTCCTACCCATGGCCTGCAATGCTACTTTCACTTTCCCCTCACATTTGCATTAAGTGGCATTAAACAAACATCAAACAGTTGCACCAAACAGTAGCATACAAGAATACAGTAGTATAGCATATCATCATATCAAAAATCATATTTGCAATGTTTTAATGACGTGTCAGATGTATTCTCATTCTTTTACAGTCCCACCTTACATTCTTACTCCTTTACAAACTCACCTTCACTTACAAGTAGTGTTGAGCGATACCTGCCGATATCGGAAAGTATCGGTATCGGAAAGTATCGGCCGATACCGTCAAAGTATCGGATCTAATCCGATACCGATACCCGATCCCAATGCAAGTCAATGGGACGAAAATATCGGAATTAAAATAAACCCTTTCTTTCCTTGTAGGTTCATTCTACATGAAGGAAAACAACTAAGAATAATGTAGGATGTATTGGGGGAGGTGGCGGAGACATTAAAGTCACAGAAGTTTAGCCCAATCAAATAGAATAGCAGGAATTTTATTTTTTTATGACGTTCGGCGTTAGAAAGATTTTGACTATGTTAATTTTTTTTTTATTTTGTCAGATATTGATGTTTCACTACTTCCACGCCCTTCACCTTCTTTTTTACTTCTCCCACACTTTCTTCTTCATTATCCTCATCATCAGCTTCTTTGACATCAACTTCTTCACCTTATTCATCTTCTTCTTCATCTTCTACCTATTATTTTTTTTGTTACATTGTTCATATTCTTTTTATTTTACTATTATCTACTTCATATTCAACTTCTTCATCATATTCTTATTTGTGACAGGCATTCCCGTAGTTGTTATCTATAAAAGTTTGAAGATTACACCTTCCGTTCTGCCTGTCACAAAAGAGTTACATTTGTCCGCGTTCAGTTTGGCCTGCAGCATCAGGCTTTATCCAGGGGCACCACGAGGAGGAACGGACTCACCCCCATACACTGCTTAGTCTTCTTCTGCTTATAATTTAGATAATATCTTTTGCTCTGATATTTAGTCTTATGCTTAATGTTCTTCTGATCTTTGTTCTGCAGCCTCTTGTTCTTCTGCTTCTCGGTCTTCCAGGTCATCGTCGTCTCCAGGGTCGTCGTCTCCGGGGTCGTCGTCATCGGGGTGGTCTTCAGGGTCATCGTCTCCAGGGTTGTCGTCATCTCAGTGGTTGTCGTCTCTGGTGTCGTCGTCATCTTAGGGGTGGTCTTCCGGGTCATCGTCTTTAGTCTCTTGAACTTGGAAATGTAGCAGAAGGTACAAGAAGGCTGAGAAAATGCCGAGAAACAGCTGATGGAACTGGAACTCGGATGGCTACCCGAAGGTCCAAGAGCCAATGGAACTACCGAGGACCAGCTGACGTTACTGGAACCCGGTTACTAAGCAGGAGGTACCTGTGCCTGAAAGCACTACCAAGGACCACCTGACGTTGGTGGAACTCGGATACCCAGAGGGAGGCACCTAAGCCAAAGGCTCTGCCCGGAACCAGCTGACGGTACTGGAACCAGGATGGGGAGCAGAAGGTACAAGAGCAAAAGACACTGCCGAGAACCAGCTGACGGTACTGGAACCCGGATGGGTAGCCGAAGGTCCAAGAGTCAATGGAACTACCGAGGACCAGCTGACGTTACTGGAACCTGGTTACTAAGCAGGAGGTACCCGTGCCTGAAAGCACTACCAAGGACCACCTGACGTTGGTGGAACTCGGATACCCAGAGGAAGGCACCTAAGCCAAAGGCTCTGCCCGGAACCAGCTGATGGTACTGGAACCAGGATGGGGAGCAGAAGGTACAAGAGCAAAAGACACTGCCGAGAACCAGCTGACGGTACTGGAACCCGGATGGGTAGCCGAAGGTCCAAGAGCCAATGGAACTACCGAGGACCAGCTGACGTTACTGGAACCTGGTTACTAAGCAGGAGGTACCCGTGCCTGAAAGCACTACCAAGGACCACCTGACGTTGGTGGAACTCGGATACCCAGAGGGAGGCACCTAAGCCAAAGGCTCTGCCCGGAACCAGCTGACGGTGCTGGAAACAGGATGGGGACCTATTCAAGCTTGTCTTCCTAGAGCCCCAACTAGCAGTGTTGGAGCAAAGGGTTTAGCAGGGGGAGCAGAGTGTAGGCCGAAGCCTGCACTGGCGGCAGCTTTGTGTCTGCGTGGCTGTTGCAGGACACGTTGCCGGTTACACAGCAGGGGAACAGCTGGCGGTGCTGAACCCCACTGACAGAGTGGCAGGTGTTTTGCTCTGTGCAGCCAGCACTTCCGGACAGCAACTAGCGTTGTTGGAGCCCGGGCTCTGCCGGTGGAGCAGAGTGTAGGCCGAAGCCTAATTGAACCGATTTCAAAGGTACCCTTTAACCCCCCCCTCAGGGGTTACAAACTACAAGAGCCACAGCTTGGGCAGCAGTAATGCTGCACAAGTCTAAGGTTGCTCTTTTAATTATGCTCCTTTCACACGCAGAAAGAAACACGTATAACATTTAGGCCCTTAAGCAGTCAAACTGTTTTGGAGGCGTGAGTTCCCTTCGTAATGAGACGCAGCACAGCTGGCAAAAATCCCACCTTGATGCTTGGCGCGGCCTCCTGAGCGTCGTTATTTGCTGTACAGGAGTCTGCGCTGTCGTGTTATCCCTTGGCCTTGCGCTGTTAGCGCTGCCCGTCTTCTGACATCATTTCATGTCGGCCGGTGCGGTTCGCGTTGACCATGAATCCCAGCCCCACAGTGTCTTTACATTGTTAAAACACTGCGGGGCTGGGATTCCTGGCCTGGCGCAGTACATATGTTCGCCTCTCACACTCGGGTCCTTACACCTGCTTCAGACTGTGCGGCGTCAGCTGATCCCTTGTCGCACGCCACGGCCATGAAGCCGCACAGTCTGAAGAAGGCGGAAGGAGATGAGGGACAGGCGAACATAAGCACTGCTGATGCCCATCAATCACACCCTCGCAGTCAAAATAAATAAGACACCGAGGGGCGTTGTGTGGGCCAGGGCGGCCGCAGAGGCGCAGCCAGCCAAACAATGATGCCAGAAGACGGGCAGCGCTACCAAGGGGGTTGCAGCGTGTCATTACAAAGGAAAGTCACACCTCAGGGACGGTTTAATGGTCACAGAGGACACATTTTAGACGTGTTCAGTTCCACGTGTGCAAGGGGAGTAAGTTTATGAGCCACCTTGCACACATGCAGCATTACTGCTGTACAAGGTGGCTGTGAAACATACAAACGCCTGGGGGAGGGGGGACAGGTTCCCTTCAATTTCAGTTCTTGTGTCTGCGTGGCACTTGCAGGACACGATGCCGGCTACACAGCAGGGGAACAGCTGGCGGTGCTGAACCCCACTGACACATTGGCTGGTGTTTTTCTCTGTGCAGCTAGCAGTACCGGGCACCAACTGGCGGTGTTAGAGCCCAGGGTCAGCAGGAGGAGAGGGAGCAGAGTGTAGGCCGAAGCCTGCACTGGCGGCAGCTTTAGGTCTGTTGTGTCTGCGTGGCTGTTGCAGGACACGTTGCAGGCTACACAGCAGGGAAACAGCTGGCGGTGCTGAACCCCACTGACACATTGGCGAGGTGTTTGGCTCTGTGCAGCCAGCACTTCTGGGCCCCAACTGGCGTTGTTAGAGCCCAGGGTCAGCAGCAGGAACAGAGTGTAGGCCGAAGCCTGCACTGGAGCAAGTTGAAAGGGAAGCTTTAACCCCCCCCCCCCAGGCGTTTGTAGCTGAAAGAGCCATCTTGTACAGCACTGATGCTGGAAAAGGTAAACTTAGCTCTTTTAATTATGGTCCTTGCACATGCTGAACCTAACACTTATGAAATGTGTCCCCTCACACAGTTAAACCGTCCGGTCGGTGGAACTTTCCTTTGTCATGTGATGCAGCACAGCCGTCATTCTTACCCCCTTGGCGCCGTGCGCCTCCTCCTCAGCGTTGTTTGAATCTGTCCCGGAGTCTGCGCTGTTATGTTATCCCTTGGCCAGGCACACTTAGCGCTGCCCATCTTCTGACATCATTTGGTGTCAGGCTGGCTGCGCCTGTGCGGCCGCGCTGGCCGAGAGCCCGCCTCGCAGTGTCGTCTAATGTAATCCCACCGCGGGCCTGGGATCCGTGGCCATGCGCAGTGCATATCCTCGCCTCTCACTCCCCTCCCTACGGCTTCTTCAGACTGTGCGTCGTCACGGCCGTGGCATGCTATTAGGGATCAGCTGACGGCGCACAGTCTGAAGAAGGCATAGGGAGATGAGTGAGAGGTGGAGGTTAAGATATGCACTGCTCATGTCCATGGATCACAGGTCCGCAGTGGGATTAAATCAGAAGACACTACGAGGCGGGATCTCGTCCAGCGCGGCCGCACAGGCGCAGCCATCCTGGCACCAAATGATGTCAGAAGACGGGCAGCGCTAAGTGTGCCTGGCCAAGGGATAACATAACAGCACAGACTCCGGGACAGATTCAAATAACGCTGAGGAGGAGGCGCACGGCACCAAGGGGGTAAGAATGACGGCTGTGCTGCGTCACATGACAAAGGAAAGTTCCACCGACCGGACGGTTTAACCGTGTGAGGGGACACATTTCATAAGTGTTAGGTTCAGCATGTGCAAGGAGCACCACGAAAAGAGGCACTTTTTCCCTTTGCATCATTACTGCTGCACAAGGTGGCTCCTTCAGTAACAAACGCCTGGGGGGGGGACAGGTTCCCTTAAATTTAACTTGTTGTGCCTGCGTGGTGGTCGCAGGACACGTTGCCGTATACACAGCAGGGGAGCAGCAGGCATTACTGAACCACACTAACACATTGACGAGGTGTTTGGCTCTGTGTGGACAGCACTTCTGGATGGCAACTAGCGGTGTTGGAGCCCAGGGACAGCAGGAGGAGGAGGAGGTGGAGGAGATAGGAGGGATTGCCACACACACAGCTGGGGAACAGCTGACGTTACTGAACCCCAAGAACAGAGGAGGGACTGTTGGGACTGTGCGGACAGCACTTCTGGACGGCAACTAGCGGTGTTGGAGCCCAGGGACAGCAGGAGGAGGAGGAGGTGGAGGAGATAGGAGGGATTGCCACACACACAGCTGGGGAACAGCTGACGTTACTGAACCCCAAGAACAGAGGAGGGACTGTTGGGACTGTGCGGACAGCACGTCTGGATGGCAACTAGCGGTGTTGGAGCCCAGGGACAGCAGGAGGAGGAGGAGGTGGAGGAGATAGGAGGGATTGCCACACACACAGCTGGGGAACAGCTGACGTTACTGAACCCCAAGAACAGAGGAGGGACTGTTGGGACTGTGCGGACAGCACTTCTGGATGGCAACTAGCGGTGTTGGAGCCCAGGGACAGCAGGAGGAGGAGGAGGTGGAGGAGATAGGAGGGATTGCCACACACACAGCTGGGGAACAGCTGACGTTACTGAACCCCAATAACAGAGGAGGGACTGTTGGGACTGTGCGGACAGCACTTCTGGACGGCAACTAGCGGTGTTGGAGCCCAGGGACAGCAGGAGCAGGAGGAGGTGGAGGAGATAGGAGGGATTGCCACACACACAGCTGGGGAACAGCTGACGTTACTGAACCCCAATAACAGAGGAGGGACTGTTGGGACTGTGCGGACAGCACTTCTGGACGGCAACTAGCGGTGTTGGAGCCCAGGGACAGCAGGAGGAGGAGGAGGTGGAGGAGATAGGAGGGATTGCCACACACACAGCTGGGGAACAGCTGACGTTACTGAACCCCAAGAACAGAGGAGCGACTGTTGACTGTGCGTACAGCACTACCAGGCAACAACTAGCGGTGTTGGAGCCCAGGGACAGCAGGAGGAGGAGGTGGAGGAGATAGGAGGGATTGCCACACACACAGCTGGGGAACAGCTGACGTTACTGAACCCCAAGAACAGAGGAGCGACTGTTGACTGTGCGTACAGCACTACCAGGCAACAACTAGCGATGTTGGAGCCCAGGGACAGCAGGAGGAGCAGAGGAACACAGTGTAGGCCAAAGCCTGATTGGAGAAAGCCGAAAGGGAACCTTTAACCCCCCCCCAAGGCGTTTGTAGCTGAAAGAGCCAGGTTGTGCAGCACAAAGGATGCAAAAGGAAAAGGTGGCTCTTTTCATTATGCTCCTTGCAAACACAGAACTAAACACTTATAAAATGTGTCCCCTGATACCGTGAGACCGTCCCGGAGGTGGGACTTTCCTTCGTAATATGACGCAGCACAGCTGTCATTCCTACCCCCTTGGCGCCGTGCCCCGACTCCTCAGCGTTGTTTGATTCCGACCTGGAGCCTGCGCTGTTATGTTATCCCTTGGCCAGGGCCAGGCACACTTAGCGCTGCCCATCTTCTGACATCATTTGGTGTCAGGCTGGCTGCGCCTGTGCGGCCGCGCTGGCCAAGAGCCCGCCTCGCAGTGACGTCTAATGTAATCCCACCGCGGGCCTGGGATCCGTGGCCATGCGCAGTGCATATCCTCGCCTCTCACTCCCCTCCCTACGGCTTCTTCAGACTGTGCGGCGTCACGGCCGTGGCATGCTATTAGGGATCAGCTGACGGCGCACAGTCTGAAGAAGGCGTAGGGAGATGAGTGAGAGGCGGAGGTTCAGATATGCACTGCGCATGTCCATGGATCTCAGGCCCCTAGTGGGCTTAAATCAGAAGACACTGCGAGGCGGGCTCTCGGCCAGCGCGGCCGCACAGGCGCAGTCAGCCTGACACCAAATGATGTCAGAAGAGGGGCAGCGCTAAGTGTGCCTGGCCAAGGGATAACATAACAGCGCAGGCTCTGGGACGGAATCAAACAACGCTGAGGAGCCGGGGCACGGCGCCAAGGTGGTAGGAATGACAGCTGTGCTGCGTCATATTACGAAGGAAAGTCCCACCTCCGGGACGGTTTTACGGTATCAGTGGACACATTTTATAAGTGAAAAGTTCTGCGTGTGCAAGGAGCTAAACAAAAATAGCTACCTTTTCCTTGTGCAGCATTACTGCTGCACAAGGTGGCTCGTTCAGTAACAAACGCCTTGGGGGGGGGGACAGGTTCCCTTACATTTCAGTTGTTGTGTCAGCGTGGCGGTCGCAGGACACATTGCCGGCTACACAGCTGGGGATCAGCTGACGTTACTGAAACCCAATAACACTGGGTCGTATGTTTTGACTGTGCAGACGGCACTTCTGAGCCTCAACTGGCGGTGTTGGAGCCCAGGAATTTAAGTTCAGGTGGTAGAAAGATGAACACAGCAGGAGACCTGGATACAGTAGACAGTCACCTAATTATTTAATCAGGAAGAGAAGTGGCAAATTCCTGCGAGATCCAGGCCTTGTTCATTTTCAGGAAAGTAAGCCGGTCAACGTTATCGGAGGATAGTCACATGCGACGGTCAGTTAGTACACCACCTGCAGCACTAAAGACGCGTTCCGATAATACACTAGCCGCAGGGCAAGCCAGCACCTCCAATGCATACTGGCTTAGCTCTGGCCATGTATCCAGCTTTGAGACCCAAAACTTGAAAGGGGAAGAGCCGTCTGGGAGTACAGCAAGAGGGCAGGACATGTAGTCTGTCACCATCTGACAGAACCGTTGCCTCCTGCTGACTGGAGCCGTCTGTGATGGTGTAGACTTTTGTGGCGGGCACAAAAAACTGTGCCACAGTTGGGCCATACTGGTCTTGCCTTGGGCAGAGGCACTGCTTCTGCTCCCTCTTTGTGCAGAGCCTCCTCCACTGCCTGGACGCACTGAGCTGCTTTGTAATGCACTAGCAGCACTTCTCTCAGTTGGAAGGGAGAAGATGATGGAATTCACCAGTGTGTCTTGGTACTCCCGCATTTTTCGCTCCCGGTTCAACGGTGTGATGAGGCTTTCTACGTTGTCCCGGTAGCGAGGATCGAGGAGGGTGAACACCCAATAATCAGACATGTTGAGAATGTGGGCGATGCGGCGGTCGTTTCTCAGGCACTGCAGCATGTAATCCACCATGTGCTGCAGACTGCCTACTGGCCAAGAAACGCTGTCCCCTGCTGGAG
Organism: Ranitomeya variabilis; assembly: GCF_051348905.1. NCBI lineage: Eukaryota > Metazoa > Chordata > Amphibia > Anura > Dendrobatidae > Ranitomeya > Ranitomeya variabilis. The sequence continues at coordinate 695,342,995 of NC_135234.1, read as the reverse complement.
GCGTGATCTCTGCCCGCTCGTCATCACCCCACCCTCGCTGTACACACTGAGTACTGGACAATTGTGTAACTCCCTCCTCTGGATGGATGTCTTCCTCCTCCATTGACTCCTCCTCATCCTCCTCACAAACTGTCCCCTGCCTACGCGTTTGTGAGGAACCACGTGGCGCTGACTGTCCAGAAGATGATGGAAATGGTGAATCCTCATCCTCCACCTCTTCCACAACATCATCCCTTAGCGCTTGCAGTGATTTTTCAAGCAGGCAGATAAGGGGGACAGTCATGCTGACTAGTGCATCATCTGCACTTGCCATCCGCGTGGAATAATCGAAGGGACGCAAAGCCTGGCAGACGTCCTTCATAGTGGCCCACTCTGTGGTTGTGAAGTCTGAACGGCGCGGAGTGCAGCTGGTACTCCATTACAGCTTGCTGCTGCTCACACAACCGCTCCAACATATGTAACGTGGAATTCCACCTGGTAGGTAGGTCACATATGATGCGATGTTCCGGCAGGTGGTGTCGGCGCTGCAGAGCCGCAATGCGCGCTTTTGCCGTGCTGGAACGCCGCAAGTGAGCACACTCTAGGCGGACCTTGTGCAGCAGTGCATCAAGATCCGGATAGTCCCTCAAAAAACTCTGCACGACCAAATTGAGCACATGTGCCAGACATGGGATGTGAGTGAGGTTGCCGAGGCCCAGAGCTGCCACCAGATTTCGGCCATTATCACACACTACCATGCCTGGCTGGAGATTCGCTGGCACAAACCACACATCGCTCTCCTGCTTGATGGCATTCCAGAGCTCCTGCGCTGTGTGGCTTCGATTCCCCAAAGAAATTAATTTCAAGACGGCCTGTTGACGTTTGGCCACGGCTGTGCTCATGTCGGTCGTAACAGGTAAACGTTCATCACGGGTCCATGTGGAGGTGGACTGTGACGGCTCCTGCAGCGATGATTCTGAGGAACTGGTGTAAGAGGAGGAGTCAATGCGTACAGAATGGATTCCTGCAATCCTTGGAGTGGGCAGGACACGTCCTGCGCCACTCGCACGATCTGTACCCGGCTCAACGACATTAACCCAATGGGCAGTTAGGGAAAGGTATCGCCCCTGTCCATGTTGACTGGTCCACGCATCGGTAGTGAGGTGGACCTTGCTACTGACGGCGTTCAGTAGTGCGTGTTTTATGTGTCCCTCCACATGCTTGTGCAGGGCAGGGACAGCTTGCCTGCTGAAGTAAAAGCGGCTGGGCACATTGTACTGTGGGACTGTGTTGTGAACTGTGTTTCTGGGCTCCCTCTGGTGGTCACTAACGGTATTGTGTTAGGCATGTCTTGTTGCAGGCCTGAGCTCCAGCTGTGTCATTATGCAGCGGGTGTTCCCTATTTAGGTCTCCTCTGGACTCAGTCTCTTGCCTGGCATCTTTGTATCCAGTCCTATATGGTCTCCTCCGGATTCCTTTCAGTCTGTCTCATGCAAGAAAAGCTAAGTCCGTTTTGAATTCTTTGGATCATTTGCATTTTTCTGTGTTTTTGTCCAGCTTGCTTAATATGTGATTTTCTGGCTCGCTGGAAGCTCTAGGGGGCTGATATTCTCCCTCCGCACCGTCAGTCGGTGTGGGGGTTCTTGAATATTCAGCGTGGATGTTTTTGCAGGGTTTTCTGCTGACCGCATAAGTTCACTATCTATTTTCTGCCTATCTAGACTAGTAGGCCTCACTTTGCTGAATCTAGTTCATCTCTACGTTTGTGTTTTCCTCTTGCCTCACCGTTATTATTTGTTGGGGGCTTTCTATATCTTTGGGGTTCAATTTCTCTGGAGGCAAGTGAGGTCTTATTTTCCCTCTAGGGGTAGTCAGTTCTCCGGCTGGCTCGAGACGTCTAGAACCAACGTAGGCACGTTCACCGGCTGCTTCTAGTTGTGTGTTAGGATCAGGTATGCGGTTAGCCCAGTTTCCACCTCCCTAGAGCAGTATTTATGTTTTTTTGTTATCTTGCCGGAATATCAGAGATCCTCTACCACTGGGATCATAACAGTATGCCAGGCCAAAAGAAAATGTTTATTGCATCGCAGAAGCGGGATTAAAAAGAAGTTCTGAGTTTTTTTTTTTGTGTTGCTGCAGTTTGCCTAGCTTCTTCCATCCCCTTTTACTCTGAGTGGCTGGAGCTCTGCTGCAGATATGAATGTCCAGACTCTGACTTCTAGTGTGGATCAGCTTGCTGCTAGGGTGCAAAGCATTCAGGATTTTGTTATCCATAGCCCTATGTCTGAACCAAAAATACCTATTCCTGAGCCGTTTTTTGGAGATAGATCTAAGTTCCTGAATTTTAGGAATAATTGCAAATTGTTTCTGCCTCTGAAACCTCGTTCCTCTGGTGATTCCGCTCAGCAAGTTAAGATTGTTATTTCCTTCTTGCGCGGCGACCCTCAAGATTGGGCCTTCTCTCTGGCGCCAGGAGATCCTGCATTGGTGAATGTTGATGCGTTTTTTCTGGCACTTGGTTTGCTTTATGAGGAGCCTAATCTTGAAAATCAGGCTGAAAAGATGTTGCTGGCTATCTCTCAGGGTCAGGACGAAGCTGAGGTGTATTGTCAAAAATTTCGGAAATGGTCCGTGCAATGGAATGAGTGTGCACTGGCCGCAAATTTCAGAAATGGTCTTTCTGAAGCCATTAAAGATGTGATGGTGGGGTTTCCTATCCCTACAGGTCTGAATGATTCAATGGCTCTGGCCATTCAAATTGATCGACGTTTGCGGGAGCGCAAATCTGTTAATCCTTTGGCGGTGCTGTCTGAACGGTCACCTGATTCTATGCAATGTGACAGAATTCTGACCAGAGCCGAGCGACAAAATCATAGACGTCAAAATGGGTTGTGTTTCTACTGTGGTGATTCAACACATGTTATCTCAGCATGCTCTAAACGCTTAAAAAAAATTGTTAATCCTGTCGCCATTGGTACTTTTCAGCCTAAGTTTATTTTGTCTGTGACCTTAATTTGTTCATTATCTTCTTACTCAGTTATGGCTTTTGTGGATTCTGGTGCTGCTTTAAGTCTGATGGATTTGTCGTTTGCCAAGCGCTGTGGTTTTGTCCTGGAGCCTTTGGAAATTCCTATTCCTCTTAGAGGAATTGATGCTACGCCATTGGCAGAGAATAAACCTCAGTATTGGACGCAAGTGACCATGTGCATGACTCTTGTACATCAGGAGGTGATTCGTTTTCTGGTACTGCATAAAATACATGATGTTGTCGTTTTGGGTCTGCCATGGTTACAGGCCCATAATCCAGTTTTAGATTGGAAAGCTATGACTGTGTCTAGTTGGGGGTGTCAGGGGATTCATGGCGATTCTCCATTGGTGTCTATTGCTTCTTCTACTCCTTCTGAGATCCCTGAGTTTTTGTCAGACTTTCAGGATGTATTTAATGAGCCCAGGTCCAGTGCCCTTCCTCCTCATAGGGACTGTGATTGTGCTATAGATTTGATTCCTGGAAGTAAATTTCCTAAGGGACGACTCTTTAATTTATCTGTGCCAGAGCATGCCGCGATGCGGAGTTATATAAAGGAGTCTTTGGAGAAGGGACATATTCGCCCATCCTCTTCTCCTCTTGGTGCAGGATTCTTTTTTGTGGGCAAGAAAGACGGGTCTTTGAGACCTTGTATAGATTATCGTCTTCTGAATAAGATCACGGTTAAATTTCAGTATCCTTTGCCATTGTTGTCTGATTTGTTTGCTCGGATTAAGGGTGCCAGTTGGTTCACCAAGATAGATCTTCGTGGTGCGTATAACCTTGTGCGCATAAAGCAGGGAGATGAATGGAAAACAGCATTTAATACGCCCGAGGGTCATTTTGAGTACCTGGTGATGCCTTTTGGACTCTCTAATGCTCCTTCTGTGTTTCAGTCCTTCATGCATGACATCTTCCGGAAATATCTGGATAAATGTATGATTATTTATCTGGATGATATTTTGTTTTTTTCTGATGATTGGGAGTCCCATGTGAACCAGGTCAGGATGGTGTTTCAGGTTCTGCGTGAGAATGCTCTATTTGTGAAGGGCTCAAAATGTGTCTTTGGGGTACAGAAGGTTTCTTTTTTGGGTTTTATTTTTTCCCCTTCTACTGTGGAGATGGACCCAGTCAAGGTCCGTGCCATTCATGACTGGACTCAGCCCACGTCTGTTAAGAGACTGCAGAAGTTCTTGGGCTTTGCTAATTTTTACCGTCGTTTTATCGCTAATTTTTCTAGCGTGGTTAAACCTTTGACGGATATGACCAAGAAGGGTTCTGATGTTGCTAATTGGTCTCCTGAGGCCGTGGAGGCATTTCGGGAGCTGAAGCGTCGGTTTACTTCAGCGCCAGTCTTGTGCCAGCCGGATGTCTCTCTTCCCTTCCAGGTTGAAGTTGATGCTTCTGAGATTGGTGCAGGGGCCGTTTTGTCACAAAAAAGTTCTGATGGCTCCGTGATGAAGCCATGCGCCTTCTTTTCAAGAAAATTTTCGCCTGCTGAGCGGAACTATGATGTTGGTAATCGGGAGTTGTTGGCTATGAAGTGGGCATTTGAGGAGTGGCGACATTGGCTCGAGGGAGCTAGACATCGTGTGGTGGTCTTGACTGATCATAAAAATCTGATTTATCTCGAGTCTGCCAAGCGCCTGAATCCTAGACAGGCTCGTTGGTCGTTGTTTTTCTCCCGTTTTGACTTTGTGGTCTCGTACCTGCCTGGTTCGAAGAACGTGAAGGCTGATGCACTTTCTAGGAGTTTTGTGCCTGACTCTCCGGGAGTCTCGGAGCCGGCTGGTATTCTCAGAGAGGGAGTGATTTTGTCTGCCATTTCCCCAGAATTGCGACAAGTGCTGCAGAAATTTCAGGCTGATAGGCCTGATCGTTGCCCACCAGAGAGACTGTTTGTCCCTGACAGATGGACCAGCAGAGTTATTTCTGAGGTTCATTCTTCGGTGTTGGCGGGGCATCCTGGGATTTTCGGTACCAGAGATTTGGTGGCTAGGTCCTTTTGGTGGCCTTCCTTGTCGCGGGATGTGCGTTCTTTTGTGCAGTCCTGTGGGATTTGTGCTCGGGCTAAGCCTTGCTGTTCTCGTGCCAGCGGGTTGCTTTTGCCCTTGCCTATCCCGAAGAGGCCTTGGACGCACATTTCCATGGATTTCATTTCGGATCTTCCGGTATCTCGGAAGATGTCTGTCTTCTGGGTGGTGTGCGATCGTTTTTCTAAAATGGTCCATTTGGTGCCCTTGCCTAAGTTGCCTTCCTCCTCTGATTTGGTTCCTTTGTTCTTTCAGAATGTGGTTCGTTTGCACGGCATCCCTGAGAATATTGTGTCTGACAGAGGATCCCAGTTTGTGTCCAGATTCTGGCGATCCTTTTGTGCTAAGATTGGTATTGATTTGTCTTTTTCGTCGGCTTTTCATCCTCAGACTAATGGCCAGACCGAGCGAACTAATCAGACGTTGGAGACTTATTTAAGATGTTTTGTTTCTGCTGATCAGGACGACTGGGTTACCTTTTTGCCACTGGCCGAGTTTGCCCTTAATAATCGGGCTAGTTCTGCCACTTTGGTTTCACCCTTTTTCTTCAACTCTGGTTTTCATCCTCATTTCTCCTCGGGCCAGGTTGAACCTTCTGACTGTCCTGGGGTTGATTCTGTGGTGGATAGGTTGCAGCGGATTTGGAACCATGTGGTGGACAATTTGAAATTGTCACAAGAGAAGGCCCAGCGTTTTGCCAACCGCCGCCGCGGTGTGGGTCCCCGACTTCGTGTTGGGGATTTGGTTTGCTTGTCTTCTCGGCATGTTCCTTTGAAGGTCTCCTCTCCTAAGTTCAAGCCTCGCTTTATCGGTCCTTAAAAGATTTTGGAAATCCTTAACCCGGTGTCTTTTCGCTTGGACCTTCCAGCGTCATTTGCTATTCATAATGTGTTCCATAGGTCCTTGTTGCAGCGGTACATGGTGCCTATGGTTCCTGCTGTTGAGCCTCCTGCCCCGGTTTTGGTTGAGGGCGAGTTGGAGTACGTGGTGGAGAAGATTTTGGATTCTCGTATCTCTAGACGGAGACTTCAGTATTTAGTTAAGTGGAAAGGCTATGGTCAGGAGGATAATTCCTGGGTTGTCGCCTCTGATGTTCATGCGGCTGATTTGGTTCATGTCTTTCACGCTGCTCATCCTGATCGCCCTGGGGGTCTTGGTGAGGGTTCGGTGACCCCTCCTCAAGGGGGGGTACTGTTGTGAACTGTGTTTCTAGGCTCCCTCTGGTGGTCACTAACGGTATTGTGTTAGGCATGTCTTGTTGCAGGCCTGAGCTCCAGCTGTGTCATTAAGCAGCGGGTGTTCCCTCTTTAGGTCTCCTCTGGACTCAGTCTCTTGCCTGGCATCGTTGTATCCAGTCCTATATGGTCTCCTCCGGATTCCTTTCAGTCTGTCTCATGCAAGAAAAGCTAAGTCCGTTTTGAATTCTTTGGATTAGGGTTGAGCGAAACGGGTCGATCATTTTCAAAAGTCGCCGACTTTTGGCTAAGTCGGCGTCTCATGAAACCCGATCCGACCCCTGTGCTTGTCGGCCATGCGGTACGCGACTTTCGCGCCAAAGTCGCGTTTCAATGACGCGAAAAGCGCCATTTCTCAGCCAATGAAGGTGAACGCAGAGTGTGGGCAGCGTGATGACATAGATCCTGGTCCCCACCATCTTAGAGAAGGGCATTGCAGTGATTGGCTTGCTGTCTGCGGCGTCACAGGGGCTATAAAGGGGCGTTCCCGCCGACCGCCATCTTACTGCTGCTGATCTGAGCTTAGGGAGAGGTTGCTGCCGCTTCGTCAGAAGCAGGGAGAGCGTTAGGCAGGGTCCACTAACCACCAAACCGCTTGTGCTGTAGCGATTTCCACTGTCCAACACCACCTTCGGTGTGCAGGAACAGTGGAAGCTTTTTTTTTTTTTTTTTCCTCAGCGCTGTAGCTCATTGGGCTGCCCTAGAAGGCTCCGTGATAGCTGTATTGCTGTGTGTACGCCACTGTGGAAACCAACTGCTTTTTTCAAAGCACATATCCTCTTGTTCCTTTCTGCACAGCTATCTTTTTTGTTTGTCCACACTTTTTATTTAATTTGTGCATCAGTCCACTCCTATTGCTGCCTGCCATACCTGGCTTAGATTACTGCAGGGAGATAGTAATTGTAGGACAGTCCCTGTTTTTTTTTTTTTTTTTTTTTTGTGGGAGATTAAGATTGGCATTTCTGCTACAGTGCCATCCCTGTGTGTGCCATCTCTCACTGAGTGGGCCATAGAAAGCCTATTTATTTTTTCCGTGATTTGTGTTCTAAATTCTACCTCAACACAAAAACACTACATCAATCAGTGGTAGAAAAATATTGGCCTCAGTCAGGGCTTGTGTGCCACTGCTGTGTGTGCTATCTCTTATTCAGTGGGCTATAGAAAGCCTATTTATTTATTTATTTATTTTCTTATTATTTGGTTTCTAAAGTCTCCCTGAAAAAAAATAAATAAATAAAAAAACAGTGGGAGAGGAATATTGCCCTTTCAGCTTGTGTGCCAGTCTTGACTCCTGGGTGTGCCACCTCTCTCTCTAATTGTGGGCCATAGAAAGCCTTTTTTTTTTTTTTTTTTAAATATTATTGGGTTTCTAAAGTCTCCCTTAAAAAACAAAAAATACATAAAAAAACAGTGGGAGAGTAATATTGCCCTTTCAGCTTGTGTGCCAGTCTTGACTCCTGGGTGTGCCACCTCTCTCTCTCATTCAGTGGGCCATAGAAAGGCTATTTATTTTTTTGGTTTTTTTAATATTATTTGGTTTCTAAAGTCTCCCTTAAAAAACAAACAATACATAAAAAAACAGTGGGAGAGTAATATTGCCCTTTCAGCTTGTGTGCCAGTCTTGACTCCTGGGTGTGCCACCTCTCTCTCTCATTCAGTGGGCCATAGAAAGGCTATTTATTTTTTTGTTTTTTTTAATATTATTTGGTTTCTAAAGTCTCCCTGAAAAAAAAAAAAAAACATAAAAAAACAGTGGGAGAGTAATATTGCCCTTTCAGCTTGTGTGCCAGTCTTGACTCCTGGGTGTGCCACCTCTCTCCCTCTCATTCAGTGGGCCATAGAAAGCCTATTTATTTTTTTTTTTAAATATTATTGGGTTTCTAAAGTCTCCCTTAAAAAACAAACAATACATAAAAAAACAGTGGGAGAGTAATATTGCCCTTTCAGCTTGTGTGCCAGTCTTGACTCCTGGGTGTGCCACCTCTCTCTCTCATTCAGTGGGCCATAGAAAGGCTATTTATTTTTTTGGTTTTTTTAATATTATTTGGTTTCTAAAGTCTCCCTGAAAAAAAAAAAAAACATAAAAAAACAGTGGGAGAGTAATATTGCCCTTTCAGCTTGTGTGCCAGTCTTGACTCCTGGGTGTGCCACCTCTCTCCCTCTCATTCAGTGGGCCATAGAAAGCCTATTTATTTTTTTTTTTAAATATTATTGGGTTTCTAAAGTCTCCCTTAAAAAACAAAAAATACATAAAAAAACAGTGGGAGAGTAATATTGCCCTTTCAGCTTGTGTGCCAGTCTTGACTCCTGGGTGTGCCACCTCTCTCTCTCATTCAGTGGGCCATAGAAAGGCTATTTATTTTTTTGGTTTTTTTAATATTATTTGGTTTCTAAAGTCTCCCTGAAAATAAAAGAAAAAAAACTTAAAAAAACAGTGGGAGAGTAATATTGCCCTTTCAGCTTGTGCGCCAGTCTTGACTCCTGGGTGTGCCACCTCTCTCTCTCTAATTGTGGGCCATAGAAAGCCTTTTTTTTTTTTTTTTTTTTTTTAATATTATTTGGTTTCTAAAGTCTCCCTTAAAAAACAAAAAATACATAAAAAAACAGTGGGAGAGTAATATTGCCCTTTCAGCTTGTGTGCCAGTCTTGACTTCTGGGTGTGCCACTTCTCTCTCTCATTCAGTGGGCCATAGAAAGGCTATTTATTTTTTTGGTTTTTTTAATATTATTTGGTTTCTAAAGTCTCCCTTAAAAAACAAAAAATACATAAAAAAACAGTGGGAGAGTAATATTGCCCTTTCAGCTTGTGTGCCAGTCTTGACTCCTGGGTGTGCCACCTCTCTCTCTCATTCAGTGGGCCATAGAAAGGCTATTTATTTTTTTGGTTTTTTTAATATTATTTGGTTTCTAAAGTCTCCCTGAAAAAAAAAAAAAACATAAAAAAACAGTGGGAGAGTAATATTGCCCTTTCAGCTTGTGTGCCAGTCTTGACTCCTGGGTGTGCCACCTCTCTCTCTCATTCAGTGGGCCATAGAAAGGCTATTTATTTTTTTGGTTTTTTTAATATTATTTGGTTTCTAAAGTCTCCCTGAAAAAAAAAAAAACATAAAAAAACAGTGGGAGAGTAATATTGCCCTTTCAGCTTGTGTGCCAGTCTTGACTCCTGGGTGTGCCACCTCTCTCCCTCTCATTCAGTGGGCCATAGAAAGCCTATTTATTTTTTTTTTTAAATATTATTGGGTTTTTAAAGTCTCCCTTAAAAAACAAAAAATACATAAAAAAACAGTGGGAGAGTAATATTGCCCTTTCAGCTTGTGTGCCAGTCTTGACTCCTGGGTGTGCCACCTCTCTCTCATTCAGTGGGCCATAGAAAGCATTTATTTTTTTTTTTCCTTGATTTGTGTTCTAAAATCTACCTCAACACAAAAACACTACATCAATCAGTGGGAGAAAAATATTGGCCTCAGTCAGGGCTTGTGTGCCACTGCTGTGTGTGCTATCTCTCATTCAGTGGGCTATAGAAAGCCTATTTATTTATTTATTTTTTTTCTTATTATTTGGTTTCTAAAGTCTCCCTGAAAAAAAAAAAAACCTAAAAAAACAGTGGGAGAGTAATATTGCCCTTTCAGCTTGTGTGCCAGTCTTGACTCCTGGGTGTGCCACCTCTCTCTCATTCAGTGGGCCATAGAAAGGCTATTTATTTTTTTGGTTTTTTTAATATTATTTGGTTTCTAAAGTCTCCCTGAAAATAAAAGAAAAAAAACTTAAAAAAACAGTGGGAGAGTAATATTGCCCTTTCAGCTTGTGCGCCAGTTTTGACTCCTGGGTGTGCCACCTCTCTCTCTCTAATTGTGGGCCATAGAAAGCCTTTTTTTTTTTGTTTTTTTTTTAATATTATTTGGTTTCTAAAGTCTCCCTGAGAAAAAAAAATAAATAAATTAGGTGGGAGATTAATATTGACATTAGTGCTTGAGTGACAGTCCTGCGTGTGTGTCATCTCTGTGATTTTGTGCCACAGAAAACAGAGTGTGTAACATTGTGCCTGATTTTCCTTGTGGTCTCACCAACCTGTTAAGGGATATTGAAATCATACTGAAGTTATAGCTCACCGTGTAAGTTGTTTGACAGCAACAAATAAAGTTACTTTGGTTAAGATTTTAAAACAATGAGGAAGTCTGGTGCAAGAGGTCGTCGTGGGCGTTCATTGTCAGCTGGTAATGATGGTAGTGGTAGTGGAGCATCAGGTGGTCGTGGGGATAAAAATATTCCACCTAAGTCTGGAGCTGTGGAGCCAGTTTCGTCGTCAGGCTACACAAGGCCTCGAACGCTCTCTTTTCTGGGAGTAGGAAAACCGCTTTTAAAGGCGGAGCAGCAACAGCAAGTTTTGGCTTACATTGCAGACTCAGCCTCTAGCTCTTTTGCCTCCTCTTCCGAAACTGGTAAATGTAAAAGCAGCGCGTCGCTTGTGGATGTTCACGGTCAGGGACAAGTCGCTTCCTTGTCCTCCTCAGCAAAAACTACAACAAGAGAGAAGGATGCAGCAGGCGACACAACGGGTCACTCCATGGAGCTCTTTACACATACCGTCCCTGGCTTAGAAAGTGAAACATTTAACAGGCCATGCCCATTACAAGTAGATTCTGACATGGAGTGCACTGATGCACAGCCACAGCCAGAGTACTATGCTGCTCCTTTGACTCAGACCACCACATTGCCCTCTCAGGGTACAGATCCACAATCAGACCCTGATGAGACTATGTTGCCCCGCCACGAACGCTATACCACCGACCGACACAGTGACACAGACGAAGTTGCACACGAGCTCGAAGAGGAGGTAATAGATGACCCAGTTATTGACCCCGATTGGCAGCCATTGGGGGAACAGGGTGCAGGCGGCAGTAGTTCAGAAGCGGAGGTGGAGGAGGGGCCGCAGCAGGCATCAACATCGCAACAGGTTCCATCTGCCGGGCCCGTATCTGGCCCAAAACGCGTGTCAAAGCCAAAACCTGTTGGAGGACAGCGTGGCCATCCGGTTAAAGCTCAGTCTGCAATCCCTGAAAAGGGATCCGAGTCTAGGAAGAGTGCAGTCTGGCATTTTTTTAAACAACATCCAACTGATCAGCGCAAAGTCATCTGTCAAAAATGTTCAACTAGCTTAAGCAGAGGTCAGAATCTGAAAAGTCTAAATACTAGTTGCATGCATAGACACTTAACCACCATGCATTTTCAAGCCTGGACTAACTACCAAACGTCCCTTAAGGTTGTAGCACCCTCGGCCAATGAAGCTAGTCAGCAACGCAACATCCCTTCCGTCACTGTAAGGCCACCATTTTCCGCACCACCGGCAGTATCTGTGCAGGTTTCTTTGCCAGCCAAAAGCAGTCAGGGTCAGGGAACCACCAGTTTTGTAGGAGGAAATATTGCATCTAGGGCACCGGCGGAAACAATACCGTCTCCAACCGTCTCTCAGTCTGCCATGTACACCGGCACACCCGAAAGTTCCACGATCTCCAGCTCTCCAGTCCAGCTCACCCTACATGACACTCTGGTTAGAAAAAGGAAGTACTTATCCTCGCATCCGCGTACACAGGGTTTTAACGCCCACATAGCTAGACTAATCTCGTTAGAGATGATGCCCTACCGGTTAGTTGAAAGCGAAGCTTTCAAAGCCCTGATGGAGTACGCTGAACCACGATACGAGCTACCCAGTCGACACTTTTTTTCCAGAAAAGCCATCCCAGCCCTGCACCAGCATGTTAAACAGCGCATCGTCCATGCACTCAGGCAATCTGTGAGTACAAAGGTGCACCTGACTACAGATGCATGGACCAGTAGGCATGGCCAGGGACGTTATGTGTCCATCACGGCACACTGGGTGAATGTGGTGGATGCAGGGTCCACAGGCGACATCAATTTAGGGACAGTTGTGCCTAGCCCACGGTCTAGGAAACAGTTGGCTGTAGGCGTTCGCACCCCCTCCTCCTCCTCCTCCTCGTCCTCCTGCAGAAGCTACAGCTCTTCCACAGAACGCAGTCTGCCAACCACTCCATCGGCAGATGACACTGTTGCACACCAGTTGTCCCATTATGGGCCAGCTACTGCCAAGCGTCAGCAGGCTGTATTGGCTATGAAGTGTTTGGGCGACAACAGACACACCGCGGAAGTTCTGTCCGAGTTCTTGCAACAAGAAACGCAGTCGTGGCTGGGCACAGTAGATCTTGAGGCAGGCAAGGTAGTGAGTGATAACGGAAGGAATTTCATGGCTGCCATCTCCCTTTCCCAACTGAAACACATTCCTTGCCTGGCTCACACCTTAAACCTGGTGGTGCAGTGCTTATTGAAAACTTATCCTGGGTTCTCCGACCTGCTCCTCAAAGTGCGTGCACTTTGCTCACATATCCGACGTTCGCCTGTACACGCCAGCCGTATGCAGACCTATCAGCGGTCTTTGAACCTTCCCCAGCATCGCCTAATCATAGACGTTGCAACAAGGTGGAACTCAACACTGCACATGCTTCAGAGACTGTGCGAACAGAGGCGTGCTGTTATTTATTTGTGGGAGGATACACGGGCAGGCAGTAGGATGGCAGACATGGAGTTGTCAGGTGTGCAGTGGTCTAAGATACAAGACATGTGTCAAGTCCTTCAGTGTTTTGAGGAATGCACACGGCTGGTTAGTGCAGACAACGCCGTAATAAGCATGAGCATCCCCCTAATGCGTCTGCTGATGCAAAGTTTGACGCACATAAAGGAGCAGGCGTCTGCACCAGAGGAAGAGGAAAGCCTTGATGACAGTCAGCCATTGTCTGGTCAGGGCAGTGTACAGGACGAGGTAGCGGGCGAAGAGGAGGTGGAGGACGAGGAGGATGATGGGGATGAGTATATTTTTAATGCCGAACCTTTCCCGGGGGCACAGGAAATTGGTTGCGTGTCACGGCCGGGTTCTGGTTTTTTGAGGGACACAAGTGACGTAGATTTGCCTGCAACTGCCCCTCAACCAATCACAACCGGAGATTTGACAACTGGAACTTTGGCCCACATGGCGGATTATGCCTTACGTATCCTAAAAAGGGACACACGCATTACGAAAATGATGAACGATGACGATTACTGGTTGGCCTGCCTCCTTGATCCACGCTATAAAGGCAAATTGCAAAATATTATGCCACATGAGAACTTGGAACTAATATTAGCAACCAAACAATCAACTCTTGTTGACCGTTTGCTTCAGGCATTCCCAGCACACAGCGCACGTGATCGTTCTCACACGAGCTCCAGGGGGCAGCAGACTAGGAGTGTTAGGGGTGCACACATCAGAAGTGGCGTTGGACAGAGGGGTTTTCTGACCAGGTTGTGGAGTGATTTTGCTATGACCGCAGACAGGACAGGTACTGCTGCATCAATTGAAAGTGACAGGAGACAACATTTGTCCAGTATGGTTACTAACTATTTTTCATCCCTTATCGATGTTCTCCCTCAACCGTCATTCCCATTTGATTACTGGGCCTCCAAATTAGACACCTGGCCAGAATTGGCAGAATATGCATTGCAGGAGCTTGCTTGCCCGGCAGCAAGTGTCCTATCAGAAAGAGTATTCAGTGCTGCAGGTTCAATATTAACCGAAAAAAGGACTCGTCTGGCTACCCAAAATGTTGACGATCTAACATTCATTAAAATGAACCACAACTGGATTTCGAAATCTTTTGCCCCACCTTGCCCGGCCGACACCTAGCTTTCCTATGAAAAGCTCTTGCCTGTGAATTACTTTTCTAATGTCTAATTTGCTGCAGCTGATTGTACAGCATACGACATGTTTACACCTCCCTAAATGGCAAAACTCCCCACACGGGGCCGTGGTATCGCGACTTGGCGCAAGCACCCGTGAGACTGCTGTTTGTCTGAAGAGGTGGGTGTGCTCGCTTTTGGTTGACGGCATTGCTACTGGGTCCCTCATAGTACAATGTAGTGTCTCTGGCGGTGGTGGTGCGCACCCAACGTCAGACACACCGTTGTAACATGAGGGGCCCTGGGGCGGTCCCGCCGGCCTCAAGAGAGTTCCCCCCTACCCCAGCTCAAAATGTGCTCTACCACGTGCAAAATTATGTCGCACAGCTCCACCAATCTTTAGTCTATTCGCTGACATCATTCAATGTCTGGCACTGACAATACAAATTTGTAGACATCTATGATGCAACTTAAAGTAGTCTGTGTCTGTGTCCTATATTGGCACCATTAAATAGTTACTGCCAAATTACTATGTCAGAAACTCAGTAGATGAGCCCACCCCTGTACCTAAGTATGCCACCTTTTTTTTTGTTTTGGTTGTTTTGCGAGACATTAACATCTATTTATATTTTGGGAGTACTGGGACAGACACTCCTTGCACTACTCCTCCACTCACCACCAAGCTGCCTGTGTATCCATGTAACCGCTGTAAAGCTGCCATGAGCCTATTGTTTGTTATTTTAGGCCTTTGATAGCCTGTCTGCGGTCCCTACTTTAAATACTCCTCCACTCATCACCAGCTGCCTGCCCGTGTATCCATGTAACCGCTGTAAAACTGCCATGAGCCTATTGTTTGTTATTTTAGGCCTTTGATAGCCTGTCTGCGGTCCCTACTTTAAATACTCCTCCACTCATCACCAGCTGCCTGCCCGTGTATCCATGTAACCGCTGTAAAACTGCCATGAGCCTATTGTTTGTTATTTTAGGCCTTTGATAGCCTGTCTGCGGTCCCTACTTTAAATACTCCTCCACTCACCACCAAGCTGCCTGTGTATCCATGTAACCGCTGTAAAACTGCCATGAGCCTATTGTTTGTTATTTTAGGCCTTTGATAGCCTGTCTGCGGTCCCTACTTTAAATACTCCTCCACTCATCACCAGCTGCCTGCCCGTGTATCCATGTAACCGCTGTAAAACTGCCATGAGCCTATTGTTTGTTATTTTAGGCCTTTGATAGCCTGTCTGCGGTCCCTACTTTAAATACTCCTCCACTCACCACCAAGCTGCCTGTGTATCCATGTAACCGCTGTAAAACTGCCATGAGCCTATTGTTTGTTATTTTAGGCCTTTGATAGCCTGTCTGCGGTCCCTACTTTAAATACTCCTCCACTCACCACCAAGCTGCCTGCCCGTGTATCCATGTAACCGCTGTAAAACTGCCATGAGCCTATTGTTTGTTATTTTAGGCCTTTGATAGCCTGTCTGCGGTCCCTACTTTAAATACTCCTCCACTCACCACCAAGCTGCCTGTGTATCCATGTAACCGCTGTAAAACTGCCATGAGCCTATTGTTTGTTATTTTAGGCCTTTGATAGCCTGTCTGCGGTCCCTACTTTAAATACTCCTCCACTCACCACCAAGCTGCCTGTGTATCCATGTAACCGCTGTAAAACTGCCATGAGCCTATTGTTTGTTATTTTAGGCCTTTGATAGCCTGTCTGCGGTCCCTACTTTAAATACTCCTCCACTCACCACCAAGCTGCCTGCCCGTGTATCCATGTAACCGCTGTAAAACTGCCATGAGCCTATTGTTTGTTATTTTAGGCCTTTGATAGCCTGTCTGCGGTCCCTACTTTAAATACTCCTCCACTCACCACCAAGCTGCCTGTGTATCCATGTAACCGCTGTAAAACTGCCATGAGCCTATTGTTTGTTATTTTAGGCCTTTGATAGCCTGTCTGCGGTCCCTACTTTAAATACTCCTCCACTCATCACCAGCTGCCTGCCCGTGTATCCATGTAACCGCTGTAAAACTGCCATGAGCCTATTGTTTGTTATTTTAGGCCTTTGATAGCCTGTCTGCGGTCCCTACTTTAAATACTCCTCCACTCATCACCAGCTGCCTGCCCGTGTATCCATGTAACCGCTGTAAAACTGCCATGAGCCTATTGTTTGTTATTTTAGGCCTTTGATAGCCTGTCTGCGGTCCCTACTTTAAATACTCCTCCACTCACCACCAAGCTGCCTGTGTATCCATGTAACCGCTGTAAAACTGCCATGAGCCTATTGTTTGTTATTTTAGGCCTTTGATAGCCTGTCTGCGGTCCCTACTTTAAATACTCCTCCACTCATCACCAGCTGCCTGCCCGTGTATCCATGTAACCGCTGTAAAACTGCCATGAGCCTATTGTTTGTTATTTTAGGCCTTTGATAGCCTGTCTGCGGTCCCTACTTTAAATACTCCTCCACTCATCACCAGCTGCCTGCCCGTGTATCCATGTAACCGCTGTAAAACTGCCATGAGCCTATTGTTTGTTATTTTAGGCCTTTGATAGCCTGTCTGCGGTCCCTACTTTAAATACTCCTCCACTCACCACCAAGCTGCCTGCCTGTCATGATTCTCAATGGCGAGAGAACCTAGCCCAGCATATATGAGAACTAGCTCTTGGAAGATGGAAACTATACTGACCATGAACTAAATCTGCCGCACAACTAGAAGTGGCCGGGTAGCATGCCTACGTTTTTTATCCCTAGATGCCCAGCGCCAGCCGGAGAACTACCTAATCCTAGCAGAGGAAAAGACAGTCCTGGCTCACCTCTAGAGAAATTTCCCCAAAAGGCAGACAGAGGCCCCCACATATATTGGCGGTGATTTTAGATGAAATGACAAACGTAGTATGAAAATAGGTTTAGCAAAATCGAGGTCCGCTTACTAGATAGCCGGAAGACAGAAAGGGCACTTTCATGGTCAGCAGAAAACCCTATCAAAACACCATCCAGAAATTACTTTAAGACTCTAGCATTAACTCATAACACCAGAGTGGCAATTTCCGATCACAAGAGCTTTCCAGACACAGTAACGAAACAGCAGCTGTGAACAGGAACAAAATGCAAAAACACACAAGGACAAAAGTCCAACTTAGCTGGGAGTTGTCTGGTAGCAGGAACATGCACAGAAAGGCTTCTGATTACATTGTTGACCGGCATGAAACTGACAGAGGAGCAAGGTTATATAGCGACTCCCACATCCTGATAGGAGCAGGTGAACAGAGGGGAAGATGCACACAAGTTAATTCCACAAGTGGCCACCGGGGGAGCCCAGAATCCAATTTCACAACAGTACCCCCCCCTCAAGGAGGGGGCACCGAACCCTCACCAGAACCACCAGGGCGATCAGGATGAGCCCTATGAAAGGCACGGACAAGATCGGAGGCATGAACATCAGAGGCAGTGACCCAAGAATTATCCTCCTGACCGTATCCCTTCCATTTGACCAGATACTGGAGTTTCCGTCTGGAAACACGAGAGTCTAAGATCTTTTCCACAACGTACTCCAACTCACCCTCAACCAACACCGGAGCAGGAGGCTCAACGGAAGGCACAACCGGTACCTCATACCTGCGCAACAATGACCGATGAAAAACATTATGAATCGAAAAGGATGCAGGGAGGTCCAAACGGAAGGACACAGGGTTAAGAATCTCCAATATCTTGTACGGGCCGATGAACCGAGGCTTAAACTTAGGAGAAGAAACCCTCATAGGGACAAAACGAGAAGACAACCACACCAAGTCCCCAACACAAAGCCGAGGACCAACACGACGACGGCGGTTGGCAAAAAGCTGAGTCTTCTCCTGGGACAACTTCAAATTGTCCACCACCTGCCCCCAAATCTGATGCAACCTCTCCACCACAGCATCCACTCCAGGACAATCCGAAGATTCCACTTGACCGGAGGAAAATCGAGGATGAAACCCCGAATTACAGAAAAACGGGGACACCAAGGTGGCAGAGCTGGCCCGATTATTGAGGGCGAACTCCGCCAAAGGCAAAAAAGCAACCCAATCATCCTGATCCGCAGACACAAAACACCTCAAATATGTCTCCAAGGTCTGATTAGTCCGCTCGGTCTGGCCATTAGTCTGAGGATGGAAAGCAGACGAAAAAGACAAATCTATGCCCATCCTAGCACAGAATGCCCGCCAAAATCTAGACACGAATTGGGTCCCTCTGTCAGAAACGATATTCTCCGGAATACCATGCAAACGAACAACATTTTGAAAAAACAGAGGAACCAACTCGGAAGAAGAAGGCAACTTAGGCAAGGGAACCAGATGGACCATCTTAGAGAAACGGTCACACACCACCCAGATGACAGACATCTTCTGAGAAACAGGCAGATCCGAAATAAAATCCATCGAGATGTGCGTCCAAGGCCTCTTCGGGATAGGCAAGGGTAACAACAATCCACTAGCCCGAGAACAACAAGGCTTGGCCCGAGCACAAACGTCACAAGACTGCACAAAGCCTCGCACATCTCGTGACAGGGAAGGCCACCAGAAGGACCTTGCCACCAAATCCCTGGTACCAAAGATTCCAGGATGACCTGCCAACGCAGAAGAATGAACCTCAGAGATGACTCTACTGGTCCAATCATCAGGAACAAACAGTCTACCAGGTGGGCAACGATCAGGTCTATCCGCCTGAAACTCCTGCAAGGCCCGCCGCAGGTCTGGAGAAACGGCAGACAATATCACTCCATCTTTAAGGATACCTGTGGGCTCAGAATTAACAGGGGAGTCAGGCTCAAAACTCCTAGAAAGGGCATCCGCCTTAACATTCTTAGAACCCGGTAGGTACGACACCACAAAATTAAACCGAGAGAAAAACAACGACCAGCGCGCCTGTCTAGGATTCAGGCGCCTGGCAGACTCAAGGTAAATTAAATTTTTGTGGTCAGTCAATACCACCACCTGATGTCTGGCCCCCTCAAGCCAGTGACGCCACTCCTCAAAAGCCCACTTCATGGCCAAAAGCTCCCGATTCCCAATATCATAATTCCGCTCGGCGGGCGAAAATTTACGGGAAAAAAAAGCACAAGGTCTCATCACGGAGCAGTCGGAACTTCTCTGCGACAACACCGCCCCAGCTCCGATTTCAGAAGCGTCGACCTCAACCTGAAAAGGAAGAGCAACATCAGGCTGACGCAACACTGGGGCGGAAGAAAAGCGGCGCTTGAGCTCCCGAAAGGCCTCCACAGCATCAGGGGACCAATCAGCAACATCAGCACCCTTCTTAGTCAAATCAGTCAATGGTTTTACAACATCAGAAAAACCAGCAATAAATCGACGATAAAAGTTAGCAAAGCCCAAAAATTTCTGAAGACTCTTAAGAGAAGAGGGTTGCGTCCAATCACCAATAGCCTGAACCTTGACAGGATCCATCTCGATGGAAGAGGGGGAAAAAATGTATCCCAAGAAGGAAATCTTTTGAACCCCAAAAACACACTTAGAACCCTTCACACACAAGGAATTAGACCGCAAAACCTGAAAAACCCTCCTGACCTGCTGGACATGAGAGTCCCAGTCATCCGAAAAAATCAGAATATCATCCAGATACACAATCATAAATTTATCCAAATAATCGCGGAAAATGTCATGCATAAAGGACTGGAAGACTGAAGGGGCATTTGAAAGACCAAAAGGCATCACCAAATACTCAAAATGGCCCTCGGGCGTATTAAATGCGGTTTTCCACTCATCCCTAGCTTAACACAGACATAGCTCTCCAGTCGAGGACTGGGTTATGAGATTGCAGCCATGGCAATCCCAGCACCAAAACATCATGCAGATTATACAGCACCAGAAAGCGAATAACCTCCTGGTGATCCGGATTAACACGCATAGTCACTTGTGTCCAGTATTGTGGTTTATTACTAGCCAATGGGGTGGAGTCAATCCCTTTCAGAGGTATCGGAGCCTCCAATGGCTCCAAATCATACCCACAGCGTTTGGCAAAGGACCAATCCATAAGACTCAAAGCAGCGCCAGAGTCGACATAGGCGTCCGCGGTAATAGATGACAAAGAACAAATCAGGGTCACAGATAGAATAAACTTAGACTGTAAAGTGCTAATTGAAACAGACTTGTCAGGCTTCTTAGTACGCTTAAAGCATGCTGATATAACATGAGTAGAATCACCACAATAGAAGCACAACCCATTTTTACGTCTAAAATTCTGCCGCTCGCTTCTGGACAGAATTCTATCACATTGCATATTTTCTGGCGTTTTCTCAGTAGACACCGCCAAATGGTGCACAGGTTTGCGCTCCCGCAGACGCCTATCGATCTGAATAGCCATCGTCATGGACTCATTCAGACCCGCAGGCACAGGGAACCCCACCATAACATCCTTAATGGCATCAGAGAGACCTTCTCTGAAAATCGCCGCCAGGGCGCACTCATTCCACTGAGTAAGCACAGACCATTTGCGGAATTTTTGGCAGTATATTTCAGCTTCATCTTGCCCCTGAGACAAGGACATCAAGGCCTTTTCCGCCTGAAGCTCTAAATGAGGTTCCTCATAAAGCAACCCCAAGGCCAGAAAAAACGCATCCACATTGAGCAACGCAGGATCCCCTGGTGCCAATGCAAAAGCCCAGTCTTGAGGGTCGCCCCGGAGCAAGGAAATTACAATCCTGACCTGCTGTGCAGGGTCTCCGGCAGAGCGAGACTTCAGGGACAAAAACAATTTGCAATTATTTTTAAAATTTTGAAAGTGAGATCTATTCCCCGAGAAGAATTCAGGCAAAGGAATTCTAGGCTCAGACATAGGTGCATGAACAACAAAATCTTGCAAATTTTGTACCTTTGTGGCGAGATTATTCAAACCTGTAGCTACACTCTGAAGATCCATTTGAAACAGGTGAACACAGAGCCATTCAAGGATTAGAAAGAGAAAAATGGAGGAAGGCTGCAGTATAGGCAGACTAGCAAGTGATTCAATTAAGAGCACACTCAGAACTAGAGGAAAAAAAAAAAAAAAAAAAAAATTGTAGCAGACTTCTTTTTTCTCTCCTTTCTCAGCCAGTAATTTAACCCTTTTTTGGGCCGGTCAAACTGTCATGATTCTCAATGGCGAGAGAACCTAGCCCAGCATATATGAGAACTAGCTCTTGGAAGATGGAAACTATACTGACCATGAACTAAACCTGCCGCACAACTAGAAGTGGCCGGGTAGCATGCCTACGTTTTTTATCCCTAGATGCCCAGCGCCAGCCGGAGAACTACCTAATCCTAGCAGAGGAAAAGACAGTCCTGGCTCACCTCTAGAGAAATTTCCCCAAAAGGCAGACAGAGGCCCCCACATATATTGGCGGTGATTTTAGATGAAATGACAAACGTAGTATGAAAATAGGTTTAGCAAAATCGAGGTCCGCTTACTAGATAGCCGGAAGACAGAAAGGGCACTTTCATGGTCAGCAGAAAACCCTATCAAAACACCATCCAGAAATTACTTTAAGACTCTAGCATTAACTCATAACACCAGAGTGGCAATTTCCGATCACAAGAGCTTTCCAGACACAGTAACGAAACAGCAGCTGTGAACAGGAACAAAATGCAAAAACACACAAGGACAAAAGTCCAACTTAGCTGGGAGTTGTCTGGTAGCAGGAACATGCACAGAAAGGCTTCTGATTACATTGTTGACCGGCATGAAACTGACAGAGGAGCAAGGTTATATAGCGACTCCCACATCCTGATAGGAGCAGGTGAACAGAGGGGAAGATGCACACAAGTTAATTCCACAAGTGGCCACCGGGGGAGCCCAGAATCCAATTTCACAACACCTGCCCGTGTATCCATGTAACCGCTGTAAAACTGCCATGAGCCTATTGTTCGTTATTTTAGGCCTTTGATAGCCTGTCTGCGGTCCCTACTTTAAATACTCCTCCACTCACCACCAGCTGCCTGCCCGTGTATCCATGTAACCGCTGTAAAACTGCCATGAGCCTATTGTTTGTTATTTTAGGCCTTTGATAGCCTGTCTGCGGTCCCTACTTTAAATACTCCTCCACTCACCACCAAGCTGCCTGCCCGTGTATCCATGTAACCGCTGTAAAACTGCCATGAGCCTATTGTTTGTTATTTTAGGCCTTTGATAGCCTGTCTGCGGTCCCTACTTTAAATACTCCTCCACTCATCACCAGCTGCCTGCCCGTGTATCCATGTAACCGCTGTAAAACTGCCATGAGCCTATTGTTTGATATTTTAGGCCTTTGATAGCCTGTCTGCGGTCCCTACTTTAAATACTCCTCCACTCACCACCAAGCTGCCTGCCCGTGTATCCATGTAACCGCTGTAAAACTGCCATGAGCCTATTGTTTGTTATTTTAGGCCTTTGATAGCCTGTCTGCGGTCCCTACTTTAAATACTCCTCCACTCACCACCAAGCTGCCTGTGTATCCATGTAACCGCTGTAAAACTGCCATGAGCCTATTGTTTGTTATTTTAGGCCTTTGATAGCCTGTCTGCGGTCCCTACTTTAAATACTCCTCCACTCACCACCAAGCTGCCTGTGTATCCATGTAACCGCTGTAAAACTGCCATGAGCCTATTGTTTGTTATTTTAGGCCTTTGATAGCCTGTCTGCGGTCCCTATTTTAAATACTCCTCCACTCATCACCAGCTGCCTGCCCGTGTATCCATGTAACCGCTGTAAAACTGCCATGAGCCTATTGTTTGTTATTTTAGGCCTTTGATAGCCTGTCTGCGGTCCCTACTTTAAATACTCCTCCACTCACCACCAAGCTGCCTGTGTATCCATGTAACCGCTGTAAAACTGCCATGAGCCTATTGTTTGTTATTTTAGGCCTTTGATAGCCTGTCTGCGGTCCCTACTTTAAATACTCCTCCACTCATCACCAGCTGCCTGCCCGTGTATCCATGTAACCGCTGTAAAACTGCCATGAGCCTATTGTTTGTTATTTTAGGCCTTTGATAGCCTGTCTGCGGTCCCTACTTTAAATACTCCTCCACTCATCACCAGCTGCCTGCCCGTGTATCCATGTAACCGCTGTAAAACTGCCATGAGCCTATTGTTTGTTATTTTAGGCCTTTGATAGCCTGTCTGCGGTCCCTACTTTAAATACTCCTCCACTCACCACCAAGCTGCCTGCCCGTGTATCCATGTAACCGCTGTAAAACTGCCATGAGCCTATTGTTTGTTATTTTAGGCCTTTGATAGCCTGTCTGCGGTCCCTACTTTAAATACTCCTCCACTCATCACCAGCTGCCTGCCCGTGTATCCATGTAACGGCTGTAAAACTGCCATGAGCCTATTGTTTGTTATTTTAGGCCTTTGATAGCCTGTCTGCGGTCCCTACTTTAAATACTCCTCCACTCACCACCAAGCTGCCTGTGTATCCATGTAACCGCTGTAAAACTGCCATGAGCCTATTGTTTGTTATTTTAGGCCTTTGATAGCCTGTCTGCGGTCCCTACTTTAAATACTCCTCCACTCATCACCAGCTGCCTGCCCGTGTATCCATGTAACCGCTGTAAAACTGCCATGAGCCTATTGTTTGTTATTTTAGGCCTTTGATAGCCTGTCTGCGGTCCCTACTTTAAATACTCCTCCACTCATCACCAGCTGCCTGCCCGTGTATCCATGTAACCGCTGTAAAACTGCCATGAGCCTATTGTTTGTTATTTTAGGCCTTTGATAGCCTGTCTGCGGTCCCTACTTTAAATACTCCTCCACTCACCACCAAGCTGCCTGTGTATCCATGTAACCGCTGTAAAACTGCCATGAGCCTATTGTTTGTTATTTTAGGCCTTTGATAGCCTGTCTGCGGTCCTTACTTTAAATACTCCTCCACTCATCACCAGCTGCCTGCCCGTGTATCCATGTAACCGCTGTAAAACTGCCATGAGCCTATTGTTTGTTATTTTAGGCCTTTGATAGCCTGTCTGCGGTCCCTACTTTAAATACTCCTCTGTTGTGAATTTGGATTCTGGGCTCCCCCGGTGGCCGCTTGTGGAATTGGACTTGTCATCCTCTTTCCTGTTTCACCTGGTTCCATCAGTAGTGGGTGTCGCTATTTAAGCTCATTTCTCTGGTGGTTTCTTGCCGGTCAACAATGTTATCTGATGCCTCTCAGTGCTTGTTCCTGCTTCTGACAACTACTAGATAAGTTGGACTTTTGTCCATGTTTCGTTTTGCCTATTTGTTCCAGTTCACAGCTGAAGTTTTGTTACTGTGTCTGGAAAGCTCTCGTCGATCAGGGATTGCTACTCTGGCGTTATGAGTTAATGCCAGAGTTTAAGGTAATCTCTGGATGGTGTTTTGTTAGTGTTTTTCTGCTGACCATGAAAGTATACTATCTGTCTTCTGCTATCTAGTAAGCGGACCTCAAATTTGCTAAGACTATTTTCCTGCTGCGTTTGTTGTTTCATCTGAACTCACCGTCATTATATGTGGGGGGCTACTGTCTTCTTGGAATATTTCTCTAGAGGTGAGCCAGGTCTTATATTTCCCTCTGCTAGCTATTTAGGTCTTAGGCCAGAGCTGGGCATCTAGCGATAAATAGGAAATGCTACCTGGCTATTTCTAGTTGCGCGGCAGGCTTAGTTCATGGTCAGTATAGTTCCATCTTCCGAGAGCTTGTCCCTCTATAGGCTTGCTATGATCTCTGCCTGCAGAGATCATGATAGTTTGACCGGCCAATAAAGTGTTAAAGACCCAGGTTGAGAAAGGAGAGTTATAAGAAGTCTGCTGGAATTTTTTTTTTTTTTTTTCCTCCAGTTTGCCTTGCTGCAGTCTTTTTTCTCTCTCTCCTCCTAATCTCTGTATGGCTCTGTGTGCACCTGACAATAATGGATCTTCAGAGTGTAACTGCGGGTTTGAATAATCTCATCACGAAAGTACAAAATTTACAAGATTTTGTGGTACATGCTCCAGTATCTGAGCCGAGAATTCCTTTGCCGGAGTTCTTCACAGGGAATAGAGCTAGCTTCCAGAATTTCCGAAATAATTGTAAGCTTTATTTGTCCCTGAAGTCTCGTTCAGCTGGAGACCCTGCTCAGCAGGTTAGGATTGTGATTTCCTTGCTCAGGGGTGACCCTCAAGATTGGGCCTTCTCATTGCCAGCAGGGGATCCTGCGTTGCGCGATGTGGATGCGTTTTTTCTGGCCTTGGGCTTGCTTTATGAGGAACCTCATTTGGAACTTCAGGCAGAAAAAACTTTGATGGCACTATCTCAGGGGCAAGACGAAGCTGAGGTTTACTGCCAAAAATTCCGTAAATGGTCTGTGCTTACTCAGTGGAATGAGTGCGCCTTGGCGGCAACTTTCAGAGAAGGTCTCTCTGATGCCGTTAAGGATGTTATGGTGGGGTTCCCTGTGCCTGCAGGTCTGAATGAGTCCATGACAATGGCTATTCAGATTGATAGGCGTCTGCGGGAGCGCAAACCGGTGCACCATCTGGCGGTGTCTATGGAAAAGACGCCAGAAAGTATGCAGTGTGATAGAATTCTGTCCAGGAGCGAGCGACAGAATTTTAGACGGAAGAATGGATTGTGCTTCTATTGTGGGGATTCTACTCATGTTATATCAGCATGCTCTAGGCGTACAAAGAAGCTTGATAAGTCTGTTTCCATTGGCACCATTCAGTCTAAGTTTATTTTGTCTGTAACCCTGATTTGCTCTTTGTCATCCATTGCCACGGACGCCTATGTTGACTCTGGCGCCGCTCTGAGTCTTATGGATTGGTCCTTTGCCAATCGTTGTGGTTTTGATTTAGAGCCTTTGGAGACTCTTATTCCTCTGAAGGGGATTGACTCCACCCCATTGGCTAATAATAAACCACAATACTGGACACAAGTAACCATGCGTATCAATCCGGATCACCAGGAGATTATTCGTTTCCTGGTGCTGTATAATTTACATGACGATTTGGTACTGGGATTGCCATGGTTGCAGTCTCACAATCCAGTCTTGGACTGGAGAGCAATGTCTGTGTTGAGCTGGGGATGTAAGGGTATTCATGGGGACTTACCTTTGGTTTCTATTTCGTCGTCCATTCCCTCTGAAGTCCCTGAGTTCCTCTCTGATTATCAAGACGTCTTTGACGAACCCAAGCTTGGGTCGTTACCTCCGCACCGTGAGTGCGATTGTGCCATAGATTTGATACCGGGTTGCAAATATCCAAAGGGTCGTTTGTTTAATCTGTCTGTGCCGGAACATGCTGCTATGCGGGAATATATAAAGGAGTCTTTGGAAAAGGGACATATTCGTCCATCTTCTTCTCCCTTGGGAGCTGGGTTTTTCTTTGTCTCAAAAAAGGACGGCTCTTTGAGACCATGTATTGATTATCGGCTTCTGAATAAGATCACTGTTAAGTACCAATACCCATTGCCATTGCTTACTGATTTGTTTGCTCGTATAGAGGGTGCTAAGTGGTTCTCTAAAATTGATCTTCGTGGGGCGTATAATTTGGTGCGGATCAGGCAGGGGGATGAGTGGAAGACCGCATTTAATACGCCCGAGGGCCACTTTGAGTATTTGGTCATGCCTTTTGGTCTTTCTAATGCCCCTTCAGTTTTCCAGTCTTTTATGCATGATATTTTCCGTGATTTTCTGGATAAGTTTATGATAATATATCTGGATGATATTCTGATTTTTTCTGATGACTGGGACTCTCATGTCCAGCAGGTCAGGAGAGTTTTTCAGGTTCTGCGGTCTAATTCTTTATGTGTGAAGGGGTCTAAGTGCGTTTTTGGGGTCCAGAAAATTTCCTTTTTGGGGTATATTTTTTCTCCCTCTTCCATTGAGATGGATCCCGTCAAGGTGCAAGCTATTTGTGACTGGACTCAGCCCTCCTCTCTTAAGGGTCTTCAGAGATTTTTGGGCTTTGCCAACTTTTACCGCCGATTTATTGCTGGTTTTTCGGATGTCGTTAAACCACTGACTGATTTGACCAGACATGGCGCTGATGTTGCTAATTGGTCCCCTCATGCTGTAGAGGCCTTTCAGGAGCTTAAGCACCGTTTTGCCTCTGCCCCTGTGTTACGTCAGCCTGATGTGAATCTGCCTTTTCAGGTTGAGGTTGACGCTTCGGAGATCGGAGCTGGGGCAGTGTTGTCGCAGAAAGGTTCCGACTGCTCCGTCATTAGGCCTTGTGCCTTCTTTTCTCGCAAATTTTCGCCCGCAGAGCGGAATTATGATGTTGGGAATAGGGAGCTTTTGGCCATGAAGTGGGCGTTTGAGGAGTGGCGCCATTGGCTAGAGGGGGCTAAGCATCAGGTGGTGGTATTGACTGACCACAAAAATTTGATTTATCTTGAGACTGCCAGGCGCCTGAATCCTAGACAGGCGCGCTGGTCTTTATTTTTTTCTCGCTTTAATTTTGTGGTGTCATACCTACCGGGTTCTAAGAATGTTAAGGCAGATGCCCTTTCTAGGAGTTTTGACCCGGACTCTCCTGGTAATGCTGAACCCACAGGTATCCTTAGGGAGGGAGTAATTTTGTCGGCCGTTTCTCCTGATCTGCGGCGGTCCTTGCAAGAGTTTCAGGCGGATAGACCGGATCGTTGTCCGCCTGATAGACTGTTTGTTCCGGATGATTGGACCAGTAGAGTCATCTCTGAGGTACATTCTTCTGCATTGGCAGGTCATCCCGGAATTTTTAGTACCAGGGATTTGGTGGCAAGATCCTTCTGGTGGCCTTCCCTGTCAAGAGATGTGCGAGTCTTTGTGCAGTCATGTGACATTTGTGCTCGGGCCAAGTCTTGTAGTTCTCGGGCTAGCGGACTGCTGTTGCCCTTGCCTATTCCTAAGAGGCCTTGGACACACATCTCGATGGATTTTATTTCAGATCTGCCTGTTTCCCAGAAGATGTCTGTCATCTGGGTGGTCTGTGACCGTTTCTCTAAAATGGTCCATTTGGTTCCTCTGCCCAAGTTGCCTTCTTCTTCTGAGTTGGTTCCTCTGTTTTTTCAGAATGTTGTCCGATTGCACGGTATTCCTGAGAATATTGTTTCTGACAGAGGTACCCAATTTGTGTCTAGATTTTGGCGGGCATTCTGTGCTAGGATGGGCATAGATTTGTCTTTTTCATCTGCTTTTCACCCTCAGACTAATGGCCAGACCGAGCGGACTAATCAGACCCTGGAGACATATCTGAGGTGTTTTGTCTCTGCTGACCAGGATGATTGGGTTGCTTTTTTGCCATTGGCAGAGTTCGCCCTCAATAATCGGGCCAGCTCTTCCACCTTGGTGTCCCCGTTTTTCTGTAATTCGGGGTTTCATCCTCGATTTTCCTCTGGTCAGGTGGAATCCTCGGATTGTCCTGGAGTGGATGCGGTGGTGGAGAGATTGCATCACATCTGGGGGCAGGTTATGGACAATTTGAAGTTGTCCCAGGAGAAGACTCAGCGTTTTGCCAACCGTCATCGTCGTGTTGGTTCTCGGCTTTGTGTTGGAGATTTGGTGTGGTTGTCTTCTCGTTTTGTCCCTATGAGGGTCTCTTCTCCTAAGTTTAAACCTCGGTTCATCGGCCCTTATAGAATATTGGAGATTCTTAATCCTGTTTCTTTCCGTTTGGACCTCCCTGCGTCCTTTTCCATTCATAACGTTTTTCATCGGTCGTTATTGCGCAGGTATGAGGTACCTGTTGTACCTTCAGTTGAGCCTCCTGCTCCGGTGTTGGTTGAGGGTGAGTTGGAGTACGTTGTGGAGAAAATTTTGGACTCTCGTGTTTCCAGACGGAGACTCCAGTATCTGGTCAACTGGAAGGGTTACGGCCAGGAGGATAATTCTTGGGTCAATGCATCTGATGTTCATGCTTCTGATCTTGTTCGTGCCTTCCATAGGGCTCATCCTGGTCGCCCTGGTGGATCTGGTGAGGGTTCGGTGCCCCCTCCTTGAGGGGGGGGTACTGTTGTGAATTTGGATTCTGGGCTCCCCCGGTGGCCGCTTGTGGAATTGGACTTGTCATCCTCTTTCCTGTTTCACCTGGTTCCATCAGTAGTGGGTGTCGCTATTTAAGCTCATTTCTCTGGTGGTTTCTTGCCGGTCAACAATGTTATCTGATGCCTCTCAGTGCTTGTTCCTGCTTCTGACAACTACTAGATAAGTTGGACTTTTGTCCATGTTTCGTTTTGCCTATTTGTTCCAGTTCACAGCTGAAGTTTTGTTACTGTGTCTGGAAAGCTCTCGTCGATCAGGGATTGCTACTCTGGCGTTATGAGTTAATGCCAGAGTTTAAGGTAATCTCTGGATGGTGTTTTGTTAGTGTTTTTCTGCTGACCATGAAAGTATACTATCTGTCTTCTGCTATCTAGTAAGCGGACCTCAAATTTGCTAAGACTATTTTCCTGCTGCGTTTGTTGTTTCATCTGAACTCACCGTCATTATATGTGGGGGGCTACTGTCTTCTTGGAATATTTCTCTAGAGGTGAGCCAGGTCTTATATTTCCCTCTGCTAGCTATTTAGGTCTTAGGCCAGAGCTGGGCATCTAGCGATAAATAGGAAATGCTACCTGGCTATTTCTAGTTGCGCGGCAGGCTTAGTTCATGGTCAGTATAGTTCCATCTTCCGAGAGCTTGTCCCTCTATAGGCTTGCTATGATCTCTGCCTGCAGAGATCATGACACTCCTCCACTCATCACCAGCTGCCTGCCCGTGTATCCATGTAACCGCTGTAAAACTGCCATGAGCCTATTGTTTGTTATTTTAGGCCTTTGATAGCCTGTCTGCGGTCCCTACTTTAAATACTCCTCCACTCATCACCAGCTGCCTGCCCGTGTATCCATGTAACCGCTGTAAAACTGCCATGAGCCTATTGTTTGTTATTTTAGGCCTTTGATAGCCTGTCTGCGGTCCCTACTTTAAATACTCCTCCACTCACCACCAAGCTGCCTGTGTATCCATGTAACCGCTGTAAAACTGCCATGAGCCTATTGTTTGTTATTTTAGGCCTTTGATAGCCTGTCTGCGGCCCCTACTTTAAATACTCCTCCACTCATCACCAGCTGCCTGCCCGTGTATCCATGTAACCGCTGTAAAACTGCCATGAGCCTATTGTTTGTTATTTTAGGCCTTTGATAGCCTGTCTGCGGTCCCTACTTTAAATACTCCTCCACTCATCACCAGCTGCCTGCCCGTGTATCCATGTAACCGCTGTAAAACTGCCATGAGCCTATTGTTTGTTATTTTAGGCCTTTGATAGCCTGTCTGCGGTCCCTACTTTAAATACTCCTCCACTCACCACCAAGCTGCCTGCCCGTGTATCCATGTAACCGCTGTAAAACTGCCATGAGCCTATTGTTTGTTATTTTAGGCCTTTGATAGCCTGTCTGCGGTCCCTACTTTAAATACTCCTCCACTCACCACCAAGCTGCCTGCCCGTGTATCCATGTAACCGCTGTAAAACTGCCATGAGCCTATTGTTTGTTATTTTAGGCCTTCGAAGCCTGTCTGCGGTCCCTCCTTCCACTAGGCCTCCACTGACCAGACCACTGCTTTCCGTGTACCCCTGGAACCAATTTTAAAGTGCCTACAGCCAGCCCATTTTATTGTGTTAGGCCTTCGAAGCCTGTCTGCGGTCCCTCCTTCCAATAGGCCTACACTGACAAAGGTACACCTGACAACAGACACATGGACCTGTAGGCATGGCCATGGAAGGTTACGTGTCCTTTGTGGCTCAATGGGTTAATGTATTGGATGCATGGTCCACACAGGGGACAGCCTGCTAAGTCTGTATGCAGTCCCTAATTCAAGTTGTCCTCAACTGAATAAAGCTGAGCTTCTACCTTCTGGCTCTCATTAAGTGTTTTTTAAAAAACAAAATGGTGGTTAGGGCCTACTAACGGCTTCTGCCCCTCCCTGGTGTTGCCCTCAACTGAATAAAGCTGAGCTTCTACCTTCCGGCTCTGATTAACTGCTGTTTTTAAACACATTGCTGGTTCCGGCCTACTAACGGTGTCTGCCCCTCCCTGGTGTTGCCCTCAACTGAATAAAGCTGAGCTTCTACCTTCCGGCTCTGATTAACTGCTGTTTTTAAACACATTGCTGGTTCCGGCCTACTAACGGTGTCTGCCCCTGCCTGGTGTTGCCCTCAACTGAATAAAGCTGAGCTTCAACCTTCTGGCTCTCATTAAGTGTTTTTTAAAAAAACAAAATGGTGGTTAGGGCCTACTAACGGCTTCTGCCCCTCCCTGGTGTTGCCCTCAACTGAATAAAGCTGAGCTTCTACCTTCCGGCTCTGATTAACTGCTGTTTTTAAACACATTGCTGGTTCCGGCCTACTAACGGTGTCTGCCCCTGCCTGGTGTTGCCCTCAACTGAATAAAGCTGAGCTTCAACCTTCTGGCTCTCATTAAGTGTTTTTTAAAAAACAAAATGGTGGTTCCGGCCTACTAACGGTGTCTGCCCCTGCCTGGTGTTGCCCTCAACTGAATAAAGCTGAGCTTCAACCTTCTGGCTCTCATTAAGTGTTTTTTAAAAAACAAAATGGTGGTTAGGGCCTACTAACGGCTTCTGCCCCTCCCTGGTGTTGCCCTCAACTGAATAAAGCTGAGCTTCTACCTTCCGGCTCTGATTAACTGCTGTTTTTAAACACATTGCTGGTTCCGGCCTACTAACGGTGTCTGCCCCTGCCTGGTGTTGCCCTCAACTGAATAAAGCTGAGCTTCAACCTTCTGGCTCTCATTAAGTGTTTTTTAAAAAACAAAATGGTGGTTCCGGCCTACTAACGGTGTCTGCCCCTGCCTGGTGTTGCCCTCAACTGAATAAAGCTGAGCTTCAACCTTCTGGCTCTCATTAAGTGTTTTTTAAAAAACAAAATGGTGGTTAGGGCCTACTAACGGCTTCTGCCCCTCCCTGGTGTTGCCCTCAACTGAATAAAGCTGAGCTTCTACCTTCCGGCTCTGATTAACTGCTGTTTTTAAACACATTGCTGGTTCCGGCCTACTAACGGTGTCTTCCCCTCCCTGGTGTTGCCCTCAACTGAATAAAGCTGAGCTTCTACCTTCCGGCTCTGATTAACTGCTGTTTTTAAACACATTGCTGGTTCCGGCCTACTAACGGTGTCTGCCCCTGCCTGGTGTTGCCCTCAACTGAATAAAGCTGAGCTTCAACCTTCTGGCTCTCATTAAGTGTTTTTTAAAAAACAAAATGGTGGTTAGGGCCTACTAACGGTGTCTGCCCCTCCCTGGTGTTGTCCTCAACTGAACAAAGCTGAGCTTCCACATTCTGGCTCTCATTAAGTGTTTTTTAAAAAACAAAATGGTGGTTAGGGCCTACTAACGGCTTCTGCCCCTCCCTGGTGTTGCCCTCAACTGAATAAAGCTGAGCTTCTACCTTCCGGCTCTGATTAACTGCTGTTTTTAAACACATTGCTGGTTCCGGCCTACTAACGGTGTCTGCCCCTCCCTGGTGTTGCCCTCAACTGAATAAAGCTGAGCTTCTACCTTCCGGCTCTGATTAACTGCTGTTTTTAAACACATTGCTGGTTCCGGCCTACTAACGGTGTCTGCCCCTGCCTGGTGTTGCCCTCAACTGAATAAAGCTGAGCTTCAACCTTCTGGCTCTCATTAAGTGTTTTTTAAAAAACAAAATGGTGGTTCCGGCCTACTAACGGTGTCTGCCCCTGCCTGGTGTTGCCCTCAACTGAATAAAGCTGAGCTTCTACCTTCCGGCTCTGATTAACTGCTGTTTTTAAACACATTGCTGGTTCCGGCCTACTAACGGTGTCTGCCCCTCCCTGGTGTTGCCCTCAACTGAATAAAGCTGAGCTTCTACCTTCCGGCTCTGATTAACTGCTGTTTTTAAACACATTGCTGGTTCCGGCCTACTAACGGTGTCTGCCCCTCCCTGGTGTTGCCCTCAACTGAATAAAGCTGAGCTTCTACCTTCCGGCTCTGATTAACTGCTGTTTTTAAACACATTGCTGGTTCCGGCCTACTAACGGTGTCTGCCCCTGCCTGGTGTTGCCCTCAACTGAATAAAGCTGAGCTTCAACCTTCTGGCTCTCATTAAGTGTTTTTTAAAAAACAAAATGGTGGTTAGGGCCTACTAACGGCTTCTGCCCCTCCCTGGTGTTGCCCTCAACTGAATAAAGCTGAGCTTCTACCTTCCGGCTCTGATTAACTGCTGTTTTTAAACACATTGCTGGTTCCGGCCTACTAACGGTGTCTGCCCCTGCCTGGTGTTGCCCTCAACTGAATAAAGCTGAGCTTCAACCTTCTGGCTCTCATTAAGTGTTTTTTAAAAAACAAAATGGTGGTTCCGGCCTACTAACGGTGTCTGCCCCTGCCTGGTGTTGCCCTCAACTGAATAAAGCTGAGCTTCAACCTTCTGGCTCTCATTAAGTGTTTTTTAAAAAACAAAATGGTGGTTAGGGCCTACTAACGGCTTCTGTCCCTCCCTGGTGTTGCCCTCAACTGAATAAAGCTGAGCTTCTACCTTCCGGCTCTGATTAACTGCTGTTTTTAAACACATTGCTGGTTCCGGCCTACTAACGGTGTCTGCCCCTGCCTGGTGTTGCCCTCAACTGAATAAAGCTGAGCTTCAACCTTCTGGCTCTCATTAAGTGTTTTTTAAAAAACAAAATGGTGGTTAGGGCCTACTAACGGCTTCTGCCCCTCCCTGGTGTTGCCCTCAACTGAATAAAGCTGAGCTTCTACCTTCCGGCTCTGATTAACTGCTGTTTTTAAACACATTGCTGGTTCCGGCCTACTAACGGTGTCTGCCCCTGCCTGGTGTTGCCCTCAACTGAATAAAGCTGAGCTTCAACCTTCTGGCTCTCATTAAGTGTTTTTTAAAAAACAAAATGGTGGTTCCGGCCTACTAACGGTGTCTGCCCCTGCCTGGTGTTGCCCTCAACTGAATAAAGCTGAGCTTCAACCTTCTGGCTCTCATTAAGTGTTTTTTAAAAAACAAAATGGTGTTTAGGGCCTACTAACGGTGTCTGCCCCTCCCTGGTGTTGTCCTCAACTGAACAAAGCTGAGCTTCCACATTCTGGCTTTCGGCCTATACTATCAGATATTAAACTGCATTTGGCCTACTAGTGTGGTTAGGCCCTTGAAACAGTGTCTGCTGCTCTTGGGTTTGCTACTCCACTGAACAAAGCAATGCCGCCTGTTTAGTCCTGTTACCAATTTTGATCTGCATTTAGCCTACTTTATTCTTTGGCCCTATATCTGTTTCCTCATCATCCTGCCCATTGCCCAGCCACTGCTAGATGAGTCTGCTGGTACATTGACCTAGTCCACTACATTCCCCTTGTACTCTACACAGCCAGAATCTGACCCTGCTGAAAGTAAGGTTCCCCTTCCCGCATATTATACCACCTTACACAGGGACAAAGAGGAAGGTGCAGATGAAAGTGCAGGTTCCTTCATCAGGTGGGGGGGCATACTCGTTGGCGACGTCACTGGCACAGGGCCACTCAGAGTACGCAAAAGTGTCGCTGCTGGTGGGAGGCGCCCCCGCCATGCAAACACACCGCCGTACTTTGAGGGGCCCTGTGCCAGTGCCAATGCGAACGAGTGGGCCCCCCCTGCTTGCTCAGGATCACAGCACTTGCAACGTTGAAATACTTACCTCTCCCTGCTCCACCGCCATGACGTAGTCCATGTTTCCTGGGCCCACTAAAACCTTGAACCAGCCCTACCCCCACAACTTTTGCCAAATGACCCCCAATTTCCAGTGCCCAACTATTATTATAAAGTTAATTAAGATTGACAAGCTTCAGAAAACAAGAATGGATGTTTTTGGCAGTAAAATGTGCACTGTAGGTGTTTTCCTGGCCTCCACTCACTGCCGGCTATGCTTCCCCATTGACTTGCATTGGGTTTCGTGTTTCGGTCGATCCCCGACTTTTAGCGATAATCGGCCGACTTCACTCGACTCGACTCTGGACTAAATCGGGTTTCACAAAACCAGACTCGATCTTAAAAAAATGAAAGTCGCTCAACCCTACTTTGGATCATTTGCATTTTTCTGTGTTTTTGTCCAGCTTGCTTAATATGTGATTTTCTGGCTCGCTGGAAGCTCTAGGGGGCTGATATTCTCCCTCCGCACCGTCAGTCGGTGTGGGGGTTCTTGAATATTCAGCGTGGATGTTTTTGCAGGGTTTTCTGCTGACCGCATAAGTTCACTATCTATTTTCTGCCTATCTAGACTAGTGGGCCTCACTTTGCTGAATCTAGTTCATCTCTACGTTTGTGTTTTCCTCTTGCCTCACCGTTATTATTTGTTGGGGGCTTTCTATATCTTTGGGGTTCAATTTCTCTGGAGGCAAGTGAGGTCTTATTTTCCCTCTAGGGGTAGTCAGTTCTCCGGCTGGCTCGAGACGTCTAGAACCAACGTAGGCATGTTCACCGGCTGCTTCTAGTTGTGTGTTAGGATCAGGTATGCGGTTAGCCCAGTTTCCACCTCCCTAGAGCAGTATTTATGTTTTTTTGTTATCTTGCCGGAATATCAGAGATCCTCTACCACTGGGATCATAACAGGACTGCCAATGACATCAAGTCACGGAAGCTGTCAGTCTCCACCAGCCTGAATGACAGCATTTCCAGTGACAGAAGTTTGGCAATGCCTGCAGTCAGAGCCTGTGCTCGTGGGTGGTTTGATGAGAAAGGCCGCCTTTTCTCCCATGCCTGTACTACCGATGGCTGTAGACTGGGCTGGGAGTGTGTGGATGACTGGGAAAGTGGTGCTGCGGGTGGAATTACAGCGGGTCTCTGGACAACAGGGCCAGAGGTTCTTCCACGGCGATCCTGGGAGGAAGCTGAACCAGCTGCGTGTGAGCTGGAGGAAGAGGCAACACGAGCTGAAGAGGTGGTAGCTGCCGCTGTTGGTTGGCCTAGCTCTTCAGTGTGTTTTTCTAACTCCGCCGCGTGCCTGTTGCGCACATGTTTCCACATGTTGGAGGTATTGAGGTTGCTGACATTTCGACCTCTTTTGACTTTGTGATGACACACCTTGCATTTGACATAGCAAATGTCATCTGCAACTGTGTCAAAAAAGGGCCAGACACTGCAAGTCTTGGGAGCGCCCTTTTTGGCTTTTGGAACAGACATGCTCCTAACGGGTGCCAAAGTGGAGGCTACAGGCTGCACAGTCTTCCCCCTCCCTCTACCTCTTTGGCCCGTTCTAGGAATCTCTTCCTCGGAGCTGCTCCCACCACCTTCCTGTCCCTCACGCCACGATGGGTCAAGGACCTCATCATCTACACTACCCTCCTGCCACCAACTGCTCCTCCTGGGTAGTCTCAGCAGCAGAGCACGCACCAGAAAGTGGCACCTGAGTGTCATCATCAGCGGATGCGGCCTGCGATGTGGTGACCGGAGGCACTGGCCCACCCGCCTCTTCAGAGGAAGAGAGAAAAAGCTGTTGGGCATCACTGCACCCTGCCTCTTCTTCCATTTCTCCAATGCTGCTTGGCTGGCCCCG
Source organism: Ranitomeya variabilis (assembly GCF_051348905.1). Classification (NCBI taxonomy): domain Eukaryota; kingdom Metazoa; phylum Chordata; class Amphibia; order Anura; family Dendrobatidae; genus Ranitomeya; species Ranitomeya variabilis. The sequence goes on along the minus strand of NC_135234.1, from coordinate 695,306,538 downwards.
TTTCCAAGCCAAGAGATTCAGAGAACAGAAGTAGAGACGGCTCCTGTCCTGGGCTCTCTGTCTGCCTGGCCAATTTGGCAGGTGGTGAAGAGACAGATGGCTGCTCTCCAGTGCTCTGTGTCTGAGAGGATGTGGCACTAATTGAAGTCGATGCGTTAGCTGCCATCCATCCGACAACGGCTTCAATTTTGTCTTCACGCAGCAGCGGTGTACGGCGCTCTGCGACAAAGCTGCGCATGAAGGACTGTTCCCTGGTGAAACTGGGTGCTGAGGAGTCACCAGTGCCCGCAGCAGGCACAGAATCCCCACGTCCTCTCCCTGCTCCGCGCCCACGCCCACGTGCCTTACTCCCTGCCTTCTTCATCTTGGTTGACTGATAAAGATAAGCAGAAAAGTACTAACGGCTTTGTGTGCTTATTCCTGAACAGCTCCTAACAGGTATAAGAAACACTAATTTTCTAAAGTGTGGACTAGACTTTAATATGAGCTAATGTGGCCTACACAAATGTAAAGTGGTGTCACTGGTGTGTTTGGTGAACTTTATTATTTATTTATTTTTTGGGGGCTGAACTGACAACAGAGAGAGCTGCAGTCACACGGAGACCGTGCAGACAGCCGTAAACGGCGCTGCAAGGCCCAAAAACCCTCCTCTACGTTATCCTATGTAGTGTTTTTCCACAAGTTAGCTGGAGATGGGTGGAAAGACACTAATAGGAATTTTTTGAAAAAATGTGCAGCAGCCTGCACTACTTAAAACAAAAGGAAAATTGATATTACGGTATGACGCAGTGAAGAACCCTGAGCTGGAGACAACCAGGCTATGGCTGCTCACAGACTACAGGGCGAGCTGCAGTCACACGGAGACCGTGCAGACAGCCGTAAACGGCGCTGCAGGGCCCAAAAACCCTCCTCTACGTTATCCTATGTAGTGTTTTTCCACAAGTTAGCTGGAGACGGGTGGAAAGACACTAATAGGAATTTTTTGAAAAAATGTGCAGCAGCCTGCACTACTTAAAACAAAAGGAAAATTGATTTTACGGTATGACGCAGTGAAGAACCCTGAGCTGGAGACAACCAGGCTATGGCTGCTCACAGACTACAGGCCGAGCTGCAGTCACACGGAGACCGTGCAGACAGCCGTAAACGGCGCTGCAAGGCCCAAAAACCCTCCTCTACGTTATCCTATGTAGTGTTTTTCCACAAGTTAGCTGGAGACGGGTGGAAAGACACTAATAGGATTTTTTTAAAAAAATTAGCAGCAGACTACACTACTTGAAAAAAAAAAAAAAAGAACAGTATGAGGCAATGAACCATCCTCCCTGAACTGAATACAACCAGCTATGGATGGCCTATGGCTGCACTCAGACTAGAGAGTGGGCTGCACTCACACACACACACACACACACACACACAGACCTTGCAGATCGCTGTGAAAACAGCGCTACAAGGCAAAAGCAAGGTGATTAGTAGGTGAACACAGCGGTTGCTAAATTAGCCTTTGAAAAGCACAAAGAAGCAAATCGCTATCTCTAAACTGGCCCTCAGTCAGCAAACAGCGTCCTGTCACTTAGGGTACTGTCACACAGTGCAATTTTGATCGCTACGACGGTACGATTCGTGACGTTCTAGCGATATCGTTACGATATCGCAGTGTCTGACACGCAGCAGCGATCAGGGACCCTGCTGAGAATCGTACGTCGTAGCAGATCGTTTGGAACTTTCTTTCGTCGCTTGATCACCCGCTGACATCGCTGGATCGTTGTGTGTGACACCGATCCAGCGATGTGTTCGCTTGTAACCAGGGTAAACATCGGGTAACTAAGCGCAGGGCCGCGCTTAGTAACCCGATGTTTACCCTGGTTACCAGCGTAAACGTAAAAAAAACAAACAGTACATACTTACATTCCGGTGTCTGTCCTCCGGCGTCTCAGCTTCTCTGCACTGTGAGCGCCTGCCGGCCGGAAAGCGAGCACAGCGGTGACGCGGTGACGTCACCGCTCTGCTTTCCGGCCGCTGTGCTTACACAGTGGAGAGAAGCAGAACGCCGGGGACAGACACCGGTATGTAAGTATGTACTGTTTGTTTTTTTTACGTTTACGCTGGTAACCAGGGTAAACATCGGGTTACTAAGCGCGGCCCTGCGCTTAGTAACCCGATGTTTACCCTGGTTACCCGGGGACTTCGGCATCGCTCCAGCGCCGTGATTGCAAAGTGTGACCGCAGTCTACGACGCTGGAGCGATAATCATACGACGCTGCGACGTCACGGATCGTGCCGTCGTAGCGATCAAAATTGCACTGTGTGACAGTACCCTAACTGAATTCACAGCAGAGTGAGCGCAAAATGGCGCCAGCGACTTTTAAACTGCATCATGACATCATTTCAGCAGCCAATCACAGCCTTGCCAGTAGTTTCAGGCCCTCCATGCTGAACAGGATGTGCCCACACTTGGAATCATTCTCATTGGCTGATTTCGTACAAATTTGTGCAGTTTGAATCCTGGGAACTTCCGATTCCGGTATCCGATACGTGGCAAGTATCGGATCTCGGTATCGGAATTCTGATACCGCTAAGTATCGGCCGATACCCGATACTTGCGGTATCGGAATGCTCAACACTACTTACAAGTTCTCTGCATTTACCTTTTAGATAATATTCAAGCATGGTATCCTCTCCACTAAACCACTAGAAGTAAAAAAAAAAGAAAAAAAAAAAGAAACCTGCTTGTGGGCTGTGCACTGCTCGCATATCTCCGGGCACTGTGCTCGAAAAGGGCCAGCACACACTGTCCTAAGGAGTCCCCAGCGAATAGCTTGGAGACACTTATTACTTAAGGCACCTCCACCTGTTGGAACATGTTAGTTGAGGAACTGAGTCCAAAGGATTTCATGTTTTTCACTCTATAACCTCCATGTGAGATGCCTGTTACCAATGCAAAAGGCAGAAAGCCTAGTCAGTCTGAGGTCAGTTGCACAGTTCAAGAACCTAAATGAGGTTTATGTATAAAAGGCAAAGAAGGAAGCATTTTGTTAAGACGCCTGGGACAAGAAGGTTTTGGCTGGAGGGAAGACATTTGGCATGCATTGGACATTTCAGAAGCTTGGAGCCAAAATCCACATGTGAACCTGGGCAGGAAAGTGAGACAAAAGGGGTACTAGACCCAGCTCATGGTAGGAAGCATACAAGTGGGCACAGCCCAGAAAAGAGAGGAGAGTTGGTATTAGAAAATTAAATTCAAGGTGAGCCAGTGGGGTTTGACATGTGAATCTCTCCATTATCCTTTGAAGCAGATGACAACTGAGAATGGACAAATAAGATCCCTATTCTGTCAAGTCTGTTTGCATGCACCTGGAACAAGAAGTCATTGTTACATTGTCTACAATGGCAGCCTTCGCCCAAGGAAAAGAGTGGCTCTGTTTCTGAAAAAAAGTAGCCATGCTAATTTTGTTCAGATTCATTCCATCAGACACTTTTGGGGATGGGGCTCAGCGGAGTGTGCAGCTTATGCTTTGTACAAAAAGAAAAAAAGAGCATGAACCGCACCTCCAAATATCATATGTTGATCTAAAGCCGTTAGGCAAAAATTTATATACTGACCATGAGGTTTTCAGTTTAACATTCTGATCAGACTGTATAAAGCCCACTGACACGTCACGGCAAACCTCGTAGTGGGTCCTACCGCCCTAACGGAGTGGAGCCATGCGCCAACCACCGCCACAGCGGCAATGCACCAGCAGGGCAGACGGTCTGTTGCCCCACAGCACCCATGCTGCAAGACTGAGCCCCCATGACTCCAGACCGCACCGCCCCACCAGCACAAAGCCACGGCAACAATGGCCGCCACACAGCACCAGCACCAAAATGAAAGGAGCACTGAAACTCACCTTCCTCCAGCTCTTCAGTGAGAGCCAAAATGGGCTAGACCCCTTACTTTGCACTCTCCTGCTAATTAAAATCACCTGTGCCAAATGGGAGGAGTGCTGGTCCAAGAAAGAGACTAGAACATGCTTTGCACAAAAAGAAAAAAGAGCATGAACCGCACCTCCAAAAATCATACGTTGATCTAAAGCCGCTAGGCAAAAATTTATATACTGAACATGAGTGTGCAGATTAGCATTTCTGTCACCTATCGTATGCAGAGCAGTGGCGGGAATTATCCTTTTACAGTCAGTTGTTTTTACAACCAGAAACAATTTTTTTATGAACCTTTAACATCCTTTTTAGAATATACAAGCTTAATTGCTTAAGACTTCTTAATTGTTGAACTTTCTAAATGTAAAAGGAAAAAGTTAAGCGTGACAGAACCTGCCTGACATACATATTAAAACCGCCGAGTTGGTGTGCATGAAATTACTTCAAACCAATTTTCATAAATTAAACCTTTAAGCAGCTCATGATTTTAAATGGAAAGAAAAGCATTGCTGAGTCATTGCAAGTATCATCTAACAAGATGTTGATCTTGAAGATAAATACACTGATATGCAAAAATCACCTGTCTGGTATGTGTCATTCGTCTAGAATATTTTAATTATGGTCTATTTATACCATCAAAATTTGTGGGTTTTTTGTTTTGCTTGATTTACTGCGGTTTTTCAAGGACAAAGCACTTTTTTTTTTTTAGCTCTGAATAGACATGCAGGCTCCATTTTGCCCTCAAAAACAAGTATGTGTTTGTACTACTGCGACAGCTATTAAAGGAGTTGTCAAAGACTCAGATATTGATAAACTATCCTTAGAATAGGTCATTAATAGAGTTGGTGGAAATTTATTTGCACATCCCATTCTATTGGCTGTGATGGTGGTCTATGGCCACTAGAATGGGAGAAAAAATATGGATCGCCCCCAAGGGCAGTGGGGTACTCGGTATCGGGTCCTTTGGTTCACAGGGGGATGTCACGGTGGCTGACCCAGCCCGTGGCCCTGGGACGTCCGTGTAAAAGGGAAAGGTCTTTAAGGGGAATGTTTGTGTCACCACCTGTGGTATTCGGTCAGGGTGACCGACGCTGCTTTAAGGGGTCCGCTGGGGTGATGTTATGGCAGCTAGATGGTATACCTTCCCACAGGTGAAGTGTATCCCCAGGGCTTCCCGGTGTGTAGATGGTGAATGATGAATGGCGCAGTGAAGAACGAGGACACAGGTTTGCAGTCTCTTTACCTTTACTGAAGACTTCAGCATCCATAGTTCAGGGCACCAGATCACAGGGCAGGCAGAGTCCGGCCGGTTTGGAGGCAAGTCCAGAGTTCCCTTGTCCAGGTGGAAATCAGTAGCCTTCCTTTTGCGCTGTAGTGGTGTAGTCCCTTACTGCCTATGACTTCACATAAGGGTCTCACAGATGCGATGTTTCGCTCTCTCTGTCCCCCATATAGGATAGGACAATACCCGTATGACTGGTGACTTGAGCCTGTTTATAGGGTCTCTTAGATAACCTGGCTCTGTAGGTGTCACCGTGCCTCCTGGGTGTTTGTGTGGACATGTAACCTGCAATTAGCTGTCCTGACGGTCTCTGAAATAAGGCGTAGGGGTCCTTACTCCCTCGGTGTTCCGGCTACCGGGATTTTGCGCCTCAGAAGGAGACAGCTTGAGCGGGGCTGGTCCCCTTCTGGTATCCTCTCCTTTGCCTCGACTTCCTTCACGCTCGCTGCAATACAATTCTGCCTTTCAATGTCTCTTTCTGGGAGCTGCAGCTCTGAGGGCATGCACAGCTCCTTTAACATTCCATCCTCCTCAGACTCTGGTCTGGAACTGACTAACTTTCCCTACAGACTACCAGTTATATATATGGGGAGTTACCTAATAAATAGGAGCAGGAGCTCCCCCTGGTGGCCTGGAGTGTGAAATGTGTTGCATGTTTGTGATACCTGGATGCAGTTATCCTTCTTTGCCTCCAAACGTAGCATCACTCTCCCTGAGAGGAAAGCAATACCACTGCGACAACCAGGACCCTGGGGCACCGCAAATACCTCCTCTTATTATCTGAAGACATCAGTGACTCTTCTTTTGATTAGCTGACCTGGCATAAAAATTATGTTGCTATTCAAAAGGTGAGCTGTAGAAGCTGGCAGGCATGAGGTGGTTCTCCCTATGCCATTCCAGTGGCCACAGACCACTGTCATGGCCAATGGAATGAGACTTGTGAATAATGATGAGCAAATTTGTTCTGAAAACAATTGCCAACCTTAAATTTGGCATGAATATAGCACCTTTGGATGATCGAAAACATGAGTAAAATTTTAGAAAATCAGGGAAAAATCAGTAACATTTGGTAAAAAATGCAGGAAAATATTTGCGCTGCCACAGGAGTTTTCAGCACTTTTGCAATGATAATGGTGGTGTATCATGATCGTGGGGCAGGTGTTTGATGAGGGGAGGGGGGTGTGCAGAGCTCAGAAGCGCAGCATGCTTGTAAACAGTAATTTTTTTCCCCTAAATTAATGTGTGCACATTGCGGCTAGCCAATCAGAGCGCAGGAAACATCCACAATGTCCTGACACAATGCCTTGTGTCGTTGGCTGCTGAAATCACATGTCCCTTTCCATGTAAAGAGCAGACATCTTGTTTTAGTGCCAATTTGACACTGTAACAGCATAGAGAGGCTGTTGATTCTGGAAGTGTTAGCAGCTAGATTTTAGCTAGTTAGCTAAGCGGTTGTTTCTTACTCAGATAATTTAGCTAGGTAGTGTCCTGTGTGGCTGTGAAATTGACCTTCCAGCAATAATTTTTTTTTTGCCATTACTGAGATCCACAGACAATGATAGCAGGGCACGTGACATACAAGTGTGTTGTGCACAGCTTCTATTGTGCTCCATGCACAAGTATAGCATTCTAAAACTTATTTTTTCACTAGCTAAATGTGAAACAGCATGCCATATCCCACCTTGTCATTTAGTGCTGTGGTGACATAGTTCTGTGATTTTAAGCTGCTGTGCATAAAGAAATATTTTTTGGGGGCAGTTGCTACCGTGATTCACCATGCCATATCTCACCTTGTTATTTAGTGGTGGTGAAGTTCCACAGTGTGCATAGCTCATGCAAATTAAAAAATATATAATTTTTTTTCTGTTGCCAAACGTGATACAGCTCATCATATCCCACGTTGTCACTTTGTGGCGGTGAGATGAAGCTGTCTGCAGACCTAATGCACATTAAAAATAATAATTGTAATTTTTTTTCGGCTGCAAAACGTGATACAGCCCGCCATGTCCTATGTTGTCATTTTGTGGTGATGATATGAAGCTGACTGCAGACCTAATGCACATTAAAAAAATAAAATTATATTTTTTTCTGTTGCAAAACTTGATACAGCCTGCCATATCCCATATTGTCATTTTGTGGCAGTGATATGAAGCTGTCTGAAGACCTAACATACATTAAAAAAACAAAATTATGATTTTTTTCTCTTGCAGAATTTGATACAACCAGCCATATCTTACGTAGTCAATTTGTGGCGGTGATATGAAGCTGTCTGCAGCCCTAATGCACATTTAAAAAAAACTAAATTATAAATGTTTCTGTTCCAAAATGTGATACATCCCACCATATCCCACATTGTCATTTTGTGGTGGTGATTTAAAGCTTACTGCAGATCTAACGTACAATAAAAAAATTATAATTTTTTCTGTTGCAAAATGTGATACAGCCCACCATATCTCATGCTGTCATTTTGTGGCAATGATATGAAGCTGTTTGCCGACCTAATGCACATTAAAAAAACAAAGTTATACATTTTTCTGTTGCAAAATGTCATACATCTAGCTGTATCATACGCTGTCATTTTGTGGCAGAGATATGAAGCTGTCTGTGGATGTAGCACACATTAAAAAAATTTAAAAAATTTTTCTGTTCCAAAACATGATACAGCCAGCCATATCCCACTTTGTAATTTTATGGTGGTCATATGAAGCTGTCTGCAGACCTAATGCACACTAAAAAAAATTATAATTTCTTCTGTTGCAAATAGTGATACAGCCCGCCATATCCCACGTTGTCATATTGTCAGACAATAAACATGGAAGAGCGCAGCATGAGAAGCACCAGGTGGTTTAATTGGGATATTTCAATGAAAGGTGCGGGGGATTAGCCTCACACCTGGAAGAGTTGTGCACGCCTGCACAACTTCAGTAGCAGACGTCTCAGTGCCCTCCAGCTCTGTTGCTCCGGGACTGCTCTTGTGCTGTGCTTCCTGGTCTGGTCACGTGGGCCCAAGATCCAGTCACGTGATGCCACTACACAGGATGTGACGTCACTTCAGGTCCTGTTTTCTGGAGATGAACTCTATGGCCCCAAGCTGCTCCAGCCACAACCCCTCAAGAGGAATATCAATGTTTTTTGGAAAAAATATGTATGTGGTTAATTTAAGAAGTGCTATGGCTATAGAGCACGCTGCAATAGATTAGTGATAAACAAACCTTTTATTCAACCACTACGCGTTTCGGCAGCAGACTGATACCTTCCTCAGGTGGATTTAAATTGATTTTTTTACCACTTGTTTACCAGTAATCTGTTGCAGTGTTCTGTATAGCCATAGCGCTCCTTAAATTGACCACATACATATTTTTTCCAAAAAATGTTGTCATATTGTGGTGGTGATATGAAGCTTTCTGAAGACCTAACATACATTAAAAAAATATTATTTTTTCGTTTGCAAAACGTGATACAGTCAGACGTATCCCACGGTGTAATTTTATGGCTTTGACATGAAGCTGTCTGCAGACCTAACGCACGCACCTTAAAAATCAAAAATTATAATTTTTTTCTATTGTAAAACGTGATACAGCCTGCTGTATCCCACATTGTCATTTTGTGGCGATGATATGAAACTGTCTGCAAACCTAATGAACATTAGAAAAACAAAATTATAATTTTTCTGTTGCAAAACGTGATACAGCCCGCGGTATCCTATGGTGTCATTTTTCGTAGGTGATATGAAGCTGTCTCCAGACCTCACACACATTGCAAAAAGTTATAATCTTTTCTGTTGCAAAATGTGATACCACCCGTCGCATCCCAGCTTGTAATTTTATGGCGGTAATATGAAGCTGTCTGTGACCTAACACATATTAAAAAACTAAAATTCTATTTTTTTCTGTTGCAAAACGTGGTACAGCCCACCATATCCCACATTGTGATTTTGTGGCGGTGATATGAAACTGTGTGCAGACCTAATACACATAAAAAAAGAAAATTCTTTCTGTTGCACAATGTGATACAGCTCGCCGTATCCCATGTTGTAATTTCCTGGTGGTGATATAAAGCTGTCTGCAGACCTAATGCACATTCAAAAAAAATTATAATTTTTTTCTGTTGCAAAACATGATACAGCCCGCCGTATCCTATGGTGTCATTTTCTCATAGGTGATATGAATCTGTCTGCAGACCTAATGCACTTTAAAAAAAAAATAAAATTATAATTTTTTCTGTTGTAAAACGTGATACAGCCCGCCATATCCCACATTATCATTTTTTGGCCGTGATATGAAGCTGTCTGCAGACTTCACGCACATTAAAATATTTTTTTTTCTGCTGCTAAATGTGATACAGCCCACTATATTAAACCTTTTCATTTAGTGGCCTTGAAATTGTTCTGTGTGCAGAGCTGTTGCACATTAGTTTATTTTTTATTTTTTAGAAACGTGATACAGCAGCTGAGATCTGAGTTTGAAACTGTTTTGAGCCTATCTTCTATGTGCATCTTTGGCAACCAATTTCTCATGGGCATCTTTTATGCCTAGCTTGAGATGCGCATCTGTTATACCTATCTTCTGATGAGTATCATACGCAGTCAGGTAATTGGTGTTGGGTAAATTACTAATCATTGTAGGCTGGATCCTGGATCTCATACCTCCCATAGCTGCTCTGTTATTGATCCTGTTGTGCGTTCTCTTTCCTGCCATCGTCATGCCCCTTTTCCTGATCAGTGCATCTAGCAACACGTTGGCCATATTTGTCATGTAAATCTGCACCTTACCAGCACCAACTGTAGGAAAGAGGGCATTCCAATGCCACGGAAGTCTTCTAGATTATACAGGCCACATCCACACTAAAAAATGTTTTTTATGTTGTAAAACGTGATACAGCCCGCCATATCCCACATTAGGGGACATCTCACATAGAAATTGTTTGTAGCATCTAGTCAATGTTATACAGGCCTCATCCCCAAGGCCCCAAAAAATGTTGTCGATAACTAACGTCATACAGTAGGGGACATCTAATTAAATTTTCATTTAGAGCATATCTTCTTTGTCATCCAGCCCTCATCCACACTTAAACAATTCTTTCTTCTGATACTAATTTTATACAGTAGGGGATATCTCACTTTGAAATATGTGAACATATAGTCAATGTTATACAGGCCTCATCGACAGGTCCCCCAAATTCTTTTGTCACTAACGTAATACAGTAGGGGACATCGCACTTAGAAATTGCTTGTAGCATCTAGTCTATGTCATCCACAGGCCCCTCAACATTTCGTCGGTTGCTAACGTCGTACAGTAGGGGAAATCTACTTAAATTTTTTTTTGGAGCATATCTTTTTTGTGATCCAGCCCTCATCCACACTTAAACAATTCTTTCTTCTGTTACTAATGTCATACAGTAGGGGGACATCTCAGTTTGAATGAAATTGTTTGGAACATGTAGTTAATGTTATACAGGCCTCACTCACAGGTCCCCAAAATTTCATCAGTTACTAATGTCATACAGTAAGGCACATCTCACTTTGAAATTTTTTTGAGCAGATCTTCTTTGTCATTCAGGCCTCATCCATACTGAAACCATTTTTTCTTCTGTGAGTAACGTGATTCATCATGCCATATTTCACCTTCTAACTTTGTGCCGCTGAAATTCAGCTGTGTATGGAGGTTGTGCAGAGTAAAAAATTGAATTTTTAGTTGCTAATAGTGTGCTCCTAGCACACTATCTGAGCAAAACGACTGGGAAAAGCGAGGTTGTAGTGGAAGGGGGATTAGGCTTGGTTTTCAAGGTGTATTTGGGGTAGGTGGTAATGTTTCTGAAAGCACTAGTGAACCAACAACTCGATGTCCTATCCAAAGATAACTGATGTTACTGGATGTTCTAGTTTTTAACGTGTTTCATTGTTCTTGCATAACTGAAGTCTCTGATATCTTTAGTGGGGCTTATGTGCCTGCTGTTGCTGCTGCTACTGCTGGAGATGTTAACACTAATTTGTGGAAATGTGAACAATCCTGCTTGTGTATCCGTCTGCTGGGTTAGGTGTAGTGGAAGACCTATCGGTTCCTATTATAATATTTCTTCTGTATTAAAATTGATGAGACTTTGTTAATGTCTGCTACTAATTTTTGGAAATGTCAACACTCCGTGTTAGGTGTCCATCTGCTGGGTTGGATATAGTGAAAGACCTGTCGGTCCCTATTATAATATTTCTACTGTGGTAAAATTTATGCCACTTTGTTAGTGTCTGCCACTAATTTTTGGAAATGTGAACACTCGTACTTGGATGTCCATGTGCTGGGTTGGGTGTAGTGGAAGACTTGTCAGTCGCTATTATAATATTTCTACTGTGGAAAACTTGATTCAACTTTGTTGGTGTCTGCCACTAATTCTTTATAAATGTGAGGACTCCTGGTTGGGTGTCCATTTGCTAGGTTGGGTGTAGTGGAACACCTGTCGGTCCCTATTAGACTATTTTTACTGTGGTGAAATTGATGTCAATTTGTTGATGTCTGCTAATAAATGTTTGTAAATGTGTAGACTCCTGTTTGGGTCCCCTTCATGTGTGTTGATTGTAGCAGTAAGCCTCCGATACTGGCAGTCCTCCACTCTCTTTGAGTCAACTATGTATTTCTGACAATAGTAATCTATGAAACTGATATGTGTGCCACCTGCGTGTGACTGACCATCAGTTTCAATTTTTTTTATCACTTATATAGCGCCAATAATTCAACATTCACTTTACAGACATTTACAGACATTAATGGCACTGTCACCATTGGGAATCACAATCTAAATTTACTATCTGTATGTCTTTGTAGTGTGGGTAGAAAAATAATTACTGGAAGTAAACCCTCGCAAACACAGGTAGAACATACAAACTATTTGCAGATGCTGTCCTTGGTAGGGTTCGAACACAGGACTACAGAGCTGCAAGGCTGCTAATGTTTTTGCGTTGACAACTGAACGTTCCTGTAGTTGGAAGGATATCACTGCAATGCAAAATGTGTGCCTCACTGCTGTCTTGGGAAAAACCACTGTCAAGATTGTCTTCCAGCATGTTTTGATACTGCAGCATAGGTGTGTCCCTTTCCAGGGGGGGAAGCAACTGGCAAAATTTACATTTGTAAAGACTTGGTGTCATTTGCTTTAGTTCTCCATCCCCTGGTGAGTACTAGTTTATTTCTCCAACCCAAACTGTTTAGTAGTTTAGTTCTCCAACCCCTGTTGTTAAATTTGCTATGTTCTGCAATCAAGCTGTTTAGCAGTTTAGTTCTCCAAACCCGTGTTCTCTATTAGTTTAGTTATCCATCTTATGGTGTGTAGTGGTTTAATTCTCCATCCCCAAGCGCCCTGAAAGCCTTGAGGATTGCAAGACTTGTGTAGCAGCCCCTTCCCTGACTACCCCCACAGCCACCAGAGTCACCCAGTGCCCCGTCATCGAGAGGCAGCTCCACTGTCCATGCTTGCTTGTCCAGGTGTCAGTGTTGAAACGCACCCAGGCAGGCATAGACTTTTTCAGGGAATGGGTGATGTTGTCTGCGACTTCCTGCTGTAACGCAGGCACAGCTTTCTTAGACAAGTAATGGTGACTGGGCAACTGGTACTGGGGGACTGCGATGGCCATCAGCTTTCTGAAACAGTCTGTATCCACAAGGCGGAAAGGCTGCAAAAGATTGGAGTTGCTATGCAATAATCACAGAGATCACAGGCCATGAATGATGCAGAAAAAAGCACTATGATCTTTGTAGAGAATAGCTGTCAGCTGGCCCCTATCATCCAGACAATGACACGATTGGGCGATGATCATCAAAGGAGGCCGCAGGCTGTTCACAATAATTAGTTCTCTGAAAAAGTAATAGTGAGCACACGGCTTATCCACCTCTGGATTAGAACACACGGAATATGTGTATATCCCACCTTACGATCACTGATAACTCCACGATAACCCTACACTCCTCGCTGCGAACAACAGTCTTGTTTTTAAGCAAAAAAATAAATACAGGTCGATTAGACACCATTCTTCGTTTGAGATTCACACTATCAGGGTGTTCCATCCCTTCTCCCTCAGAGTAGCAGTCATATACCATCCCCCAGGCTCACCCACCCACTTCCACCACTTTTATGCGTTGCTGCCACTCTTCATGTCCTCAGAATTGCCAACCTTTATCCTGGGAGACTTCAACAATCCCACCTCCCCAACTGCATCTATCTTCTATCTCTAGCCACTTCTCGAGGTCTCTCACAATTTCAACCTCTGAGACACAAAAAGACAGTAACACCCTGATCTGGTCTTTGTCTGTCTCCGTTTAATCTCCTACCATGATAACATACCTCTTACCCTTTGTCCGCCATGAAATTAGGAGTATAACCACAACTTAGACATTTTTAGGTGTTTCCTGAAAACACATCTATTTAGAAAGGCCTATCACGTTCCCTAATCAAAGTCCTTTTTATATATATAGCCTATTCTCTACTTCTCTGAACATAATCGAATCGCCATCAAATTCAACTGTACACAAAAGCCTCATGCAGCCTTTATCAATCTCCCATTTCCTCAACATGGTTGTACCATCATTGTAAATAAACACCTGAAATTTGTGTCACCCCCAACTCATTGTAGATTGTAAGCTCTGAAGAGCAGGGTCATTTTTATTTTTTCTTAAATTATTTGATTATCTTAAACTTAGTAGCTTTTGACTGATTTATGTGAACTGCTGACTTGTAAAGCTATGCGTAATACATTTGCAATATATAAATAAGGCCGGGGTCACACTTGTGAGCAGGGCCGTATTTATAGTTTCTGCTGCCCTAGGCACTTTTAGTGCTGCCTCCCCCATTGGTGAGTATGACACTATCGGCAGTGACTTTGGCAAAAATCGCTGATGTGAAAGTTGCCTTTTGCAGCAGATCCGGCAGTTTTTCCGCATCTGCCACGTAACGGATCACTTACGGCAACACTGCGTTCAGCCTCATTCATTCCCTATGGGACTTGCAGACATGCACGTGATCCGGCAAATGCGGTACTTGCAGCAATGGAAAAAAACACTGCTAGCAGTGTTTTTTGTATCACCGCAAGTGCAAAACCGCAAGTGCGGCACATGTCTGCAAGTAGCCATCACTACCTGTCCCTGCACCTTGCTAGCTCATCCCTATCCATCCCTCCCTGACCTAAAACTACACTATAAAGCTTTAGAAAAACAATTTATTAACTGACATATTCCATTGACATATAATGAGGGCTCCAGGCTACAGCGTAGACTGGGATGGGCAGTCTCAGGGTCTCCATTCTCTCTCTGTGCACATCCTCAGTCCCTGCCTCACTGCTTGTGCACAGACCTCCCTCCACCGGACCCGGTAATCGCTGCTCGCAGTAGCATACCGGCAGAGGTGTATCTAGGGTTTCTGGCACCAGGGGCAAGAATTAATTTTGGTGCCCCCCCTCCGCCAAGGACATATGCGATTTGCACACTCAGTCATGTGCCCACAAGCTCCTCTCCCTAATGCTCTCAATGATCAGTGAAAAACTGAGAGAAGCAGAAGAGAAGCTCGTTGTCACAGGACCATGAGTGTAAAAGTCGCATGTGAGTGAAGTGTCCATCTGACAACTACTGGAACCTGCAGAGCTGAATCCTGACATCGCAGCTTCTGAAATCTCACAACTCATGCACTGCACACTATTAGGATTCTCCCTTGCAAGTGGACGGTCATGTTAGCACATGCATGTGATTTGTATACTTCTGACCACATTCCGACTAGACGTGCCCGGCCTCACTCAGTTCATTTTCATTGACGGAGGTCACACATGTCTAGTCAGCATGTGACCACATGTATGTAAATCGCCAGCACAAGAGAATTCTGACAGCGTGCAGTGCGCACTGTGAGAAGTCAGAAGCCTGCAGTCACAAAGAATGACTGCAGACTCATTACAAACCTGGACATTTCCTGTAATGTTCCTAACATAAATAAAAACATGAGAATTAGTATCACAAATAACATTTGCATCCAGGCACCTTATAGATGACTTCGTCTCTGGAGCCTTCTCCTTCTTTTCTTCATCTTGTCCAGACCCCATGATGAGTTTTCTCATCCACAGCCGTCTCTGCAGACTTCCATCTTCTCCGCTCTTTTGCAGAAAATCTCCACATGACGCCCTTAAAGATACAAGTGTCATTATAATGCTCCTATACTATATTGTCTGCACAAAATATGACCCCCACACTGTCCCTCTTATGGTCCCTCTTCACACTGACCTCTCCTTTCTATACCGGCCCCCCTCTTCACACTGTCCTGTCATACTGTGTCCCCCTATAGGGCCTAGTATTTATACTCCACCATATTTATACTCCATCCTCCCACCCTGTGTGCATGGCTCCCCCATCCTCCCACCCTGTGTGCATGGCTCCCCCATCCTCCCACCCTGTGTGCATGGCTCCCCCATTTTCCCACCCTGCGTGCATGGCTCCCCCATCCTATCACCCTGCATGCATGGCTCCCCCATCCTCCCACCCTGTGTGCATGGCTCCCCCATCTTCCCACCCTTCGTGCATGGCTCCCCCATCCTACCACCCTGCATGCATGGCTCCCCCATCCTCCCACCCTGTGTACATGGCTCCCCCATCTTCCCACCCTGCGTGCATGGCTCCCCCATCCTCCCACCCTGCGTGCATGGCTCCCCCATCCTTCTCCCCTGCGTGCATGGCTCCTCTATCCTCTCACCCTGCATACATGGCTCCCCCATCCTCCTCCCCTGCATGCATGGCTCTCCTATCCTTCTCCTCTGCGTGCATGGCTCCCCCATCCTTCTCCCCTGCGTGCATGGCTCCCCCATCCTTCTCCCCTGCGTGCATGGCTTCCCCATCCTTCTCCCCTGCGTGCATGGCTCCCCCATCCTTCTCCCCTGCGTGCATGGCTCCCCCATCCTTCTCCCCTGCATGCATGGCTCCCCCATCCTTCTCCCCTGCGTGCATGGCTCCCCCATCCTTCTCCCCTGCGTGTATGGCTCCCCCATCCTTCTCCCCTGCGTGCATGGCTCCCCCATCCTTCTTCTCTGTGTGCATGGCTCCTCTATCCTTCTCCCCTGCGTGCATGGCTCTTCTATCCTTCTCCCCTGCATGCATGGCTCCCCCATCCTTCTCCCCTGAGTGCATGGCTCCCCCATCCTTCTCCCCTGCGTGCATGGCTCCCCCATCCTTCTCCCCTGCGTGCATGGCTCCTCTATCCCTTTTCCCTGTCATACTCACCTCTCACCGGGTGGTGATGAACTTCCCGGCATCTCTGCAGCGTCTTCCTTCCTGTATGAGCGGTCACGTGATACCGCTCATTAAGGTGATGAATATGCGTATATTCATCACCTTAATGAGCGGTACCATGTGACCGCTGAAGGCAGTACACACTACCGGCGCTGAGATGCAGTTGCAGCCACCGCTGGAGGAAGGTGAGTATTACATCTTCAGGGAGGGGGGCGGGCACTTGACCCCGGAGTTTTATAAAAAAAAAAAGCCTAGCTCAAGTGCGCCCCCCTGCATCCCGCCACCCTAGGCACGTGCCCTCAAGTGCCTAGTGGCAAATACGGCCCTGCTTGTGAGTCTCTCGCATCAATGCACTACATGCAGCCACACGCTCCGGGTATTGATGAGAGGGACTCGAGCAAGTTTCTCGCATCACACTCACAAGTGTGACCCCAGCCTAAAGATTATTATTATTAGTAGATTGAAGATAATGAAGTTCAAGCTCTTAGCTTTGTCATGTGTAAGAGGAAAGAATCTTTTACGTGAGCACAACTGCACAAATGAGGGTTCCCCTATGCTTCGAAACTATTGAAGCAACATGTCCATTTTGAATTGTCCTCCTTCCTCTCCTCTTGCTTCCTCTGTCACCGCGTACAATCTGTCTTCAGATAGCACAATTCCACTGAAACTGCCCTGACTAATGTCAACAACGACCTACTAACCGCCAAATGAAAGCCACGCGAGTTTGTCCTCCTCCTTCTCCTGGACCTGGCATCTGCCTTTGACACAGTGGACCATCTCCACTCTTACTACAGACTTTCAGATTTGTTGGCATTACAGACTTGACCCTTTTTTGGATTTCCTCATACCTAACAGATAGGACATTCAGTGTCTCCCACTCACACACCACATCCTCATCTCACCCCCTATGCATAGGTGTCTCCCAAAGTTCAGTTGTAGGCTTGGGCACTATGCTTAGGGCAAGTGCACGCTCCCTCCCTCTTAAAGGGACCACCCGCATCAACTAAAGGTATTCACAGCCTATAGCTGAGTGACACCTTCTATTTAAGGCTTCTCCTGCAATATGGTGGTGCATGAGGTCTGTTGTTAGTTTGCCTTGCATGCTTGCTAGTTGTCAGGTTACCCAGATCTGCCCAACTGCTAGTCTACCCTGTACCCATATGCTCGTACCTGTCTATGCCCATCTGTTCATACCTATCTATGCTCTTCTGTTCATCAGCTAGACCAGAACGCACCTGCCAGTTCCCATCTGTCTAACACCCGGTCCGTCCTGCACCTGCCAGTTCTTTTCTGTTCCTCAGTCTGTCCCATCTGCACCCATGATTCCAGTGTCCCTATACAGTACAGACCAAAAGTTTGGACACACCTTCTCATTTAAAGATTTTTTCTGTATTTTCATGACTATGAAAATTGTACATTCACACTGAAGGCATCAAAACTATGAATTAACACATGTGGAATTTTATACTTAACCAAAAGTGTGAAACAATTGAAGTTATGTCTTATATTCTAGGTTCTTCAAAGTAGCCACCTTTTGCTTTGATGACTGCTTTGCACATTCTTGGCATTCTCTTGATGAGCTTCAAGAGGTAGTCACTGGGAATGGTTTTCAATTCACAGGTGTGCCCTGTCAGGTTTAATAAGTGGGATTTCTTGCCTTATAAATGGGGTTGGGACCATCAGTTGTGTTGTGCAGAAGTCTGGTGGATACACAGCTGATAGTCCTACTGAATAGACTGTTAGAATTTGTATTATGGCAAGAAAAAAGCAGTTAAGTAAAGAAAAACGAGTGGCCATCATTACTTTAAGAAATGAAGGTCAGTCAGTCCAAAAAATTGGGATAACTTTGAAAGTGTCCCCAAGTGCAGTGGCAAAAACCATTAAGCGCTACAGAGAAACTGGCTCACATGAGGACCGCCCCAGGAAAGGAAGACCAAGAGTCACCTCTGCTTCTGAGGATAAGTTTATCCGAGTCACCAGCCTCAGAAATCGCAGGTTAACAGCAGCTCAGATTAGGGACCAGGTTAATGCCACACAAAGTTCTAGCAGCAGACACATCTCTACAACAACTGTTAAGAGGAGACTTTGTGCAGCAGGCCTTCATGGTAAAATAGCTGCTAGGAAACCACTGCTAAGGACAGGCAACAAGCAGAAGAGACATGTTTGGGCTAAAGAACACAAGGAATGGACATTAGACCAGTGGAAATCTGTGCTTTGGTCTGATGAGTCCAAATTTGAGATCTTTGGTTCCAACCACCATGTCTTTGTGCGATGCAGAAAAGGTGAACGGATGGACTCTACATGCCTGGTTCCCACCGTGAAGCATGGAGGAGGTGTGATGGTGTGGGGGTGCTTTGCTGGTGACACTGTTAGGGATTTATTCAAAATTGAAGGCATACTGAACCAGCATGGCTACCACAGCATCTTGCAGCGGCATGCTATTCCATCCGGTTTGAGTTTAGTTGGACCATCATGACCCCAAACACACCTCCAGGCTGTGTAAGGGCTATTTGACCAAGAAGGAGAGTGATGGGGTGCTATGTCAGATGATCTGGCCTCCATAATCACCAGACCTGAACCCAAACGAGATGGTTTGGGGTGAGCTGGACTGCAGAGTGAAGGCAAAAGGGCCAACAAGTGCCAAGCATCTCTGGGAACTCCTTCAAGATTTTTGGAAGACCATTCCCGGTGACTAACTCTTAAAGCTCATCAAGAGAAGGCCAAGAGTGTGCAAAGCAGTCATCAAAGCAAAAGGTGGCTACTTTGAAGAACCTAGAATATAAGACATATTTTCAGTTGTTTCACACTATTTTGTTAAGTATATAATTCCACATGTGTTAATTCATAGTTTTGATGCCTTCAGTGTGAATGTACAATTTTCATAGTCATGAAAATACAGAAAAATCTTTAAATAAGAAGGTGTTTCCAAACTTTTGGTCTGTATTGTAGTGCCTGCCTGCATTCTTCATCCCTCCTTCAGGCCATAGCAGCTGTAGGGGGTCAGCTGCCACCTTCTGTAGGTCAGCCCTGGAGTAGCACCTGGTGCCATCTCCTTGTCCCTCCTTGGATCACAGTTTTCGCCTGCTGCCACTTATCCGTGTTGGGATTTAGTAGGGCACCTAGTTACTCCCCTCCAGGCTTACCAATAGATACGGCACAGTGGTTCTACCACCTTGCCCGTTACAGTCTACATCTGCTGGGTTGGCTGTAGTGGAAGAGGTGTCAGTCTCCACTATACTAGTTCTACTCTATTGCAATTGATGCTACTTTGTTGGTGTCTGCCACTAATTTTTGTAAAAGTGTAGACACCTGGCTGGGTCTCCTTCATGCGTGTTGCCTGCACCAGTAGGCTCTCCTAGACCATCAGGGCGCCACTTCTTTTGAGTCAACTACCTATGTTACTATCCTTAGATTTTTCTGACAATAGCAGTCTACGAAGCTGATATTTGTGCAACCTCAGTGTGGCTGAGCATGAAAGCAGGTTTAGCCTACAGCGATCTCTGACCCACCTCTTTTTAATTTGATGTTCAATTCCAAGCTGTAAATGCAGGCCACACCTCGATACCTCATGTCATTGCTGCAGTGCCATGCTACAATATGTACTGTGGGTGAATTGAGGCCGCTTTCCTGGTGTCTGCCCCTCATTTGATGTGTTTTGACAGCTTTTGGGCCCGTTTTAAAGTGTTGTGCATGCATTTGTTTTTGCCTCCCATTGGCTATGTTCGGCAAATATTCGGCGAATAAATTGGAGAATATTGCAAATTCGGCGATTGTAATCCGAACATTGAAATATTCGCTCATCTCTACTTGTGAATGGATTTGCACCAATTCTAGTCATTCATATCAGATCTGATGGGTTACTTACGACATCTGACACCATCATTGATCAGCTGATTGCGGCTCCCATGGCCAGTTCTGTTCTGAAAAAATTAAGAAAAAAAAATACTTACCTCCTGAACCCACTCTGCTCCTCTGAGTGCTGTGCCCCCATTGACATTATCATAACCCTTTTAATGTAAAGTGCTTTGAATATCTGAGATTTTTTTATGTCACTGATCTAACAGTCAATTTATATCAAAGAGATGAATATCTTGAGTATAATCTTGAATATAATGTAGGAATTTTTTAGTACTTAGACAATCTTTTCTGAACCAGCAAGTTAATTGCTTTACATGATCTTGCTCTTGACTGTGCAGGGAATTAAGTAAAAACTGTATGGGCGTTTTTTAGCTTACAAAATTTTTAAAACCAAATTTTTGTTGCCATTTTGGAATAAAAAAAGTGGGTTTGGCTTAAAAGGAAAGCTTAGCCATCCTCTGTGAATGAGATACAATGTTGCCATAAATTATAGCAGTAATCTGCTCCATGATGTAGCTTCTGTAGATTGATTTCTGTTTCTGGTGCATAAAAATCCCAAAGATATTAGTTGTTCACAGCTAACCCCTTACCTCCACAGGCTTTTGATCAAGACTGATGTTTGTTGCCTTTCTTTTTCTTGTTGAGTTCTGTTAGGGTCACTTCATATACAGTACTGTATGGCAAAGGCAGTGTATCATTTCAATGTGAAGCAAGGAACATGTTTAAAGGGAATCTGTCATGTCCTTTTCAGCATATAAACCATCCCCAGTGTGTTGGTAATGATGTAATGTGCATCACTAACACGTTTTTTATAACTAAAAAAAGGTGGTCTAATCATGTGCAAAAAGCACTTTATACAGTCAGATCGTACCTGCTCATTTAATCGCAGGGGTGTGCTTCATTTCATTCAATCACTGTTGTCGCCTCAATGCAATTTGAATGATGTTACCGCGTTTGCGCAGATATCACTCAAATCCTCTTTGAAAAATCTTGCGCTTGCTCAGTGTCGATTGGGGAGCTGCGCATGCGCCATGATGCGCTAGTGCGGGAAGTCACAGCTCATGTGCGACTCTATGATCAACACTGCGCAAGCGCAGGATTTTTCAAGAAGCATTTGAGTGATGTCGATGCAACCCCAGGAACATCATTTAAATTGCGTGGACGGCGACAACCATAACTGAATGAAATGACTGAAAATGAAGCACACCCCTATGACTAAATGAGCAGGTACGATCTAACTATGGGGGCAGTTTACGTGCTAAAAAGGACATGACAGGTTCCCTTTAATTAATGATTCAACATTTTTTTGTAGTTATAGAGAATAGATTGATATCAGAATTACCAAATGTATCAATTACATTTAGTTTTGGCGCAACATAGTTTTATTATATTGGTGATTTTTTTCAATT
Source organism: Ranitomeya variabilis (assembly GCF_051348905.1). Classification (NCBI taxonomy): domain Eukaryota; kingdom Metazoa; phylum Chordata; class Amphibia; order Anura; family Dendrobatidae; genus Ranitomeya; species Ranitomeya variabilis. The sequence goes on along the minus strand of NC_135234.1, from coordinate 695,284,831 downwards.
TTTCATTTCATTAAAATTTTGGAGTTTTCAAACTCACTATAAAAGACTGTTCTGTAGAGAACACGTCTCAGTCATCACATGCAGGATTACATTAAAACCTGCAGATGTGAGAGATTTATTGCAGAAAGTTCTGCTCTACTCACTTTCAGTGGGTACGGTAAGTGTTCATACCCCTTTAAATTTTTCGCTCTTTGTTTCATTGCAGCCATTTGGTAAATTCAAAAAAGTTCATTTTCTTATCATTAATGTACACTCTGCACCCCATCTTGATTGAAAAAACAGAAATGTAGAAATGTTTGCAAATTTATTAAAAAAGAAAAACTGAAATATCATATGACCATAAGTATTCAGACCCTTTGCTCAGACACTCATATTTAAGTCACATGCTGTCCATTTCCTTGTGATCCTCCTTGAGATGGTTCTACTCCTTCACTGGAGTCCAGCTGTGTTTAATTAAACTGATAGGACTCGATTTAGAAAGGCAAACACCTGTCTATATAAGACCTGTCAGCTCACAGTGCATGTCAGACCAAATGAGAATCATGAGGTCAAACGAACTGACCAAGGAACTCAGAGATAGAATTGTTGCAAGGCACAGACCTGGCCAATGTTACAACAGAATTTTTGCAGTACTCAAGGTTCATAAAAGCACAGTGGCCTCCATAATCCTTAAATGGAAGACATTTGGGACCACCAGAAGTCTTCCTAGACTTAGCCATCCAGCCAAACTGAGCAATCATGGGAGAAGAGCCTTGGTGAGAGAGGTAAAGAAGAACCCCAGATCAGTGTGGCTGAGCTCCACAGATGCAGTACGAAGATGGGACAAAGTTCCACAAAGTCAGCTATCACTACAGCCCTCCACCATTCAGGCTTTTATGACAGAGTGGCCCGACGGAAGCCTCTCCTCAGTGCAAGACATATGAAAGCCCACATAGAGTTTTCTAAAAAACACATGAAGAACTCCCAGACTATGAGAAATAAGATTCTCTGGTCTGATGAGATGAAGATAGACCTTTTTGGTGATAATTCTGAGTCGTATGTGTGGAGAAAACCAGGCACTGCTCATCACCTGTCCAATACAATCCCAACAGTGAAACATGGTGGTGGCAGCATGATGCTATGGGGGTGTTTTTCAGCTGCAGGGACAGGACGACTGGTTGTCATTGAAGGAAACAAGAATGTGGCCAAGTACAGAGATATCCTGGATGAAAACCTCTTCCAGAGTGCTCTGAACCTCTGACTTGGCCACAGGTTCACCTTTCAACAAGACAATGACGCAAAGCACATAGCTAAAATAACAGTGTGGTGGAGTGACTTCAGAACAACTCTGTGACCATTCTTGACTAGCTCAGCCAGAGATCTGACCTAAACCCAATTGAGAATCTCTGGAGAGGCCTGAAAATGGCTGTCCACCAACGTTCACCATCCAACCTGACGGAACTGGAGAGGATCTGCAAGGAAAAATGGCAGAGGATCCACAAATCCAGGTGGGAAAAATTGTTGGATCATTCCCAAGAAGACTCATGGCTGTACTAGCTCAAAAGGTGCTTCTACTCAATACTGAGCAAAGGGTCTGAATACTTATGACCATGTGATATTTCAGTTTTTCTTTTTTAATAAATTTGCAAAAATTACTACGTTTCTGTTTTTTCAGTCAAGATGGGGTGCAGAGTGTATGCTAACGAGAAAAAAATGAACTTTTTTAAATTTACCAAATGGCTGCAATGAAACAAATAGTGAAAAATTTAAAGGGGTATGCATACTTTCCGTACCCACTGTATATAGGGCTTGCACAAAGCGAAGAAATAACACCATTTAGAATGAATGAAACTGATTTTTAGTTGCAGAAATTTCTGCAACAAATATGGGAATACCACCTCTTGATATTAAGCTACAGGTGGATAGCAATCGGACCATTGCAAATATGTGATGTCACACTCACCTCCTTACTTCTCCCTGTACATGGACCTTAAGTAAGCACTCCCATCAATGTTTTTAGCATATTTATATATATATTGCAATAATCATATTACCATATATAGCACTGTGTACTTGCAATTGCTCATTTTGCTTTTCTACCCAGTAAATTTTTTTGTTTTCCATAAGAATTTGAATTGTAGCTATAACGATGACTCATGCAGGGAAGAGGGACTTCCTTTTTCCACATAGAGCTTAGAAACATTCTGCTGGTCACTTTTTAATTATGTGATGTCATAGACCTAATAGAAAACATAGGATTTAACTGGGTAGAAAGGGCATAATGAGCTATTGTAAGTACACAGTGCTATATAATATGATGATTACAATATATTAAGAGGATATACACTTTAATAGGAGTGCTTCGTTAATGCATGGACCTGTTCTGGTGCTCTTCATGAATACAAAAATAGTTTCTGGATGAAGAATGCCACTGGACTAAGAGCAACTGTTATGAATAGTATGAGAAGCAACCACTATAACTGTGACTTGTATAATTTTCATATTTTAAGTAAAATATGAAATGTAGTGGATGGTTTTAATTTTTCTTCCAGGGAATTTTATGTTTCTCCTGCTGCTTTTCTATGCTTCTCTGCAAATAACAACTTAAAGTTGTTGGCTCAAACTGCAAAATATCATCCTACGCTTTCATGTATCTCCTATCTTTCTACTTATCTGCATCCGCCTCTCATCTGTTTGAAACTGTGACTTGGATGGTTATTGCAATGTAATAAAGCCATTGAGCCTTTCATTATTTCTTTACTTTAGTGCCTTATCCAGGATAGGTAGAGCATGCTTTGCTAACGCCCCCACATGGTTCCCCTGCTCTCTCCATGTGGGGACACCGACATACTCACAGCCCTGCTGTCATGCCTCGGGATTCGATTTGGCAGTCTTGTGTTGGTCTGCCAGCATCTCTATCCACTGAGCCACTGGAGATCTGGTTGCTGGTTGCTCTTTGCCTGTTCTTCCACTCCTTTCTTGCAGCAGGTGTTTTCCATTTGCTATTTGGCCTATCCTATCGCTCTGCAGGGGCTAATATATAAACCTTACTGCTTCCTCTGTTCCCTGCTGGTTATAGTTTGCAAGTAACCAGTTTGGTGGTGAAGGAGTAGTCTTTATTTATGACTTTTATTTGGTGTTACCTTTAGTAGTTATCTGTGAGGATTTGGTTGTGTGTGTATTTCCTTATCCTCTCCCATTTGTTTGGTCATTCCTATTGTTCCCTTTTTCTCTACTTAGTTGTTTCTTGAGCGTATTTGTGCGATTGCAGTTTCCTTTCATTCTGCTGTCTATCTGGTTTGTGCTATCCATTTCACATCTGTCGCATACATCCCTGGGTGGGGTAAGGAATACTTTCAGTTTGCATTCACAAGCATAGTAAGGTTGGTAACTCAGGCATTTCTACCTTTAAGAGTACCCCTGGGACAGGATAGTGGGAGTCCCAGCTCCTGGGATGGTTGCAGGCACCCTCTCCATTACTTCAGACCAGCTCATCGTGACACCCGGCCGTGGCAGCATCCAGGCGCTCCACTACCTCCTTCTCCTGTGTACGCCACACAAGCTACCAACATCATGCCTAGAGCATGCGCGCGCCCCTACTCTTGAAGGGGCAGCACGCTTACCTGCAAAGATGTCCCCAGCCAATAGCTGGGAAGCATCTTGTATAAAAGGCACCCTCACCAATAGGGTGAAGGTGCTAAACCCACTTTGATGGTACCTAGACTGTTTCTCTAGACTTGTGTGCCTTAACGAGAACCTATCCACAAAGTTCACGTTGTACTGACTGTCCATCAGTCTCTAAATTCTGCCTGTCTGTCACTCCTATCGAGTGTCCACATACAGCGTACTAGTCCTCTGAGATTAGCAGCTGTGAGACCAGGGACTGCCTAGGAATGGTACCTAGTGGCTAACTGCAGTTCAAGCCTAACTCCACCATCAGGAGCTCCAGTGAACACCAGGAAGCCATATAACTACACCCCTCCTAGGCAAGCCCGACCCCGTGGCACAGTGTGTCCACAAACCACTTGCACCACCGGCAAGCATGACAGTTTGCTCAGGCCATGGATCCCACTATTCAGCGGAGACCCTTGTCAGTGCCATGGATTCATGAATCAGTGCACCTTGCACTATGAACTTTTGGACCATCAGTTTCTGCCTGATTGGGTTAAAATGAGATTCCTGATGTTCCACCTTGCAGGAGAGGCCCTAGCATGACTCAACCTCTTGTGGGAGAGAGAGCCTTGTTATCACGGATCTACCGGCCTTCCGGGTGGCCTTCCAAATGTCTTCGATTAGCCTGGTCATGTAGCCTCCACTCAATCTTCCCATCTCAAGGAGGTCCTCTGAAGGGTTTTGTTGGGGACAGTCATGTCATAAGAGATTTCTGGTCGCTATGCATCCAACTTGGCTGCCAGTGTTGCCATCTTTCCCTCCAGGTGATTGCACCAATGACCTGTTCACAGGAACCTCCCCGCCTCAAGGACATATCCTCAGTAAGACCAATTTGAAGATTGAACCAGAAAAGGCATCTTCTGGTTCCAGGATGAGAAGATCAAGGCAGAGGCATTTCGAAGTCTCTACTACATACCAACCTAAAGTCCTTGTGAAGTGCTTCATTGGGGACAATCATGTCACAAGAGGTGTTTGGTCCTTATACATTCAGCTCGGCCGCCAGTGTTGCCATCTCCCTCTGTGGACAAAAACACTGATCAAACAACTACAAACAGTTAAAAATATTTTAAAAAGCCAAATGCTTAGTCAAATCCTGACCATAAATAGTGGTCTTATCCCAAGTATAGTCACATTAGATAAACCATCAGGACAATCATAAAGAGGCAAAATTGTAAGAGAAAATAATATTAGCAGACAATAGTAACATTAAGTACCTCTATAGATGGTATGCTGCCAGCCAAAAAAAACAGAATATAGAACTGCACTGATTATGAAAAGCCTATATTTGGTGTACCGTGTTTTGACCGTGTTTTTGTCCATATGTAAATTTTGATCATTTAATCAATTTTTGATAAAAGGTGATCCCTATTTGTGCATACCCCTTTTTCTTTGTTTTTCTCTACTGCAGCTCAAGCCTGACACCACCGTCAGGAGCTCCAGTGGAAACCAGATAGCTGCTTAGCAACACCCCAACAAGACAAGCCCAGCCCCATGACACAGTGGATCCACAAACCATTTACATCACCGAAGAGCATGACAGTAGGAAGTTGTTTTATTATATTTTTTTGAAGGCTAAAACGGTGTTTTTTTTTGTTATAAACAACTTTCATACTTTCATCTATCACTCCTTCATCACAGAACTTTGCATCTGTTGGTTGCTTTGGAAATCCCCAACTTTGGGCATGGCCAGTGTCACCTCAAGCCTCTGTAATTTAGGCAGAGGTCCACTGCACTTTCCCAATTTCTCGATATTCAAAATCAGCCTTGGGATCCATGGTTCTAAGCTCTATTACCCGATGATTCATTTGAGACTAGAGGCTGTGGGGCGGCGCTGGTGTCCGGCGCTGGTGTCCCTCACTATGCTAGATAGAAGCATAGAGCCAGATCTGCACTCACATCTGACACAGCGTCTATCACCCAATGATTCAAGACATCTTTATAGGGCGGCAATGCAAGACATTAGTGAGTAACTGAAGTGCTGCCTCCTGTGACATCCTGTTTCAGGAGGGTTGATGGATGTTGCAACGAGTGAGTGCATCTCCAGCCTCCTGTAATGTCACATTTGAGACTCCTCTCAAATGAAATGTCACAATAAGTACAATGAAAAAATAACATATTCTCCAACTTCTCTTATTAATCAGTCTATGAAAGACGGACAGCACATGGATGGCATTCGAGTGCTGTTTGATTTTTCTTTGCTGACCATAACTTGCAAAGGTGATTTTGATCCAGCTCTAGGATTAATAATAATTATAATAATAATTTTTATTTATATAGCGCCAACATATTCCGCAGCACTTTACAATTAAGCGGGGACATGTACAAACAATAAATTCGGTACGAGTTAAGACAATTTAAACAGTGACATTAGGAGTGAGGTCCCTGCTCGCAAGCTTACAATCTACAAGGAAATGGGTGGGAAACAATAGGTGAAAATTGCTTGTTATTTCAGGTCTAGCAATTATAATACATAGGGATTTTCATACAAAGCTGCATGATCCGGTCATCAGCCCGTGTGGTTAAGTGCAATAGTCAAGTATCAAGTGCAGTTATCATGTGCATGGAGGGTGTGGAGACAGATGAATAGTAGGGTGCAGATTCAGAGTAATATTTGGAAGGAGGGAACAGGGCAAAGTTAGTTTACTGAGTAGTTGATGTGGTAGGCTTGTTTGAAGAGATGGGTTTTCAAAGCGCGCTTGAATAGGTCGGGGCTAGGTATCAGTCTGATCGTCTGGAGTAGTGCATTCCAGAGAGCTGGTGCAGCATGAGAGAAGTCTTGGAGACGGCGGTGTGAGGTTCGGATTACAGGGGATGTTAGTCTTAGGTCGTTTGTATAACGGAGAGCTTGTGTAGGGCGATAGACAGAGATGAGAGAGGAGATATAACGCAGTGCAGAACTGTGGAGAGCTTTGTGGGTGAAAGAGATGAGTTTATACTGGACCCTGTAGCGAACGGGTAGCCAGTGTAATGACTGGCACAAGATGGAGGCATCGGTGAAGCGGCTGGACAGAAATATGACTCTGGCTGCAGCATTCAGGATGGATTGGAGAGGAGAAAGTTTGGTAAGAGGGAGACCGATTAGAAGAGAGTTGCAGTAGTCCAGACGAGAATGAATAAGAGCGACAGTAAGAGTCTTGTCTAAGGGGTAACGTTTCTCCTTATGGAGAGTGACATACCATCTCTGGCTTGTCAAGGTAAGGAGGCTTATTCGCCGTGCAATGCTCCTCTGGGAATTTAAATATGCAAATTGCCTCTTCTGAGAAAAAGAGGACTTTACTCTATAGCGCCACCTGTTGGAAGTAGCGATCCTACAAATCACAATCAACCCTTTAACGAGTCGTGCAATATGACTTAGGATTAAAGCCAAATCAGTATTTCAATTCGCAGACACGGTGTTTCGGGCTGTTGGCCCTCGTCAGTGCGAAGCATGAGAACTGATTTGGCTAGGTGAGAGGCTCTGGAGTGGGGTCTAAGGGGTAACGTTTCTCCTTATGGAGAGTGACATACCATCTCTGGCTTGTCAAGGTAAGGAGGCTTATTCGCCGTGCAATGCTCCTCTGGGAATTTAAATATGCAAATTGCCTCTTCTGAGAAAAAGAGGACTTTACTCTATAGCGCCACCTGTTGGAAGTAGCGATCCTACAAGTCACAATCAACCCTTTAACGAGTCGTGCAATATGACTTAGGATTAAAGCCAAATCAGTATCTCAATTCGCAGACACGGTGTTTCGGGCTGTTGGCCCTCGTCAGTGCGAAGCATGAGAACTGATTTGGCTAGGTGAGAGGCTCTGGAGTGGGGTCTAAGGGGTAACGTTTCTCCTTATGGAGAGTTACATACCATCTCTGGCTTGTCAAGGTAAGGAGGCTTATTCGCCGTGCAATGCTCCTCTGGGAATTTAAATATGCAAATTGCCTCTTCTGAGAAAAAGAGGACTTTACTCTATAGCGCCACCTGTTGGAAGTAGCGATCCTACAAATCACAATCAACCCTTTAACGAGTCGTGCAATATGACTTAGGATTAAAGCCAAATCAGTATCTCAATTCGCAGACACGGTGTTTCGGGCTGTTGGCCCTCGTCAGTGCGAAGCATGAGAACTGATTTGGCTAGGTGAGAGGCTCTGGAGTGGGGTCTAAGGTAAAGTAAGAGTCTTAGCAGTTTCAACGGTGAGAAAAGGTCGGATTCTGGAGATGTTTTTAAGATGCAGGTGACAAGAGCGAGTGAGTGATCGGATAGATATAGGGAGTAAAGGAAAGTTCGGTGTCGAATATGACCCCAAGACAGCGGGCATGCTGCTTGGGAGTTATGGTTGAACCCTCCAGGGTAATTTCAATGTTGGGTAGAGTGAGGTTAGTAGAAGGGAGAAACACAAGAAGTTCCGTTTTGGAGAGATTTAGTTTCAGGTAGAGGGAGGACATGATGTTAGAGACAGCAGACAGACAATCCTTGGTATTTTGAATTAGGGTAGGGGTGATGTCGGGGGAAGAAGTGTATAATTGGGTGTCATCAGCATAGAGATGATACTGGAACCCAAATCTGCTGATTGTTTGTCCAATAGGGGCCGTGTAAAGAGAGAAGAGGAGGGGGCCTAGGACTAAGCCTTGCGGAACCCCGATAGTAAGGGGACGAGGAGAGGAAGAGGAGCCGGCAAAAGATACAGTAAAGGAGCGGTTTACTTTTATATCGGAAATACCTCTGTAATTTTGCACACATTTTGGCAATTTTGGTCAGACAAAAACTGGATATGTGAACAGCAACATAGGTTATTATTTGTACAAGTTACGGTATATTAGAGAAAAACCCCGATAATACTCATACGTCAAAAATGGACGTCTGAATGAGTCCTTATCTGGCTCAGAGTCTTCGATTCTATCTTAAAAAATGCTACATTAGAGTTATGTTCTTCTGATTATCAACAGAAAGAGCTAGCTTTCTCTTCAGTGTGGGCAAATTATTACCAAAATCACTGAAAAATAATTCTGCTTGTGGCCAGCTATACCCAAATGTGCACTGTGAAAACAAAGTTACTTTCATGATGATTATCTTTAACACCAGGGTAAATTATATTCAATCTAGACTCTTGCATCATTAAAACAACATTAAATTCAAATTCCCATAATTTTGTGGGCCAAATCGTGGTTCCCGAAATAGCAGTTTCTTGTAGCCTTATTATAGACATAGTTGTGAGAGAGTAAGCGCCACCTTTGTTTAGTGTCTGCATTCAAGTATATTAAAAACCCTGTAAACAGTAATTAGTGCGTGATTATTTAATGCTAACTTATTTGGTAATTAATGCAATTATTTAATTAATGCCTCATCAGGGCCAGGTGACTTGTAGATGAGATTTTAAGATTTGTAACTTATAAAATTAATATATCTGCCTGTGAATGAACGAGAGAAAATGAAATGTTTTTTAATGCTGCACACAATGCACATGGACACACACATTGCATTATGTTCCAGCACATTTTTTTCTGGGTGTATGGTGTTTACCTTCAGACCAACAGTACAATAGAGCTGTGATATAATCACGGGCTATCCAATGATACTGAGATGACTTATAAACTTTATTTGATTTTAATGTTATTAAAATCAGGTTTTATGTATTTTATATAGATAAAAACCTGATTTAAATAAAACTAAAGTCAAACAGAATGGATGAATTTTCATGCTTTCTTTGTTGTATATTGGCCGCATATTTTGGCATATTTTGACTACACATAGGGAGTTGTCGCTTACAGGTTTTTAATAAGTTTTAGTTCAGACAAGTAGCGTTTTGCCTTCATAGATTTTATCACCCCTAATGAATATTCTGCTACTTCCCTGCCTGGACCTGTTCTAGTGACCTCTACTTTTGTCAGCAGGCATCGCCTTATTCAATCAGTTGGAAGCATTATTGTTGCCTTTCCTTGACATGGCTGTGTGTGCTTTCCAGTAGATCAGCTTTCTGTTTAATCCAATGGAGCAAAACGACACCCTACTTAGACTCCCAACATACTGCTGGTAGTTGTCAGCTATTGCACTAAGTTTACGCCATATACTCTGATGCTAGTCTTCTGTTGTAGTCATCTTGTTCTTGACCCTGTTTGTGATCCTGACTACGTCTGCCTTCATGAACCCCACTGATCTAACTTAATCTTTTTTTGCTTTACTTTTTACTGATCTCCTGATCTCTGACCCTGGTTATTTCTCAAATTACGGTATTGTCTACTGCTTCTATCCCTGGTTCTGTCTCTTTTGTTACCAATTGAGCTGGTTTGACTATCCTACCCTCAGGCTTTCTTCTCTGGCCAACAGGTACTCTGCGGATGTCACCTAGGTGGCCTCGTTGTAAGTCAAAATCCCTGAATGGCTTTTAAGGGGTGAAGCCTAGGATTAACTGGGATCTGTAGAATGGCTAGCACCAAGTCTCTCTAAGGTAACTGTAACGATTCCACCCCTCAGTGCTGAGTTATCTGTGCAGTAATTGACAACTCAGTTGCACAGTCTGGTGCAGGGGAGTGCTGGGCTATTTCTGTTTTGACTGACAGCTCGGCCAACCATTTTGAGATCGGGAGATGCTAACCTCTTGTCAGTTGCTCTGAGTTCCAATAATCGCTTAGCTATTTAACTGAGCTGGAAGTCCTACATAGCTGTAAGCCATAGATTCATCTAAATGTGGTTGGTTTACTCTGTGCTTGTATTTTGAGCATTGATCTATCACTGCTTGACCTTGGACCATGTTCTGACCATCCGTCTGCTAAACCCCTTTGCTCTGATCCGCTATCCTCCTGGTGTTTAGACCTGGGATTGTTACCTGACTGCAACTTTATCTCTTCCCTTTGTTTATGATCTACCCCCTGGATATTGCCATCTGATGCCTTGATTATCCTGACTCACGGTTTGTCCGTAAGAAGTGACTCAGCATCACAGTAACCTTTTTGAGAAGACAGTATTAGACACATTTTACATATTTTTTAAGATATATTGATTGTAATAATGAAAATCATGGTGTGTAAGTGATGAGTAGTGTTTTTTCTTTATGGTTTGGTCTGCTGATGAGATTGCAACAGGATTGTGAGAGCGGAATTTGATTGTTATATTTTTTTGTGTGACTTTTTCTAATAAAACAAATAAAAATAAATTAATAAAAAAAATATATGCAATGGGAAAAAAAGTATTTAGTCAGCCACCAATTGTGCAAGTTCTCCCACTTAAAAAGATGAGAGGCCTGTAATTGACATCATAGGTAGACCACAAGTCAAAATGAGAAAACAAATCCAGAAAATCACCTTGTTTGATTTGGCAAGATTTATTTTGCAAATTATGGTGGAAAATAAGTACAGTATTTGGTCATTAACAAAAGTTCATCTCAATATTTTTTTTATATATCCTTTGTTGGCAATGACAGTGGACAAATGTTTTCTGTAAGTCTTCACAAGGTTGGCACACACTGTTGGCGGTATGTTGGCCCATTCCCCCATGCAGATCTTCTCTAGAGCAGGGATGTTTTGGGCCTGTCGCTGGGCAACAAGGACTTTCAACTCCCTCCAAAGGTTTTCTATGGGGTTGAGATCTGGAGACTGGCTAGGCCACTCCAGGACCTTCATATGCTTCTTACGAAGCCACTCCTTCGTTGCCGTGGTGTGCTTGGGATCATTATCATGCTGAAAGACCCATCCATGTTTCATCTTCAATGCCCTTGCTGATGAAAGGAGGTTTGCACTCAAAATCTCACAATACATGGCCCCATTCATTCTTTCATGTACATGGATCAGTCGTCCTGGCCCTTTACAGAGAAACAGCCCCAAAGCATGATGTTGCCACCCCCATGCTTCACAGTAGGTACGGTGTTCTTTGGATGCAGCTCAGCATTCTGTCTCCTCCAAACATGACGAGTTTTATTTCTACCAAACAGTTCTACTTTGGTTTCATCAGACCATATGACATTCTCCCAATACTCTTCTGGATAATCCAAATGCTCTCTAGCAAACTTCAGATGGGCCCAGACATGTACTGGCTTAAGCAGGGGGACACGTCTGGCACTGCAGGATCTGAGTCCCTGGTGGCATAGTGTGGTCCCAGCTCTATGCAAGTCATTCACTAGGTCCCCCCGTGTGGTTCTGGGATTTTTGCTCACAGTTCTTGTGATCATTTTGACCCCACAGTGTGAGATCTTGCGTGGAGCCCCAGATCGAGGGATATTATCAGTGGTCTTGTATGTCTTCCATTTTCTTATTATTACTCCCACAGTTGATTTCATCACACCAAATATTAGGGTTGGTGGATTGTGCTAAATTAAATATATAATAAAGTGCAATCGCAACCCAGGGTCTACCGTGGAGAGATGGAAAACTGCTCCTACTGTACAATGATGGAACACCCGGCGAGCAATTACCTGTACACACTGGGTTAACGCCACTCAGTGTGAACAGGACGCTGAGTACTAAACTCTATTAGTCTATAGAGAGGAATAGTACAGAAATGAAAGAGATGCTCTGCTACTGAGCTGTGTCACTCGCACACACAAACGTAATAGCTGCTCTGCAATAGAGCTGTCACTCGCACACAGAAACGAAAGAGCTGCTCTGCAACTGAGCTGTGTCACTCGCACACAGATACTGAACAGATGCTCTGAGCTTAATACCCTGACTAGGGTTGTGCTTGCTCTGGACCTCAACTGTGCTAACCGCACACATGTAGGAACCAGATGTTAAGCCAAAGGCTAATTGCCACCACTGACGCTAGCTGCCTGCCTACATGTACAGACCCAAGCTAGACAGACACACAACACCTGCAGACAGAGTGGTAGAGACTCCACTCACATAGCCATATGTATAATGATACTAGCGCACCTGCGTGCACCTCTGAGAACCTTTTATACACTAGGCTCATGTCCAGTCTGACAGGACCTTGCCTGTGGACCAATCCATCACTGCCACATCACCAGAGCAGCAGACATCTGACAACCAATGAGAAATCGCCACGTCACAGTCATGCTCAGTACGGTGATCTCCAGACTTAGACTCCAGAGTGCCGGAAAGTCTCTGCATATTACTAGTTACAAAGGGCTAGGCTGGAGAGCCAGCAGTAACCCAGCATACACCAAAAGCCTTAATAAGACACTGGGACCGACGTCTATACTCAGCATCACTTGTAGGGGCTGAACCTGAATGGGAGACCGCAGAGGCAGATGAGGCTTGGGATCTATCTTGTGCAGCCTAATGCCAAGCTTCTTGCCTATTGTAGATTCAGTCTTCCCAGCCTGGTGCAGGACTACAATTTTGTTTCTGGTGTCCTTCAACAGCTCTTCAACATGCAACATACAACATACAACATGCAACATACAACATACAACATGCAACATGCGACATACAACATGTACCTTGCGACATGCACCATGTGACATGCAACATGTGACATGCACCATGTGACATACAACATGCAACATGCAATATACAACATGCAACATGCAACATACAACATACCACATGTGGCATACAACATACGACATGCAACAAACAACATACGGCATGCAACATACAACATACAACATGCAACATGCGACATGTGACATACCACATGCGACATACCACATGCAACATACATGTGACATGCAACATACAACATGTGACATGCAACATACAACATGCAACATGCGACATACAACATGTACCATGTGACATGCAACATACAACATGCAACATGTGACATGCAACATACAACATACAGCATGCAACATGCAACATACCACATGCGACATACATGTGACATGCAACATGCGACATGCGACATGCGACATACAACATGCAACATACAACATACAACATGCGACATACCGCATGTGACATACATGTGACATGCAACATACAACATACAGCATGCGACATGCAACATACAACATGTGACATGCAACATGTGACATGCAACATGTGACATGCAACATACAACATGTGAAATGCGACATGCAACATGCAACATGCAACATGTGACATGCGACATACGGCATGCAACATGCAACATGTGACATACAACATGCGACATGCAACATGTGGCATGCGACATACGGCATGCAACCTACAACATGTGACATGCAACATGTGACATACAACATTTGACATGCAACATACAACATACAACTTGTGACATGCAACATACAACATGCACCATGTGACATACAACATGCACCATGCGACATGCAACATACAACATGCAACATGCAACATACAACATGCAACATGCAACATGTGACATACAACATGCGACATGCAGCATACAACATGCAACATGCAATATACAACATGCAACACGCAACATACAACATACCACATGCGACATACATGTGACATGCTACATACGACATGCGACATGCAACATACAACATATGGTATGCGACATGCAACATACAACATACAACATGCAACATGCGACATGCAACATACCACATGCAACATACCACATGCGACATACATGTGACATGCAACATACAACATGCGACATGCAACATACAACATGCGACATGCACCATGCGACATACAACATGCAACATACAACATGCAACATGCGACATGTGACATGCAACATGCAACATGCAACATGCAACATGCAACATACAACATGTGACATGCAACATACAACATGCGACATACCACATGCGACATACCACATGCGACATACATGTGACATGCAACATCTGACATGCAACATACAACATGCAGCATGCAACATACAACATACAATATACAACATGCGACATACCGCATGCGACATACATGTTACATGCAACATACAACATGTGACATACATCATACAACATACAGCATGCAACATGCGACATGCAACATACAACATGTGACATGCAACATGTGACATGCAACATACAACATGTGACATGCGACATGCAACATGCGGCATGCAACATGTGACATGCAACATGCAACATGCGGCATGCAACATGTGACATGCAACATGCGACATGCAACATTTGACATGCAACATACAACATACAACTTGTGACATGCAACATACAACATGCGACATGCAGCATACAACATGCAACATACAACATGTGACATGCAACATGTGACGTGCAACATGGGACATGCAACATGTCACATGCGTCATGCGACATGCAACATGCTGCATGCGAAGTGCAACATGCGACATACCACATGCGACATGCGACATGCAACATGCGACATACCACATGCAACATGCGACATGCAACATGTGACATGCCACATGCGACATGCAACATACGACATGCAACATACAACATACTGTACATACATACAGAACATCTAAAACCAGAACACATGAGCTGCGCAGTGAACAAGCCCGTAGAGACATGTTCACATCAAGAGACTTGAAAACACAAAAAAGCACAGTAAAACCAAAAACCGCATCTAATGATTAGTCACATGCGTAGAAACTGCGTA
Source organism: Ranitomeya variabilis (assembly GCF_051348905.1). Classification (NCBI taxonomy): domain Eukaryota; kingdom Metazoa; phylum Chordata; class Amphibia; order Anura; family Dendrobatidae; genus Ranitomeya; species Ranitomeya variabilis. The sequence continues at coordinate 695,269,764 of NC_135234.1, read as the reverse complement.
AATGCAGCTTAGTACGCATGTCCATGCCGGCTCACCAGTCCCGCTGTCGAAAGTCCTTAGTCCACTGCAGTATTCACGATTACTTATCTTATCGCGAGAACTGCCATGCACGTGACCGGGAGTTATCTCCGGTCACTAGTCTGGTTCTCACAAACAGCTGATCAGCTGATTGTGAGAATGCTGTAGTGTAGGTGATCGCTGGAGTTATCTCCGGCGATCATCTACAGGCTCTGCTACATCTGGATGTCAGGCATCCAGATGTAGCAGAGCCGGACTCATCTAGACTGTGTGCACATACAACACACAACATACAACATGCACCATACACCATGCAACATACACTATACAACATACACTAAGCAACATACGTCCATGCAACATGCGACATGCAACATGCACCAAGCGGCATACAACATGCACCATGCGACATACAACATGCAACATGTGACATGCACCATGCAACATGCAACATACAACATGCAACATGCAACATACAACATGCAACATGCGACATACAATGTGTACCATGCAACATGCACCATGTAACATACAACATGCACTATGCGACATGCAACATACAGCATGCAACATGCAACATACAACATGTGACATGCAACATGTATCATGCAACATGCAACATACAACATGCAACATGCGACATGCAACATGTGACATACAACATGCAACATGCAACATGCGACATACAACATGTACCATGCAGCATGCACCATGCGACATGCAACATACAACATGCAATATACAACATGCAACATACAACATACCACATGCGACATACATGTGACATGGAACATACGACATGCGACATGCAACATACAACATACGGCATGCAACATGCAACATACAACATACAACATGCAACATGCAACATGTGACATACCACATGAGACATACCACATGCAACATACATGTGACATGCAACATACAACATGCGACATGCAACATACAACATGCGACATGCACCATGCGACATGCAACATACAACATGCAACATGCAACATGCGACATACAACATGTACCGTGTGACATGCAACATGCAACATGTGACATGCACCATGTGACATACAACATGCACCATGCGACATGCAACATACAACATGCAACATAAAACATACAACATACAACATGCAACATGTGACATGCAACATACAACATGCAACATACATGTGACATGCAACATGCGATATGCAACATCCTACATGCGACATACAACATACAACATGCGACATACCGCATGCGACATACATGTGACATTCAACATACAACATGTGACATGCAACATGTGACATGCAACATACAACATGTGACATGCAACATGCGACATGCAACATGCAACATGCGGCATGCAACATGTGACATGCGACATATGGCATGCAACATTTGACATGCAATATACAACATACAACTTGTGACATGCAACATGCAACTTGTGACATGCAACATACAACATGCAACATACAACATGTGACGTGCAACATGTGACGTGCAACATGGGACATGCAACATGTCACATGCGTCATGCAACATGCAACATGCTGCATGCGAAGTGCAACATGCGACATACCACATGCGACATACGACATGCAACATGCGACATACCACATGCGACATACGACATGCGACATACCACATGCGACATGCAACATACGACATGCAACATACAACATACTGTACATACATACAGTACATCTAAAACTAGAACACATGAGCTGCGCGCACAGTGAACAAGCCCGTAGAGACATGTTCACACCAAGAGACTTGAAAACACAAAAAAGCACAGTAAAGCCAAAAACACTCTGTTGCAAAAAAAATCACAGTGGACAGCAAGTGCTAGTAAAAAGATGGAAAAAACAGGGTATTTGGTTGATACGTTTTTTGCAAAAAATGTATATTAAGCCGCTCTACTAAACGTCAAGGTATACCCATATCAGAGGAGTCCTAACTAATGTATGTAATCCCTATCTGATGTATTTAAAACCTGGTCATATGTACAATACCTGTATGAGCAGGATTCAGAAAAGGAATGTCCATGTGGACACGCTGGACAAAACAGCTCCTGTGCGCACAGCTCAAAAATAGAGGGGTGGAGGCCTCCCCAGTCTTGTGGACACAAGAAAACAATTATGTAAAATCAGTATTGGAATGCAATTCCCTCCCTGACAGGCAGTGCAGGGAGGCTTCCCGTCGCCTGCTCTGAGCAGGCGCTTGGAAGCCACCTCCCTGCAGGACCCGGAAGGCCCCCCTGCAGCCATTTTGGAGGGAGGAGGAGGTAGGAGACCCTCAGAGCAACGTGATCACATCACATTGCTCCAAGGGTCTCAGGGAAGCACGCAGGGAACCCTCTTCCTGCGTGATGCTTCCCTATGCCGCTAGAACGCTTGTTGTCCCCCTTACTTTGATTTTAATATGGATCAGTATGGTTTTTAAATTAATTTGTTAATAAAATTTCTATACTTTTTATGGCATATAGCTTCCTTGTTGCTTTTTTAGGAAACCGGGAGGTAGAGGAGAGGTGTGTTCCTGAAGAGACAACATTAGAAAAACTCTTTATTTACAGTGTTTAATGATTGTGTCATCTAGAGGTATTGTGATTTATATTATTGACATTTTCACAGTAAATTCTTCCAGATGTGCACATATCACTTTTCTCGCACATTACTTTTTTCAGATGTAGATGTATATCACTTTTTTTTTTCTCAGATTTTTTTTCCAATTCGTCAGTCAATTTTTAATTGTCTGATTTTTGGTATCAAAAGTAGAGGATGAGGTTGAGACTTCTAGCGTCTCTATCGTATTGAGAAATTAACCTCAAAGCTGCTTACAGGGATTCAGTTTCTAAAAAGACCCATTTTTATCCAATGGAAATGGAAAAAATGATTAGTCATAGCTGATTCTAACATATACCATTCACTTTAATGTAGTAAAGTAGGAACAGCAAAGAAAATGACATCATTGATATACATTTTTTATGGTTACCGTTAAAAATAAAGAAACAATATCCAAGAGAAAAAAAAAACTCTTTTTAGGACAACCTACAATTTTTTTTATACAAATGCTCCAAATTCTAAATACAGAGGAGTAACTTGAAACTCCTGAGCACAGTTAAAATCATTCAAGAGGGACCCACCTAGATAAATTTGTCATTTATAATAATGTTTTTTTTTTTGTGACAGAGAGGCCATTGGGGAACATAAGCACATAGCACCCAACCATCCCAAATTAAACAGGATTTTCCCAATTTGAGGGGGAAGTATAGTTATCCTGGCACATCAGGGCTTTGTTCCGACTTCCACTCACTCTCTCCATACAATGTCTTCTCTTTGCGTATTCATCCCTACATAGCTCATTCCCTTCATGGGTGAGAAGGCATCTTTCTGAAGTGCACATTAATTAGATAAACATTTCTCTTGTTTCCCTGCGATCTGGTCTCCCCAGAAATTGACCCCACAACCTGTATCATTGCAGGCAGCAGCTAAAGCTATGAGCCACAAGCTGCATGATGGAGATGTGAAGGTTTTCTATTCTTCAAGCTGCACTGCAAGCTCTAAATAAATCCACAGGAAGATGACACTGGTACATAAAGCTGAATCTGTATATAGCAGTGTATTTCTATGCCTCTGTATTCTAGAGAAAAAAATAAAGGTCAGTTTTTTCCTATAAAATTGCTAAATTATAAAGAAACATAATTACAAAAATGTCATTTCTAATGTGCTTTTATAAAAAATAATAAACAGCACAGATCAGCAAATAACAAACATCTTTGTTGCCCCTGTAATCATAGCAACCCGCACTACACAGCATCCAGATTATTTATGATCATCAGTAAATGGCAGAAAAAATGTCATGCCTATTTTTGTTCTATAATAAACCCATTAAAAATTTAACAAAAATGTAATTCTGAGATCATGTTCACATGCCCTATTAAAGATATGGCTCTTTAGACCTCCCTTCTGAGGTTCAGTAACATATTGCTTGTCCTATAAAACAAGGTAACTTTTAAACTTTGTAAAATCCTCTTAACAAAGTTTCACTAACAGTAACACAACAAATAAGAAGATGCACAGGGTCCAAGGGAAACAAATCTAATTGAATTGGGTCTAAAATTGTATCATTTTTAGTGTTGAGCGATACCTTCCGATATCGGAAAGTATCGGTATCGGAAAGTATCGGCCGATACCGTCAAAGTATCGGATCTCGCCGATTCCGATACCCGATCCCAATGTAAGTCAATGGGACCAAAATATCGGAATTAAAATAAACCCTTTCTTTCCTTGTAGGTTCATTCTACATGAAGGAAAACAACTAAGAATAATGTAGGATGTATTGGGGGATGTGGCGGAGACATTAAAGGCATAGAGGTTTAGCCCAATCAAATAGAATAGCAGGAATTTTAAATTTTTTTTAAGACGTTCGGAGTTACAAAGATATTGACTATGTTAAGATTTTTTTTATTTTGTCAGATATTGATGTTTCACTACTTCCACGCCCTTCACCCTCTTTTTTACTTCTCCCACACTTTCTTCTTCATCATCATCAGCATCTTTGACATCAACTTCTTCTTCACCTTATTCATCTTCTTCATCTTCTACCTATAATTTTTTTTTTTACATTGTTCATATTCTTTTTATTTAACTATTATTATTCTTCATATTCAACTTCTTCATCATATTCTTATTTGTGACAGGCATTCCCGTAGTTGTTATCTATAAAAGTTTGAAGGTTACACCTTACGTTCTGCCTGTCACAAAAGAGTTACATTTGTCCGCGTTCAGTTTGGCCTGCAGCATCAGGCTTTATCCAGGGGCACCACGAGGAGGAACGGACTCACCCCCATACACTGCTTAGTCTTCTTCTGCTTATAATTTAGATAATATCTTTTGCTCTGATATTTAGTGTTATGCTTAATGTTCTTCTGCTCTTTGTTCTGCAGCCTCTTGTTCTTCTGCTTCTCGGTCTCCCATGTCGTCTTTGTCTCCAGGGTCGTCGTCTCCAGGGTCATCGTCTCCGGGGTTGTCATCATCGGGGTGGTCTTCAGGGTCATCGTCTCCAGGGTCGTCGTCATCTCAGTGGTTGTCGTCTCTGGTGTCGTCGTCATCTTAGGGGTGGTCTTCCGGGTCGTCGTCTTTAGGGTCTTGAACTTGGAAATGTAGCAGAAGGTACAAGAAGGCTGAGAAAATGCCGAGAAAAAGCTGATGGAACTGGAACTCGGATGGCTACCCGAAGGTCCAAGAGCCAATGGAACTACCGAGGACCAGCTGACGTTACTGGAACCCGGTTACTAAGCAGGAGGTAACCGTGCCTGAAAGCACTACCAAGGACCACCTGACGTTGGTGGAACTCGGATACCCAGAGGGAGGCACCTAAGCCAAAGGCTCTGCCCGGAACCAGCTGACGGTACTGGAACCAGGATGGGGAGCAGAAGGTACAAGAGCAAAAGACACTGCCGAGAACCAGCTGACGGTACTGGAACCCGGATGGGTAGCCGAAGGTCCAAGAGCCAATGGAACTACCAAGGACCAGCTGACGTTACTGGAACCCGGTTACTAAACAGGAGGTACCCGTGCCTGAAAGCACTACCAAGGACCACCTGACGTTGGTGGAACTCGGATACCCAGAGGGAGGCACCTAAGCCAAAGGCTCTGCCCGGAACCAGCTGACGGTACTGGAACCAGGATGGGGAGCAGAAGGTACAAGAGCAAAAGACACTGCCGAGAACCAGCTGACGGTACTGGAACCCGGATGGGTAGCCGAAGGTCCAAAAGCCAATGGAACTACCGAGGACCAGCTGACGTTACTGGAACCCGGTTACTAAGCAGGAGGTACCCATGCCTGAAAGCACTACCAAGGACCACCTGACGTTGGTGGAACTCGGATACCCAGAGGGAGGCACCTAAGCCAAAGGCTCTGCCCGGAAACAGCTGACGGTGCTGGAACCAGGATGGGGACCTATTCAAGCTTGTCTTCCTAGAGCCCCAACTAGCGGTGTTGGAGCAAAGGGTCAGCAGGGGGAGCAGAGTGTAGGCCGAAGCCTGCACTGGAGGCATTTGTAGGTCTGTTGTGTCTGCGTGGCTGTTGCAGGACACGTTGCCGGCTACACAGCAGGGGAACAGCTGGCGGTGCTGAACCCCACTGACACATTGGCGGGTGTTTTCTCTGTGCAGCTAGCAGTACCGGGCACCAACTGGCGGTGTTAGAGCCCAGGGTCAGCAGGAGGAGAGGGAGCAGAGTGTAGGCTGAAGCCTGCACTGGCGGCAGCTTTGTGTCTGCGTGGCTGTTGCAGGACACATTGCCGGCTACACAGCAGGGGAACAGCTGGCGGTGCTGAACCCCACTGACACATTGGCGGGTGTTTTTCTCTGTGCAGCTAGCAGTACCGGGCACCAACTGGTGGTGTAAGAGCCCAGGGTCAGCAGGAGGAGAGGGAGCAGAGTGTAGGCCGAAGCCTGCACTGGCGGCAGCTTTGTGTCTGCGTGGCTGTTGCAGGACACGTTGCCGGCTACACAGCAGGGGAACAGCTGGCGGTGCTGAACCCCACTGACACATTGGCGGGTGTTTTTCTCTGTGCAGCCAGCACTTCGGGGTACCAACTGGTGGTGTTAGAGCCCAGGCTCTGCAGGGGGAGCAGAGTGTAGGCCGAAGCCTAATTGAACCAATTTTAAAGGTAACCTTTAACCCCCCTCAGGTGTTACAAACTAGAAGAGCCACACCTTATGCAGCAGTAGTGCTGCACAAGTCAAAGGTTGCTCTTTTAATTTTGTTCCTTGCACAAGCTGAATGAAACACGTACAACATTTTTGCCCTTATACAGTCAATCTGTCTTGGAGGCGGGAATTCCCTTCATAATGAGACGCAGCACAGCTGGCAAAAATACCACCTTGGTGCTTGGCGCGGCCTCCTGAGCATTGCATTTTGCTGTACAGGAGTCTGCGTTGTTGCGTTATCCCTTGGCCATGCGCTGTCCGTCTTCTGACATCATTTCATGTCAGCCAGTGCGGTTCGCGATGCCCATGAATCCCAGCCCCGCAGTGTCTTTACAGTGTTTCACACTGCGGGGCTGGGATTCATGGCCTGGCGCAGTACATATGTTCGCCTCTCGCTCGTGTCCTTACACCTGCTACAGACTGTGCGGCATCAGCTGATCCCTTATCGCATGCCACGGCCATGAAGCCGCACAGTCTGAAGAAGGCGGGAGGAGCTGAGTGACAGCCTGGCGAAGATATGCACTGCTCATGCCCGTCAATCACACCCTCACAGTCAAAATAAATAAGACACCGAGGGGCGTTGTGTCGGGCAGGGCGGCCGCAGAGGCGCAGCCAGCCAAACAATGATGTCAGAAGAAGGGCTGTGCTACCAAGGGGGTTGTTGCGTGTCATTACAAAGGAAAGTCACACCTCAGGGACGTTTTAATGGTCTCAGGGGACACATTGTAGACGTGTTCCATTCCACGTGTGCAAGGAGAATAAGTTTATGAGCCACCTTGCACACATGCAGCATTACTGCTGTACAAGGTGGCTGTAAAACATACAAACACCTGGGGGAGGGGGGACAGGTTCCCTTCAATTTCAGTTCTTGTGTCTGCGTGGCTGTTGCAGGACACGTTGCCGGCTACACAGCAGGGGAACAGCTGGCGGTGCTGAACCCCACTGACACATTGGCGGGTGTTTTTCTCTGTGCAGCTAGCAGTACCGGGCACCAACTGGCGGTGTTAGAGCCCAGGGTCAGCAGGAGGAGAGGGAGCAGAGTGTAGGCCGAAGCCTGCACTGGAGGCAGCTTTGTGTCTGCGTGGCTTTTGCAGGACACGTTGCCAGCTACACAGCAGGGGAACAGCTGGCGGTGCTGAACCCCACTGACACATTGGCGGGTGTTTTTCTCTGTGCAGCCAGCACTTATGGGCCCCAACTGGCGATGTTAGAGCCCAGGGTCAGCAGGAGGAGTAGAGGGAGCAGAGTGTAGGCCGAAGCCTGCACTGGAGGCAGCTTTGTGTCTGCGTGGCTTTTGCAGGACACGTTGCCAGCTACACAGCAGGGGAACAGCTGGCGGTGCTGAACCCCACTGACACATTGGCTGGTGTTTTGCTCTGTGCAGCTAGCACTTCCGGGCGCCAACTGGCAGTGTTAGAGCCCAGGGTCAGCAGGAAGAGCAGAGTGTAGGCCGAAGCCTGCACTTGAGCAAGTTGAAAGGGAACCTTTACCCCCCCCCAAGGCGTTTGTAGCTGAAGGAGCCATCTTGTACAGCACTAATGCTGAAAAAGGTAAACTTAGCTCTTTTAATTATGGTCCTTGCAAACGCTGAACTTGACACTTATGAACTGTGTCCCCTCACACCGTAAAACCGTCCGGTAGGTGGAACTTTCATTTGTCATGTGACGCAGCACAGCCGTCATTCTTACCCCCTTGGTGCCGTGCGCCGCCTCCTCAGCATTGTTTGAATCTGTCCCGGAGCCTGCGCTGTTATGTTAGCCCTTGGCCATGCACACATTTTGCGCTGCCCGTCTTCTGACATCATTTGGTGTCAGGCTGGCTGCGCCTGTGCGGCCGCGCTGGCCAAGATCCCGCCTCGCTATGTCATCTAATGTAATCACTCTGCGGACCTGTGATCCATGGGCATGAGCAGTGCATATCCTTGCATCTCACTCCCCTCCCTACGGCTTCTTCAGACTGTGCGGCGTCACGGCCGTGGCATGCTATTAGGGATCAGCTGACGTTGCACAGTCTGAAGAAGGCGTAGGGAGATGAGTGAGAGACGGAGGTTAAGATATGTGCAGCGCCCCCACTGCCGCAGGGCCGAGGGGTACCCGGTACCGGGCCTCTGAGTCTCTGCTCTGGGGTTGTCACGGTGGCTAGACCCGGTCCGTGACCCTGCTGAGGGGCGCCCAATGAAAGGTGTGGATGGTGGTGGTAGTGCGGTGCAGTGCTGGTCACAGTAAATAACGAGGACACCAGGTTGCAGTCTCTTTACCTCTTTACTGAAGGCTTCAGGATCCTCAATCCGGAATACGGTTAACCAGGCTGCGCAAGTCCGGCCGGTCCGATGGCACCTCCAGAGTTCCCTTTGCAGGTGGAAATCTGTGCCTACCTTCTAGCGCTTGTGTGTTGTGGTCCTCCCCTGCTGTGCTTACGGGATAGTCCCCACAACTGTTGTGTCTGTTTCTCATGTTCCCTCACAACTCGATTCTGATGTTCTTCCTCGTCCCCCAGATGATATGGCTAGGACGCACCCGTATGACGGGTAGGCTCGGAGGTCTTCCGGGACCCTAGTGTCGCCCCTCTCCTATTGTTGCCCCCTATGTCTTCTTAGGTGATTTGGGTGAGACAGCCCGCCTATAACTGACTGTCCTGCCGTAGGTTTGAAGTTAGGCTTGGAGCTCTATACTTCCTCGGCGTTCCGGCCACCGGCTGCGCGCCTCAGTAGGATGTTGCCTCGTCTTACAGCACGACTCCTACTGGTGTTTCTCCTTGTTGCGTTGATCTCGTTTCTCACTCAGCACAATAAACCCCGCTTCTTGTCCTTTCTTAGGGCACCGCCGCTATCTCGTGCAGGCGCGGTCCCGTAACGTTCTCTCTGTTCGCTAGGCCTCTGTCAGGATCCCACCCCTGACAGGGACCCCTCTGAGCCTCTCCCCGCAACACCCTCTGCCACAAGGTGTTGCCTGTTCGATTCCCAGTCAGCTTCTGACTAACTTCCTATCCAACCCCCAGTTTTACCAGAGTGTGAGGAGTGGCCTAATACATAGTACACTTAGCTCCCCCTGGAGGCCAGACTGTGAAGTGTATTGGTGTCTGTGATACCTGGTCAGGTGAACTCCTTCAGTGCCATCAGACATACCATAGCCCCCCTTAGTGGCGGAGCATCAGTACTGCAACGACCAGGACTCTGGGGCGCTGCATATGCACTGCGCATGTCCATGGATCACAGGCCCGCAGTGGGATTAAATCAGAAGACACTACGAGGCGGCATCTCATCCAGCGCAGCCGCACAGGCGCAGCCAGCCTGACACCAAATAATGTCAGAAGACGGGCAGCGCTAAGTGTGCCTGGCCAAGGGCTAACATAACAGCGCAGGCTCCGGGACAGATTCAAACAACGCTGAGGAGGCGGCGCACGGCGCCAAGTGGGTAAGAATGACGGCTGTGCTGCGTCACATGACAAATGAAAGTTCCACCTACCGGACGGTTTAACGGTGTGAGGGGACACATTTCATAAGTGTTAGGTTCAGCATGTGCAAGGAGCACCACGAAAAGAGGCACTTTTTCCTTTTGCATCATTACTGCTGCACAAGGTGGCTCTTTCAGTAACAAATGCCTGGGGGGGGGTACAGGTTCCCTTAAATTTAAGTTGTTGTGCCTGCGTGGTGGTCACATGACACGTTGCCGTATACACAGCAGGGGAGCAGCAGGCATTACTGAACCCCACTAACACATTGGCGAGGTGTTTGGCTCTGTGTGGACAGCACTTCCAGGCAACAACTAGCGGTGTTGGAGCCCAGGGACAGAAGGAGGAGGAGGTGGAGGAGATAGGAGGGATTGCCACACACACAGCTGGGGAACAGCTGACGTTACTGAACCCCAATAACAGAGGAGCGACTGTGGACTGTGCGGACAGCACTTCCGGACAACAACTAGCGGTGTTGGAGCCCAGGGACAGAAGGAGGAGGAGGAGGTGGAGGAGAGAGGAGGGATTGCCACACACACAGCTGGGGAACAGCTGACGTTACTGAACCCCAATAACAGAGGAGCAACTGTTGACTGTGCGGACAGCACTTCCGGACAACAACTAGCGGTGTTGGAGCCCAGGGACAGAAGGAGGAGGAGGTGGAGGAGAGAGGAGGGATTGCCACACACACAGATGGGGAACAGCTGACGTTACTGAACCCCAATAACAGAGGAGCGACTGTGGACTGTGCGGACAGCACTTCCGGACAACAACTAGCGGTGTTGGAGCCCAGGGACAGAAGGAGGAGGAGGTGGAGGAGAGAGGAGGGATTGCCACACACACAGCTGGGGAACAGCTGACGTTACTGAACCCCAATAACAGAGGAGCGACTGTGGACTGTGCGGACAGCACTTCCGGACAACAACTAGCGGTGTTGGAGCCCAGGGACAGAAGGAGGAGGAGGAGGTGGAGGAGAGAGGAGGGATTGCCACACACACAGCTGGGGAACAGCTGACGTTACTGAACCCCAATAACAGAGGAGCGACTGTGGACTGTGCGGACAGCACTTCCGGACAACAACTAGCGGTGTTGGAGCCCAGGGACAGAAGGAGGAGGAGGTGGAGGAGAGAGGAGGGATTGCCACACACACAGCTGGGGAACAGCTGACGTTACTGAACCCCAATAACAGAGGAGCGACTGTGGACTGTGCGGACAGCACTTCCGGACAACAACTAGCGGTGTTGGAGCCCAGTGACAGAAGGAGGAGGAGGTGGAGGAGAGAGGAGGGATTGCCACACACACAGCTGGGGAACAGCTGACGTTACTGAACCCCAATAACAGAGGAGCGACTTTTGACTGTGCGGACAGCACTTCCGGACAACAACTAGCGGTGTTGGAGCCCAGGGACAGCAGGAGGAGCAGAGGAACACAGTGTAGGCCGAAGCCTGATTGGAGAAAGTCAAAAGGGAACCTTTAACCCCCCCAAGGCGTTTGTAGCTGAAAGAGCCAGCTTGTGCAGCACAAAGGATGCAAAAGGAAAAGGTGGCTCTTTTCATTATGCTCCTTGCAAACACAGAACTAAACACTTATAAAATGTGTCCCCTGATACCGTGAGACCGTCCCGGAGGTGGGACTTTCCTTCGTAATATGACGCAGCACAGCCATCATTCCTACCCCCTTGGCGCCGTGCCCTGGCTCTTCAGCATTGTTTGATTCTGTCCCGAAGCCTGCGCTGTTATGTTATCCCTTGGCCAGGCACACTTAGCGCTGCCCATCTTCTGACATCATTTGGTGTCAGTCTGGCTGCGCCTGTGTGTCCGCGCTGGCCGAGATCCCGCCTCGCAGTGTCGTCTAATGTAATCCCACCACGGGCCTGGGATCCGTGGCTATGCGCAGTGCATATCCTCGCCTCTCACTCCCCTCCCTCCGGCTTCTTCAGACTGTGCGGTGTTACGGCCGTGGCATGCTATTAGGGATCAGCTGACGGCGCACAGTCTGAAGAAGGCGAAGGGAGATGAGTGAGAGGCGGAGGTGAAGATATGCACTGCGCATGCCCATGGATCCCAGGCCCGCAGTGTGATTAAATCAGAAGACACTGCGAGGCGGGATATCGGCCAGCGCCGACGCACAGGCACAGTCAGGTTGACACCAAATGATGTCAGAAGAGGGGCAGCGCTAAGTGTGCCTGGCCAAGGGATAACATAACAGCGCAACGCTGAGGAGCCGACGCACGGCGCCAAGGGGGTAGGAATGACGGCTGTGCTGCGTCACATTACGAAGGAAAGTCCCACCTGCGGGACGGTTTTACGGTATCAGTGGACACATTTTATAAGTGTTAAGTTCTGCGTGTGCAAGGAGCTAAACAAAAATAGCTACCGTTTCCTTGTGCAGCATTACTGCTGCACAAGGTGGCTCTTTCAGTAACAAACGCCTGTGGGGGGGGACAGGTTCCCTTACTTTTCAGTTGTTGTGTCAGCGTGGCGGTCGCAGGACACATTGCCGGCTACACAGCTGGGGATCAGCTGACGTTACTGACACCAAATAACACTGGGTCGTATGTTTTGACTGTGCAGACGGCACTTCTGAGCTTCAACTGGTGGTGTTGGAGCCCAGGAATTAAAGTTCAGGTGGTAGAAAGATGAACACAACAGGAGACCTGGATACTGTAGACAGTCACCTAATTATTTAATCAGGAAGAGGAGTGGCAAATTCCTGCGAGATCCAGGCCTGGTTCATTTTCAGGAAAGTAAGCCGGTCAATGTTATCGGAGGATAGTCGCATGTGACGGCCAGTTAGTACACCACCTGCAGCACTAAAGACGCGTTCCGATAATACACTAGCCGCAGGGCAAGCCAGCAACTCCAATGCATACTGGATTAGCTCTGGCCATGTATCCAGCTTTGAGACCCAAAACTTGAAAGGGGAAGAGCCGTCTGGGAGTACAGCAAGAGGGCAAGACATGTAGTCCGTCACCATCTGACGGAACCGTTGCCTCCTGCTGCCTGGAGCCGTCTGTGATGGTGTAGACTTTTGTGGCGGGCACACAAAAGTGTGCCACAGTTGGGCCATACTGGTCTTGCTTTGGGCAGAGGCACTGCTTCTGCTCCCTCTTTGTGCAGAGCCTCCTCCACTGCCTGGACGCACTGAGCTGCTTTGTAATGCACTAGCAGCACTTCTCTCAGTTGGACTGGAGAAGATGATGGAATTCACCAGTGTGTCTTGGTACTCCCGCATTTTTCGCTCCCGGTTCAACGGTGTGATGAGGCTTTCTACGTTGTCCCAGTAGCGAGGATCGAGGAGGGTGAACACCCAATAATCAGACATGTTGAGAATGTGGGCGATGCGGCGGTCGTTTCTCAGGCACTGCAGCATGTAATCCACCATGTGCTGCAGACTGCCAACTGGCCAAGAAACGCTGTCCCCTGCTTGAGGCGTGATCTCTGCCCGCTCGTCATCACCCCACCCTCGCTGTACACACTGACTACTGGACAATTGTGTAACTCCCTCCTCTGGATGGATGTCTTCCTCCTCCATTGACTCCTCCTCATCCTCCTCACAAAGTGTCCCCTGCCTACGCGTTTGTGAGGAACCACGTGGCGCTGACTGTCCAGAAGATGAAGGAAATGGTGAATCCTCATCCTCCACCTCTTCCACAACATCATCCCTTAGCAGTGATTTTTCAAGCAGGCAGATAAGGGGGACAGTCATGCTGACTAGTGCATCATCTGCACTCATAAAAGGAAAAGAATCCAGCTCAACGATGCAGTGAAAGATCCGTAGCTTTATTTCACTTCAAAATAGCGTGTGAGGACAAAACATCAACATGGTTGTGAAGTCTGAACGGCGCGGAGTGCGACTTCTTTGCGCCTGATGCAGCTGGTACTCCATTACTGCTTGCCGCTGCTCACACAATCGCTCCAACATATGTAACATGGAATTCCACCTGGTAGGTAGGTCACATATGATGCAATGTTCCAGAAGGCGGAATCGGCGCTGCAGAGCCGCAATGCGCAATTTTGCCGTGCTGGAACGCCGCAAGTGAGCACACTCTAGGCGGGCCTTGTGCAGCAGTGCATCAAGATCCGGATAGTCCCTCAAAAAACTCTGCACGACCAAATTGAGCACATGTGCCAGACATGGGATGTGAGTGAGGTTGCCGAGGCCCAGAGCTGCCACCAGATTTCGGCCATTATCACACACTACCATGCCTGGCTGGAGATTCGCTGGCACAAACCACACATCGCTCTCCTGCTTGATGGCATTCCAGAGCTCCTGCGCTGTGTGGCTTCGATTCCCCAAAGAAATTAATTTCAAGACGGCCTGTTGACGTTTGGCCACGGCTGTGCTCATGTCGGTCGTAACAGGTAAACGTTCACGGGTCCATGTAGAGGTGGACTGTGACGGCTCCTGCAGCGACGATTCTGAGGAACTTGTGTAAGAGGAGGAGTCAATGCATACAGACTGGATTCCTGCAATCATTGGAGTGGGCAGGACACGTCCTGCGCCACTCGCACGATCTGTACCCGGCTCAACAACATTAACCCAATGGGCAGTGAGGGAAAGGTATCGCCCCTGTCCATGTTGACTGGTCCACGCATCGGTGGTGAGGTGGACCTTGCTACTGACGGCATTCAGTAGCACGTGTTTTATGTGTCCCTCCACATGCTTGTGCAGGGCAGGGACGGCTTGCCTGCTGAAATAAAAGCGGCTGGGCACATTGTACTGTGGGACTGCCAATGACATCAAGTCACGGAAGCTGTCAGTCTCCACCAGCCTGAATGACAGCATTTCCAGTGACAGAAGTTTGGCAATGCCTGCAGTCAGAGCCTGTGCTCGTGGGTGGTTTGCCGAGAAAGGCCGCCTTTTCTCCCATGCCTGTACTACCGATGGCTGTAGACTGGCCTGGGGGTGTGAGGATAACTGGGAACGTGGTGCTGCGGGTGGAATTACAGTGGGTCTCTGGACAACAGGGCCAGAGTTTCTTCCACGGCGATCCTGGGAGGAAGCCGAACCAGCTGCGTGTGAGCTGGAGGAAGAGGCAACACGAGCTGAAGAGGTGGTAGCTGCCGCTGTTGGTTGGCCTAGCTCTTCAGTGTGTTTCTGTAACTCCGCCGCGTGCCTGGTGCGCACATGTTTCCACATGTTGGAGGTATTGAGGTTGCTGACATTTCTACCTCTTTTGACTTTGTGATGACACACCTTGCATTTGACATAGCAAATGTCATCTGCAACTGTGTCAAAAAAGGACCAGGCACTGCAAGTCTTTGCACCCTTTTGCGCCCTTTTTGGCTGTTGGAAGAGACACGCTCCTAACGGGTGCCAAAGTGGAGGCTACAGGATCCGCAGTCTTCCCCCTCCCTCTCCCTCTTTGGCCCGTTCGGGGAATCTCTTCCTCAGAGCTGCTCCCACCACCTTCCTGGCCCTCACGCCACGATGGGTCAAGGACCTCATCATCTACACTACCCTCTGCCACTAACTGCTCCTCCTGGGTAGTCTCAGCAGCAGAGCACGCACCAGAAAGTGGCACCTGAGTGTCATCAGCGGATGCGTTCTGCGGTGTGGTGACCGGAGGCACTGGCCCACCCGCCTCTTCAGACTCAGAGAGAAAAAGAGAGAAAAAGCTGTTGGGCATCACTGCACACTGCCTCTTCTTCCATTTCTCCAATGCTGCTTGGCTGGCCCCCTGTTTCCAAGCCAAGAGATTCAGAGAACAGAAGTAGAGACGGCTCCTGTCCTGGGCTCTCTGTCTGCCTGGGCAATTTGGCAGGTGGTGAAGAGACAGATGGGTGCTCTCCAGTGCTCTGTGTCTGAGAGGATGTGGCACTAATTGAAGTCGATGCGTTAGCTGCCATCGATCCGACAACGGCTTCAATTTGTTCTTCACGCAGCAGCTGTGTACGGCGCTCTCCGACAAAGCTGCGCATGAAGGACTGTTCCCTGGTGAAACTGGGTGCTGATGAGTCACCGGTGCCCGCAGCAGGCACAGAATCCCCATGTCCTCTCCCTGCTCCGCGCCCACGCCCACGTGCCTTACTCCCTGCCTTCTTCATCTTGGTTGACTGATAAAGATAAGCAGAAAAGTACTAACGGCTTTGTGTGCTTATTCCTGAACAGCTCCTAACAGGTATAAGAAACAATAATTTTCTAAAGTGTGGACTAGACTTTAATATCAGCTAATGTGGCCTACACAACTGTAAAGTGGTGTGTTTGGTGAACTTTATTATTTATTTATTTTTTGGGGGCTGAACTGACAACTGGGCGAGCTGCAGTCACACGGAGACCGTGCAGACAGCCGTAAACGGCGCTGCAAGGCCCCAAAAACCTCCTCTACGTTATCTTATGTAGTGTTTTTCCACAATTTAGCTGGATACGGGTGGAAAGACACTAATAGGAATTTTTTGAAAAAATGTGCAGCAGCCTGCACTACTTAGAAAAAAGGAAATTGGATTTCACGGTATGACACAGTGATTTACCCTGAGCTGGATACAACCGGCTATGGCTGCACACAGACTACAGGGCGAGCTGCAGTCACACGGAGACCGTGCAGACAGCCGTAAACGGTGCTGCAAGGCCCAAAAGCACTCCTCTACGTTATCCTATCTAGTGTTTTCCACAATTTAGCTGGATATGGGTGGAAAGACACTAATAGGAATTATTAGAAAAAATGTGCAGCAGCCTGCACTACTTGAAAAAGAAAAAAAAAATAGAACAGTGTGAGGCAGTGAACCACCCTCCCTGAACTGAGTACAACCAGCTATGGCCTATGGCTGCACACAGACTAGAGAGTGGGCTGCACACACACACACACACACAGAGACCTTGCAGATCGCTGTGAAAACAGCGCTGCAAGGCAAAAGCAAGGTGATTAGTAGGTGAACACAGCGGTTGCTAAATTAGCCTTGGAAAAGAACAATGAAGCAAATCGCTATCTCAACTGGCCCTCAGTCAGCAAACAGCGTCCTGTCACTAACTGAATTCACAGCAGAGTGAGCGCAAAATGGTGCCAGCGACTTTTAAACTGCAGCATGACATCATTTCAGCAGCCAATCACAGCCTTGCCAGTAGTTTCATGCCCACCATGCTGAACAGGATGTGCCCACACTCAGAATCATTCCTCATTGGCTGAATTTGTGCAGTTTGAATCCTGAGAACTTCCGATTCCGGTATCCGATACGCGGAAGTATCGGATCTCGGTATCGGAATTCCGATACCGCAAGTATCGGCCGATACCCAATACTTGCGGTATCGGAATGCTCAACACTAATTACATAGTCAGCTGCTGAGGGAAAGGATACCCCTAACCTGGGACTAGACCCAAACAAAATTTCATATGGTGACAGCTTTTCTGGGCCTCTGGGAGTGTGCCTAACACTGAGTAGTGTGATTGGGATTGTGTAGGCCTAAGTCTGACCCTACTGCTGACCAGATCTCTCGTGTGAGATTTGCTGTGAATGCGGGTCCCTGGTCACTCTCTATCACTTCTGGGACCCCATAGCTGCATATCTCGTCTCTGAGAGTAGCTTCTTTGCAGTAGTCTTTGCTGACTGGTTCCTCACTGGGAAAGCTTCTGGCCATCCTGAGAACACGTCCACGACCACAAGGGCATATTTGAATCCTCCACTTGGCGGCATTTGGATATGGTCTATCTGGATCCTCTGGGAGGGGTACAGTGGTCTGGCAAGATGATGTGTGGGAACTTTCTCCATTCTTCCAGGGTTGCATTTGCCGCAGGTGAGACAGCTGCTAGTGAACTTGGCTGTTAGGGTGGGGATCCATGAAGCGAACCAGTAAGCACCAATCAGATCATTCATCTGTGTCTTTAATCTGTCTGTGGGCCCATGTGCCCACTGACCCACCATAGGGTAGATGCTTTGGGGTAAACAGGGTTTGTAGTCCATTGCGTATACCCTTCCTTCTTCATGTGTTGCTCTCTTCCGCATCCAGCATTCCTTCTTGTCCTTTGGGGCTTGCTCTTTCAGCTTTTTGAGCAGATCACAGAATTTGGTCAGTTTTCTTGTCTTCAGTCGTCATGTAGTAGCCGTCCGTCTTCCCTTGACTGCCATATCCGCCATGTTGTTGCCTCGTGCCTCTACTGTGTTTAGTTTTCCATGCGCTTTGACTTTAGTACTGCCACCATTTTGGAAGTTGGAGTGCATTCAGCAGGTCCTTAATGGCTCCATGATACTTCACGGTTGTTCCGCTTGCTGTGATGAAGTCCCTTGCAGCCCAGATGGGCCCAAAGTCATGTGCTATGGCATGCGAGTACCTCGAATCGGTATACATTTTCGCAGTCTTGTCTTCTGCCATCTGGTAGGCCTTCGTCAGCGCTATCAGTTCTGCTTCCTGGGCTGACAGACTAGGCAGCAGACCTCTGGACCACAGGATCTCTTGATTGCTGGTCACTGCACATCCCGTGTGGAATCTTCCTTCATCATCTGTAAATCTGGAGCCATCCACATAGAGGATCAATTCTGGGCTGGTCAGTGGCTCTTCTGCCACCTTGGGTAGTCCTGCTGTTTCCTGTTGCATGATGCTGAAGCAATCATGGTCATCCATCCGGAGCAAATCCAGATCCCTGCAGAAGGTATCTTGCAGACTTTTTATCTGAGGGTCCATATCTGTATCCCCCCTTGGGAGTGGGAGTAGAGTGGACGGATTGAGGACTGTGCATCTGCAGTTGGTGACATTGTCAGGCAGGAGTAGAGAGCACTGTAGGTGAAGATGCCTGGCGGTGGAGAGATGTTTTGGCTGGGTTTGGTTGAGGATTGCTGAGACGTCATGCGGAGCCAGGATTTCCAATGTTTTTTCCAATGATGTCAGTAGTCCTGTCCAGGAGGGCGTGTGCTGCAACTGCTGCTCTCATGCGGGAGGAAGAGGCTCCCCTTGCATCTGGATCCAGGTGAGCTGAAAAGTAGTCCAAAAGTCTCTGCTTTCCCCCCTGAAGCTGCATCAGGACTCCAGTAGCAAGGCCTTCTTTTCTCATCAAGTAGAGACGGAATGGCTTCTCGTAGTCAGATAGGCCTAGTGCTGGCGCTGAGACTACAGAGCCTTTTAACTTCTTGAACGAGCTGAAGGCTGCATCTGTCAGGAGGAACGGGGTCACGATGATGTATTCACACAGAGGCTGCATTAGGACTGAAGCATCAGGGATCCAGGCTCTGCAATGCGAAACTAGACCAAGGAAGGCCTGTAGCACCTTTGGAGTTGTTGGAGGAACCATCTTCTCCACTGTGGTCTTCCGGTCATCTGTCAGGTGTTTCGCCTGGTGAGCAATACAGTGTCTCTGGAACGTAACTCGCTTCAGACACCACTGGACTTTGTTCTTTGAGACCTTGCAGTGCTGCTCCGCCAGGTAGAGTAGAAGAGACAAGAAATGGGCTTTACATGTGTCAAAGCCAACTGCACAAAGGAGTAGATTGTCCATGTATTGTAGCAGGGTTACTTCTGCATGTTCTGTGACCCAGTTGGTGAGGACTGTGGACATTGCTTTGGTGAACTGTGAAGGGCTGTTCTGGGCCCACTGTGGCATCACTGTCCATGTGTGGTGTGAATGTAGGCAGCTCTGACCGGTGCTGAAGTTGTACATTATCAATAGATGGTGATATCAGTCCTCCCCCCTCTGTACCCAGGGCTGAGCTGTCTGCTACCTGATGTATCTGGGGGCTGCCCATTGCATTGTGTATAGGGGGATTTTCACCTTCTTTCCCCAATATCACAACTGGCAATGGCTGGATTGTGCCAGGGACATAGCAGGGGTGCCTTGTGCTGTAAGCACCACATTGTTTGAATTGATTCAGAACGATAAAACCGTCAAAAACTTAGTTCACAACCAAAAACTCAAAATTTTGATACAAAAGAAAAAACTTTTTTTTTTTAAAAAAAAAGGTAAAGAGACAGAAAGGATAACTTTGGAAAACTTAAAAAACTTAAAAAAAACCTTTAAAAAATATAAAAAAACAGAATAAAGACCTTCAAAAGAGTAAAAAAAAATATATTTTTTCCCTTCTGTCTGCGCTCAACGCAGTCAGAGACACACACTTCCCCTTTTCTTATGCTATTGTATCCAATGTCACTAAAATCACGTATTTGAAAACACGTATGTCGCATCAAAAATGATAGATACAATTTGTTTCACTTCTTCACAAATAGCTACACATAGCCAGCATTGCAGAAACAGCCAGAAAAAAACAGATGTGACAGTGTGATTTACAATGCATATATCTCTGCTTGCAGCGTGGAAAAGGGGAAGTTCAGAAGAGAGAGAAAAAAAAACTTTCTTTTACAATTGTATGTTCTTAAAGCAGCAATACATGACTCAAGCAGAAACAGATAGACGTCTGGGAGATGCCCCTTTATTATTCTGTGACACGTGCAGGTTGCGTTGGGAACAGACTACTGCCAATCGGACTGGGCACACCTGTGCCCGGGCCGCCTGAGTGAGAAGCACAACAAGCGGGAAATCTACCACCCCGGTCCGGTCGTCCTGACTGGATCGCCGGCACTACGGGAATCTGCAGTAGCCCTCTAAGTTATCACTACTCATGCCTGGAGCCGGGGACTACCTGCCCCGGGACTCTACCTGTCCCTCCTATGCACGGGAATCCTGCAATAACTTATCGAGCGATTTGACCTCCTGCGGTCTGTTACCCAGCCACCACAAGCAAAACAGTCACTGTTCCTTTCTTCTCCCGGATTTTACACAAACACAGAACATATACACGGCACACAGCCGACACCTTGACTTATATCCCAGGGTTTGGATACAGG
The DNA here is from genome assembly GCF_051348905.1 of Ranitomeya variabilis. Classification (NCBI taxonomy): domain Eukaryota; kingdom Metazoa; phylum Chordata; class Amphibia; order Anura; family Dendrobatidae; genus Ranitomeya; species Ranitomeya variabilis. The sequence continues at coordinate 695,248,828 of NC_135234.1, read as the reverse complement.
CTTTGGACTTTTTACGGGAATGCGGTGGTGACCACACCTGACCAGCAAGAGGTTTAGACCTGGACTGGGCACAGGGGACTTTCAGGTAAGATGATAACATTTTCTTACCTTACTTATGGAGCTGCGTAGTCTCCGTCCCGTGAATCAATGCCGTGGCCAACACCTCCGTCTCTCCGATCAGCAGGGTCCCGTGTGTTTCGTCCACGCCCCGTTGGGCGCCATTTGATATGGAAATTTGGTTTGGATAAATTTATCCCTGTGTGTGCTGTGGCCGTTCCCAATAAGACTGAGTATTTTGAGCGCTCATCAAGAATGGACTGTACACCATTGTGACAGAACAACATTCCATCAATACTGATACTTTATTGTACATACAGTACATAGTTTTATAATTGCATATAGAAAGGAGTGGTTAGGGGTTGTTAAGGGTGGTTAGTTAATTACCATATTGTCTAGCTCCTCTGTCATTGGTTATCTAAACATATATGGAATACTGTGATTAATGCACATATGAATGCTGATTAAGCAACTAAAATTGAGCTCTCTGCATCTTTCTGTATCTAGGACAGAGTTGAGACATCTGATCAGCACTTAGTACATCTGGCGTTGTTCCACTTTTGAGATGGAAAACCCCATACAATCTGTCTGGCTTATATCAGTTTATGTCAGCCATTTTAAGCCATTGATTATAATGTATATATTAGCTGTGAGTATATGAGTATATATGATTATAGAGCAGTATACATGCAAGTGAGATCTACATGATATATATATTTCTATCACAAGGGCTTACTTTTTGCAGGACGAGTTGTACTTTTGAATGACACCATTGGTTTTACCATGTCTTCTACTACAAAACGGGAAAAAAATTCCAAGTGTGGTGAAATTGCAAAAAAAGTGCAACCCACACTTGTTTTTTGTTTGTCTTTTTTGCTAGGTTCACTAATTGCTAAAACTGACCTTTGTCAGTTTGTGATTCTCCAGGTCATTATGAGTTCATAGACACCAAACGTGTCTAGGTTATTTTTTATCTAAGTGGTGAAAAAAAATTCAAAACTTTGCTAAAAAAAAAAATTGCATCATTTTCCGATACCCGTAGCGTCTCCATTTTTCGGGATCTCGGGTCAGGTGAGGGCTTATTTTATGCGTGCTGATCTGACATTTTGAATGATACCACTTTTTTGCAGATACGTTCTTTTGATCGCCCGTTATTGCATTTTAATGCAATGTCGCGGCGACCAAAAAAAACATAATTCTGGCGTTTCAAATTTTTTTCTTGCCAGGCTGTTTAGTGATCAGGTTAATGCTTTTTTTCTTATTGATAGATCGGGCGATTCTGAACGTGGCAATACCAAATATGTGTAGGCTTGATTTTTTTTTAATTGTTTTATTTTGGATGGGGCGAAAGGGGGTGATTTAAACTTTTATATTTTTTTACATTTTTTACTTTTTTTATTTTTTGCCATGCTTCAATAGCCTCCATGGGAGGCTAGAAGCTGGCATAGCCTGATCGGCTCTGCTACATAGCAATAATCATCAGATCGCTCCTATGTAGCTGAATTGTAGGCTTGCTATGAGCGCTGACCACAGGGTGGCGCTCACAGCAAGCCGGCATCAGTAATCATAGAGGTCTCAAGGAGACCTCTGGTTACTATGCCGACGCATCGCTGACCCCCGATCATGTGACGGGGTTAGCAATGCGCACATTTCCGGCCACGCGGCCGGAAGCGGTAGTTGAATACCGCTGTCAGCGTTTGACAGTGGCATTTAACTGGTTAATAGCAGCAGGTGGATTGCGATTCCACCTGCCGCTATTGCGCGCACATGTCAGCTGTACAAAACAGCTGACATGTCACGACTTTGATGTGGGCTTACCGCTGAAGCCCACATCAAAGGGGGAGACATGACATTCGCTGTACTAGTACGGGGCATGTCGTGAAGGGGTTAATAGCCCCTTTTGGGTTTTAACATATACATCACACCACATTGAGATTTCTTAAAGCCACATCACATTGAACAACAGCTCCCTCTAGAATATGAACATATGATACATAACAGATTGTTACTCTACAACAGAGGCACTCGCACCACATTCTCACTATCACCATTGTTCTTCCTCCTGGGCCCTGACCACATGAGTATATGCAGCTTTTCCATGAACGGAGCTTCGGCCGGGTGGTTGGTATGGACACATGTGGACGTTGCCTGGGAAACTGCTTCCTTGGTTGTGATTAGTGTGTCTGTCCGGGGTCCCGGCGGGCTGAGGCTCACCACTGAGCATTGGTGATTACGGCGCATGCGCCATCCATGTGGTTACCAACTCTGGTTCACACCTCCTTCCTTTTCATTGGGGAATTATGGCAGTTCCTCCTGCTTATACCCACAATGACGTCTGTGTCAGTATAATATCCCCACAGCCAGCATGTCCCAGTATAATATGTATCCCACAGCCAGAATCCCCCAATATATCTGCGCCACAGCTAGCATATCCCAGAATAAAATCCCCAGTTAGCATCCCCAAGTATAATATTCACAGCCAGCAGCCCCCAGTGCAATATCCCCACAGTCAGCAGTCTGTTTATTATTAATTTTATTCTTTCTATTACAGCCCCCCCCCCCCGCCCCATCCCATATCTGTAAAGTCCAAGTTCGGGGTTCGGATGCAAGTTTGCATCATCTTCGGCCCCGAAATCGAACTTTACAAAAAAACTCAGGTGAACCCGCCCATCCCGAGCATCGGGGGGGGGGGTTCGCCCAACCCTATCTGTGAGCTCTAAAGGTGAAGAAATCCTTTAAAAAAAATTGGAGTCTTCCATTTCTCAGACATACAGTGTTACGTGGTCTGTGAACATTTCTGTGATCTCTTAAAGTGAACAAAAGATTTTGAAAATTTTGTAGACTTCCAAGTCAAAAAAACTAAAAACATTTTTCCTGTAAAATGCAATTTCTCATCAGTTTGAAATGTTTTATTGTCACTCCTTAAAGTGGAGTAAAAGTGTGACATCATTATACTCAGCAGCGATCTGGAAGTCAGACCACTGCTCTCCAGACTACTTTGTAGTGTCCGCCGAAAAAAAATCTCTGCTTTCCCATTAACTCTCATTATGCTTGTTACTTGGAACGAGAATGAGAGTATTAGGAATTGCTTGGTGCGAGCAACGAGCACCGAGCATTTTAGTGCTTGCTCATCCCTAATAGATACCTTAGACATAAATATATGGCTTTCTCTTAGGTAGTTAATAGGATGGATCTCACCCAATTAGCCGCATGTTTTCTACAAACCACACACAGGTAACTCTGACTACATTGCAAGGCTGATTTCATTCTGTAGAGGTCTCCCAACTTGTTTCCTCAAATCAGATTCATCAGGGGAGCTTGCTCATGTACAGGGTCCATCAAACACGGACCTCTAGTACTTGGACTATATTTACCGATGGGATGTGCTGCAGAAGAGCAGTCAGCTGCGTGCTTCCATTTTAAATATCTCATCGTGGTACATACCACCCACAGTGTGTGACTTACATCCGGTCTCTGGACCACACTTCTGGGATTTGAGCCACAAATCTAGCCGCTGGAACGCAATCCTTTGGAGGTAACACGCATTACGTCACATCAGGTGGTTATGACCCGCATACCGACCTATTAGTGTAAGTAGCGTAAATGGTTGTTAAGGGAGCTATGATGCTCCTTACTTGAGCTACTGAAGCGATTATGTCCAGGCAGAAGGCACCAATACCCACCCACTCAGCCAACACCACACTGGCCGAGAATTGGGCCAGTTACCCTTGTTTTCTGCACTGCTTGAGCGATCATATCCAGTTATAGATATATAAAAAACATCAGATTCAGCAAACTTCACATTTTTGAGACCTGAAATGATTAATATTTGCCGACGGTGACCCATATTAATGGGTCCTAAGCATCCTCCCTTAATGACATAGCGCAGGATTCTTACCACAAAAAATGCTGAGCATCAATGGTTACTTATTAAGGTAGGACCAACAAAAACAATACATGCAAAGTAGTGCCAGAATCCAATGGATGATCTACAGGAGTAAAAACTGACAGTATAAGCAGGAAGTGTCTCCTCCTGGTGGGCTGTGGGTCCACATGCGCGACACCACCACTTTCATAGATGAGGGGAAGAGAGAAAAGGGGAGGGGGGCTAACCATCCCTAAATAACAACTCATCCATAGTGTTTACTACCTAACGCAGAAATTGAAACCCTAAAAGCATGCCCCCACTTGATGAAGGCTAACCCAGTATAACTGCCCCTATATGATACCTAGATTAGAGGAATGAGGTAAAGGAAAGCTGTTAATTGAGACTTGTGAGATGGATAGTTTGAAGGCGAAAGATCCACTGAGCTTCCCTCTGTAGAATCATCCTATCCCAATTGCCAGCCATCATTGGATTCAGGGTCTCTTTGCTGCTCTGAGACGAGGTAGCAAAAACCAGGTGACAGATTCCCTTTAACTGTGTTTAGCGTCTCCCCTGCATCTTTCTTGCTGGATGCTCACTTGTCCAGCCTTATCTCTTGTAAAAAGAAATGTCCTTATTTAAACTTCACACAGAAGGTTTCTTACATTATAGTACCCATGATATGTATTTGATATGGCTGAAATTTTGTTATAATTAGTTGATTAAAAATACTTTTCAAAGTCACAGCTGGCGGTATGGCTTAAAAGATATCTCTGTTGATCGTCTTCAAAGGGGATATGTCCACCTACAGTTAAGTGGCTGACATATCGATTACAAGCGCATTGGTTATGAGGTTATGTTTATAAGAATGCTTTCTATATCTAATGTTATGATCTGGTGACCTTGGAGCCGCATGAAACTTTCTCTGGAGTCGGTGGAACCTGTACTGACCGCAAATCCTGAACTAACACCGCAACTAGAAGTAGCCGTGGGGTGTGCCTAACAAACCCTAGACACCTCGACACAGCCGGAGGACTAAATACCCCTATAGATGGAAATAGGAATGCTACCTTGCCTCAGAGCAGACCCCAAAGGATAGGCAGCCCCCCACGAATAATGACTGTGAGTAGGAGAAGAATAGACACACGCAGGTAGAAAACAGGATTTAGCAAAAGAGGCCACTCTAGCTAAATAGGAAAGGATAGGTGTTATGGACTGGTAACTTAGGAGCGACATGCGACTAGCTCTGAGCAGGTGGTAACTATACAGACCGCAGTTCCTGATCTTAACACAACACTAGAAGTAGCCGTGGGATGTTCCTGTCACTCCCTGGACACCTCGTCACAGCCGGAGAACTAGCTACCCCTAAAGGTAGAAACAGGAAAGCTATCTTGCCTCAGAAAAAATCCCCAAAGGATAGGATAGCCCCCCCACAAATATTGACTGTGAGAGGAGAAGGAAATGACATACATAGTATGAAACAAGATTTAGCAAAGGAGGCCACTTCTAGCTATATACATAGTAAGGGAAGAACACTGTGCGGTCAGTAATAAAAACTAGAAAAAGTCCACCGCAGAGATATGCAAAAATCTCCACACCTGACTAAAGGTGTGGAGGGCAAAATCTGCAGCCCAGAGCTTCCAGCTTAGCTAAATAGATCCATACTGATAAGCTGGACAAATGAGCAAAACATGTGCTGAACAATGAAGTCCACAACAAATGGACTGCAAAAGGACAAGCAAGGACTTATCTTTGCTGAACTGGACAGAGTGTCAGGGAAATCCAAAAGAGCAGTGGCTCCAAGCAGGAACAATTGACAACTGGCATTGATTGAGGGCTAAGGCCAGACTAAAATAGCCGAGCCAGAAAGACGATCAGTGGAAGCAGCTGCTAATGGTAAATCCAAGAAGCAGCTATACCACTCAAAACCACAGGAGGGAGCCCAAGAGCAGAATTCACAAAAGTGCTACTTACAACCAACAGAGGGAGCCCAAGAGCGGAATTCACAACAGATAGGACAGATTACTAGGCGGTCAGTATTAATACCCTTCTAAAAATATCCACAGCAGATAGTACAAAAAATTCCACCATCTAACTAAAGACATGGAATGTATATCTGCCACTCCAGAGAATCCAACAAGACTGAGAAAATACTGACACAATCTAAGCTGGACAAGAAAACACAAAGAATAGCACTGAATTGTGAAGCACACAGCATGTGTGCCACAGAAAAAAAAAGCAGACACTTATCTTTGCTGATTTGGCAGAAAGGCAGGAGGAGCCAGGCAGAGGTCCAACACCTCCCAACAACAATTGACAACTGTCAAGGACTAATGAATCCTGCACACCTAAATACCCCAGTCAGAACTGCAATCAGCAGACACACCTGACCAGGACTGCAACCCAGGGACAACTGCATTACCACCTACTACCACCGGAGGGAACCCAAAAGCAGAATTCACAACAATCTAATATATAAAGCTGAATGTGTGTGTGTGTGTATGTATGTGTGTATGTCCGGGATTAGCATCTGCACCGTCGCAGCTACAGCCACAAAATTTTGCACAGTCACACGTCTGGACCCCGAGAGCATCATAGGCTATGTTGTGAGGCGAAATTTTAACCCCGCGAGTTCCAATTCACCAAACAATTTTGCCCCTATCTACATAATGTGGAAAAAGTGAAAGGAAAAGTGTTGGAGGCAAATGGATAGCTGCCAGATGTAAACAAGGGGGACTTAAAGAATGAGAGCGATGGCGCCAAAGAGTATATACCGTACAGTTGCTAAGGTGGGGCCCCGACATGGGATACTCACCACACACGGAGATATGAACACACACACAAAATGCGCCATACACTACCACGTGCTTGAACATATATACCACCCTCAGCACACATTTCACCACACATACACCAACCTCGCCACATAAAAGTCGAAACACAAAATTCGCCACATGCAAAACTAGGCTCACGCAAGACTAGCCACACGTGCAAAACTAGGCTCAGGCAAAACTAGCCACACGTGCAAAACTCACCTCATGGAAAACTCGCCAAAATTGCAAAACTCACCTCATGGAAAACTTGCACACGTGGAAAATTGCCACATGCACAAAAGTTGCAACACATGCAAAAGTTGCCTCATACAAAACTTGCACATACTCAAAACGCATCACACATAAAACTCGCCATGCGCAAAACTTGCTGCACACAACTTGCTACACTAACCTGTCACATGCAACTCGACACAAAAAGTTGCTACATGCATGTCGCCACACAAAACTCATCTCACAAAAGTCGCTACACGCATGTCGCCACACGCAACTCAACACACACAACTTGACACATGAAACTCGCCCTAAAGCAGACACAAGTCTGGTATTATCCTTCAAAAATAAAAATCTGATTAATAAGCAGACAAACTACAAGAGCAACAAATGTACCATATAGGAAATACGGCAGCTGTCAGTCACATGACCTGTCTATTATGTGTATGTGTGAGCTAATATATACTGCTTGGGGGAAGGGCTTCCTTTTGGCTGGGGATTTATCAGGCTGCCATTAGCAACCAATCACAGCTCAGCTTCTATTTTGCTACAGTTAATTAATCTGAGCTCTGATTGGTTAATATAGGCAACAAAGGACATTCTCAGTATAACAAAGCTTGTGTGAGGTAATAGCATGTCAGTTAAGGTGTGTTGGTGGAAAGGCTGATGTCAGTCACATTACATCTATGTGAGAGGATATAGAAACTGCCAGTTACAGACTATTTTTACCATAATAATGCCTCATAAGAAAAGGAATTCCATGGCACGAATGTCAGCTGGTGCGAAAAGAAAAGCTGTATTACGGGCCAATGAAAAATGTGAAGACTGAGAAACAAGGCTGACACACATGAGAACAGCAGCTGCTTCCTCAAGAGCAGAGGGAAGCGAGGCTTGCAGACAAGAGAACTTAGTTAAATCTGTGTGGAATATCTCTGGTGTTGAAATATATGTTGTGAAATGCTTCTATTAGCTTAGTTTTTGCTTTTTAACCCCTTTGTGACAGAGCCAATTTGGTACTTAATGACCGAGCCAATTTTTACAATTCTGACCACTGTCAATTTATGAGGTTATAACTCTGGAACGCTTTATCGGATCCCGCTGATTCTGAGATTGTTTTTTCGTGACATATTGTACTTCAAGTTAGTGGTAACATTTCTTCGATATTACTTGCGATTATTTATGAAAAAAACGGAAATATGGCGAAAATTTTTAAAATTTTGCAATTTTCAAAATTTGTATTTTTATGCCCTTAAATCAGAGACATTTCCCTCATGTCCACTTTACATCAGCACAATTTTGGAAACAAAATTTTTTTTTGTTAGGGAGTTATAAGGGTTAAAAGTTGACCAGCAATTTCTCATTTTTACAACACCATGTTTTTTTTAGGGACCACATCACCTTTGAAGTCATTTTGAAGGGTCTATATGATAGAAAATAACCAAGTGTGACACCATTCTAAAAACTGCACCCCTCAAGCTGCTCAAAACCACATTCAAGAAGTTTATTAACCTTTTACGTACTTCACAGGAACTGAAACAATGTGGAAGAAAAAAATGAACATTTAACTTTTTTTTTGCAAACATTTTACTTCAGAACCATTTTTTTTAATTTTCGCAAGTGTAAAAACAGAAATTTAACCACAAATTTTGTTGTGCAATTTCTCCTGAGTACGCCGATACCCCATATGTGGAGGTAAACCACTGTTTGGGTGCACCGCAGAGCTTGGAAGTGAAGGAACGCCGTTTGACTGTTTCAATTGCGAATTGGCTGGAATTGAGATCGGACGCCATGTCGTGTTTGGAGAGCCCCTAATGTGCCTAAACAGTAAAAAAAAAACACAAGTGACACCATTTTGGAAACTAGACCCCTTAAGGAACTTATCTAGATGTGTGGTGAGCACTTTGAACCTCCAAGTGCTTCACAGAAGTTTATAACGTAGAGTGTTGTGAACTATGTTTTTGGGCTCCCTCTAGTGGTCACAAGCGGTACTGTGTAGTGTTGTCTTTCTGCAGGTTGCTGCATCAGCTGGTTCGTTATCCTTGGTTGGTTTCCTATTTAGCCCACCTGGATACTCAGTTCCTTGCCTGCTATCAATGTATTCAGTGCTCTTCAGATTCCTTGTGACTACCTTGCTCCCAGTCTCTCCAAGACAAGCTAAGTTTTTGTTTGTTCATTTTTTGATTATCGGCATTCATCATGTTTCTTGTCCAGCTTGCTAAAGTGTGATCTCCTCGCTTGCTGGTTGCTCTAGGGGGCTGAGTTTCTCCCCCCACACCGTTAGTTGGTGCGGGGGTTCTTGAAATCTCAGTGTGGATATTTTGTAAGGGTTTTTTACTGACCACACAGACCTCTTTTCTACTTTCTGATATCTAGTATTAGTGGGCCTCATTTACTGAATCTGTTTTCACCCCTGTGTATGTGCCTTCCTCTTACCTCACCGTTATTACATGTTGGGGGCTTCTATATCTTTGGGGATTATTTCTCTGGAGGCAAGAGAGGTCTTTCTTTCTCTCTAGGGGTAGTTAGTTCCTCAGGCTGGCTCGAGACGTCTAGGATTTTTTAGGCACGTTCACCGGCTACCTTTAGTGTGTTTGGATAGGTTCAGTTTTGTGGTCAGTCCACGTAACCACCTCCCTAGAGCTTGTCCTATGTTTTTTACTTAGCTGGAGTAATTTGTGATCCTCAACCACTAAGGAGCATAACAGTAGAGCCTTGAAAATAAAAAATCGCATTTGTTTTCACAAAAATGATTTTTTCGCCCACAAATTCTTATTTTCACAAGGGTAACAGGAGAAATTAGACCACAAAAGTTGTTGTGCAATTTCTCCTGAGTACGTCAATACCCCATATGTGGAGGTAAACCACTGTTTGGGCGCACCGCAGAGCTTGGAAGTGAAGGAGCACCGTTTGACTTTTTCAATGCAGAATTGGCTGGAATTGAGATCGGATGCCATGTCACGTTTGGAGAGCCCCTGATGTGCCTAAACAGTGGAAACCCCCCACAAGTGATACCATTTTGGAAACTAGACCCCTTAAGGAACTTATCTAGATGTGTGGTGAGCACTTTTAACCCCCAAGTGCTTCACAGAAGTTTATAACGTAGAGCCGTGAAAATTAAAAATCGCATTTTTTCTACAAAAGTTATCTTTTTGCCCCCAAATGTTTATTTTCACAAGGGTAACAGGAGAAATTAGACCACAAAAGTTGTTGTGCAATTTCTCCTGAGTACGTTGATACCCCATATGTGGGGGTAAACCACTGTTTGGGCGCACTGCAGAGCTTGGAAGAGAAGGAGTGTCGTTTTACTTTTTCAATGTAGAATTGGCTGGAATTGAGATCGGACGCCAAGTCACGTTTGGAGAGCCCCTGATGTGCCTAAACAGTGGAAACCCCCCACAAATGACACCATTTTGGAAACTAGACCCCTTAAGGAACTTATCTAGATGTGTGGTGAGCACTTTAAACCCCCAGGTACTTCACAGAAGTTTATAACATAGAGCCGTAAAAATAAACAAATCGCATTTTTTCTACAAAAATGATCTTTTTGCCTCCAAATTTTTATTTTACCAAGGGTAACAGGAGAAAATGGACCCCAGATGTTGTTGTACAATTTGTCCTGAGTACGCCGACACCCCATATGTGGGGGTAAACCACTGTTTGGGCGCATGGCTGAGCTCGGAAGCAAAGGAGCGCCATTTGACTTTTCAATGCAAAATTGACTGGAATTGAGATCGGACGCCATGTCTCGTTTGGAGAGCCCCTGATGTGCCTAAACAGTAGAAAACCCCCAAAAGTGACCCCATTTTGGAAACTAGACCCCCCATGGAACTTATCTAGATGTGTAGTGAGAACTTTGAATGCCCAAGTGCATCACAGAAGTTTATAATGCAGAGTAGTGAAAATAAAAAATATATTTTTTCCCACAAAAAAGATTTTTTAGCCCCCAAATTTTTATTTTCACAAGGGTAACAAGAGAAATTGGACCCCAAAAGTTGTTGTCCAATTTGTCCTGAGTATGCTGGTACCCAATATGTGGGGGTAAACCACTGTTTGGGCGCATGGCAGAGCTCGGAAGGGAAGGAGCGCCATTTTGGAATGCAGGCTTTGATAGAATGGTCTGCGGGCGTTATGTTGCGTTTGCAGAGCCACTGATGTACCTAAACAGTAGAAACCCCCCACAAGTGACCCCATTTTGGAAACTAGACCCCCAAGGAACTTATCTAGATATGTGGTGAGAACTTTGAATGCCCAAGTGCTTTACAGAAGTTTATAATGCAGAGTAGTGAAAATAGAAAATATTTTTTTTTTCCACAAAAAAGATTTTTTAGCCCCCAAGTTTTTATTTTCACAAGGGTAACAAGAGAAATTTGACACCAATATTTGTTCTCCAATTTCTCCTGAGTATGCTGGTACCCCATATGTGGGGGTAAATGTCATGATCTCTGCAGGCAGAGATCATAGCAAGCCTATAGAGGGACAAGCTCTCGGAAGATGGAACTATACTGACCATGAACTAAGCCTGCCGCGCAACTAGAAATAGCCAGGTAGCATTTCCTATTTATCGCTAGATGCCCAGCTCTGGCCTAAGACCTAAATAGCTAGCAGAGGGAAATATAAGACCTGGCTCACCTCTAGAGAAATATTCCAAAGAAGACAGTAGCCCCCCACATATAATGACGGTGAGTTCAGATGAAACAACAAACGCAGCAGGAAAATAGTCTTAGCAAATTTGAGGTCCGCTTACTAGATAGCAGAAGACAGATAGTATACTTTCATGGTCAGCAGAAAAACACTAACAAAACACCATCCAGAGATTACCTTAAACTCTGGCATTAACTCATAACGCCAGAGTAGCAATCCCTGATCAACGAGAGCTTTCCAGACACAGTAACAAAACTTCAGCTGTGAACTGGAACAAATAGGCAAAACAAAACATGGACAAAAGTCCAACTTATCTAGTAGTTGTCTAGAAGCAGGAACAAGCACTGAGAGGCATCAGATAACATTGTTGACCGGCAAGAAACCACCAGAGAAATGAGCTTAAATAGCGACACCCACTACTGATGGAACCAGGTGAAACAGGAAAGAGGATGACAAGTCCAATTCCACAAGCGGCCACCGGGGGAGCCCAGAATCCAAATTCACAACAGTACCCCCCCCTCAAGGAGGGGGCACCGAACCCTCACCAGATCCACCAGGGCGACCAGGATGAGCCCTATGGAAGGCACGAACAAGATCAGAAGCATGAACATCAGATGCATTGACCCAAGAATTATCCTCCTGGCCGTAACCCTTCCAGTTGACCAGATACTGGAGTTTCCGTCTGGAAACACGAGAGTCCAAAATTTTCTCCACAACGTACTCCAACTCACCCTCAACCAACACCGGAGCAGGAGGCTCAACTGAAGGTACAACAGGTACCTCATACCTGCGCAATAACGACCGATGAAAAACGTTATGAATGGAAAAGGACGCAGGGAGGTCCAAACGGAAAGAAACAGGATTAAGAATCTCCAATATTCTATAAGGGCCGATGAACCGAGGTTTAAACTTAGGAGAAGAGACCCTCATAGGGACAAAACGAGAAGACAACCACACCAAATCTCCAACACAAAGCCGAGAACCAACACGACGATGACGGTTGGCAAAACGCTGAGTCTTCTCCTGGGACAACTTCAAATTGTCCATAACCTGCCCCCAGATGTGATGCAATCTCTCCACCACCGCATCCACTCCAGGACAATCCGAGGATTCCACCTGACCGGAGGAAAATCGAGGGTGAAACCCCGAATTACAAAAAAACGGGGACACCAAGGTGGAAGAACTGGCCCGATTATTGAGGGCGAACTCTGCCAATGGCAAAAAAGCAACCCAATCATCCTGGTCAGCAGATACAAAACACCTCAGATATGTCTCAAGGGTCTGATTAGTCCGCTCGGTCTGGCCATTAGTCTGAGGGTGAAAAGCAGATGAAAAAGACAAATCTATGCCCATCCTAGCACAGAATGCCCGCCAAAATCTAGACACAAATTGGGTACCTCTGTCAGAAACAATATTCTCAGGAATACCGTGCAATCGGACAACATTCTGAAAAAACAGAGGAACCAACTCAGAAGAAGAGGGCAACTTGGGCAGAGGAACCAAATGGACCATTTTAGAGAAACGGTCACAGACCACCCAGATGACAGACATCTTCTGGGAAACAGGCAGATCTGAAATAAAATCCATCGAGATGTGTGTCCAAGGCCTCTTAGGAATAGGCAAGGGCAACAGCAGTCCACTAGCCCGAGAACTACAAGACTTGGCCCGAGCACAAACGTCACATGACTGCACAAAGACTCGCACATCTCGTGACAGGGAAGGCCACCAGAAGGATCTTGCCACCAAATCCCTGGTACCAAAAATTCCGGGATGACCTGCCAATGCAGAAGAATGTACCTCAGAGATGACTCTGCTGGTCCAATCATCCGGAACAAACAGTCTATCAGGCGGACAACGATCCGGTCTATCCGCCTGAAACTCTTGCAAGGACCGCCGCAGATCAGGAGAAACGGCCGACAAAATTACTCCCTCCCTAAGGATACCTGTGGGTTCAGAATTACCAGGAGAGTCCGGGTCAAAACTCCTAGAAAGGGCATCTGCCTTAACATTCTTAGAACCCGGTAGGTATGACACCACAAAATTAAAGCGAGAAAAAAATAAAGACCAGCGCGCCTGTCTAGGATTCAGGCGTCTGGCAGTCTCAAGATAAATCAAATTTTTGTGGTCAGTCAATACCACCACCTGATGCCTAGCCCCCTCGAGCCAATGGCGCCACTCCTCAAACGCCCACTTCATGGCCAAAAGCTCCCGATTCCCAACATCATAATTCCGCTCTGCGGGCGAAAATTTGCGAGAAAAGAAGGCACAAGGCCTAATGACGGAGCAGTCGGAACCTTTCTGCGACAACACTGCCCCAGCTCCGATCTCCGAAGCGTCAACCTCAACCTGAAAAGGCAGATTCACATCAGGCTGACGCAACACAGGGGCAGAGGCAAAACGGCGCTTAAGCTCCTGAAAGGCCTCTACAGCATGAGGGGACCAATTAGCAACATCAGCGCCTTGTCTGGTCAAATCAGTCAGTGGTTTAACGACATCCGAAAAACCAGCAATAAATCGGCGGTAAAAGTTGGCAAAGCCCAAAAATCTCTGAAGACCCTTAAGAGAGGAGGGCTGAGTCCAGTCACAAATAGCTTGCACCTTGACGGGATCCATCTCAATGGAAGAGGGAGAAAAAATATACCCCAAAAAGGAAATCTTCTGGACCCCAAAAACGCACTTAGACCCCTTCACACATAAAGAATTAGACCGCAGAACCTGAAAAACTCTCCTGACCTGCTGGACATGAGAGTCCCAGTCATCAGAAAAAATCAGAATATCATCCAGATATATTATCATAAATTTATCCAGAAAATCGCGGAAAATATCATGCATAAAAGACTGGAAAACTGAAGGGGCATTAGAAAGACCAAAAGGCATGACCAAATACTCAAAGTGGCCCTCGGGCGCATTAAATGCGGTCTTCCACTCATCCCCCTGCCTGATCCGCACCAAATTATACGCCCCACGAAGATCAATTTTAGAGAACCACTTAGCACCCTCTATACGAGCAAACAAATCAGTAAGCAATGGCAATGGGTATTGATACTTAACAGTGATCTTATTCAGAAGCCGATAATCAATACATGGTCTCAAAGAGCCGTCTTTTTTTGAGACAAAGAAAAACCCAGCTCCCAAGGGAGAAGAAGATGGACGAATATGTCCCTTTTCCAAAGACTCCTTTATATATTCCCGCATAGCAGCATGTTCCGGCACAGACAAATTAAACAAACGACCCTTTGGATATTTACAACCCGGTATCAAATCTATGGCACAATCGCACTCACGGTGCGGAGGTAAGGACCCAAGCTTGGGTTCGTCAAAGACGTCTTGATAATCAGAGAGGAACTCAGGGACTTCAGAGGGAATGGACGACGAAATAGAAACCAAAGGTACGTCCCCATGAATACCCTTACATCCCCAGCTCAACACAGACATTGCTCTCCAGTCCAAGACTGGGTTGTGAGACTGCAACCATGGCAATCCCAGTACCAAATCGTCATGTAAATTATACAGCACCAGGAAACGAATAATCTCCTGGTGATCCGGACTGATACGCATGGTTACTTGTGTCCAGTATTGTGGTTTATTATTAGCCAATGGGGTGGAGTCAATCCCCTTCAGAGGAATAAGAGTCTCCAAAGGCTCTAAATCAAAACCACAACGATTGGCAAAGGACCAATCCATAAGACTCAGAGCGGCGCCAGAGTCAACATAGGCGTCCGTGGCAATGGATGACAAAGAGCAAATCAGGGTTACAGACAAAATAAACTTAGACTGAATGGTGCCAATGGAAACAGACTTATCAAGCTTCTTTGTACGCCTAGAGCATGCTGATATAACATGAGTAGAATCCCCACAATAGAAACACAATCCATTCTTCCGTCTAAAATTCTGTCGCTCGCTCCTGGACAGAATTCTATCACACTGCATACTTTCTGGCGTCTTTTCCATAGACACCGCCAGATGGTGCACCGGTTTGCGCTCCCGCAGACGCCTATCAATCTGAATAGCCATTGTCATGGACTCATTCAGACCTGCAGGCAAAGGGAACCCCACCATAACATCCTTAACGGCATCAGAGAGACCTTCTCTGAAAGTTGCCGCCAAGGCGCACTCATTCCACTGAGTAAGCACAGACCATTTACGGAATTTTTGGCAGAAAACTTCAGCTTCGTCTTGCCCCTGAGATAGTGCCATCAAAGTTTTTTCTGCCTGAAGTTCCAAATGAGGTTCCTCATAAAGCAAGCCCAAGGCCAGAAAAAACGCATCCACATCGCGTAACGCAGGATCCCCTGCTGGCAATGAGAAGGCCCAATCTTGAGGGTCACCCCTGAGCAAGGAAATCACAATCCTAACCTGCTGAGCAGGGTCTCCAGCTGAACGAGACTTCAGGGACAAATAAAGCTTACAATTATTTCGGAAATTCTGGAAGCTAGCTCTATTCCCTGTGAAGAACTCCGGCAAAGGAATTCTTGGTTCAGATACCGGAGCATGTACCACAAAATCTTGTAAATTTTGTACTTTCGTGATGAGATTATTCAAACCCGCAGTTACACTCTGGAGATCCATTATTGTCAGGTGCACACAGAGCATACAGAGATTAGGAGGAGAGAGAGAAAAAAGACTGCAGCAAGGCAGACTGGAGGAAAAAAAAAAAAAAAATTCCAGCAGACTTCTTATAACTCTCCTTTCTCAACCTGGGTCTTTAACACTTTATTGGCCGGTCAAACTGTCATGATCTCTGCAGGCAGAGATCATAGCAAGCCTATAGAGGGACAAGCTCTCGGAAGATGGAACTATACTGACCATGAACTAAGCCTGCCGCGCAACTAGAAATAGCCAGGTAGCATTTCCTATTTATCGCTAGATGCCCAGCTCTGGCCTAAGACCTAAATAGCTAGCAGAGGGAAATATAAGACCTGGCTCACCTCTAGAGAAATATTCCAAAGAAGACAGTAGCCCCCCACATATAATGACGGTGAGTTCAGATGAAACAACAAACGCAGCAGGAAAATAGTCTTAGCAAATTTGAGGTCCGCTTACTAGATAGCAGAAGACAGATAGTATACTTTCATGGTCAGCAGAAAAACACTAACAAAACACCATCCAGAGATTACCTTAAACTCTGGCATTAACTCATAACGCCAGAGTAGCAATCCCTGATCAACGAGAGCTTTCCAGACACAGTAACAAAACTTCAGCTGTGAACTGGAACAAATAGGCAAAACAAAACATGGACAAAAGTCCAACTTATCTAGTAGTTGTCTAGAAGCAGGAACAAGCACTGAGAGGCATCAGATAACATTGTTGACCGGCAAGAAACCACCAGAGAAATGAGCTTAAATAGCGACACCCACTACTGATGGAACCAGGTGAAACAGGAAAGAGGATGACAAGTCCAATTCCACAAGCGGCCACCGGGGGAGCCCAGAATCCAAATTCACAACAGGTAAACCACTGTTTGGGCACATGGCAGAGCTCGGAAGAGAAGGAGCGCCATTTTGGAATTCAGACTTTGATAGAATTGTCTGTGGGTGTTATGTTGCGTTTGCAGAGCCCCTGATGTACCTAAACAGTAGAAACCCCCCACAAGTGACCAAATTTTGGAAACTAGACCCCCTAAGGAACTTATCTAGATATGTGGTGAGAACTTTGAATGCTCAAGTGCTTCACAGAAGTTTATAATGCAGAGTAGTGAAAATAAAAAAATATTTTTTTTCCCACAAAAAAGATTTTTAGCCCCCAAGTTTTTATTTTCACAAGGGTAACAGGAGAAATTGGACCCCAAAAGTTGTTGTACAATTTATCCCGAGTACGCTGATGCCCCATATGTGGGGGTAAACCACTGTTTGGGCGCATGGCAGAGCTCAGAAGGGAGGAAGCACCATTTGACTTTTTTAGCGCAAAATTGGCTGTCGTGTTTGGAGACCCCCTGATGTACCTAAACAGTGGAAACCCCCCAATTCTAACTCCAACCCTAACTCCAACACACCCCTAACCCTAATCTCAACCCGATCCATAATCCTAATCACAACCCTAACGATAATCACAACCCTAACCCCAAAACAGCCCTAATCTCAACCCTAACCATAACCCTAATCAAAACCCTAAATCCAACACACCCCTAACCCTAATCTCAACCCTAACCTCAAACTTAACCCTAATCCCAATACACCCCTAACCCTAATCCCAACCCTAACCTTAACCCTAACCCTAATCCCAACCCTAATCCCAAACGTAACCCTAATCCCAACCGTAACCCTAATACCAACCCTAATCCAAACCCTAACCCTAATCCCAACTCTAACCCTAACTTTAGCCCCAACCCTAACCATAACTTTAGCCCCAACCCTAACCCTAACCCTAATTTTAGCCCCAACCCTAGCCCTAACCCTAACTTTAGCCCCAATCCTAACCCTAAATTTAACCCTAACCCTAGCCCTAACTTTAGCCCCAACCCTAACCCTAAGGCTACTTTCACACTTGCGTCGTGTGGCATCCGTCACAATCCGTCGTTTTGGACAAAAAACGGATCCTGCAAATGTGCCCACAGGATGCCTTTTTTGCCCATAGACTTGTATTACCGACGGATGGCCACACGTCGCGTCCATCGTGCACTGGATCCGTTGTGTTTTGGCTGACCGTCATCACAAAAAAGTTCAATGTAACCTTTTTTTTGTACGTCGCGTCCGCCATTTCCGCGCATGCGTGGCCGTAACTCTGCCCCCTCCTCCCCAGGACATAGATTGGGCATCGGATGCGTTGAAAAACTGCATCCACTGCCCACGTTGTGCACAATTTTCACAACGTGCGTCGGTACGTCGGGCTGACGCATTGCAACCGCCCCGTACCGACGCAAGTGTGAAAGAAGCCTAAGGCTACTTTCACACTAGTATCGTACTCGGCCCATCGCAGTGTGTCGGGCCGACGTACCGACGCTAGCATTGTAAGCGCCGCACAATGGGTGCAGCGGATGCTGTTTTTACAATGCATCCGCTGCCCCATTGTGAGGTGCGGGGAGGTGGGGGCGGAGTTCCGGCTGCGCATGCGCGGTCGGAAATGGTCGGACACGTTGCAAAAAAAAAAGTTATATGTAGCTTTTTTTGTGCCGACGGTCCGCCAAAGCACGACGCATCCGTCGCACGACGGATGCGACGTGTGGCAATCCGTCGCAATGTGTCGCTAACGCAAGTCAATGGAGAAAAAACGCATCCTGCAAGCACCTTTGCAGGATGCGTTTTTTCTCCAACGACGCATTGCGACGGAAGCCAAAAAACGCTAGTGTGAAAGTAGCCTAACCCTAACCCTAGCCCTAACCCTAAATTTAGCCCCAACCCTAGCCCTAACCCTAAATTTAGCCCCAACCCTAGCCCTAACCCTAGCCCTAACCCTAACCCTAGCCCTAACCCTAACCCTAGCCCTAACCCTAACCCTAACCCTAGCCTTAACCCTAACCCTAGCCCTAACCCTAACCCTAACCCTAACCCTAATTTTAGCCCCAACTCGTCTCTCCTGCCGGCCGGCAGATGGCAGCAGATGGCGGGCGCACTGCGCATGCGCCCGCCATTTTCTTTCCTGAGGAAGAAGCCGGCCAGCAGGAGGAGACGCAGGAGGACCCAGGGACACCGGGTGAGTATGATAGGGTCCCCGAATCCCCCTATTTCTCTGTCCTCTGATGTGCGATCACATCAGAGGACAGAGAATTACAGATCGCTTTTTTTTGCGGTCACCGGTAAACAGTTAATTACCGGCGATCGCAAAACAGGGGTCGGTGAAAACCGACCCAGATCATGTTCTTTGGGGTCTCGGCTACCCCCGGCAGCCGAGACCCCAAAGATCTTCCGGGTGCCGGGCGGCGGGCGCACTGCGCATGCGCCTGCCATTTTTTCCCCGGAAAAAAGATGGCGGCGCCCATCGGGAGCCACGAGGAGCACCGGGGGAGATAGGTGAGTATTGGGGGGCTATTGGGGGCCATCGGGGACCCTATTTCTCTGTCCTCCGATGTGCGATCACATCGGAGGACAGAGAAATTAAATGGCAAATCGCGTTTTTTTTTTTTGTTGTGACCGCCGGTAAACGGTTAATTACCGGCGATCGCAACTCGGGGGTCGGTAAAAAACCCCCGAATCATGTTCTCTGGGGTCTCGGCTACCCTCGGCAACCGAGACCCCAGAGAAAATCCGACTCTGGGGGGCGCTATTCACTTTTTCCACAGCGCCGTTAATTAATGGCGCTTGTTGTGAATTTACCTTTTGGCTCCCTCTAGTGGCTACTAGTGTTTTTACTCTGGGTATGTCTATCATCCCTTGTATGCTCACCTGGGTCGTTAGGTCAGGGGTGTTGCTATATTAGCTCCCTGGACCTTCAGTTCTATGCCTGGCAACGTTGATATCAGAGCTAATCTGTAGTGCTCTTGTCTACTGATCCTGGTTCCTGCTTGATTAAGCTAAGTCTGCTTTCTTGCTTTTTGCTATTGTTTTTGTTTGCATTTTTGTCCAGCTTGTACATAATCTGTATCCTATCCTTGCTGGAAGCTCTAGGGAGGCTGGAGTTCTCCCCCCGGGCCGTTAGACGGTTCGGGGGTTCTTGAATCTCCAGTGTGGATTTTTGTAGGGTTTTTGTTGACCATATAAGTTATCTTACTACATTCTGCTATTAGTGAGTGGGCCTCTCTTTGCTAAACCTAGTTCATCTCTGTGTTTGTCATTTCCTCTTACCTCACCGTTATTATTTGTGGGGGGCTTGTATCCAACTTTTGGGGTCTATTCTCTGGAGGCAAGAGAGGTCTTTGTTTTCCTCTTCTAGGGGTAGTTAGTCCTCCGGCTGGCGCGAGACATCTAGCGACCAACGTAGGCATGTTCCCCGGCTACTTCTAGTGTTGGCGTTAGGAGTAGATATATGGTCAACCCAGTTACCACTGCCCTATGAGCTGGATTTTTGTACTTCGCAGACTTGCTGATATCTCTGAGACCCTCGCCATTGGGGTCATAACAGGCGCTGTGGTTTAAGTACCCTTAGCGGCCGCCATTAAAAGGCGTATTGGCGGTCGTTAAGGGGTTAATAATTACATTTCTATCTATTTGTTTTGTGTTTTTTGTGTGCAGAATAAATTTTTGTTAACACATTCTATTTTGCTAACAGCAGTTATTAACCCGGGCGAAGCCGGGTAGTACAGCTAGTTTTCAATAAATGTTCTGACCGGTCTCCATCCAGCAAAAGTCAAAGTTTTTCAGTGACTTATTTATGGGGTGGGGGGAACGCTACATTTGCAGATTAAATGCTACGGGTCCCATCTGGCTGAATGAAAAACAAGAAACATGACTGGCTGATGTTATTTACTAATTGCTAAACTAAAATAAATTTACTTTTAACCAAACTTGTTGATCATTCAGATTTTAAAATTAATGAGTTCAAAATTAGTGAAATTATTGGCTCATCTTTCTCCAACAGAATCTAGGAGAAAAACAAAATTAGCAAATGCCCTCTAGTAAGTAAATAAATAAATAAATGGTAATAGTAAATGTACATTGGGGGAAACAAGTATTTGATCCCTTGCTGATTTTGTAAGTTTGCCCACTGACAAAGAGCAGTCTATAATTTTAAGGGTAGGTTAATTTTAACATTGAGAGATAGAATATCAAAAATAAAATCCAGAAAATCACAGTGTATAAATTATATAAATTTATTTGCATTTTGTAGTAAGAAATAAGTATTTGACCCCATACCAACCATTGAGTTCTGCCTCCTACAGACCAGTTAGACCCTCCTAATCAACTCGTTACCTGCATTAAAGACCTCTGTCTTACATAGTCACCTTTATAAAAAAAACTCCTACAGGCTCAATTAATCAGTCAGACTCTAACCTCTACAACATGGGCAGGACAAAAGAGCTTTCTAAGGATGTCAGGGACAAGATCATAGACCTTCACAAAGCTGGAATGGGCTGCAAAACCATATGTATGGCGCAGGGTGAGAAGGAGACAACTGTTGGTGCCAGAGGCGTAGCTAGGGTTTTGGTTCAGAGGGGGCAAAGCTTCTGAGTGGGCCCCTAACCAGGTAACCTTGGTTACAACTTTGTTGTGAATTAGACTTTTTTGGCTCCCTCTTGTGGTTACTATTGATATGACTCTGGGATTTCCTTCCCTCAGTTTGCACCCAGCTGGGTCGTTACTTCAGGGGTGTTGCTATATAAACCTCCTGGAACCTTAGTCCAGTGCCTGGCATCGGTGTTATCAGACACATTCTGTTTGCTCCTGTTTGCTGGTCCTGGTTCGTGCTAAATTAAGCTAAGTCTTGCTTCTTTGTTTTTTGGGTTATTTGTTTGCTATCATTTTTGTCCAGCTTGTACTAAATGTGATTCCTGACCTTGCTGGAAGCTCTAGGGGGCTGGTGTTCTCCCCCCGGGCCGTTAGACGGTTCGGGGGTTCTTGAATTTCCAGTGTGGATATTTTTGATAGGATTTTTTGCTGACCATATAAGTTATCTTTCTATATTCTGCTATTAGCTAGTGGGCCTCTCTTTGCTAAATACCTAGCTCATTCTTATGTTTGTCTTTTCCTCTTACCTCACCGTTATTATTTGTGGGGGGCTTCTATCCAACTTTTGGGGTATTTCCTCTGGAGGCAAGAAAGGTCTTTCTTTTCCCTTCTAGGGGTAGTTAGCTCTCCGGCTGGCGCGAGACGTCTAGGATCAACGTAGGAACGTTCCCCGGCTGCTGGTATTTGTGGTGCTAGGATTAGTTATATGGTCAGCCCAGTTACCACTGCCCTATGAGCTGGTTTTCTGTATTTACAGACTTGGCATTATTCCTGAGACCCTCTGCCATTGGGGTCATAACAGTATGCCAGGCCAACATTGAATGTTTAAAGCATTGCAGAAGTGGGATAATAAGAAAGGAAATTCTGAGGTTTTTTTTCTTTCCTTCTCTTCCTCCCCTTTACCTTTGAGTGGCTTGTGCTTGCTGCAGACATGAATGTCCAGACCTTGATTACAAGTGTAAACCAGCTGGCAGCTCGTGTGCAGGGTATACAAGATTTTGTTACCAATAGTCCTATGTCTGAACCTAAAATACCTATTCCGGAATTGTTTTCTGGAGACCGATTTAGGTTTAGGAATTTCAAGAATAATTGTAAATTGTTTCTTTCTCTGAGACCCCGTTCATCTGGAGATTCAGCAAGTTAAAATTGTTATTTCTTTTTTGCGGGGCGACCCTCAGGATTGGGCTTTCTCGCTAGCGCCAGGAGATCCGGCATTGGCGAATATTGATGCGTTTTTTCTGGCGCTCGGATTGCTTTACGAGGAACCCAATCTTGAAATTCAGGCAGAAAAAGCCTTGCTGGCCATTTCTCAGGGTCAGGATGAAGCTGAAGTGTATTGCCAAAAATTTCGGAAATGGTCCGTGCTTACTCAGTGGAATGAGTGTGCTCTGGCCGCAAATTTCAGAAATGGCCTTTCTGAAGCCATTAAGAAGGTGATGGTGGGTTTCCCCATTCCTACAAGTCTGAATGATTCTATGGCGCTTGCTATTCAAATTGACCGGCGTTTGCGGGAGCGCAAAACCGCTAATCCTCTGGTGGTGTTGTCTGAACAAACACCTGATTTAATGCAATGTGATAGAATTCAGACTAGAAATGAACGGAAAAATCATAGACGTCAGAATGGGTTGTGTTTTTACTGTGGTGATTCTACACATGTTATATCAGCATGCTCTAAACGCCTAACAAGGGTTGTTAGTCCTGTCGCCATTGGTAATTTGCAACCTAAATTTATTTTGTCTGTGACTTTAATTTGCTCTTTGTCTTCTTACCCTGTTATGGCGTTTGTGGATTCAGGTGCTGCCCTGAGTCTTATGGATCTGTCATTTGCCAAGCGCTGTGGTTTTGTTCTTGAACCGTTAGTAAATCCTATTCCTCTTAGAGGTATTGATGCTACACCATTGGCGGAAAATAAACCGCAGTTTTGGACGCAGGTGACCATGTGCATGACTCCTGAACATCGGGAGGTGATTCGTTTTCTTGTTCTGCATAAAATGCATGATTTGGTCGTTTTGGGTCTGCCATGGTTACAGACCCACAATCCAGTCTTGGATTGGAAGGCAATGTCTGTGTCAAGTTGGGGCTGTCAGGGAATTCATGCTGATTCCCCGCCGGTGTCTATTGCTTCCTCTACTCCTTCGGAAGTTCCTGAGTATTTGTCTGATTATCAGGATGTATTCAGTGAGTCCAGATCCAGTGCTCTGCCTCCTCATAGGGACTGTGACTGCGCCATAGATTTGATTCCAGGTAGTAAATTTCCTAAGGGAAGATTATTTAATCTGTCAGTACCTGAGCATGCCGCAATGCGTTCATATATCAAGGGAGTCTCTGGAGAAGGGGCATATCTGTCCATCCTCTTCCCCTCTTGGTGCGGGATTCTTTTTTGTGGCCAAGAAGGACGGATCTTTGAGACCTTGTATTGACTATCGGCTTCTGAATAAAATCACTGTAAAATTTCAGTATCCTTTGCCTCTCTTGTCGGACTTGTTTGCCCGGATTAAGGGTGCCAAGTGGTTCACCAAGATAGATCTTCGTGGTGCGTACAACCTTGTGCACATTAAGCAAGGTGATGAATGGAAGACTGCATTTAATACGCCCGAAGGTCATTTTGAGTACTTGGTGATGCCTTTTGGGCTTTCTAATGCTCCCTCAGTATTTCAGTCCTTTATGCATGATATTTTCCGGAAGTATCTGGATAAATTTATGATTGTTTATCTGGACGATATTCTGGTTTTCTCTGAAGATTGGGACTCACATGTGGAGCAGGTCAGGATGGTGTTTCAGGTTTTGCGTGAGAATGCCTTGTTTGTTAAAGGCTCAAAGTGTCTCTTTGGAGTACAGAAAGTTCCCTTTTTGGGGTTTATTTTTTCCCCTTCTGCTGTGGAGATGGACCCAGTCAAGGTCCGAGCTATTCATGAGTGGACTCAACCCACGTCAGTTAAGAGTCTTCAGAAGTTCTTGGGTTTTGCTAACTTCTACCGTCGTTTTATCGCTAATTTTTCTAGCGTTGTTAAACCTTTGACGGATATGACCAAGAAAGGTTCTGATGTTGCTAACTGGGCTCCTGCAGCTGTGGAGGCGTTCCAGGAGTTGAAGCGCCGGTTTACTTCGGCGCCTGTTTTGTGCCAGCCTGATGTCTCACTTCCCTTTCAGGTCGAGGTGGATGCTTCTGAGATTGGGGCAGGGGCCGTTTTGTCACAGAGAGGCCCTGGTTGCTCGGTAATGAGACCATGTGCTTTCTTCTCTAGGAAGTTTTCGCCTGCTGAGCGGAATTATGATGTTGGCAATCGGGAATTACTGGCCATGAAGTGGGCATTTGAGGAGTGGCGTCATTGGCTCGAGGGTGCTAAGCATCGTGTGGTGGTCTTGACTGATCACAAAAATTTGATGTATCTCGAGTCTGCTAAACGCTTGAATCCTAGACAGGCCCGCTGGTCATTGTTTTTCTCCCGTTTTGACTTTGTGGTCTCGTATTTACCAGGTTCAAAGAATGTGAAAGCTGATGCTCTTTCAAGGAGCTTTGTGCCTGACTCTCCTGGAGTCACAGAACCTGTTGGTATTCTTAAAGAAGGAGTTATTTTGTCAGCCATTTCTCCTGATTTGCGACGTGTGTTGCAGAGATTTCAAGCTGGTAGACCTGACTCTTGTCCACCTGACAGACTGTTTGTTCCTGATAAGTGGACCAGCAGAGTCATTTCCGAGGTTCATTCCTCGGTGTTGACAGGTCATCCGGGAATTTTTGGCACCAGAGATCTGGTGGCTAGGTAATTTTGGTGGCCTTCCTTGTCACAGGATGTACGGTCATTTGTGCAGTCCTGTGGGACTTGTGCTCGAGCTAAGCCTTGCTGTTCCCGTGCCAGCGGGTTGCTCTTGCCTGTCCCGAAGAGGCCTTGGACACATATTTCCATGGATTTCATTTCTGATCTCCCGGTGTCTCGGGGTATGTCTGTCATCTGGGTGGTATGTGATCGCTTTTCAAAAATGGTCCATTTGGTGCCTTTGCCTAAGCTGCCTTCCTCTTCCGATCTGGTTCCTGTGTTCCTTCAGAATGTGGTTCATTTACACGGCATTCCTGAGAATATTGTGTCTGACAGAGGATCCCAGTTTGTTTCCAGGTTCTGGCGATCCTTTTGTGCTAGGATGGGCATTGATTTGTCGTTCTCGTCTGCCTTTCATCCTCAGACTAATGGTCAAACTGAGCGAACTAATCAGACTCTGGAGGCTTACTTGAGGTGTTTTGTTTCGGCAGATCAGGATGATTGGGTGACCTTCTTGCCGTTGGCTGAGTTTGCCCTAAATAATCGGGCTAGTTCCGCTACTTTGGTTTCGCCATTTTTCTGCAACTCTGGTTTCCATCCTCGTTTTTCCTCGGGACATGTGGAGCCTTCTGACTGTCCTGGGGTAGATTCTGTGGTGGATAGGTTGCAGCAGATCTGGAATCATGTGGTGGACAACTTAAAATTGTCACAGGAGAAGGCTCAGCGTTTTGCCAACCGCCGCCGTGGTGTGGGTCCCCGACTACGTTTTGGGGATTTGGTGTGGCTGTCTTCTCGATTTGTTCCTATGAAGGTCTCCTCTCCTAAATTTAAGCCTCGCTTCATCGGTCCTTACAAGATATTGGAAATCCTTAATCCAGTGTCCTTTTGCTTGGATCTTCCGGTTTCGTTTGCCATTCACAACGTGTTCCATATGTCTTTGTTACGGCGCTACGTTGTGCCTGTGGTTCCTTCTGCTGAGCCTCCTGCTCCGGTGTTGGTTGAGGGCGAGTTGGAGTACGTGGTGGAGAAGATCTTGGATTCTCGTCTCTCCAGGCGGATGCTTCAGTATTTGGTCAAGTGGAAGGGTTATGGTCAGGAGGATAATTCCTGGGTGGTTGCCTCTGATGTGCATGCGGCCGATTTAGTTCGTGCCTTTCACGCTGCTCATCCTGATCGCCCTGGTGGTCTTGGTGAGGGTTCGGTGACCCCTCCTTAAGGGGGGGGTACTGTTGTGAATTAGACTTTTTTGGCTCCCTCTTGTGGTTACTATTGATATGACTCTGGGATTTCCTTCCCTCAGTTTGCACCCAGCTGGGTCGTTACTTCAGGGGTGTTGCTATATAAACCTCCTGGAACCTTAGTCCAGTGCCTGGCATCGGTGTTATCAGACACATTCTGTTTGCTCCTGTTTGCTGGTCCTGGTTCGTGCTAAATTAAGCTAAGTCTTGCTTCTTTGTTTTTTGGGTTATTTGTTTGCTATCATTTTTGTCCAGCTTGTACTAAATGTGATTCCTGACCTTGCTGGAAGCTCTAGGGGGCTGGTGTTCTCCCCCCGGGCCGTTAGACGGTTCGGGGGTTCTTGAATTTCCAGTGTGGATATTTTTGATAGGATTTTTTGCTGACCATATAAGTTATCTTTCTATATTCTGCTATTAGCTAGTGGGCCTCTCTTTGCTAAATACCTAGCTCATTCTTATGTTTGTCTTTTCCTCTTACCTCACCGTTATTATTTGTGGGGGCTTCTATCCAACTTTTGGGGTATTTCCTCTGGAGGCAAGAAAGGTCTTTCTTTTCCCTTCTAGGGGTAGTTAGCTCTCCGGCTGGCGCGAGACGTCTAGGATCAACGTAGGAACGTTCCCCGGCTGCTGGTATTTGTGGTGCTAGGATTAGTTATATGGTCAGCCCAGTTACCACTGCCCTATGAGCTGGTTTTCTGTATTTACAGACTTAGCATTATTCCTGAGACCCTCTGCCATTGGGGTCATAACACAACTTGGTGACGCACCCTAATAGTGGAGGAGAACCTCAGCAGATGACCGCGCTATGACTGAAGATAATCTCTATATAAAAACCAACATGGATATTACCGCCATATGGTCAGTGGTAGATACCAGTCCTACAGAACATATAAGAGATCACAGCACAGTTACAGATAATGACTTACCGCTGACGTCCTTTCTGATGGAATCGTTCACTTTTCCCATCTTTTCCATCTGGCCCAGACCGACATGACAACTTCTTCCACCCAGGACTCGTCTGCACAGAATACAACAAAGACATAGTTCACTTCTCATATTCCAGCCCCATCACCATCTATTCCCAACCTGCACAAACGCCTCATCCTGCTGATACCCCAAATACTGAGCCGCTGCTGCCGTATGTGTCCCTATTACTGCCCCTGATACCCCAATACTGAGCCGCTGCTGCCGTATGTCCCTATTACTGCACCTGATACCCCAATACTGAGCTGCTGCTACCGTATGTGTCCCTATTACTGCCCCTGCTGTGTGGTTCTGTGTGCCCTTTAAATTCTAAGGGACCCCTGTATAATATAGCAATGCCAGGTGCAAGTGCCCTAGAAAACAGTGCCCATATTTTGCCCCATAGAAAGGAATAATGCCCTGTTTGCCCCTTTGATAGTCACAGTAACCCGAGTTCCACTATAACATTAAGTGCCCACTTTACATTTAATAATGTCCAGAGTCTGCCCCCTGTACAGCTCCCCTATACACAGTATGATACTCTCTTATACACAGTATACTGATCCCTTAGTAGCCTCCAAACTGTTTGATGGCTCTAACACTGTAATCCCAACACTGTATGATGCCCCTCTAGATAGCTTCCATATAGTATAATGCACCAGATAGTCCTCCATATAGTATAATGTACCAGATAGTCCTCAATATAGTATAATGCACTCCCATTAGGCCTACTCTATATTGTATAATGCACCCCCCATAGGCAGACTCTACAGCACAAGGCAGCACCACATAGGCAGACTCTACAGCACAAGGCAGCACCCCATAGGCAGACCCTGTAGTATAAGGCAGCACCCCAAAGGCAGACCCTGTACTATAAGGCAGCACCCCCATAGGCAGACCCTGTACTATAAGGCAGCACCCCCATAGGCAGACCCTGTACTATAAGGCAGCACCCCCATAGGCAGACCCTGTACTATAAGGCAGCACCCCTACAGGCAGACCCTGTAGTGTAAGATAGTACCCCCATAGGCAGATCCCTTAGTATACGACAGCAGCCCCCATATGCTTACCCTGTAGTATAAGGCTGACCCCCCATAGGCAGACCCTGTAGTATAATGCAGACCCCCATAGGCAGACCCTGTAGTATAAGGCAGACCCCCTATAGGCAGACCCTGTAGCATTAGGCAGACCCCCATAGGCAGACCCTGTAGTATTAGGCAGACCCCCATAGGCAGACCCTGTAGTATAAGGCAGACCCTGTAGTATTAGACAGACCCCCCATAAGGCAGACCCTGTAGTATTAGACAGACCCCCCATAGGCAGACCCTGTAGTATTAGGCAGACCCCCATAGGCAGACCCTGTAGTATAAGGCAGACCCCCTCATAGGCTGACCCTGTAGCATTAGGCAGACCCCCCATAGGCAGACCCTGCAGTATTAGGCAGACCCCACCATAGGAAGACCCTGTACTATAAGACAGCACCCCCATAGGCAGACCCTGTACTATAACGCAGCACCCCTACAGGCAGACCCTGTAGTGTAAGACAGTACCCCCATAGGCAGATCCCATAGTATAAGACAGCAGCAGCCCATAGGCTGACCCTGTAGTGTAAGGCTGACCCCATAGGCAGACCCTGTAGTATAATGCAGACCACCCATAGGCAGACCCTGTAGTATTAGGCAGACCCCATAGGCAGACCCTGTAGTATTAGGCAAACCCCCATAGGCAGACCCTGTAGTGTTAAGCAGACCCCCATAGGCAGACCCTGTAGTATTAGGCAGACCCCCATAGGCAGACCCTGTAGTATAAGACAGTACCCCCAATAGGCAGATTCTGTAGTATAAGGCAGCACCCCTTAAAAAATAAATACTGACCTCACTTCTTCCTGGTTCCTGCGCTGCTCTGAGCTCCCACTTGTCTCAGTGCCGGGCAGTGACTCATCGCACCCGCTGTCAGCATCACCAATGTCAGACGCTGACAGGGAGATGATGGGGGAAGGAGCGCAGTGCAGCGCTCCTCTCATCATTGCGGTCAGCTGTATTGGCTAAATGCCGATACAGCTGACCCTGTGATGACAGGCGGGGGCCCACTACTGGCACCCGGCCCCCCCGCCTGCTCAGGGGCCCCATAGTGGCAGAGAAGGGAGATTGATTCTCCTTGCTCTGCCGCAGAAGGTAACTGTATCGGCGCACTGCATGCGCCGATACAGTTACAGTAGCGTAGCTCCGGGTGGGCCCCCTCTGAGCACCGGGCCCAGGGGGATGGCCCACTCTGCCCCCCCGGTAGCTGCGCTACTTGTTGGTGCAATAGTAAGAGAATAGAAGAAATACAAAATGACTGTCAATCGACATCGATCTGGGGCACCATGCAAAATCTCACCTCGTGGAGTATATTGATCATGAGGAAGGTGAGAGATCAGCCTAAAACTACATGTGGGGAACTTGTTAACCCATTACCTACCAAATTAAAATTTTTACAAGTACGGATTTTTCAGAAAAGGGCGTCCCAATATTCATTTAAAAATGACAATGACATGATTTCCTATTTTGAAAACATTCATTTTACAAACACAACACAAAAAATTGGACCTAATTATAAAAATTATAAAATCTTAGCTGCTAGAAGCTAAAGATTAGGCGTTGAAAAAAAAGAACATTGGTAGATAATAGGTTAATGACCTCAAGGCAACTGGCACCACAAGAAAATCATTGGTAATACATTATGCCGTAAAGGTTTAAAATCCTGCAGTGCCCGCAAGGTCCCCCTGCTCCATAGGGTACTTCGTTAAAATTATTTTGATCAAAAGAGTGTAAAAGCAATCCCAACATGACAAGGTGTACCCAATCGGGATGGAGCCTAACTCTTGTAGTTCACCTTGTTACCATGTATCATCAGGCCTCAAATTAGATGGGGGCAGGGCACGTTCAAAAGTAGTGAAATGTTTGGCTCATGTTTAATCACGTCACAAGTAAAAAAAATACTTTCAGCCTATCATCACTGTATTTCTAAGGAATAAGTTTTCCATTCATTTTCATTCAGCTGTTATTAATGACCCAGATGTGAAAGAAAATGCAAATTAGAAATTGTACAAAAAGCCATCGCTTTCTCAAGTACTATCCTTGATATGAAGTGTTGCAAAAAAAAAGTATGTCTTTGAGAGGTGGTACACAGGAGTCAGGGATATGTAGAACAATCTCATAGTCAAATACAAGGTTCTGATTCTCTAATTTTTTTTTTGACAAAAGAGCAAAAATGCATCATTTATACAGCTATTTGCTACATTAGGTGTTAGACATTCAAGTAATTATCCCAAATGTGAGAAAGTCTCTTGAAAAAAATAAATAAAATATATATATATTTGAATAAGACACAGCGATGGGAATATTCTCCATATTCAACAACCCGTCTTATATTGAATGCTAGCATTCCTTTTTTGTTTGGGTGGGGGAGGGTTATTTTTAAAATGCATAGAAATAGTAGAAAATACAACATATATTCTCCAAAATATTCTGTATTTTAACTTTCTAAAATGAGATAATTACATTTTGTTTGAGTTCTGGATAATGCCTCTGTGTTGCAAAAAGCCTGGAAAACCTTTTAGAGGCTTTTTATCATTTCATGCTTTTTCTATGTGAGGCTAATTTGCTACTATTTGTGCAGACTTTAACTAGATGAAAAAAGGGAAAGAATATGTTGTCAGCATTATTAAAAAGATTGATGATTAGTCACACACTTGAAGGCGAGTTTCCTGCCAGGCTCTGCTTCTCTCATTAGTCAGACGGAGAGCCGGTAGAGGTCCTGCTGCCAAGACGCTGAGCAATAGCTTTTAAGATAGGACAACCTACGTACTAGAGTGTTCTGTCACACCTTCTCTAAGAGAGGCCATTTACAGCACACGTTCCTGCAAGTGGTTTGCCAGAAGCTTGGAGATCTGTTTATTTTCTTCAAATGAAGAATTATGTGTGCTCGACATTTCTATTCCATTCTCTGCTTTCTATATCAATTTTGTTTTAAGTCTTAAAAACCCTCACATTTTTAGGTTTTTGACAAAATGTCTATCCCACTAAAATAATCACACACTGTCCAATGTCGCTATTTGGATAGAGTTGTGCACCAGCAAAAATGTCACTTTTTTTAACAAATTTTAGTAAATGTATTTTATTGACGGATAGTGTTGAGCGATACCTTCCGATATCGGAAAGTATCGGTATCGGAAAGTATCGGCCGATACCGTCAAAGTATCGGATCTAATCCGATACCGATACCCGATCCCAATGCAAGTCAATGGGACGAAAATATCGGAATTAAAATAAACCCTTTCTTTCCTTGTAGGTTAATTCTACATGAAGGAAAACAACTAAGAATAATGTAGGATGTATTGGGGGAGGTGGCGGAGACATTAAAGGCACAGAGGTTTAGCCCAAACAAATAGAATAGCAGGTTTTTTTGTTTTTTTTTATGACGGTCGGCGTTAGAAAGATTTTGACTATTTTTTTTTTTATTTTGTCAGATATTGATGTTTCACTACTTCCACGTCCTTCACCTTCTTTTTTACTTCTCCCACACTTTCTTCTTCATTATCCTCATCATCAGCTTCTTTGACATCATCTATCTTCACCTTATTCATCTTATTCTACCTCTAATTTTTTTTTTTACATTGTTCATATTCTTTTTATTTAACTATTATCTTTTTCATATTCAACTTCTTCATCATATTCTTATTTGTGACAGGCATTCCCGTAGTTGTTATCTATAAAAGTTTGAAGATTACACCTTCCGTTCTGCCTGTCACAAAAGAGTTACATTTGTCCGCGTTCAGTTTGGCCTGCAGCATCAGGCTTTATCCAGGGGCACCACGAGGAGGAACGGACTCACCCCCATACACTGCTTAGTCTTCTTCTGCTTATAATTTAGATAATATCTTTTGCTCTGATATTTAGTGTTATGCTTAATGTTCTTCTGCTCTTTGTTCTGCAGCCTCTTGTTCTTCTGCTTCTCGGTCTCCCATGTCATCGTCGTCTCCAGGGTCGTCGTCTCCGGGGTCGTCGTCATCGGGGTCGTCGTCATCGGGGTCGTCTTCAGGGTCATCGTCTCCAGGGTCGTCGTCATCTCGGTGGTTGTCGTCTCTGGTGTCGTCATCATCTTAGGGGTGGTCTTCCGGGTCATCGTCTTTAGGGTCTTGAACTTGGAAATGTAGCAGAAGGTACAAGAAGGCTGAGAAAATGCCGAGAAACAGCTGATGGAACTGGAACTCGGATGGCTACCCGAAGGTCCAAGAGCCAATGGAACTACCGTGGACCAGCTGACGTTACTGGAACCCGGTTACTAAGCAGGAGGTACCCGTGCCTGAAAGCACTACCAAGGACCACCTGACGTTGGTGGAACTCGGATACCCAGAGGGAGGCACCTAAGCCAAAGGCTCTGCCCGGAACCAGCTGACGGTACTGGAACCAGGATGGGGAGCAGAAGGTACAAGAGCAAAAGACACTGCCGAGAACCAGCTGACGGTACTGGAACCAGGATGGGTAGCCGAAGGTCCAAGAGCCAATGGAACTACCGAGGACCAGCTGACGTTACTGGAACCCGGTTACTAAGCAGGAGGTACCCGTGCCTGAAAGCACT
Organism: Ranitomeya variabilis; assembly: GCF_051348905.1. Lineage (NCBI taxonomy): Eukaryota > Metazoa > Chordata > Amphibia > Anura > Dendrobatidae > Ranitomeya > Ranitomeya variabilis. The sequence goes on along the minus strand of NC_135234.1, from coordinate 695,215,606 downwards.
ACCAAGGACCACCTGACGTTGGTGGAACTCGGATACCCAGAGGGAGGCACCTAAGCCAAAGGCTCTGCCCGGAACCAGCTGACGGTACTGGAACCAGGATGGGGACCTATTCAAGCTTGTCTTCCTAGAGCCCCAACTGGCGGTGTTAGAGCCCAGGGTCAGCAGAAGGAGGAGCAGGGGGAGGGGAGTGTAGGCCGAAGCCTGCACTGGCGGCAGCTTTGGGTCTGTTGTGCCTGCGTGGCGGTCGCAGGACACGTTGCCGGCTACACAGCAGGGGAACAGCTGGCGGTGCTGAACCCCACTGACACATTGGCAAGGTGTTTGGCTCTGTGCAGCCAGCACTTCCAGACAGCAACTAGCGGTGTTGGAGCCCGGGCTCTGCCGGTGGAGCAGAGTGTAGGCCGAAGCCTAATTGAACCGATTTCAAAGGTAACCTTTAACCCCCCCTCAGGGGTTACAAACTAGAAGAGCCACAGCTTATGCAGCAGTAGTGCCGCACAAGTCAAAGGTTGCTCTTCTCTCCTTGCACACGCCGAATGAAACACGTATAACATTTAGCCCTTTATACAGTCAAACTGTGTTGGAGGCGTGAGTTCCTTTCGTAATGAGACGCAGCACAGCTGACAAAAATGCCACCTTGGTGCTTTGCGCGGCCTCCTGAGCTTCGTTATTTGCTGCACAGGAGTCTGCGCTGTCATGTTATCCCTTGGCCTTGCGCTGTTAGCGCTGCCCGTCCTCTGACAAGATTTGATGTCGGCCGGTGCGGTTCGCGATGACCATGAATCCCAGCCCCGCAGTGTCTTAACATTGTTAAAACACTGCGGGGCTGGGATTCATGGCCTGGCGCAGTACATATGTTCGCCTCTCGCTTGGGTTCTTACACCCGCTTCAGACTATGCGGCGTCAGCTGATCCCTTATCGCATGCCACGGCCATGAAGCCGCACAGTCCGAAGAAGGCGGAAGGAGATGAGGGACAGGCGAAGAAATGCACCGTTCATGCCCATCAATCACACCCTCGCAGTCCAAATAAATAAGACACCGAGGGGCGTTGTGTGGGGCAAGGCGGCCGCAGAGGCGCAGCCAGCCAAACAATGATGCCAGAAGACGGGCAGCGCTACCAAGGAGCTTGTTGCGTGTCAATACAAAGGAAAATCACACCTGAGGGACATTTTAATGGTCTCAGAGGACTCATTTTAGACGTGTTCAGTTCAACATGGGCAAGGAGAATAAGTTTCTGAGCCACCTTGCACACATGCAGCATTACTGTCGTACAAGTTGGCTGTAAAACGTAGAAACACCTGGGGGAGGGGGGACAGGTTTCCTTCAATTCCAGTTCTTGTGTCTGCGTGGCTGTTGCATCTGGGCCCCAACTGGCGGTGTTAGAGCCCAGGGTCAGCAGGAGGAGGAGAGGGAGCAGAGTGTAGGCCGAAGCCTGCACTGGCGGCAGCTTTGGGTCTGTTGTGCCTGCATGGCTGTTGCAGGACACGTTGCCGGCTGCACAGCAGGGGAACAGCTGGCGTTGCTGAACCCCACTGACACATTGGCTGGTGTTTTTCTCTGTGCAGCTAGCACATCTGGGCCCCAACTGGCGGTGTTAGAGCCCAGGGTCAGCAGGAGGAGGAGAGGGAGCAGAGTGTAGGCCGAAGCCTGCACTGGAGCAAGTTGAAAGGGAAACTTTAACCCCCCCCAGGCGTTTGTAGCTGAAAGAGCCATCGTGTACAGCACTAATGCTGGAAAAGGTAAACTTAGCTCTTTTAATTATGGTCCTTGCACATGCTGAACCTAACACTTATGAAAAGTGTCCCCTCCTACCGTGATACCGTCCGGTAGGTGGAACTTTCCTTTGTGATGTGACGCAGCACAGCCGTCATTCTTACCCCCTTGGCGCCGTGCGCCACCTCCTCAGCGTTGATTGAATCAGTCCCGGAGCCTGCGCTGTTAGGTTAGCCCTTGGCCATGCACACATTTTGCGCTGCCCGTCTTCTGACATCATTTGGTGTCAGGCTGGCTGTGCCTGTGCGGCCGCGCTGGCCGAGATCCCGCCTCGTACTGTCTTCTGATTTAATCCCACTGGGGGCCTGAGATCCGTGGCCATGCGCAGTGCATATCCTCGCCTCTCACTCCCCTCCCTACGGCTTCTTCAGACTGTGCGGTGTCACGGCCGTGGCATGCTATTAGGGACCAGCTGACACCGCACAGTTTGAAGAAGCCGTAGGGAGATGAGTGAGAGGTGGAGGTTCAGATATGCACTGCGCATGTCCATGGATCTCAGGCCCCCAGTGGGATGAAACCAGAAGACAGTACGAGGCGGGATCTCGGCCAGCGCGGCCGCACAGGCGCAGCCAGCCTGACACCAAATGATGTCAGAAGACGGGCAGCGCAAAATGTGTGCATGGCCAAGGGCTAACCTAACAGCGCAGGCTCCGGGACTGATTCAAACAACGCTGAGGAGGCGGCGCACGGCGCCAAGGGGGTAAGAATGACGGCTGTGCTGCGTCACATCACAAAGGAAAGTTCCACCAACCGGACGTGTCACGGTAGGAGGGGACACTTTTCATAAGTGTTAGGTTCAGCATGTGCAAGGAGCACCACGAAAAGAGGCACTTTTTCCCTTTGCATCATTACTGCTGCACAAGGTGGCTTCTTCAGTAACAAACGCCTGGGGGAGGGGGACAGGTTCCCTTAAATTTAACATGTTGTGCCTGCGTGGCGGTCGCAGTACACGTTGCCGTATACACAGCAGGGGAACAGCTGACGTTACTGAACCCCACTAACACATTGGCGAGGTGTTTGGCTCTGTGCGGACAGCACTTCTGGACGGCAACTAGCGGTGTTGGAGCCCAGGGACAGGTGGAGGAGGAGGAGGTGGAGGAGGTAGGAGGAGGTAGGAGGGATTGCCACACACACAGCAGGGGAACAGCTGACGTTACTGAACCCCAATAACAGAGGAGGGACTGTTGGGACTGTGCGGACAGCACTTCTGGATGGCAACTAGCGGTGTTGGAGCCTAGGGACAGGTGGAGGAGGAGGAGGTGGAGGAGGTAGGAGGAGGTAGGAGGGATTGCCACACACACAGCAGGGGAACAGCTGACGTTACTGAACCCCAATAACAGAGGAGGGACTGTTGACTGTGCGTACAGCACTACCGGACGGCAACTAGCGGTGTTGGAGCCCAGGGACAGGAGGGGGAGGTGGAGGTGGAGGAGATAGGAGGGATTGCCACACACACAGCAGGGGAACAGCTGACGTTACTGAACCCCAATAACAGAGGAGGGACTGTTGGGACTGTGCGGACAGCACTTCTGGACGGCAACTAGCGGTGTTGGAGCCCAGGGACAGGTGGAGGAGGAGGAGGTGGAGGAGGTAGGAGGAGGTAGGAGGGATTGCCACACACACAGCAGGGGAACAGCTGACGTTACTGAACCCCAATAACAGAGGAGGGACTGTTGGGACTGTGCGGACAGCACTTCCGGACGGCAACTAGCGGTGTTGGAGCCCAGGGACAGGAGGGGGAGGTGGAGGTGGAGGAGATAGGAGGGATTGCCACACACACAGCAGGGGAACAGCTGACGTTACTGAACCCCAATAACAGAGGAGGGACTGTTGGGACTGTGCGGACAGCACTTCTGGATGGCAACTAGCGGTGTTGGAGCCCAGGGACAGGTGGAGGAGGAGGAGGTGGAGGAGGTAGGAGGAGGTAGGAGGGATTGCCACACACACAGCAGGGGAACAGCTGACGTTACTGAACCCCAATAACAGAGGAGGGACTGTTGACTGTGCGTACAGCACTACCGGACGGCAACTAGCGGTGTTGGAGCCCAGGGACAGGAGGGGGAGGTTCTGCGTGTGCAAGGAGCTAAACAAAAATAGCTACCTTTTCCTTGTGCAGCATTACTGCTGCACAAGGTGGCTCTTTCAGTAACAAACGCCTTGGGGGGGGGGGGACAGGTTCCCTTACATTTCAGTTTTTGTGTCAGCGTGGCGGTCGCAGGACACATTGCCAGCTACACAGCTGGGGATCAGCTGACGTTACTGAAACCCAATAACACTGGGTCGTATGTTTTGACTGTGCGGACGGCACTTCTGAGCCTCAACTGGCGGTGTTGGAGCCCAGGAATTTAAGTTCGGGTGGTAGAAAGATGAACACAACGGGAGACCAGGATACTGTAGACAGTCACCTAATTATTTAATCAGGAAGAGGAGTGGCAAATTCCTGCGAGATCCAGGCCTTGTTCATTTTCAGGAAAGTAAGCCGGTCAACGTTATCGGAGTATAGTCGCATGCGACGGTCAGTTAGTACACCACCTGCAGCACTAAAGACACGTTCCGATAATACACTGGCCGCAGGGCAAGACAGCACCTCCAATGCATACTGGCTTAGCTCTGGCCATGTATCCAGCTTTGAGACCCAAAACTTGAAAGGGGAAGAGCCGTCTGGGAGTACAGCAAGAGGGCAAGACATGTAGTCTGTCACCATCTGACGGAACCGTTGCCTCCTGCTGACTGGAGCCGTCTGTGATGGTGTAGACTTTTGTGGCGGGCACAGAAAACTGTGCCACAGTTGGGCCATACTGCTCTTGCCTTGGGCAGAGGCACTGCTTCTGCTCCCTCTTTGTGCAGAGCCTCCACCACTGCCTGGACGCACTGAGCTGCTTTGGAATGCACTAGCAGCACTTCTCTCACTTGGAATGGAGAAGATGATGGAATTCACCAGTGTGTCTTGGTACTCCCGCATTTTTCGCTCCCGGTTCAACGGTGTGATGAGGCTTTCTACGTTGTCCCGGTAGCGAGGATCGAGGAGGGTGAACACCCAATAATCAGACATGTTGAGAATGTGGGCGATGCGGCGGTCGTTTCTCAGGCACTGCAGCATGTAATCCACCATGTGCTGCAGACTGCCAACTGCCCAAGAAACGCTGTCCCCTGCTGGAGGCGTGATCTCTGCCCGCTCGTCATCACCCCACCCTCGCTGTACACACTGACTACTGGACAATTGTGTAACTCCCTCCTCTGGACGGATGTCTTCCTCCTCCATTGACTCCTCCTCATCCTCCTCACAAACTGTCCCCTGCCTACGCGTTTGTGAGGAACCACGTGGCGCTGACTGTCCAGAAGATGATGGAAATGCTGAATCCTCATCCTCCACCTCTTCCACAACATCATCCCTTAGCGCTTGCAGTGATTTTTCAAGCAGGCAGATAAGGGGGACAGTCATGCTGACTAGTGCATCATCTGCACTCGCCATCCGCGTGGAATAATCAAAGGGACGCAAAACCTGGCAGACGTCATTCATAGTGGCCCACTCTGTGGTTGTGAAGTCTGTACGGCGCTGACTGCGACTTCTTTGCGCCTGATGCAGCTGGTACTCCATTACAGCTTGCTGCTGCTCACACAACCGCTCCAACATATGTAACGTGGAATTCCACCTGGTAGGTAGGTCACATATGATGCGATGTTCCGGCAGGCGGTGTCGGCGCTGCAGAGCCGCAATGCGCGCTTTTGCCGTGCTGGAACGCCGCAAGTGAGCACACTCTAGGCCGACCTTGTGCAGCAGTGCATCAAGATCCGGATAGTCCCTCAGAAAACTCTGCACGACCAAATTGAGCACATGTGCCAGACATGGGATGTGAGTTAGGTTGCTGAGGCCCAGAGCTGCCACCAGATTTCGGCCATTATCACACACTACCATGCCTGGCTGGAGATTCGCTGGCACAAACCACACATCGCTCTCCTGCTTGATGGCATTCCAGAGCTCCTGCGCTGTGTGGCTTCGATTCCCCAAATAAATTAATTTCAAGACGGCCTGTTGACGTTTGGCCACGGCTGTGCTCATGTCGGTCGTAACAGGTACACGTTCATCACGGGTCCATGTGGAGGTGGACTGTGACGGCTCCTGCAGCGATGATTCTGAGGAACTGGTGTAGGAGGAGGAGTCAATGCGTACAGAATGGATTCCTGCAATCATTGGAGTGGGCAGGACACGTCCTGCGCCACTCGCACGGTCTGTGCCCGGCTCAACGACATTAACCCAATGGGCAGTGAGGGAAAGGTATCGCCCCTGTCCATGTTGACTGGTCCACGCATCGGTGGTGAGGTGGACCTTGCTACTGACGGCGTTCAGTAGCGCGTGTTTTATGTGTCCCTCCACATGCTTGTGCAGGGCAGGGACGACTTGCCTGCTGAAGTAAAAGCGGCTGGGCACATTGTACTGTGGGACTGCCAATGACATCAAGTCACGGAAGCTGTCAGTCTCCACCAGCCTGAATGACAGCATTTCCAGTGACAGAAGTTTGGCAATGCCTGCAGTCAGAGCCTGTGCTCGTGGGTGGTTTGACGAGAAAGGCCGCCTTTTCTCCCATGCCTGTACTACCGATGGCTGTAGACTGGGCTGGGAGTGTGTGGATGACTGGGAAAGTGGTGCTGCGGGTGGAATTACAGCGGGTCTCTGGACAACAGGGCCAGAGGTTCTTCCACGGCGATCCTGGGAGGAAGCCGAACCAGCTGCGTGTGAGCTGGAGGAAGAGGCAACACGAGCTGAAGAGGTGGTAGCTGCCGCTGTTGGTTGGCCTAGCTCTTCAGTGTGTTTTTCTAATTCCGCCGGGTGCCTGGTGCGCACATGTTTCCACATGTTGGAGGTATTGAGGTTGCTGACATTTCGACCTCTTTTGACTTTGTGATGACACACCTTGCATTTGACATAGCAAATGTCAGCTGCAACTGTGTCAAAAAAGGACCAGGCACTGCAAGTCTTGGGAGCGCCCTTTTTGGCTTTTGGAAGAGACATGCTCCTAACGGCTGCCAAAGCGGAGGCTGCAGGATCCGCAGTCTTCCCCCTCCCTCTCCCTCTTAGGGCTGTACGGGGAATCTCTTCCTCAGAGCTGCTCCCACCACCTTCCTGTCCCTCACGCCAACATGGGTCAAGGACCTCATCATCTACACTACCCTCTGCCCCCAACTGCTCCTCCTGGGTAGTCTCAGCAGCAGAGCACGCACCAGTAAGTGGCACCTGAGTGTCATCATCAGCTGATGCGGCCTGCGATGTGGTGACCGGAGCCACTGGCCCACCCGCCTCTTCAGAGGAAGAGAGAAAAAGCTGTTGGGCATCACTGCACCCTGCCTTTTCTTCCATTTCTCCAATGCTGCTTGGCTGGCCCCCTGTTTCCAAGCCAAGAGATTCAGAGAACAGAAGTAGAGACGGCTCCTGTCCTGGGCTCTCTGTCTGCCTGGGCAATTTGGCAGGTGGTGAAGAGACAGATGGCTGCTCTCCAGTGCTCTGTGTCTGAGAGGATGTGGCACTAATTGAAGTTGATGCATTAGCTGCCATCCATCTGACAACGGCTTCAATTTGGTCTTCACGCAGCAGCGGTGTACGGCGCTCTGTGACAAAGCTGCGCATGAATGACTGTTCCCTTGTGAAAGTGGGTGCTGATGAGTCACCGGTGCCCGCAGCGGGCACAGAATCCCCACGTCCCCTCCCTGCTCCGCGCCCACGCCCACGTGCCTTACTCACTGCCTTCTTCATCTTGGGTGACTGATAAAGATAAGCAGAAAAGTACTAACGGCTTTGTGTGCTTATTCCTGAACAACTCCTCCTAACAGGTATAAGAAACACTAATTTTCTAAAGTGTGGACTAGACTTTAATATGAGCTAATGTGGCCTACAGAAATGTAAAGTGGTGTCACTGGTGTGTTTGGTGAACTTTATTATTTATTTATTTTTTGGGGGCTGAACTGACAACAGAGAGAGCTGCAGTCACACGGAGACCGTGCAGACAGCCGTAAACGGCGCTGCAAGGCCCAAAAACCCTCCTCTACGTTATCCTATGTAGTGTTTTTCCACAAGTTAGCTGGAGACGGGTGGAAAGACACTAATAGGAATTTTTTGAAAAAATGTGCAGCAGCCTGCACTACTTAAAACAAAATGAAAATTGATTTTGCGGTATGACGCAGTGAAGAACCCTGAGCTGGAGACAACCAGGCTATGGCTGCTCACAGACTACAGGGCGAGCTGCAGTCACACGGAGACCGTGCAGACAGCTGTAAACGGCGCTGCAAGGCCCAAAAACCCTCCTCTACGTTATCCTATGTAGTGTTTTTCCACAAATTAGCTGGAGACGGGTGGAAAGACACTAATAGGAATTTTTTGAAAAAATGTGCAGCAGCCTGCACTACTTAAAACAAAATGAAAATTGATTTTGCGGTATGACGCAGTGAACAACCCTGAGCTGGAGACAACCAGGCTATGGCTGCTCACAGACTACAGTGCGAGCTGCAGTCACACGGAGACCGTGCAGACAGCCGTAAACGGCGCTGCAAGGCCCAAAAACCCTCCTCTACGTTATCCTATGTAGTGTTTTTCCACAAATTAGCTGGAGACGGGTGGAAAGACACTAATAGGATTTTTTGTTAAAAATTAGCAGCAGACTACACTATTTGGAAAAAAAAAAAAAAAAAAGAACAGTATGAGGCAATGAACCACCCTCCCTGAACTGAATACAACCAGCAATGGATGGCCTATGTGGCTGCACTCAGACTAGAGAGTGGGCTGCACTCACACACACACACAGACCTTGCAGATCGCTGTGAAAACAGCGCTACAAGGCAAAAGCAAGGTGAATAGTAGGTGAACACAGCGGTTGCTAAATTAGCCTTTGGAAAGCACAAAGAAGCAAATCGCTATCTCTAAACTGTCCCTCAGTCAGCAAACAGCGTCCTGTCACTAACTGAATTCACAGCAGAGTGATCGCAAAATGGCGCCAGCGACTTTTAAACTGCATCATGACATCATTTCAGCAGCCAATCACAGCCATGCCAGTAGTTTCATGCCCTCCATGCTGAACAGGATGTGCCCACACTTGGAATCATTCTCATTGGCTGAATTTGTGCATTTTGAATCTGGGAACTTCCGATTCCGGTATCCGATACGCGGCAAGTATCGGAATCCCGGTATCGGAATTCCGATACCGCAAGTATCGGCCGATACCCGATACTTGCGGTATCGGAATGCTCAACACTATTGACGGACTGATCACAATACAGTTGATTGCCAGGAAGATGATGGCTAGATGGCTCAAATGGATAAGCTGGAGGTTTCATGTGGTCATATTTTATCGTATGAGCAGCAAGCAAAGCTGGCTAGATGCTTTCACCTACTGTGATGGAGACTAAGAACTTATGCAGATGTCTGTGCAAATCGGTCCAATATCCAACCGCAATGACAATTGCTGTGAAAGAATTAATATCTTGAATGAAAATTTTTGAACCCATAAGTAAAAAATGATCAGACTAGCTATCCAAAATTATTTGTACCCTATCATATAAGAGACATAGTTTGCAAATGTACTGCAAAGTATCTGCTCTACAGTGACTGTTGCATGGACAGTCCGGCTAATTAGAACAGCAAAGAACATTAGTTCTTTGGTTTCCAAATTGGCCAGTGCCTTTTTCATGGTGTGAGATGGTCCAGAACTGTTGACGATGATTCTGTGTGAATCCCACAGCTAAAAAAGGTTTATAGAGATCATCCTTAAAAATAAAGTTTTGATTGGTGGGGTATCTGAATGCTTGTGTAACCCGTCAGAACTCTGGAATGAAGGGACTAAGATTCCTTTGATTTTCTCTGCAGTTCGGGAAACTTTCAGCTTCATTCCAATGCTAGCGCTCCACTAATCAGTAAGTGACATCTTAGCTATATGACATCACCTTTAATTGTAGGAACGCCACTTTAACCCCTTTACCCCCGAGGGTGGTTTGAATGTTAATGACCAAGCCAATTTCACAATTCTGACCTTTATGAGGTAATAACTCTGGAAGGCTACAATGGTTTCCAGTGATTCTGACATTGTTTTTTTTCATGACATATTGTACTTCATGTTAGTGGTAAAATTTCTTTGATATGACTTGGGATTATTTGTGAAAAAAACCCAGAAATTTGGCAAACATTTTGAAAATGTCTCAATTTTACAACTTTGAATTTTCTTGCCCTTAAATCATAGAGCTATGTCACACAAAATACTTAGCAAGTAACATTTCCCACATGTCTACTTTACATCAGCACAATTTTAGAACCAATTTTTTTTATTAGGAAGTTATAAGGGTTAAAAGTTAAACAGCAATTTCTCATTTTTGCAACACCATTTTTTTTTAGGGACCACCTCACATTTGAAGTCACTTTGAGGGGTCTATATGATAGAAAGTACCCAGAAGTGACATAATTCTAAAAACTGCACCCCTCAAGGTGCTCAATACCACATTCAAGATGTTTATTAACCCTTCAGGCACTTCACAGGAATTTTTGAATGTTTAATAAAAAAAATTAACATTTAACTTTTTCTCACAATTTTTTTTTAATTCAGACCAATTTTTTATTTTATTTTACCAAGGGTAACAGGAGAAATTGGACCCCAAAAATTGTTGATAAATTTGTCCTGAGTACGCTGATATCCAATATGTGCAGGTAAACTACTATTTGGGTGCATGGCAGAGCTCGGAAGGGAAGGAGTGCCGTTTGACTTTACAATGCAAAATTGGCTGGAATTGAGATCAGACGCCATGTCACATTTGGAGAACCCCTGATGTGCCTAAACGGTGGAAACCCCCCACAAGTGACACCATTTTGGAAACTAGACCCCCCAAAGAACTTATCTAGATATGTGGTGAGTACTTTGAACCCCCAAGTGTTTCACAGAAGTTTATAAAGTAGAGCCGTAAAAATAAAAAATCATTGTTTTTCCACAAAAGTGATATTTATGGCCCCAATTTTTTGTTTTACCTAGAGTAACAGGAGAAATTGGACCCCTACTGTTATTGTAAAATTTGTCCTGAGTATGCTGATGTCTAATATGTGGGGGTAAACCACTGTTTGGGCGCATGGCAGAACTCAGAAGGTAAGAAGCGCCGTTTTACTTTTCAATGCAAAATTGGCTGGAATTAAGATCGGACACCATTTCACGATTGAGAGCCCCTGATGTGCCTAAACAGTGGAAACCACCCACAAATGACACCATTTTGGAAACTAGACTCCTTACGGAACTTATCTATATTTGTGGTGAGCACTTTGAACCCCCAAGTGCTTCACAGAAGTTTAAAAGTAGAGTCGTAAAAATAAAAAATCATATATTTTTTTTTTAAATTATCTTTTTGTCTCCATTTTTTTTTATTTCCCAAGGGTAATAGAAATTGGACCCCAAAAGATGTTGTGCAATTTGTCCTGAGTATGCTGACACCCCATATGTGGGGGGCAGAGCTCAGAAGGGAAGGAGCACCAGATTTTACTGTTATGGTTTGCAGGTGCCATGACCCACTGGGAGAGCCCATGAGGTGCAAAAACCATAGAACCCCCCATAAGTGACCCCATTTTACGAACTACACCTTTCAATGAATTCATGTAGCATATTGACACTATGGGTCTATCACAGAATTTTATACAATTGGGCAGTGAGGACAAAATAACTACATTTTTACCACCAAAATTTTAATTTAGCAAAAGATTTTACATTTTCACACAAGAAGTGGGAAAAATGGCAACAAAATATGTCCCACAATTTCTGCTGAACGTGACAATGCCCCACATGTGGCTGTACAGTGCTACTTAGCCATGGGGAGAGACTCGGGAGGAACGGAGCTCTGTTTGCCTATTCAAGTGAATAGGTCTGTGCACATGTCAGTTTGTTTTCACAGACCGTGTGTCCGTAGGCAAAACACGCTGACTTGTCCATTTTTTAATATCAGCATGGGCCATAAAACTTTCCGCACACGTACATACACATAACACACATGGAAGTCATCCATGTGACATGCATCGGCGCCGGGGAAGAAGCCTTACAGTAAACGCTGTTCCCCAGAACTGGGTGTTGAACACGGCTCTCCTCATTCTTCCCTGCTCTGCTGGCGATCGGTGCAAGCAGGGGAGAATGAGGAGAGTTACATTTAAGTAATAAAAAAGACAACAGGTGGCTGCTGATGGGACTATTACTCCCATCAGCCTACCCCTACTGCTAATAACAGTGACAACAGGGGCAGCAGATGGAGTATTCATCAGCCGCTCCTGCACTGTAAATAAATTTGGTAATTAAAAAAAAAATGGAGTGGGTTCCCCCCCTAGTTTTGGTAATCAGCCAGACAAAACTCACAGCTGGGGGCTGCAACCCTCAGCTGTCAGCTTCAGCAAAGATGGATATCAAGAATAGAGGGGTTGCCACGCCATATTATTTAATTATTTAAATAAATAATTTAAAAAAAATAGCGTGGGGTCCAGCCACATTTTTGACAAACAGCCTTGCTAAAGCTCACAGCTGGGTGCTGGTTTTCTCAGGCTGGTAAGGAGCCATGGATATTGACCCCCCCAGTCTAAAAATAGCAGCTTGCAGCTGCTCAGAAAAGGCACATCTATTAGATGCGCCAATGCTGGTGCTTTGCCCAGCTGTTCCCACTTGCCCTGTAATGGTGGCAAGTGGGGTATTAGTTGTGGGGTTGTTGTCTATAAGACACCTATCCATTAATAATCCTATAGTTGTATGGTAAATAAAGACACAGCGAGAATAAAGTATTTTATTGAAATTAAAACAAAACACAGTTTTCCATTTTTATTATTACGCCTAATTCCCGCGAAGCCCTCAATCTCCAGTCCTTTATTTGAAAAAAATTACAGACACCTTTATTATTCTCAATTAAACTACACTTCCTGCAACACCTAATTCCTGTGAAGCCCTTGATCTCCTGTAATAAAATTAAAATAATAAAACAACAATATGCCATACCTGTCCATCATTGTGTTTCACGCAGTAATCCATGTCTGGGGGATAATTTGCTTTCAACCTGGATGGTGCCAAGTTGCGACCATCCCGGCTGAAAACCACTGGTGAATGAGCTGCTGGTTACATGGCGTCAATGACTGGAGGTTACCTCTATGATGTCACCCCCGTTCACTGACGATGCATTCCCAGCAGCTCATTCACAAGTGATTTTCAGCTGGGATGGTTGCATCTTGGCACCGTCCAGATTGAAAACTGTATATCCCCCAGACATGGATTACTGCGTGGGACACAACGATGGACAGGTATGGTATATTGTTGATTTTTTATTTTAGTTTTATTACAGGAGATCGAGTGCTTCGCAGGAATTAGGTGTTGCAGGAAGTGTAGTTTAATTGAGAATAATAAAGGCATTTCAACCCCAGAAATATTACCCCACTTGCCTTCGCTACAGAGCAAATGGGAAGAGCCGGGCAAATCACCAGAATTGACGCATCTAATAGATGTGCCTTTTCTGGGCAGTTGCGGGTTCCTATTTTTAGGCTAGGGGGGTCAATATCCATGGCCCCTTACCAGCCTGAGAATACCAGCCCCCAGCTGTGAGCTGGTTGTCAAAAATGGGGGGACCCCACTCCGTTTTTAAAAATTATTTATTTAAATAATTAAAAAATATGGCATGGGGACCCCTCTATTCTTGATATTCAACCTTGCTGAAGCTGACTGCTGAGGGTTGCTGCCCCCAGCTGTGAGTTTTGTCTGGCTGGTTATCAAAAATAGGGGGAAACCCAAGCCGTTTTTTTTTTAATTACAGTATTTATTTACAGAGTAGGAGCTGCAGATGAATACTCCCATCCACAACTCCTGCTGTCACTGATATTAGCAGCAGCAGGGGTAGGCTGATGGGAGTAATAGTCACATCAGCTGCCGCCTGCTGTCTCTTTTATTACTTTTACTCTTACTCTTTTATTAATGTAACTCTCATCATTCTCTCCTGCTCACGCTGATCGCCGGCAGAGCAGGGGAGAATGATGAGAGCCGTGTTCAGCACCCGCCGTTGGTTGAACAGCGCTTTCTGTATTGCTTCTTCCCTGGTGCCCGTCCTTGTGGTACTGATGCGGAACGCGCATGCCACACGTGTGCCGCAAGTAATACACACACGGACCCTTACCTTACATGAGCCATGGAGTGCTTTGTGGATGAGGGTAGTAGTTTTGTACTGGATTCTGGAGTGGATGGGTAGCCAGTGTAATGACTGGCACAAGGTAGAGGCATCGGTGTAACGGTTGGTGAGGTATATGATCCTGGCAGCAGCATTCAGGACAGATTGGAGCAGGGAGAGTTTGGTAAGAGGGAGGCCGATTAGTAGAGAGTTACAATAGTCCAGACGGGAATGAATAAGAGAAACAGTAAGAGTTTTTGCAGAGTCGAAAGTAAGAAAAGGGCAAATTCTAGAAATGTTTTTGAGATGCAGATAAGAATAGTGAGCCAGTGATCGGATATGGGGGGTGAATGAAAGCCCGGAATCAAGGATGACCCCAAGGCAGCGGGCATGTTGCTTTGGAGTAATGATTGAACCGCACACGGAGATGGCAATGTCAGGCAAAGGTAGGTTAGTAGAGGGAGAGAACACGAGGAGTTCAGTTTTTGACAGGTTCAGTTTCAGATAGAGGGAGGACATGATGTTAGAGACAGCGGTAAGACAATCACTGGTGTTCTCTAAGAAGGTCGGAGTGAAAGCAGGAGAAGAGGTGTATAATTGGGTGTCGTCAGCATAGAGATGGTACTGGAAACCAAATCTACTGATTGTTTGTCCAATAGGGTCAGTATACAAAGAGAAGAGGAGGGGGCCTAGGACTGATCCTTGAGGAACCTCAACAGTAAGGGGAAGGTGAGAGGAGGAGGAACCAGCAAAACATACAGTGAAGGATCGGTCAGAGAGATAGGAGGAGAACCAAGAGAGAACGGTGTCCTTGATGCCGATGGAGCGGAGCATAGTGAGGAGGAGCTGATGATCCACAGTGTCGAATGCTGCGGAAAGATCCAATAGAATTAGCATGGAGTAGTGACCATTAGATTTAGCTGTTAGTAGGTCATTAGAGACTTTAGTGAGGGCAGTTTCAGTAGAGTGTAAAGAGCGGAAGCCAGATTGAAGAGGGTCGAGAAGAGAGTTATCTGAGAGATAGCGGGTAAGACGGGAGTGGACCAGGCGTTCCAGGAGTTTAGAGATGAAGGGAAGATTAGAGACATGTCTATAATTAGCGGCACAGTTTTGGTAGAGGGAGGGTTTTTTAAGTAATGGATGTATGATGGCATGCTTAAATGAGGAGGGAAAAATACCGGAAGTGAGGGAAAGGTTGAATATTTTTGTTATGTGAGAGGTGACAGCCGGGGAAAGGGACTGGAGGAGATGTGACGGAATGGGGTCACTGGTGCAAGTGGTCGGGCGAGAAGATGCAAGGAGCCTGCTTACTTCTTCTTCTGTAACTTGTTCAAAGTCAGAGAGTGAACTAGATGCAGTGGGGGAGGGAGGACAGTGCCTGGTATGAAGAGATTGGGAGATGATTTCCTGTCGAATATGGTCAATTTTTTCTTTGAAGTAATTGGCCAGATCGTCAGCGCAGAGATCTGTGGTTGGGGCCTGCTCTCTTGGGTTGAGTAGGGACTGGAAAGTGTCGAAGAGACGTTTAGGGTTATTGGACAGTGAGGTGATGAGGGTGTTGAAATAGGTTTGTTTGGAGAGGTGAAGGGCAGAGTTGTATGTTTTTAGCATGAACTTATAATGGATGAAATCTTCGGGTAGATTAGATTTTCTCCACAGACGTTCGGCGTACCTGGAGCATCGCTGCAGGAAGCGTGTTTGCAGCGGGTGCCACGGTTGTCGCTGTCTGTGTCGAGTTGCTCTATGTATAGGAGGAGCAGCTTCATCCAGGGCACTTTGCAGGGTTTCATTGTAATGGTTCAGAGCAGAATCAGGACATGAGATGGAGGAGATTGGTGCCAATGAGGACTGCAAGTTCTTCATAAGTTTCTGGGTGTTAATGGCCTGTATGTTTCTATAAGTGTGGAAAGTGGGAGTGACCTGAGCGGGATGGCAGTTCTTGATAGAGAATGAAAGAAGGTTGTGGTCAGAGAGCTGGAGAGGGATGTTTGTGAAATCATCCACTGAGCAAAGTCGGGAGAAGACCAAGTCAAGGGAGTTTCCATCTTCATGCGTTGGAGAGTTAGTATGCTGCGAGAGGCCGAAAGAGGAGGATAGAGATAAAAGGTGAGAAGCAGACGGGGAAAGGGGAGAAGCAGTGGGGATGTTGAAATCACCCATGATAAGGGTGGTGGTGTCACAGGAGAGAAAGTGTGGAAGCCAGGTGGCAAAGTGATCCAGGAACTGATGAGAGGGGCCAGGAGGACGATACACCACCGCCACTCGCATGGAGAAGGGGACGTAGAGTCTGACAGCATGGACCTCAAAGGAAGGGAATACAAGTGAGGGTACTTGGGGGATAACTTGGAAAGTACATTTGGGTGAAAGGAGCAGCCCAACGCCTCCACCTGCTCTGTTGTCTGATCTTGGGGTATGAGAAAAGTGTAGTCCACCATAGGAGAGAGCAGCAGCAGTGGTTGTGTCTGACTGCTGGATCCAGGTTTCAGTAAGAGCCAGGAGATTAAGAGCCTTAGAAAGGAAGTAATCATGGGTGAAGGAGAGTTTATTACACACAGTGCGAGAATTCCAAAGAGCACAATTGAAAGAGACAGAAGGCATGCATGGAATATTAATAAGGTTAGAGGGGTTTCTGGGTGTAGCAGTTGGGAGGTTTGACTGGCTATAACATGGGGGGCCGGGGTTTGGAGAGATGTCTCCAGCGACTAGGAGAAGGAGGATAGAAAGAGTGAGCAGATGGTTAAGTGATTTGTGAGAGCGGTGATGAAGCAGCATCTGCATGCCATATATTAACTGTCAGCGCTGCACTGACAGGGAGACTTGGTGATCATGCACTGCACATGATCACCAAGTTTCCTAGCTCTGGTGACATGGATGTTGTCATGACCACATCGGGTCACCATGGCAACATCGGGACCGCATGTCACGCCGCGGGGTCTCCGATGCAAAGGCAGAGGGGCTGTCAGTCCCTGTGCCGGCTTCAGGAATGCTGCAATCATATTTAGTTGCAGCATTTCGGGGGTTAAAGTACCTAGTGCCAGATGCCAATTGTCAGAATCAGCTGACACCTGGCGGCGATCAGCCGCACTCCCCCCGAGATTGCGGCCGATCACTCAGAAGTACTATTCTGTCCATGGTCAAATTGCCCCGGGTCACATGGACGGAATAGTATGTCTGATGTCAGAAAGGGGTTAAAGAAGCACTTCCATCAAAGTTTTTATCCTCTTAATATATTGCAATAATCATATTATATAGCACTATGTACTTACAATTGCTAATTTTTCTTTTCTACTTGGGTCATTCATCTCTATTCCATTAGGTCTATGACATCACATGTTTAAAAACTATCTGAATCCTGCTAAGCTCTAAGAAGAAGCAGGAAGTATATTTTCCCTGAGTCATCACTGAAAAAGTCCCTGGCACAGGGGAGAAGCGAACAGCTACGTCAAGAATTGAAGAAGGGAATGATAAATCCAGGGAAAAGCGACTTCCTGTTTCTACATAGAGCAGAGAAAAGAGAAGAGTATTTGTAAGTACACACTGCTACATAATATGAAGATTGCAATATATTAAGAGGATAAAAATTTTGATGGGAGGAGGAGGAGTGCTTCTTTAAGTATTTTACCAAAATAAATGTATATTTTTCAACCATTCCAAGTACAACAACTGTATTGATTTAATCTTAGCTACATTAGTAGATGACAACTTGGCTTTGCCAATGAGTCAAGACATGTTAATTTCGGTCTTGCTGGTGTTTTTTTGTAACAGATATGCAGATATGGGGTCCCAGAAGTGATAGAGAGTGACCAGGGACCCGCATTCACAGCAAATCTCACACAGGAGATCTGGTCAGCAGTAGGGTCAGACTTAGGCCTACACACTCCTTACAATCCCCAGAGTAGCAAGAAAGTGGAAAGACTGAATGGGACACTTAAGTACAGGATGTTGAAAGTTGCCCAAGAGACACGCAAACCATGGCAGGAGACACTCCCAATCACACTATTTAGTGTTAAGGGGTATCGTTTCTCCTTATGGAGAGTGACATACCATCTCTGGCTTGTCAAGGTAAGGAGGCTTATTTGCGTTACAATGCTCCTCTGGGAAATTAAATATGCAAATTGCCTCTTCTGAGAAAAAGAGGACTTAACTCTATAGCGCCACCTGTTGGAAGTAGCGATCCTACAAGTCACAATCAACCCTCTAACGAGTCATGCAATATGACTTAGGATAAAAGCCAAATCAGTATCTCAATTCGCAAATGATGTTGTGGATGCCCTGCCTGACTGAATAGATGACCTACCTGATAAAGAATACACACCGCTCACTACACATGCTGTTGACTAAGAGACTGATTGCAATGAACCCCCGTTAGGGACAGATCTCCTGACCGCCCATTTGCGAAAAATCTGTACGGAGTGGGGCGTGTGCGCTGGGCACGTGTCAGTTCACCGGCAGCACAAAAGAGTTGCAGCTCTTTGGGACAGGAGGCTAGGATAAGGGCAAGTGATATCTAAGGGGGGGCTTGTGATAGAAATATATATATCATGTAGATCTCACTTGCATGTATACTTTTCTATAATCATATATACTCATATATCCACAGCTAATATATACTCAGCTAGTTTATAATCAATTGCTCTACTTGACCACATGAGCTAGGCCAGATGGTTCCTTGGTACTTTCCAGACACCCAAAAAGCGGAACAGTACCAGATGTATTAAGTGATGATCAGATGTCTCAACTCTGTCCTAGATGCAGAGAGCTACACTTTAGTTGCTTAATCAGCATTCATATGTGCATTAATCACAATATTCCATATATATTTAGATAACCAATAACAGAAGAGCTAGACAATATGGTAATTAACTAACCACCCCTAACCACTCCTTTCTATATGCAATTATAAAACTATGTATGTACAATAAATCATCAGTATTGATGGAATGTTTTTCTGTCACAATGGTGTACAGTCCATTCTTGATGAGCGCTCAAAATAGTCAGTCTTATGGGGAACAGCCGCAGCACACACAGGGATAGATTT
This sequence comes from Ranitomeya variabilis, assembly GCF_051348905.1. Taxonomy (NCBI): domain Eukaryota; kingdom Metazoa; phylum Chordata; class Amphibia; order Anura; family Dendrobatidae; genus Ranitomeya; species Ranitomeya variabilis. The sequence continues at coordinate 695,196,656 of NC_135234.1, read as the reverse complement.
ATCCAAACCAAATTTCCATAGCAATATCAATAACCTAACTTCCAAAGATGTTTAAAGCAAATACATTATCAAATCATTGTGATTTAGTTTTCCAAACTGTAAGATTTTAACTTTATTTGTACTCAATGTTCTTTCATGGAATAGCTTAAAAAACAGCATAAACAATCAAAATGTCAAGTGTTTTGGGCGGGATTCAAACATCTGATATTCATGGTTTGACTACGGACTACAATGTTAGGACCATGGGTCTTCTGACCTGAACTCAACAGTTTCATATGTAGTTTTTTATTTCATATGTCTATGAGCCTGTTGAGTTTGGGTCAGTAGATCCACTGCTCTTCTTTGGAGTTAGAACAAGTTCTCCTAATCATACAGTTTGGCTTCTGTGCACCAACTCATTCTGGATAATTGTATCAGTTGAGTGGGTGAGATGGACCATGACCAACAGGTGACAAGAACAGGATCAGCATTTCTCAGGAAGCCACTTTGATACAACGTACCTTTAAATTACTTGGTTATCACTGTTTGAAAACCAGCCTATTTACATGTTGACTTCTGCAATTGCTGTATTTCTGCATTTTCTTATTTGCACAGTCATTTCTGGTGTAATTATCTTGAAATCTAGAAGTAACACACATGCCAGGAATTTAGCTTCTGATTAAGTATGCAAATGTGCTCTTTAATTAGCTTGTTTAATCATGTCACTAATTAAATGCATGAAATGATACAGCTAAATTGTATGCTTGCTGGAGAGCAGGGTTTGAAGGCAAGGTGGATGAGTGATAATTAATAAAGATTACAAAACAATGGCTGCTTAGTGCTCAGTAATCACCATTAATATGTATTCTAATTTGATTTTGGATCAATCTTGTAAATCTGGACATATGTAAAATAACACATGGTGTATAGCCTCAATGCCAGAAGTGCATTTACAGTTCATGGTGGTTCAGTGGATAGCATGGATATGTTGCAGTACTGGAGTACTGGATTCATTATCACTATCAAATCTGGTATAACTTCTGCATGGATTTTATGCACTCTTTGCTTATGGGTATTTCTCTGTCCTACATTCCCCCCCAAAAAAAGGCTGAAAGAAAAATTCTATATTAGCGTATATACTCGAGTATAAGCCGACCCAAGTATAAGCCGAGGCACCTAATTTTACCACGGAAAACTGGGTAAGTTTATTGACTCGAGTATAAGCCGGGTAAGCATTGTCCCCTCATCCCTATCCCAGTATGAGTGGTCCTGTCCTACTCTGTGTGGCTCCCCCTGTTGTATGCATGGCTCCCCCCTCCCATTCTGTATGCATGGCTCGGCTCCCCCAGTCCAATCCTTGCATTCTCAGCTCCCCGGTTCCATCCTTGTATGCTCGGTTCCTCCCCCGGTCCCGTCCTTGTACCCTCGGCTCCCCCCGGTCCCATCCTTGCACGCTCAGCTCCCCTGGTCTCATCCTTGTACACCCAGCTCCCCCAGTCCCATCCTTGTACGTTCGGCTCCTCCGGTCCCATTCTTGTACGCTTGGCTCCCCTGGTCCCATCTTTGTATGCTCAGCTACCCCGTCCTACTCTGTCCTCCCCCGTCATACCCACCCTCCTAGCGCCATCACTGAATGTCCCTGCATCTCCATGGTCCCAGCGCGTAAGCTTCTTCCTGTGCTGAGTGGTCACAAGGTCATGAATATGTGCTCCATGGCTATGGGAGTGGAGTTGCATACATAATCATTACCTTAATGAGCGGTACCACCTGACCGCTAAACACAGGAACAGGAAAGAGCTGCCGGCACTGGGTAAGAGATGCAGGGATGGAGATGCAGCGACGGAGGGTGAGTATTGATGTCTTCTGGCAGCCGGTGGCTGCAGATGTCACAGTGTTACAGCCGCCAGCTCCCGGCTCCCTCTCCCTGTCGGCTTTCTGGACCATGACTCGTGTATAAGCCGAGGGGGGTGTTTTCAGCACAAACAAATGTGCTGAAAATCTCGGCTTATACATGAGTATATACGGTAATTTACAATGTAAGCCGTAGTCAGAAGAGGGACCTCTGAGTGATGACATTTTTACTACTGTGGAGTATGTTTGTGCCATATAAGTATATAAATTATTACTAGGTATGGTTTTACTACAGATATAGACGTCAGTTAATTATATACACATGGCGACTCAATTAACAGTTAGCTAATATTGGAGAAACAAGAGTCAAAAACTAGCCATACAAGTAACCTTAGAATATATTTATTGAGAACTTCAATTTCCACCTAAAAAGATTTATCACATACAGTACAAAATCATATTATAAATAGTGACAAGTGACTATATCCAACAGTGCACCTAGTGCTACAGGTTCACAGAACGGGACAATAATAAATAATGTGTTGCGGTCGTGAATGTTACCAGTCTCTGCATATGTGCAATGAAGATTGATGCATATCAGCTAGAGTACATGTTGCGATAATACAATTGCACTAACCATATAGCGCATCATGAGCAAACACCCCGCAACATGTAAAGGACAAATACAGGAATAAAAGGGTTAATTACCCATCCGTGACGACCCGTCTGGACCCTGGATTGCTACCCCAACGCGCGTTTCTCGTTCGTGTATTCACCGCTTCCTCAGGGGGCGTGGCTTAGCAGGGATCTCAGTCCAGCATATATAGTGACCAGATCCGGTCACGTGACAATTCAAAGGTGTACAGTGCGCCAGTGTGAAGCGCAGGAAGACGTCATCACCACATCCCAAGCCTCGGTTCCAGCAGGCAGATCCCGGTCATGTGAGCAGGTCGGCGCCACGCCCACATCACACAACACGGGACCCCTACCAAGGAACAGGCAAGTGATAGTAGCAGACGTATGCCCGCGCATAAAGTGACAAGTGCATATATAATTTAATTAGTTTTTATACGATAACCAAATGAATGTTGATGGCCAACGGTGCTAGTGCATAATTTAAATAGCGCGCATGCGTACGTCGCAGACACAACAAAGCAAAGCATCTCTGCCCTATACCTCCCCTGCCAGATTACAATCTGACCCTCATAATATAATAACAGGGAAGCATGACAAAGCTGGCAGAACATGACAACATATATATACAGTGCTAGCAAGATTAAATACATTACTGTGACCAGTGAATAACGTGTTAAGTATACTATATATGTGATATAATAAAATACTACAGCACATTTATAATCCACATACGCATGAAAAAAGGACCAAAAAGAACAGTATATAAAATATTAGGGTCATAAGCATGATGAGTCAGCACGGGGACACAAGAAGAAAAAATCTCTATGAATATCATAATAGAGTTGATAAATATTAATACGGTAGATGGTATGATTGATCACATAAATCCACATAACATATTAAACTAAATATGCAACCATATGAGAAGACTATATCATATGTTAAACAGATGGAGTAGTCCACTTTAATTTGTTGATGTTCTCTTCTCCCATGCAGTTGGCAGGATTCTTCAATCTACCACTAACCCTCTTGTATGTTCCCAGCATCCGAATCACATGGATATGACCAAAAATTATCGCACTAAAACATTAAAACAGAACAGAGATACCAAATTAAAATCTGATGGGTATGTAGCATATACTAACCGGTAGAAAGTTATCCCGGACAATTATATTAGAGAAAGGAGGAGAAACCATGTGCCTCATTTAGGCCCTTCGGTGTCATGGTACCAAGAATGTTAATCCAACGACATTCTCGTTGTGCCAAAATACGCTTGACATCACCACCTCTAATGCCACAGTGGATATGATCAATTCCACGGGCCATAAAGGATTTGGGGTCACATTCATGAAACTGTCTATAGTGGCGTGGTATAGTTTTTAATTTTGTTAGATCCTTCTCTTTTTTAGCCGCCATTATATCACGCACGTGTTCACGTATACGTGTGCCCAGTCTTCGGGAAGTAATCCCGATGTATATTTTAGGGCAAGTACACACGGCGTAATATACAACCTGTGTGGTATTGCAGGTTATATAATAATTAATGGTAAACGTCTTTCCACTATCGACAGAGTCAAAAGTGGCAGTGCGACTAATGTTGGAGCATGAGACGCAACTGCCACATGGAGAGCAACCCCTTAATGGTCCAGTGGATCCAAAATTGTACCTGATGGATTTAGGGGCGTAATGGCTAGACACCAGTAAATCCTTCAGATTTTTACTCTTTCTGGCAGTCATTGAAGGATATTCTTTAAGGCATTTGGAGAGTGATGGATCACTCTTGAGGATGCCCCAATGCCTTTGGAGACAACTCCTCATCATGGACCATTCTCCATTAAAGGTGGAGATGAAGCGTATTGTGTCCTGTTGTTCGGACACCTTTTTGTTAAACATACTTCTAGGGCACAACAGTTCATCACGTGACGTGTACTTAGCCCTTAAGTACCCTTTTCTAATGTTCCTATTGCTATATCCCCTTGTTTGGAACCTGACCTTTAAATCCGCTGCCTGGGCCTCAAATTTAGTGGATGAGGAACAGATCCACTTCATCCTAAGATGCTGACCAACTGGGATGGCTGAGATGGTGCTATATGGGTGGCCCGAATCAGCATGTAACAGAGAGTTGACCGATGTGGACTTTCTGAAGACATCAGTTTGTAAATAACGTTCACTGTCAACTTGGATCTTGATATCCAGAAAATCCACCTCGGTCTTACTCATCTGATAAGTCAATTTGATATTAAGTGTATTTTCATTCAATTGTTTCATGAATTCATGCAAAGCATCATCGGGCCCCTGCGATATTATGAACAGGTCATCGATGTAACGCAGCCAGCACTGCACATGGTCTCTAGAGTAGTATTGTCCAAATACTTCTAGAAACCACTTTTAGTATCTTTCAAAGACTTAATACTCATGAATATGGCAGTAATACAGATTAAGGAGTTACTCCAAACTCACTTTGGACTCTGTTCCGTGGTGTCTGACTTTTCAGAGGCACACAAAACAGCAAAAAATTTACCAAATGGGTCCAAAATGTCTCCATCTGCCTCATTATAAGAAATGTTCCATCAGGGGTTCCATCTGAATCACATATTACAGAGATTTACATGGAAACCCTGGTGTAAACACTCAGCGTAGAGCGCAGGATAAATATGGACTGAGCCTTAGGCTGGAGTCACATTAGTCTAAGGCATCCGATGCGAGAGAATTGGATGCAATATGCTAATGACACTCAGCTCCAGCTCTGCTGCAAGCAGGAGCTGAGTGTCAGTGCTCTGTGCTCCTATCCTCTTGCATCAGAGAATCGGAGCACAGATGCGGAGGAGATGAAGAAATTAATTTCTCCACCTCCTCTGTTGCTGGCGTCCATCGGGAACCGCACTGCACTCGGGTAACATCCAAGTGCAGTGCAATGTTTCAAATGCACCCATAGATTTGTATGGGTCCATGTGATCTGAATTTCACATAAAATGGCAGCATACTGCATTGTTCTTGTGTGCCGAATCGGCATGAGAAAATAATCGCAGATGTGAGCTGCCCCATAGTTTAACATTAGGCTGAGTTCAACCTGAGTTTTGTTGGATTGCACTAGTTCGATTTCATAGCAAATGTGAGCGAGCCCTTACTGTGATCTTTGGGAGGCTATTGACTGACCTGGGTTGGAGTAGTAGCGTCCTCCTGTCCAGCGCCCGGGACCTGCACACACGCAGTACTTTGAAGCAGCGACCACAGTCACCTCACATGGATGCGCTGCACATAATCTGATCTATATATACAGCAACCAGCACTTGGTCACAGCGATAGTAATTACCTATAACGGGCATGCTGAACTGAATTCTGATTCCCCACGCAGCATCCAGTACTCTACCACAGCAACCGCAGTCGCCATTTATGGATGCGCTACATTTGATTTAGCCACATTTAAACTTGGCTCCTTAAATAGCATTCAGGCATTTTCCTCTTATCATCCTTCAAGCTTATTTGAACCACACTGTCTTATCCTTCTGAACCAGCAAGATACTCTGATGAAGGTCCAATGTGAGACCGAAAACGTTCAGTTATTTCTTCTGTTTTTGTCTGGATGCAAAATAAGTGAAATTTCCTCATCTTTCATCAATTTGAGTGCCAAGTTTATTTTTGCTTAGATTATGTGTTGGATACCCTTCTTGAGCACCATCCACAAGTAATTTTTTGTGGAGTGCCTTGTTGTTCTCTACTTTTCTGGGTTGGGGTAGCGGGATTGCAACCACTATGGGCAGCAGTGGCAGGTAGAGTATTCAGGGATAGCTAAGGGGTCGGTACACAGGAGCAGCAATGTAGTTTAAAGGAGCAGCATGTAGCATAGTCAGGGATAGCCAAGAAGTCAAAACAAGGATGCAGCAGTATAATCTTAGAATGAAGCAGCAGGTGAAAAAAAAGCTTGACTATAGGTTGGTAGCTCAATATACTTGCAAGGAAGGGAGTGTTATGCCAGGTTTAAATAGGGTATTCAATCAGGGTGGAGCCAATCAGGAACTCAGTGTGGAGCCAATCAGGAACAACACAGGTACATCCAGGTTAGCACAGAACTGTCCAGTGAGCTGAATAGCTCCGAGGGAAGGGCTGCTTGATTCGAGTGTTGACAGAGGCAGAATAAACAGTAGGTCAAGAATTGATTTTATTAATTTTTTTTGCACCATTCCTCATGTGGTATAAGTGATTAGATGACTTTATTCTGCGGGTCGGTGCTATTACAGCCATACCAGATTTATATAGTTTTTTATGTTTGGCTGCTGTCACTAAAACACTTTTTGTACAAAAAAGTTTTTGCATCGCCATATTTTGAGAGCTATGATTTCTCTGTTATTTTGCAAACACAGTCATGTGAGGGCTTGTTTTTTGCAGGATGAGTTGCTGTTTTTATTGGTACCATTTTTGGGCACATACATTTTTTAACACTTTCTATTCTGATTTTTGGGAGGCAGAATGAACAAAAACCAGTTATTCAGGAATTGTGTATTTTATTTTATACTGTTCCGCATTTGGTAAAATTAATAAGACAGCTTTATTTTTAGGTCCATACAATTACAGCAATACCACATTTATATAAAAAATTTAATGTTTTCTTGGTTTTGCACAATAAAACTTATTTTATTGATAAAAATATTTGTTTTTGCATCACTATATTCTGAGAAAGTGGAAACCTATAAGTGGACCTTTTAGTAGAGATGTCTCCTGAATAAATCTAAATCTGACATACAAAAAGGAGTACAATAGCCAAAATCAATACAAAGTCTGATTTTATAAAATAACATATAATTCAATTGGTACACATAAAGATTAAAAGATGTTAATACAGAGGGAAACTCCACCACTACATACCTCTAATTAATAAACTTGTCACCAAACAACATATATATGTGAAATAAATCTTGTATAAGAAAATATACACATATACCTGAATATTGCAGTGACAAAATAAATATCAAAATGAGACCATTGAATAGAAATTACAATCAATCTTACACCATTTCGAAAATAAATTTTTACACACAGAGACACAATATCATGAAAAATTTTGTTAGGCCTTAAAGTGAACCTGTCAGAATTTTGCTAAGTAAACTACAAGCATTGTCATGTTGCCACTGTTATACTGATTATAATGATACCTGAGGTGAAGAAATCTGACTTGTGGCTTTTCTGTAATCAGTGTCAATGAGATTCTCATGCTCCGGGGCAGGACTGTAGGCAGAGTCTTATCTCTAGGTGCTCTAGGCCAGAGAAACCAAGAAGAGACCTGCCCACAGGCTGCCCCGAAGCACAAACATGTTGGGTGGCCTGGTCATAGGTCTCTTCTTGGTTTCTCTGACTTGGAGCAGGAAGATAAAGCTCTGCCTACAGTCCCGCCCAGGACTGAACTGAAAACTTCTAACACCGATTATACTAGAAACACAAGATGGATTTCTTCACAGCAGGTATCATTTTAATCAGTGTAATGTAAGGGACCCAAGGAGCTGGCCATAAATATTACTTGTAATGTCTTTGCAAGTGTCCATGTTGTGCATTTCCCTGCTATGTACAATTACTGTTATACTGTAGTTGTAGGAAAAGTGTAGCACACTAGTTTGGCCACTAGGTGGGGGTGAAGAGTTATTCAGCTTGTAAATAGTTAAGTGGGAGGAGCTAGCAGCAGTTAATCTGCGAAACATCTGGAAATTTGAATCAGTTGGGCGGGAGCGCCATGTCAGGGCAGTCAGCTCTGCAACAGCCCAAGATCCAGTCAGGAGGCATCAAGGCCTGGAAGGCTACGAGAGAAGGAAGGCATTGAAAGAGTCACTGATAGTGCAGTATAAGTGGGACTGCAGCTGTAGGTGCTAGAAAAGAACTAAGCAGTACGGACAGGTCACTCGCAATGTGGCAGCTTATTGCGTGGACAGTCTTTCCAGAGACCGAGACAAAATGGTTGAAGGGGACTCCCGCTAAAGTAAGACTGGGCACAGAGGACGCTGGAGGACCAGTGAGCTCGGTCCGTTCCAGAAGCAGGCTTAGTAAAGATGAAGGAAAGACAGAGAAAGAGGAGTAGCTGTGTACTGCAGAGCCTGATATAAATGCTGACAAGGAAAGAGAGAAGACAGGGAAAGAGAAGGAACTGTGTATTGTAAAGCCTGCTGTAAATGCTGAAAAGAACCGTTATGTGCCTGATTCAAGTAAAGTTCATTGTTCAAGAGTTCAATGGGACTGTGTCTCTGTTTGTGTGAAATTGACTGAAGAGAGTTCTCTGCAGAAGAGAGGAGATTCTGAAGGAGTTGGAGCTGAAGACACAGGTACACTTACTAAAGGAGCAGCAGGTTTGCTGACTGGGAGTCATGGAGTGTATGTGAGGGGAGGTCAGGGTGTGCAAGAGACTTTTACCTCAGCCACGACTACCACCCTGCCCTATGCTTACAGTAATACTGTAACAAGGGGCACCGGGGTGGTAGTCCAGACCGAGCTCACCCAATAAACACAGTCTGTAGACACCCTGGCCCTTTAAACATGCAATCTGGGATGGATTCAGTCTTTCCCTCAGAGTTACCTTGTCTCCTCGGGCCACAGTAGTCCAGGCAACTAAGAGTCAAGAGATGCAGCTGTATTCCAACAGAGAAAACGTAACTTTTTATAGAACACAGGATGAAGGATGTAATGGACATAAAAGGCAATTTCAACACTGGATTTCCTGCTCTCGCCCTGACATTTGCTGCAGTCGTACCCACAACGGCCGCAGCAGCCGAGGATCAGTCGTCCAACCGCTGGAATCTGGGCACCTGAGACCCCTTCAGCGAAGGCCCCTCTAAAGTTCACAGAGCCTGTGTTGTAGTCCTTTTTTAGTCCTTGGTGATCTTTAGCCCGGGGCAACAGACCTCCCCCATCTGGGGGTCTGGCAGTGCCCTGTCTGTCTGTAAGTCTGCACTGGTCAGCGATCCCAGCAGTTCTGGAGGGAAACAGCAGCTTTCTCTCTCTGCTGCTGACCCAGCCCCTCACATTAACCATTGCTGTCTCTAACTGAATACAGCCCTTTAAAGGAGAACGTACATAATATAGTATAATATATTGCAAGATATAAGGCATACATATAACCATACAGGTACATCACTTAGGTACATGGGAAGTGAATAGGGAGTTCACACGGCAGAAGGAGGAGAGGGCGCAACTGAGGGGACCGGCCATCTCCTTACAACACTGCCAACCTGCCACTTCCTGTAGTTTACTTAGCAGACTCCTGCTGACAGGATTGCTTTAAAATAAAAAATAGGAAATCACATTTGGTTTACTGAATGCTGGCGTCCTATGAATCAAATTGCAACGTAGTAGACCAGGAAAATCAGCGGGATCAATGCACATCACTTAGTCTGAGCACCTGAAACTAAGATATAATTGTACATAGTTGCAGATAGGTTATCTATATTCTAGCGAACAGAGGAAAAAATCACTGTGGTGTGCAAGGAGCCCATAGGATTCTCTAAGAAGACAGAGAAGCAGTAAAAACAGAAGTACAAATAGATTAGCAGCAATATAACAGAATATTGTAACGTAAAATAAAGAGGCAAGCCAGTGTCGATGCACAGCCAAGAAGCACCCCTAAAGGGCATTTAGCGTTTAATTTTCTTCAGAAGAATATTGACCCCATGGCATCGTTAAATAGCCCAGGGCAATGTGGGCACCGCTCCGGGCCAAGACAATCGGAGCTCAGCTATCACTTAAGCCGAGCTCCTGCTGGCGATCGTGCGACCACAGCACTTGTACCCTGCATGATCGCCATAACATAAACATATGAGAAAAGGTCTGGAACTCCTTCCTAACCAAATAAAGAATGATCAACCCCAGCACAATTGGATCAATGAAAAGTACGTTCACATTGATGTGCACAAATATATACTTTACAAAGCCACAGTACAATGCACGTGAAAAGGATAATATACTGTACCTGGTGCATGGTAAATGTCTATGTAAAGGCGAGAGGGTCCAATCATTTAACTAATGAGAGGATCTGAAGGAATTGATCTGAACTGGTTTTATATGGGATTTTGCATCAGAAAATTCCCTACAGGTGCTTCTCACAAAATTTGAATATCATCAACAAGTTAATTTATTTCAGTTCTTCAATACAAAAAGGAAACTCATATGTTATACAGAGTAATTACAAACAGAGTGATCTATATCAAGTGTTTATTTCTGTTAATGTTGATGATTATGGTTTATAGCCAATGAAAACCCAAAGTCATTATCTCAGTAAATAAGAATACTTTATAACACCAGCTTGAAAAATTATTTTAAAATCCGAAATGTTGGCCTACTGAAATGTATGTTCAGTAAATGCACTCAATCCTTGGTCGAGACTCCTTTTGCATCAATTACTGCATCAATGAGGCGTGGCATGGCCGCAATCAGCCTGTGGCAATACTGAGGTGTTATGGAAGCCCAGTTTGCTTTGATAGCAGCCTTCAGCTCGTCTGCATTGTTGAGTTTGGTGTCTCTCATCTTCCACTTGACAATACCTTTTATATTCTCTATGGGGCTAAGGTCAGGTGAGTTTGCTGGCCAATCAAGCACCATGATACTGTTGCTTTTAAACCAGGTATTGGTACTTTTGGCAGTGTGGACAGGTGCCAAGTCCTGCTGGAGAATGAAATTTCCATCTCCAAAAAGCTTGAGGTCCCAAAAGCTGCCAAAACAGCTCAAATTAGGGGCAGACACCAAGAAAAGTGGCATCAATTGACCCAGAGAACAATGTTATGATCTGGTGGCCTAAGAGCAGCATGAGACGTACTCTGGAGAAGGTGGTACCTGTACTGACCGCAGACCCTGAACCTAACACCGCAACTAGAAGCAGCCATGGAATATACCTAGCGCTCCCTAGACATCTCGACACAGCTGGAGGACTAATTACCCCTAGAGATAGAAAAGGGAAAACCAACTTGCCTCAGAGAAAATTCCCAAAGGATAGACAGCCCCCCACAAATATTGACTGTGAGAGGAGAGGGAAAAAACAAACACAGACTGAAATGAGAATTTAGCAAAGGAGGCCACTTCTAGCTAAATAGAAAGGATAGGACAGAGTACTATGCGGTCAGTATTAAAACACTAGAAAATATCCACCACAGAAAATACAAAATCTCCACAGCTAACTAAAGATATGGAGGGTATATCTGCATCTCCAGAGATACCAGCTTGGCTAAAAAAATCCTTATACAGACCAAGCTGGACAAGACAAAACATAGAAAAGAACTGAACAAAAAGACCACAGCATGTGGACAGCAAAATCAAGGCCAGAACTTATCTTTGTTGAAACAAACTGCAAAGCAGAAGAGACCAGGAAGGGATGAGAATCCTCCAGGAACAATGGACAACTGGCACTGACTAAAGGGTGAAGCAAGACTAAATAGCCCAGTCAAAATTGCAAGTAGTGAACACACCTGATAAATGCTGTGATTCAGAGACAGCAGCGCTACCACTTACAACCACCGGAGGGAGCCCAAGAGCAAAATTCACAACAGAACAAATAGTATAATTGTGCAGAATTTATATATGGGCTCTGAGCTATGAGAGCTCTGGCAAACTCAAGCAACACACAAGAAGGAGACCCAGCTTGGAGTACAAATATTTCCAAAAAGTTAAAGTCAGACACCAGGAAAAGTGGCATCAATTGACCCACAGTAGAAATTTTAGAATGGTGCAGCAGTCAGGCATGGGCCATGCATGAGACTGGGTCTGGGCCAGCATTTACAGCTTTGAATTTAAGTTAAAATTAAGAGGTGGGTGAGGGACTGGTGTAGACCTGCTGTGCTGGGAGCCCTGATACTTCATGGAACAGATCAAACTGCTTTTCTGCTCAGCCACACTCAAGTGGCACAAATATCAGCTTCATAGACTACTATTGCAAGAAACATTTAAAGATAGTAACACAGGTAGTTGACTTAAAGTAAGTGCAGACCTGCCGGCCTGGGAGCCCTACTGCTACAAGGAATAGACATAAAGGAGATACAACCTGGAGTCCAAACATTTCCAAAAAGGGTCAGACACCAGGAAAAGAGGCATTAATTGAACCACAGTAGACATTTTATAATGGCACAGCATGGATGGATGGGACTGGGCCTGGCTCAGCTTTTCTAGCTTACAATTTGATCAGTAAGAGATGGATGAGTGACAGGTGTAGGCCTGGTGCTCTGAGACCCTTTCCACTACAGACAACCCACCAGATGGAAACCGAAATTGAAGTCTCCACACTTCAAAAAATTATTAGCACACGCCACTAAAGTGGCATCAAGTTCCCCAGTGTCAAAATCGTATAATGGTGCTCTGAGACCCCTGCCACTCCTCCAGGCAACACACAACAAGCTGGCCTTAATATAACACACTTTCTGATTGTTGCGCCACCAGGCACATGTTAATAACATCAACAGCAGTAGCAGCAGCAGTCTCAAAAGACAAGAGAAATGTGTCACAGACTGCAATAACGCGAGATCAATGCAGCACACTGAAAACTTCAGCATCGCCTACTCTGCCCAGTCTGCCAGTAGGGTGCAAAAGTCATTGGAGATCCATGACTTGTTCTTATTGATAAAAGTTAGGTGGTCTCCACTTTCAGGGGACAGCCAGATGTGCTTATCTGTCAGGATACCACCCACAGTGCTGAAGACACATTCCGAGAGAATGCTGGCTGCCCGGTATGACAACACCTCCAAGGAGTGACTGGCGAGCTCAGTCCACTCTTCCATTTTGAATACCAAAACGCAAAGAGGTTTAAACTCTCCCTGATGTCATCATTATTGAGCTTGAGACACTCCTGCACCATCTCCTCCAGTTGTCCACTATGTGTTAGACTTCTACACTGTTCTGCTGGTGCACGGAATGGTGTAAAAAATGTGTGAAACAACTCACAGAAATTGCTTCTGCTACTTATACTGCTGCTACTAATGTTATTTGGATTGACGACTCGAAGTTCCCTGGGTTGGAAGTCTAGAACTGTGATGCACACTATGTGCCTCACTGCTGTTGTGGGGAAAACCACCCTTAAGATTGTCTAAAAACGTGTTTCAATACTCCAATATGCATGTGTCCCTTTCGAGGGGGAAAGCATCTGGCAAAACCTACTCTTTCACCGTGGCAGTATAACAGTGGCAACCCAGTAGTCAGCACTATTTCTAACCCTAAGAATGTGGGCAGCATGGTGGCTCAGTGGATAGCACTGCAGGTTTGCAGCGCTGGGGTCCTGGTTCAAATTCAAATACCACCAAGGACAACGTCTTTAAGGAGTTTGTATGTTCTCCCCGTGTTCGTGTGGGCTTCCTCCGGTGTAATAATTATAGGGGATAACTCAGGAGATGCTTTGCGTGGAACAAGACAACTACAGGACACAGTTTTATAAGTGGTAAAGTCTATATTATCACACGGTGATTCAAACAGGTGCAGAGAGAAACTCAAGTCCACAACACTTGGAGTAAATATTAAATGCAGCTTAGCAGTCTATAGGAAACTTCAGAGGAAAATACAATCACGCAGAAAGTCTATGAAGCACAATTATTCTTGAGGATACTTGACACGAATAAGTCCTTGCTTAGTCCAAAACACAGATAGATATGCTTATGCAGCGCCCCAGAGTCCTGGTCATTGCAGTACTGATGCTCCGCCGCTAAGGGGGGCTATGGTACGTCTGATGGCACTGAAGGAGTTCACCTGACCAGGTATCACAGACACCAATACACTTCACAGTCTGGCCTCCAGGGGGAGCTAAGGGTGCTATGTATTAGGCCACTCCTCACAATCTGGTAAAACTGGGGGTTGGATAGGAAGTTAGGACGAGAGCTGACTGGGTTGGAGCCAGGCAACATCCTGTGGCAGAGGGTGTTGCAGGGGAAGATTCAGGGGGGTCCCTGTCAGGGGTGGGATCCTGACAGAGACCTAGCGAACAGAGAGAACGTTACGGGTCCGCGCCTGCACTTGATCGCGGCGGTACCCCAAGAAAGGACAAGAAGCGAGGTTTATTGTGCTGAGTGAGAAACGAGATCAACGCAACTAGGAGAAATACCAGTAGGAGTCGGGCTGTAAGACTAGGCAACATCCTACTGAGGCACGCAGCCGGTGGCCGGAACGCCGAGGAAGTACTAGGCTCCAAGCAATACTTCAAACCTACGGCAGGACAGTCAGTTATAGGCGGGCTGTCTCACAAAAATCACCTACGAAGACATAGGGGGCAACATTTGGAGAGGGGCGACTCTAGGGTCCCGGAAGAACTCCGAGCCTACCCATCATACGGGTGCGTCCTAGCCATATAATCTGGGGGACGAAGGAGAACATCAGAATCGAGTTGTGAGGGAACCTCAGAAACAGACACAACAGTTGTGGGGACTATCCCATAAGCACAGCAGGGGAGGACCACAACACACAAGCGCTAGAAGGTAGGCACAGATTTCCACCTGCAAAGGGAACTCTGGAGGTGCATCGGACCGGCCGGACTTGCGCAGCCCGGTTAACCGTATTCCGGACTGAGGATCCTGAGGCCTTCAGTAAAGAGGTAAAGAGACTGCAACCTGGTGTCCTCGTTATTTACTGCGACCGGCACTCCACCGCACTACCACCACTTTCCACACCTATTATTGGGCGCCCCTCAGCAGGGTCACGGACCGGGTCTAGCCACCGTGACAATCCCAGCGCAGAGACTCAGAGGCCCGGTACCGGGTACCCCTTGGCCCTGCAACAGTGGGGGCGCTACACTTATAAGGCAGTTCAAATAATATCTTTGCTCAACCAGGGAGGCCTGGGTAATAGTCTCAGGTTCTTGCAGAGCAGCAACAGCTTACATGTCCAGCAAATGCAGATGGAAGTAAACACGAGCAGCAGATGAAGGAGGATTACTGGAACTGGTGTATGCAGCAGGAACTCAGAGCAGAGTAGCAGGTTAATCCCACAGGTTCACAGGAGCAGATATATAGCCAGGGAGTCACCAGAGGTCAGTAGCTGGATGCATGGCAGAGTACTCTAGCACAGACTGAAGGCTGGGGTGGAGTTTTATAGCCGGAAGACACAGTGCACATGAGACCAAAGACGCCATCTTGGAAAAGGGCAGTAATGCACAAAAGGTAATAAAAAATGTTCAGAGTCCTGACATTACTCCCTCCTTAGAAGCGGCCTCAGGACGATCCTGGACCTGGTTTCCCAGGGAATCTCTGATGAAAACAAGAAATCTTCTGTTGGGCACTGATGTTTTCCACAGGTTCCCAAGAGTCTTCCTCAGGGGGATGTCCCTGCCATCTTATCAGATATTGGAGCCAATTCCTGCGAATCCTGGAATCAACAATTTCCTCCACCACAAATTGTTCTTGCCCATCAATCACCACAGGCTGCGGAGGTGGCACAACACATCCCTGGAAGGTATTAGGAGATACAGGCTTTAGTAAAGATACATGAAAAACTGGGTGTACCTTCATAGTCCTAGGCAGCTTCAGCCGGCAGGCCACAGAGCTCACAATACCGTTGATCTTGAAAGGGCCAATTAATTTCTGTCCAAGTTTTTGTGAAGGAATGTTTAACTTCAGATTCTTAGTTGCTAACCACACGGAATCTCCTACCTTGAACATGGGTGCAGGTTTATGGAATCTATCAGCCGATCTCTTATAACGTTCTTGAGCTATGGTCAGGGATTCCTTCAGAACCTCCAGATTTTGCCTCATCACAGTCAGCCTTTCCTCCACTGCCGGAACCGGAGAATTAATTGGAGACCTAGGTAAGATACATGGATGATAACTCAGATTGGCAAAGAAAGGTGTAAATTTAGTGGAGGCGCTCTGAGAATTGTTATATGAAAATTCGGCTAACGGCAGCAACTCCAACCAATCATCCTGGAGATGGCTGACATAGCATCTTAGATATCGTTCCAGTGTCTGGTTGGTACGCTCAGTCTGATCATTTGTCTGGGGATGGTAAGCGGAAGAGAGACAGACATTAATATTTAGTGCAGAGCAAAACCCCTTCCAGAATCTTGAAGTGAACTGCACTCCACGGTCAGAGATGATCTCATCCGGAACCCCATGCAACTGAAAGACATTCTGTATAACAAAGTTCTCTGGATCTTTAGCTGAGGGGAGGCTGGTGCACGGAACAAAATGAGCAGCTTTAGTCAGGCGATCAACTACCACCATGATTGTATTCATGTAGGCAGCTCCACAATAAAGTCCATTGATATAGACCCCCAAGGGCGCGACGGAACAGGTAATGGTTGTAGAAGACCCGTAGGTGCTACATGAGGAGTCTTGTAATGAGCACATACCTCGCAAGAGAGAACATAGTCCTTGGTATCCTTCAGGCAAGTTGGCAACCAGAAGAATAGGCTCAGGAACTCTTGTGTCTTCTGTACCCCCCTGTGACCAGCCAACTTGGAGTCATGT
This sequence comes from Ranitomeya variabilis, assembly GCF_051348905.1. Lineage (NCBI taxonomy): Eukaryota > Metazoa > Chordata > Amphibia > Anura > Dendrobatidae > Ranitomeya > Ranitomeya variabilis. The sequence goes on along the minus strand of NC_135234.1, from coordinate 695,179,788 downwards.
ACCAACTTGAGGATCCGCAGACGGACGACCTCAGGGACGTAGATACGTTGATTTCTGAACCACATGCCACCCTTAAAGACAAGATTAATATCCACAGGTGGGTTGGCCAGAAATACATCACCGTCATAGGCCTCCCTGCACTCCTTCCACAAGTCCTGATCGTGGATAACTCCGATGAAATTGGCATCAGATAGAATGGTCTTGGACGGGGCTCCAGGTACGGAATCCGCAGCATGGCTTCAGGATAAAGCATCAGCCTTCCCATTACGAGAACCTGGATGGTACAAGATAACAAAGTTAAATTGATTTAAAAATAAGTTCCAACGAGCCTGACGAGGAGAAAGACATCTAGCGGATCTAAGGAACTCTAAATTACGATGGTCAGTTAGCACTATGATCTGTTGTGCACCTCCTTGCAGATGATGCTTCTGCAGCGCCCCCACTGCCGCAGGGCCGAGGGGTACCCAGTACCGGGCCTCTGAGTCTCTGCTCTGGGGTTGTCACGGTGGCTAGACCCAGTCCGTGACCCTGCTGAGGGGCGCACAATGAAAGGTGGTGGTATGGTGCTGATGTTATGGTGCGGTGTAGTGCCGGTCGCGGTCAATAACGAGGACACCAGGTTGCAGTCTCTTTACCTCTTTACTGAAGGCTTCTGAGTCCTCAATCCGGAATACGGTTAACCGGGCTGCGCAAGTCCGGCCGGTCCAATGGCACCTCCAGAGTTCCCTTTGCAGGTGGAAATCTGTGCCTACCTTCCTGCGCTTGTGTTGTGGTCCTCCCCTGCTGTGCTTACGGGATAGTCCCCACAACTGTTGTGTCTGTTTCTCGTGTTCCCTCACAACTCGATTCTGATGTTCTCCCTCTACGTCCCCCTGATCTTACGGTTAGGACGCACCTGTATGACGGGGAGGCTCGGAGCTCTTCCGGGACTCTTGCGTCGCCCTACTCCTGTTGTTACCCCCCTGTGTCTTCCTGGGTCTGGGTGAGTCAGCCCGCCTGTAACTGACTGTCCTGCCGTAGGTTTGAAGTTTGGCTTGGAGCTCTATACTTCCTCGGCGTTCCGGCCACCGGTTATGCGCCTCAGTAGGATGTTGCCTCGTCTTACAGCACGACTCCTACTGGTATTCTCCTTGTTGCGTTGATCTCGTTTCTCACTCAGCACAATAAACCTCGCTTCTTGTCCTTCCTTGGGGTACTGCCGCTATATCGTGCAGGCGCGGTCCCATAACGTTCTCTCTCATTGCTAGGCCTCTGTCAGGATCCCACCCCTGACAGGGACCCCTCCGAATCTTCCCCTACAACACCCTCTGCCACAAGGTGTTGCCTGGTTCCAACCCAGTCAGCTTTCTGTCTAACTTCCTGCCTAACCCCCAGTTTTACCAGATTGTGAGGAGTGGCCTAATAAATAGAACCCTTAGCTCCCCCTGGAGGCCAGACTGTGAAATGTATTGGTGTCTGTGATACCTGGTCAGATGAACTCCTTCAGTGCCATCAGACGTACCATAGCCCCCCTTAGCGGCGGAGCAACAGTACTGCAACGACCAGGACTCTGGGGCGCTGCACTCCCCCCCGGTTAAATCCAGTACTCCTGGACTGGGAAGAAAACAACAATACATGTCAGCAAAAAGACATACAATTTTGAAAATGCAAGTACAAGTAAACTTTTTAACAGAGCTTCCCTTTATGGGAGGTGAGGACACTTGAACGTTACAAACATGGTTAAATACTTTAAATAACTTACTATAAATAACTTCTTTTACCCAACCGGGTATTCTACTAAGTGCAAATCTTTGAACAATAATTTAACTTTGCCTTTAAGGACGTACTCGCTAAATCCACTAAAGACCCTCTTATAAGACATTATAAGGCTACTCAACTTTTCTACATTCTCCTACTTTACGTCTGCAGGACCGCCTGTCCTAACTGCTCCAGGCCTGCTGCCTCTCCTTTCTGTTACAGGACCGCCCCTTTCCGCCCGGGCCTACTGTCCTTCCACTACTATACACAGTATAGAACATATCATTTTTCTTTCAGTTCAAGATCACTGAGCCATCTCTGTATGGCTCCTAGGAGGACTCACTAACCAACCCCATGCGGGTTCACTTCCTGTCCTCGTTCTTCTATCAACATCATTAAACATTTCTTACAATCAACTAGTTAGTTACATTCAACTTTCACATATCAGCATTATTACTTTTTCTTTTAGAGCATCATCATTCTCTAAGTACTATCAATGAACATCCCCTTTAAGAGGGGACCAAGTCTCTATGAGGTAGTGCAACTTCTCAAGCTGCAAGTCTGTTCGCAATAAGGACTCCGGTAATGTTTTCAAAAACAGTATCTTCACAAAGTGTCCTTTCTTTATGTAAAACCAGTAGCGAGCACCTTTAAGAAGGTGCAAACTATTTACAACATCAGTTTGTGAATCATTCACCGTCCATGATTCGGCAGTCTTTTGATAACTGAGCAAAAGTAGAAAACAAACAAAAAGCAATAGGGATCCCGGGTCAACAAAGGGATCCCTTTAAGAATAACCCTAGTCGAGTTTAAAGCAGCAAAAAGCAGGGAAACAAACAGTTAACTATTTACATATCCATGGCATCGAGGTTTACTCTCGCTCTGGCGGCCGTAGCTCCGCATAGACCTCGCTCGGCAAGCTGATCGGCGAGATCGGGGCCTTTAAGAAGTGCTCCATACCCGTGGCCCGATCCCAGGGTGTAAGGCGCCGGAGTCTATAGGTCCCAGGGAGAGGGGGTGCCGCGACGGGGCCTATCAGCAGGTCCTCTGCTGGCGGGGCAGGGTCGTTCTTCATACCTGCTTCAAATGCGGTCCCTCCGGTGCCGATTTGCTGCGTCTCCGCTAGGATCTGGAACGCTGGTTGCAGGGCCTTGCGCTGCGGCGCTGTCCTCTCCGTTTGCAGCACCTCGCTTTCCGGTAGGGCCTTGCTTTCTGGCTTCGGAGCGCTGGAACTTCTTTCTTGCTCCGGACCAGATGAGGCTGCCGACAGATGTCTGGTGAGGCTCCCGATGTTGGTCTTCTTCCACCCGGCCTCAGTGCTCAGCTGCGTCCGCAGGAGTTGGTGGATCAGCTCGTCCGCTCCGGTCTGCAGGAGGTCACCGTCAACTGTGGAGGTCTGGCTGCGGTGCCTCTCCGGGTAGCTGGGGGAGTCCTCGGCTCCGACCCCACGCTCCGGCTCCTGGCGGCTGGCCATGGCGTCCTCCATGTCCCTGACTTCTTCTTCCTGGTCCTTTTCCCGCTCTCTCCTTCGTGGGCGGTTTCGTTTTCTCTGTCTCCGCCCACCATTGAGAATCAGGAGGCGGATCTCAGCTGCTGACGGACACATCCTCAAGGTACAGAAATATTTAGACTGGGCGGCCATTGTCTTTCGCGCTCTCCAGCTCGTCTACGCCCACTCCACGCCCTTCTTCTTCTCCTGCGCTCCCCTTAGCACTGTAATAGCGGCGGTTTTGGCGGGAACTTCTGGCGGCAAGTGGCAATACACAGTCTTTGCAATAAGTCACAGTCCAAGCACAATAAATCACAGTTCCAAGGCACACATGACCCGATTCCTCAGGCTTAAGTAGATCCTGTTCGTGACGCCAAAATTGCAGCGCCCCTACTGCCGCAGGGCCGAGGGGTACCCGGTACCGGGCCTCTGAGTCTCTGCTCTGGGGTTGTCACGGTGGCTAGACCCGGTCCGTGACCCTGCTGAGGGGCGCCCAATGAAAGGTGTGGATGGTGCTGATGTTATGGTGCGGTGTAGTGCCGGTCGCGGTCAATAACGAGGACACCAGGTTGCAGTCTCTTTACCTCTTTACTGAAGGCTTCTGAGTCCTCAATCCGGAATATGGTTAACCGGGCTGCGCAAGTCCGGCCGGTCCAATGGCACCTCCAGAGTTCCCTTTGCAGGTGGAAATCTGTGCCTACCTTCCTGCGCTTGTGTTGTGGTCCTCCCCTGCTGTGCTTACGGGATAGTCCCCACAACTGGTGTGTCTGTTTCTCGTGTTCCCTCACAACTCGATTCTGATGTTCTCCCTCTACGTCCCCCTGATCTTACGGTTAGGACGCACCCGTATGACGGGGAGGCTCGGAGCTCTTCCGGGACTCTTGCGTCGCCCCACTCCTGTTGTTACCCCCCTGTGTCTTCCTGGGTCTGGGTGAGACAGCCCGCCTGTAACTGACTGTCCTGCCATAGGTTTGAAGTTTGGCTTGGAGCTCTATACTTCCTTGGCGTTCCGGCCACCGGTTATGCGCCTCAGTAGCATGTTGCCTCGTCTTACAGCACGACTCCTACTGGTATTCTCCTTGTTGCGTTGATCTCGTTTCTCACTCAGCACAATAAACCTCGCTTCTTGTCCTTCCTTGGGGTACTGCCGCTATATCGTGCAGGCGTGGTCCCGTAACGTTCTCTCTCGTTGCTAGGCCTCTGTCAGGATCCCACCCCTGACAGGGATCCCTCCGAATCTTCCCCTACAACACCCTCTGCCACAAGGTGTTGCCTGGTTCCAACCCAGTCAGCTTTCTGTCTAACTTCCTGCCTAACCCCCAGTTTTACCAGATTGTGAGGAGTGGCCTAATAAATAGAACCCTTAGCTCCCCCTGGAGGCCAGACTGTGAAATGTATTGGTGTCTGTGATACCTGGTCAGATGAACTCCTTCAGTGCCATCAGACGTACCATAGCCCCCTTTAGCGGCGGAGCAACAGTACTGCAACAACCAGGACTCTGGGGCGCTGCACTTCCATTCTTTGAAAGCCGCAATAATAGCCAGCAATTCCTTGTCTCCCACGTCGTAATTCTTCTCTGCTGAGGTTAGTCTATGGGAAAAGAAAGCACAAGGATGTAGCAGACCCTTCTCTCCAGTTCTTTGGGAGAAAATAGCCCCCAAAGCATTATCAGAAGCGTCCACCTCCACAATGAAAGAAAGTGTTGGATCTGGGTGTATCAACAGCAGTGCTGATGTGAAACAGATCTTAAGCCGATCAAAAGCTTCTTGAGCCTGTGATGACCACTTAAAGGGCTTTTCCTTCTTTGTCAACGAAGTAATGGGATGAACAATATCAGAAAAATTTCGAATGAAGCGTCTGTAGAAATTTGCAAAACCAATAAAACGTTGGACCTCCTTAACGTTCTTGGGTACCGGCCAGTCAAGGATAGCCTGAATCTTACCAGATTCCATGTTCAGCCCCTGGGTAGAGATGATATAACCTAAGAACTGTATTTCAGAACGATGGAACTCGCATTTCTCCAGCTTAATATACAGATGGTTCTCTTTCAGACGTCTTAAAACAGTTTTGACATGTTCTTCATGTTTCTGTAGAGAGTCAGAAAAAATTAGTATATCGTCCAAATAGATCACTACAAACTGGTCCAACAAATCTCTGAAAATGTCATTAGCAAGGTGTTGAAACGTTGCAGGGGTGTTACAAAGCCCAAAGGGCATCACAAGAGATTCAAAGTGTCCATACCGGCATCTGAATGCTGTCTTCCACTCATCCCCTGGACGAATACGCACCAAATTATAAGCCCACAAAGATCCAGTTTAGAGAACACCTTAGCATGGCGGAATCTTTCCAGTAATTCGGGAATCAGAGGCAAAGGGTAACGGTTTCGTACGGTTACCTTATTGAGTTCCCGATAGTCAACACAGGGTCTCAGGGTCCCATCCTTTTTTACAAAAAAGATAGGTGCCCCTGCTGGTGAGGAAGAAGGACGTATGAAGCCTTTGGCCAGATTTTCATCAATATACTCTTTTAAGGCTTGAAGCTCAGGTGCCGCCAAAGGGTATACGTTACCAAAAGGAATAGCTTCCCCAGGAAGCAACTCAATGGGACAGTCATAATGCCTGTGTGGAGGAAGCTGATCTGCATTCTTCTTGTCACAGATGTCAGAGAACTCTTTATATGCTGGAGGTAAAGAAAATACCTGTACATCTGGTTCCGTAGCCGTGGACTCAGGGACAGCTTCTGTTAACGCTGAGTTGCTCCTTGTTGGAAAGATAATCTCCTTGGTCTCCCAGTTGATAATTGGGTTCTGAGAACGCAACCAAGGAATGCCTAAAATCACAAGAAAATGAGGAGAAGAAATTAGCAAGAAAGAAAGTTGCTCCTGATGATTAGGCTCCAACAAAATTTCAAGGGGTACGGTCTCCTGATCCACAGGACCAGAGATTAAAGGTGACCCATACACTGTTTCTATGGTAATTGGAGAGGCTCTTTGCTGAATTTCAATACCATGTTCCTTGGCAAATGCGATATCCATGAAATTGCCACCTGCACCAGAGTCAATCACAGCTGCACTGGAAATCCACTGTCCTGAACACAGGATCTTAATAGGGAGAGAACAGTGAGAGTTATTTTCCTTAATCTCCTTGGGGGGTGAGGTCATAGAAAGTGAATGGAATACAGCATTTAAAGGCAGGCTACATTCAGAGATGTCAGATTCATCATCACAGTTGTCATACTCCCCTACTGCTGCTAGCACCTTGTTAGGCCATCTGGGACACTTAGGACAATTGATCAGAAAGTGGTCAGACTGGCCGCAGTAGAAACATAGACTTTCACGAAGGCAATGTTCCCGGCGCTCATTGATCTCGCGCCTCTGAACAGAATCAATTTGCATGGGCACCTCCTCCACCTCCCGAGATGTTTTACCTGCAGGCTCTTTGGAATGAAGGGAAAAGTTAGAAATATGGTTATATGCAGCAAACTTCTCCTGCCTACGCTCAGTAAGGCGAATGTCAATGTGCACACAATGCTGTATAAATGTCTCTAGCTCTTGTGGTGACTCAGAGTGAGCTAGTTCATCTTTTACAATACTAGACAGACCCCTTTTAAAAATAGGCAATTGTGCATAACTGTCCCAATTGGTATCTACCGCTAGTCTCCTGAATTCAGTAGCATACTCAATAACAGAACGTTTTGCCTGGCGTAAAGACAATAAAGCAGATTCAGCGGTTGCACGGCGATTAGGATCATCAAACATTAATGCCATAGTGGCCAAGAAATCATCCAAGTTATTTAACCGTGGGTCACGAGACTCAATCATTGGATTTGCCCAGGCGAGCGCTCGTGCGGTCAGCAGCATTATTACACACAATACTTTGGATCTATCATTAGGAAAACGGTCAGCATACACATCAAAATATAGCATACGTTGATTCACAAAGCTACAAAATTTGTCGCGATCACCATTAAATCTGAATGGGGGCAACTTAGGTGGGCTAGCTGGTGGCGGTTGCCCAGAGGGAAAAGTCGCTTGTGCAGCTATTTGCGTGCTTATGTCCTGAAAAGCCCGTCCATACTGGGACTCTATGCCAGCAAGTTTGTTTTCCTGGGCTGCCATGTGGGTGCTTAAGTCCTGAAAAGTCTGTCCAAACACTTGTTGATTGTGTTCAAAGCTTCCAAACTTCTTTTGCAGACCTTCCACATCTTTCTGCAGTGATCTAATTATGAAAAACACCTGCTCTAGTCTGCTTTCTGCAGTCATTGTTCCAGCAGTCTCCTTTTTTTTTTTTAGGCTAGAGTATCCTGTAATAATTATAGGGGATAACTCAGGAGACTCTTTACGTGGAACAAGACAACTACAGGACACAGTTTTATAAGTGGTAAAGTCTATATTATCACACGGTGATTCAAACAGGTGCAGAGAGAAACTCAAGTCCACAACACTTGGAGTAAATATTAAATGCAGCTTAGCAGTCTATAGGAAACTTCAGAGGAAAATGCAATCACGCAGAAAGTCTATGAAGCACAATTATTCTTGAGGATACTTGACACGAATAAGTCCTTGCTTAGTCCAAAACACAGATAGATATGCTTATAAGGCAGTTCAAATAATATCTTATTATTTCATAATATTAATAATATTATAATAATGAAACTGTTAAACTGTAAAGTGCTGCGGAATATGTTGGCGCTATATAAATAAAGATTATTATTATTATTATATCTTAGCTCAACCTGGGAGGCCTGGGTAATAGTCTCAGGTACTTGCAGAGCAGCAACAGCTTACATGTCAGGCAAATGCAGATGGAAGTAAACACGAGCAGCAGATGAAGGAGGATTACTGGAACTGGTTTATGCAGCAGGAACTCAAAGCAGAGTAGCAGGATAACCCCACAGGTTCACAGGAGCAGGTATATAGCCAGGGAGTCACCAGAAGTCAGGAGCTGGATGCAAGGCAGAGTACTCTAGCACAGACTGAAGGCTGGGGTGGAGTTTTATAGCAGGAAGACACAGTGCACATGAGACCAAAGACGCCATCTTGGAAAAGGGCAGTAATGCACAAAAGGTAATAAAATATGTTCAGAGTCCTGACATCCGGGTTCTCTGGTTTCCTCCCTCATTCCAAAGACATACTGATAGGGATTCTAGATTGTGAGACCCAATGGGGACAGTGCCAATAATGTTTGCAAAGGGCTGTGGAATTAATGGCACTATATAAGGGGTAAAATAAATAAAATAAAATTGTGTTGAAGGTAGTGCAGCAAGAAGGCGCTCATGTGTGTGCACTTCCGTGAGGTCCAAATCTATGGTGTGTTGGTGGCAGGGTAACACTCAAGGTTGCTTCCTTTGTCCCCTACTACCAACCACGGATGGCAGAGAGGGGATCATTATCCTCTTCATCTCCTGATTGTTGCATATTCTCGTCCTCACCCATTTGTTCCTTGGCTCTTGCACCTTCACTAACACTTTGTCTGGTACTATGAGCCCCCTTTGATCGCTGTAATCCACTCTCGCATGGCATTCGCTTGCGCAATGATAGTCCGGAACTTAGAGATATTGTTATCCCTTCCTAATCCTCCTCTTTTCCTCTTGTTCCTCTGGGACCACCACCTCATCCCATAGACTATTCAAAGTGTGGTCCAGCATGTAGATGACCGAAAGAGTAAAGCTGATGATGGCATCGTCAGCGCTAACCATCTTAGACATTTCAAAACTGTGCAGAAGGGTGCAGAGGTTCTTCATTTGTACCCACGCCGCAAGCGTGATTTACTTCATGTCTGTATTGCATTGGCCAAAGCTATGGAAAATTATATACTGCACCAGGGCTCTTTGCTGCTGACACAGTCACTGCAACATGTGCAGAGTGGAATTCCACCGTGTCGGCACATCGCATGTCAACCTATTAACTGGCATGGACAAAGACCTCTGTATAGATGCAAGTCGATGACCTGTGTGGTGCGAACAGCAGAAGTGAGCACAGAGTGTCCGTGCTTTCTGCAGCAGCACATGCCGGTCAAGATAGTGACGGAAAAATTGCTGTACTACCAGGTTGAGGACGTGAGCCATGCACGGCACGTGTGTGAGGTTGCCCCAGTGTAACGCCGCAACCAGGTTCACACCATTATAGCACACACCCTTCCCTGGATGCAGGTTCAGTGGAGACAGCCATTGCTCAAACTTGGCCTGGAGAGCTGTCCACAACTCTTGAGCTGTGTGACAGTGGTCTCCAAGGCATATTAATTTAAACACTTCCTGATTGCAGTGAGCCCTGGCTGTGCAGTATGGATGTGGGGGGATTCTCTCTGCACTGTTGGAACATGTGTCTCATGTTAAGGGAGGAGTTGAGGTCACAGGTGGAGGCCCTAGAGGAGGTAGAGGAGGCAGAAGCAGTGGAGAAAGTGTTATATACAGAGGTCTTTCCCAAAAGCCTTGGGGATTTCAAGTCTTGCAGAGCAGCCCCTTCTCCGACTGCACCAGCAGCCACCAGTCACCCAGTGCCCAGTCAGCAAGATGTAATGCCTCTGGTCATGCTTGCTCATCCAGGTGTCAGTGGTGAAATGAACCCTGTCAGGCATACATTTTTTCAAGGAACGGGTGATGTATTCTGCAACATGGTAGTGTAGCGCAGGCACAGCTTTCTTAGAGAAATAATGGTAACTGGGCAACTGGTACTGGGGGACTGTGACACCCATCAGCTTTTGGAAACTGTCTGTATCCACAAGACGGAAAGGCAGCATTTCCGTGGCCAACAGACTGGAGATGGTGGAGTTCAAGATCTTAGTTTTGGCATGTGTATGAGGAAAAAATCTTTAACCTGACCACAACTGCTGGACCGAAGCCTGGTTGCTGTGCTGAGCGATGGTGGAGTATGGGGTACACGACAAACTGCTGGACTGTGAGTGAGGTACAGGTGGAGATGTTATGGTGGATTGGGAAAGATGTGGTGTGCTCGGTGTCTGAGATCGGTAAAAAACAGCAGGCATGTCCACCTCTTTAACAGCTGACGGCTCTCACTCATCCCTATGGTAATGGGTAAACAAGTGGAGGTTCTGCAGCCAGAGACCTGTGTGAAAATACTTGGCACAGTGATGTAGGAGGAAGAAGCAGCAGATGCAGTTGGCCAGTGTTTGGAAGCCCGCTAGGCTAGGCTGCATTTTAGTGCAGTGAGATTCCCAGACTAATGCATGTTGATCACGCATGTGCCAGTTTATGCTTGTAGTAGTCAAACAATTGAAATTTTTGCCTCTACTGAGTCATTTTTCACTAAATTGGCAGTAAGTTTTGTCATCGTTTGCGGTCTCAAAAAAGGACCACCTCAGGCAACACTTGATGCCCCTGCGAACTGCCATCCTGCTACCGCTGCTGGCCATAGCCAGAATTGTGGCTGAGGATCCAGTGCTTGTAATAGTTGTATCACTCCATGTCTGTGTTGGAAGCCACAATGTAACCTCCTCATCTTCCTCCTCCTCCACCACATCTGCTGAGCTTCTCAGCTGAGTTCACACCAAGTGGGATCTACAACCTCATCTTCATCCTCTATGTTCTCCCACTCCTTGCCCTGAGAGTCAACCTCCTCCTCTTCCTGCCCTGACAACACACTACAATCCTCATGTGCCTCAGGTACCTGAGTCTCAGCAGGATCACGTCCACTCCCCGGGGTTAACATCTGCTGCTGAGGGTCTGGATTTTGCTCGGACCCTACTTCGTCCAACCCCAGATCCAACTGAAAAACATTTTTCAGCATTGGTGCAGATGCTTTCCTCCTCCTGAGTCTGTTAATCTTTGGAGCAGACTTCTGATACCCATGGAATAGAATGTCATCCATCTGTGGTTCCTCACAGTCTATGGTGCTCATAGAAGAGTGACCTGTCAGGCAGGGAAATTTGGATGGCAGCGGGCAGGGAATGACAGGAAGAGAACAATGAACTGAAAGTGTAGGACTAAAGGTACCGTTACACTAAACGACTTACCAACGATCACGACCAGCGATACAACCTGGCCGTGATCTTTGGTAAGTCGTTGTGTGGTCGCTGGGGAGCTGTCACACAGACAGCTCTCTCCAGCGACCAACGATCAGGGGAATGACTTCGGCATCGTTGAAACTGTCTTCAACGATGCCGAAGTCCCCCTGCAGCACCCGGGTAACCAGGGTAAACATCGGGTTACTATGTGCAGGGCCGCGCTTAGTAACCCGATATTTACCCTGGTTACCATTGTAAAAGTAAAAAAAACCAAAACAGTACATACTCACATTCTGATGTCTGTCACGTCCCCCGGCGTCCACAGGGTTAAAACTGCTTTCGGCAGGAGCGCTGGTAATGCACGCGCTGCTGCCGAGAGCTTCCCTGCACTGAATGTGTTCAGCGCCGGCCGTAAAGCAGAGCACAGCGATGACGTCACCGCTGTGCTCTGCTTTACGGCCGGCGCTGACACAGTCAACCCTGTGGACGCCGGGGGACGTGACAGACATCAGAATGTGAGTATGTAGTGTTTTTTTTTAACTTTTACAATGGTAACCAGGGTAAATATCGGGTTACTAAGTGCGGCCCTGCACTTAATAACCCAATATTTACCCTGGTTATAAGTGTGTGACGCCGATCCAGCAATGACAGCGGGTGATCAGCGACCAAAAAAAGGTCCTGATCATTCCCATCGACCAACGATCTCCCAGCAGGGGCCTGATCGTTGGTCGCTGTCACACATAACGAGATCGTTAGCGGGATCGTTGCTTACGTCACCAAAAGCGTGACGTTGCAACGATATCGTTAACGATATCGTTATGTGTGACTCAGCCTTAAATCCAATGCAAATACACCTCATTTACATAAAAATTGAAAAAGGTATTACTTTGTAATAGAAGCAAGGTTTACAAAAGAAAGGTATAGATTTAGTTTGATTTAGGGCTTGTGCAGATGACAATAAAAATCGGATGAGTGCTATCTTTCAAAACAACTGATAGCACTTGTCTGATTTTTATGGTCATGTTCTTCTATGGGGCCATGCAAATATCCAATTTTTTCCTCGGATCGAGTCAGTCTGAGGTAAAAAAAAAGCGCAGCATGACCGAGTTGCGTCCGATTATCAAATTGCACTCCACCATTAATGTCTATGGGTCAGAGGAAAAAATTGGACCGCGCTCACATGACATCCAAATATGGTCCAATTTTCACAGACTGACGGAATGGAGAATTTTTGTTTATTCTCCATGTAAGTAAATCAAATTACACTCTGTTCAAACTCTAATCAGAGTCTGTTAATGTGATTAGCATAATCGGACCGATTTTCTTGCATGACAGAAAATCGGCAGAGAAAATTTGTCATGTGACATGAGCCTAACAGTGACCTACCATAGATGTGTTTAGCTTGTGGTACAAAAACCTGCTGACAGGTTCACTTTAAAGATCTAAGTATCCTCCTCTAACTGTTCATCAGGGTATTTTCCACAGGAAGCAGAAATAACAATACCATTAAAGCCACTTTAAACATCAAATAATAGCAAATACATTCAAGGTCCCTTTAAATGACCCCAGAGTTAGACATGTGTTTACTCATCCATTTATGGAAAAGGTGTAAAAATAGCAACTTCCTGCAACCTCAAGAATAAAAAAAAGTTTTATAGATACAGGTGGCAGAAACCGTGACGTGTCACCACTAGCGATGGCACTAAGTGGATACACTATGCAACGTGTCTGTTGTAGTCAAGACAGCCAGTGTTTCCCTTCAGAGCCTCTGTAAACAGGCATGTGCTTCCCTTTCCTCCGCTGTCACACACGCCGTCACATCTTGCTGCACACGCACCTTGCACATTCCATTCAGCTTCTTCCTGTTCTAACAGACAATAAAAGCACCAGACTGCTAAATCGTGTGATCGCTTCCTCTATTTACAGAGGACTCACAAAAAAGGATTATGATTCTTGGTGTATTGACTTCCAGAATAAAAATAGCCAAGAACATTTGGGATGTTTACAGCATAACAGACACAATCAGAACTATGTAGAATCAAAGTTTTGTGTGTCCGCCATTGTACAGAATAGATATATTCCTATCAACTACAAATAGGAGCATTGCCATGCCATTTATGGAGAATGATGACTGACAGCTTCAGTGTAAGCTCATAATTCTAGATAAAACTTGTCAATATCCATTTGGACCTTTACCTAGATGGCATTAAGAAATGGAAATTACTAATTTATTGCCTTCCATATGAACCCAAGAAAGAGACTTATATAGGTCAGAACTATGGCTTAATATGATGTTATGTTAATACCTAGTAAAGAGGATTATAATAAATATGTTTCACCTATCCATGGCATGGGTGATGAATGTCTGATCAATGTAGGTCCCACTGTTACCCTCCTGTCCTGACTCCCTTCCTTAGGTCATCTCTCTGCACTCCTCTGCATGTTGAATTACTGTAAGACTAGACCCTCATTTTTTTAGGTCACGTTCTCTCGTCTCATAGTGTTAGGCACGCCAGGTGAGATGCATTTTCAAAAGCTCCAGGTCCGGGTGGGCATATGGGCCTCGGGTGTTTATGTAGCAAGCTGGAAGGCACATGGACAGCAAGGACTTGGCACAATCAGGAGTGTCAGGAGCAGCAGAATGTATAAAGTGGAACAAACCAGGTATGGAAGCAAGTAATGCATAGTATGCATAGAAGGTGGAGTACACCAAACATGGAGGTCTAGAGACTCAATCCCAAATCACAGGTGTGCGTCTAAATAGGCCTTAAATAAATCTAGGGAGGTGATGTTAGTGATCCCCGCTAGGCAACTTGCAAAACACAACTTGAAGCACAACAGAGGGCAGTGGAGCCAGAGGAAGGAAGTGGAGACTGGGATACCTGGGAAAGTGTGTAAGATATAGGCTGACTCAGGTGGCAATATGCCGCCAGAGAATTCAAGTAGTTGTCATCCTCATTACTACTGTACAATGCTACCATCTTTTTGTGGTAGGGTTTGTGACACACTCATGGTGTCACGGGAGACCTAGGTAGGCAAGAGCTAATAACCCGGGCCCCTGCAATTTCCCTCAGACTAGGGAAACCCTGACTGACCCTCTCCCAGAGTTTACACTGATGGTGTGCATGTCTGGGCCTCCATCCTCACCCTGTCTCCTGTTTCAACCCTAGGCTGAAATCACCACCCACCACCCAGTGAAGAGACCACACACCAATACCCACAGTAAGCACAGACAAGGATAACGGAAAAATATGCACCATGCCGCAGTCACTCAGGAATACACTATAAGTGCACAGGTCAAAACAAATACAAGTATAGGAAGGATAAAATAAGACAAAGGGAAATACACCACCAGATACAATTCTCCAACTCCTAGCTCACCACTCCAGACCGAGATAACCAAGCACAAGACAGAAGCTATAATCGGCGACGCCCAATGTTCAGAAGAACTATTTAAAGGCAGTGGGCGTGGCCCAGCTTCCAATCCAGCTAAATTAACCCCAGACCAGCTAGATAAAATCTAGCCAACGCCACTGAGCGCATAGTGGACAAAAGCGGAATTACCGCTGTCTGTCGAACGCCCTGGTATGAACAGCGTCCGACATGACACATGGTTGCTATAACTCAATCAAATCTGCAGTTCTGCTACCAACTCTGTATTGAACTAATGCAAACGCAATTCTGCTACTGTGCTGAGATAATTTCGACCCCCTCTTTCTTCCTTATTGCATTACTACAGTGAGGAAGAGTCTTAATTCAGCATGTGTCAATATACACTACCTAAAGAGCCAGACAAGTATATCGCTGTAAGTATTGATGTTGGAATTGATGTTGGAGTTAAAAGTGTTGTCTGAAACTATAAAATTGATTGCCTATCCATAAAATTAGAAAAGCGCTTGACCTCTGAAGACGAATCAATCAGAGCAAATATCAGAGCAATGAAGGAGAGAATAGGACAAGCTTCAGAATTTGGCAGAGTCACTTGACGAGCATCTGTGCCTATGTAAAAAATGAAAGACAACACTCAGGAGTACTACAGCGACCCCTTATTGATATCATGAACTATGGATAGGAAATAAATGATGCAGTCCTGGAGAAGCTATCAAATCACAGGTTACTTTTTCTACCAAAAAATGAATGAATTAAGTATATAATGCTTAATTACATTTTTTTATTTCTCTAGTAAGGGCTAAAGACTAACAGATTAAAGAGTAGAGATGAGCAAACTTGTTCCGAAAACGTTCGCCAATCTCAAATTTGGCCCGATCTTTGCACATTTGCAGCGCCCCAGAGTCCTGGTCGTTGCAGTAATGTCATTCTTCCACCAGGGAAAGTGATATTACGTCTGAAGGTAATAAAGGAGTTCATCTTTCCAGGTATCACAAATTATACACCACACTTCACACTCCAATCCACCAGGGGGAGCTATGCTCCTATCTAGTAGGGCACTCCTCACAGAAGGGTAAAACTGGTGGTTTGGATAGAAAGTTAGTCAGACGCTGCCTGGCTTCTGACCCAGAGAGTTCCTGTCAGGTAAACAGGGGGAAAGGAGGAACATCGGAGCTGCAGACAGAGGGCCGTTGGCAGGGGTGGGATCCTGTCGGAGGTCTAGCTAGAACAGAAAGACACGGAGCTGCGCCTGCCCCACGTGCGGCAGCATCCTAAGAAAGGACACGAAGAGAAATGTGTTGTAGAGAGTGAGAAACGAAGTCACAGCACAAGGAGATAACACCAGAAGGAGTTCTGCCCAGTAAAGGCTGCCTCCTTCTGAGGCATGTAGCTGGTGGCCCGAACACCGAGGGAGTAATTGACTCTACGCATTACTTCACAGACTGGCAGGACAGTCAATTCCAGGTTGGCTGCCCCACCTAAATACCTAAGAAGACACGGTGGCAAATTGTGGGGGTCGGGGCGTCTCTAGGGTCCCTATAAACAAGCCTCAGGCCATCAGTCATACGGGTTTGTCCTATCCATATCATCTGGGGGACAGAGAGGAAGACATCTAGAACATCCACGAAAGTTGTGAGGACCTTACCGACTTGCTCAGCAGGGAGGTACTACAACACCCAGGCACTAGTAGGAAGGCTACTGATTTCCACCTGGATAAGGGGACTCTGGATTTGCCTTCAGACTGGCTGGACTCTGCCTACCCTGTGATTCGGTGCCCTGGGCTGTGGATGCTGAAGCTTCCAGTAAAAGGTAAAGAGACTGCAACCTTGTGTCCTTGTTATTTTCTGCGCCTTGCAACCCCCACCATCACCATCTACACTTCTGGGAAGCCCTGGGGATACACTTCACCTGTGGGAAGGTATACGATCTTGCTGTGATAACATCACCCCAGCGGACCCCTAAGCAGCGTCGGTCACCCTGACCGAATACCTCTGGTGGCATCACGAACACTTCCCTTTTTAATACGGACGTCCCTAGGGCCATGGACTGGGTCAGCCACTGTGACATCCCCATCGAGAACCAAAGGGCCCGGTATCGAGTTCCCCTAGCCCTGGGGGGGCGATCCACATTCAGATTTGTGTTCAGATTCCCAAGCTAAAACTCGGCAAATCGGAACAAATATTATTGGCACAATATTATTTTCTTTGCGGACAGTGAGAAATATTGTTGCTTATTATTTTAATTCTGGTACAGGAGACATTGGCTTCTGTGGACTGGGCGATGACGTTAGTATGATGTACTTTATATTCATTAAAGGAGTTTGTGTCATTCTTTCAATTGAATGACTTTATTCTGGGTGTGTCCTTTTTTATACAATATGACTATGGGGTTAGTAATGGGGGTGTCTTAAAGACTTGCTACTTACTAACCTCTTGACTTGATTTCTCCAGACAATACAAAGGTCAAATAAACCCCCCCAGCTATCACTCCACTTGCCACTGCACCAGGGCAAGTGGAAAGAGCAAGGCTAAGTGCCAGATTTTATGGATGCACCATTTCTGGGGCAGCTGAAAGCCGATGTTGCATGTCTGGGAGGGGCCAATATCCATGGCCACTTTCTAGGTTAGTAATATCAGCCCGCAGCTGTCTGCCTAGCCTTTGTTGGTTATTAAATATAAGGGGACCCTACGTCATATTTTAGGGGATTCCCCATTTTAATAACCTCGAAAGGCTAAGTTTACAGCTGTGAGCTGATAGTAATAGCCTGGGAACCTTTATGAATATTGTCTCTTTCCCAGAATATCAGCATCAGACCCCAGCTGTCAGCTTTCCATCTACTGACTATGAAAATTACAGGGGACCTCTATGTGTTTTTTTTCAATTACTTTTTTAATTGTCAATAAGAAAAATAAGGTCCCGTGAGTTCATAGCAGCTGTTTCTCTTGCTTTCCAAGTGCCAATGCTGGACTAATGAATGGCCCTGAGTCCGGCACTCGGCACTCCGGCATTCAACAGCCCAGCACTGGGGCTACCAAGAGACACAGTCATTAAGCCTTTCAGGTTAGCAGAGTTCAAAGCTACCCAGCAGCTGCGAGGCCCAGAAACCTCATATGAAACTTTGAGGAACACTTTAAGGTTATTGACATTTCCAACTGCTGGAACACCTTAAGGCTGTAAACTAAGGTTATCTTGGGTGTCTATTTTACCGTACTTTATACAATGAAAAGATCAGAGTGGGTCCCCTATAATTTTCATAAACAGCTGAGGAATAGCTGATGGCTGGGGGCTGATATTAAAATTCTGGGAAATAGAGAACATTCAGAAAGGTTCTCATGCTATTAACATCAGTTCACAGCTGTATACTTAACCTTTCCTGGTTATTAAAATGGGGGACTCCCCAAAAATGACACTGTGTTTCCCTGTATTTTTGATAACCAGCCAAGTAAAACTGACAGCTGGGGGCAACCCTCAGCAAGGCTGGTCATCAAGAATAGAGGGGTCCCCCCCACACTGTATTTATTAACTATTTAAATCAATAATTTAAAAAAGCGGCATGGGGTCCCCCAGCCAAGCTAAAGCTGACAGGTTGTGGCTGGTGTTCTCAGGCTGGTAAAGGGCCATGGATATTGCCCCCGAGCATAAAAATAGCAGCCCGCAGCCATCCAGAAATGGTGCATAAATTATATGCACCAATTCTGGCACTTTGCCAGGCTCTTCCCACTTGCCTTGTGGTGGTGGCAAGTGAGGTTCATATTTGTGGGGTTCATTTCACCTTTGTATTTTCTGGTGACATCAAGCCCATCCCACCATGGTCACCGCAGTTCAGGGGCCCAGATGGGAATGCAGCCTCAGTGTTTGCGGTAAACTCAATGATGTCACTGCTAGTCACTGATGCTTTGCTCGCAGTTGATTCCTCAGTGGTTTTCAGCCTGGACAGTTGCATCTTGGCACTGTCCAGGTTGAAAACTGCTTATCCCCAGAAATGGATTATGGCATGGGACAAAGCGATGGACAGGTGAGGGATATGGTTGTTTTTTACTTTTGTTTTATTACAGGAGATCATAGCTTCAGTGGAATGGGTGAATACATGAGTATGGTTTAATTTAGATTCATTAAAGGAGTCTGTATCATTCTTTCAATTAAAGGACTTTATTCTAGATATGTGTTTATTTACAATATAACCAAAGGATTAGTAATGGACAGGCATCTTATAGACACTTTGTCATGATATGTACTTTTCTCCCTGTCCTGTATTATGTATAATATGTCATGATGTGGTGCAACTTCTCTTTGTTTGTATTTACTGTACACTTTGCAATGTCATGGGATGTATGTAACATAACCTGTCTCCTTTCCCCAATACTTGCAGCCCTAAGCTATAATGTAATTAAGCTTTGTCAACACCACTAGTGAAGAAATAGCCATTCTTCCTCACAGCAGGTGGCTATTCAAATGCACATACTGGATAGACTAAGCGGAGCCCACCAGTCTAGAATCTTCTGGTGGACCCAACCATTGAATAGAAGGTGTGACCCCTACCCCCTTCATGGGCTGATCCCAGGAGCTCAGACAATCCATTCTTATTGTTGAGATCAGATGTGAGTTGACCCTTGAAGAAGGAGTGGGGATTCTTAGCTGAGGCAAGACCCCACGTCCATCTGTGACTGCGGAAGCGAACGGGCGAGACTTGAGCTGAGGACATATCTCGTCGTTCGTGGGATTGTTTTGGGATCCCTTGGACTCATGTGGACTATTGCTTTGTTAGCTGGCACAAGGATTATTGGGAGGTGCCCCCGAATCTGCTCCGTTGGACTCGTGTGGACTATTGCTTTGTTAGCTGGCACAAGGATTATTGGGAGGTGCCCCGAACCTGTTCCGTTGGACTAATTGTGGACTCTGTAGATCTACCTGCATGTGTTGTTCCAGCATTCTTGATAATAAATCTGTTGACTCATCCCTTGGCCTGTTGTCCCTTCTTGCTCTGCTTTACACCCCGTCACACACCTCTCCATTAATTAATAATAGGTTTGATGTCACTGGACAATACAAAGGTGACATCAACCCCAGAAATATGAATCTCACTTGCCATCGCTACAGGGCAAGTAGGAAGAACCAGGCAAAGTGCGCAACTGGTTCTGGGCCAGCTGCAGACTGCGGGCTGCTATTTTTAGGCTGTGGGGGAGCAATATCCATGGCCCCTTGCCTCATAACCAGCTTTACTGATGTTGACAGCTGAGGGTTGCAGTCTTAATCTGTCCATTTTGCTTGGCTGGTTATCAAAAATAATGGGGAACCTACGTCAATTTGATGGTTGTCTGCCATCTGTTATGGCACTTTACCAGGAGACTAAGGCCTCAACATAGTGCTGTATTTATGAGGGAAATGTTTATCCTGCCTCTCCTACTTGCAAGGTTGTCCTTGACAGACTACTAAGTATGCAAGTAAGTACCATGGAGATTCAAATGCATACGAGCTCTAGACACAAAACAGTAGAATAATTTTAATTTGCATCACAGATCCATTTTTTATTTAGGATTAGTGATGAGCGAATATACTCGTTACTCGAGATTTTCCGAGCACGCTCGGGTGTCCTCCGAGTATTTTTTAGTGCTCGGAAATTTAGTTTTTATTGCCGCAGCTGAATGATTTACATCTGTTAGCCAGCATAAGTACATGCGAGGGTTGCCTGGTTGCTAGGGAATCCCCACATGTAATGAAGCTGTCTAACAGATGTAAAACATTCAGCTGCGGCAATAAAAACTAAATTTCCGAGCACTAAAAAATACTCGGAGGACACCCGAGCATGTTCGGGAAATCTCGAGTAATGAGTATATTTGCTCATCACTATTTAGGATGCTTTAATGCATCCTATAAATACAGTATGTTGCCAATGTGGATATACTGTAGATGAATAGAACTTAGAATTAAAATGGTGGCATACCATGTGAGTCTGGATGGAATATTGGAATCCACAGAGTCTTTACACCCATCCAGTCCATTCAGAGCCATGCAAATGATCAAAAAATATTAAGGTGCAATAATCAATACAAACTGAGCTTATAAAGCTGTATGACAAAAAGCAGGATGAGTCCAGCTGATAAAAAAGCTTGTCTTTATTCCAAATTCTTTGGGACAAAGAACACAGCTCGTGTTCGAAACGCGTAGCTGCACATATGGGTGCCATGTCCCTATTTTATACAAATTTGGAATAAAGACAAGCTTTTTTATCAGCTGGACTCATCCTGCTTTTTTTTTCATTCAACACTCAAGTGACCCACTTGGAGTCCGTGCTGTTACACACTGAGGTGGTAAACTGGCTATTTCTTTCTCTTCTGTAAAGCTGTATGTCTATCATTTATTATCTGAAATTGTGTAGATAATAGACGATAACTTTGTTGTTAGTAAAAAGCAGAAAATATTCTGAAATATTTAACCACCCACCACAGATTGTTTAGGGACCAAGTGAAAGGTTTGTCACATTGCACAGTTTGTAAATGAAACAAGATTATTTTCACAGTAGATTACATTTTGCGTCTTTCGTCAGTTTCTCTTGCTCTCTATTTATATACTCCTCAACACTGAAATTGCAAAACTAATAAGTAAAAGTCATGGCGTTAAGGAAATCACAGGATGGATAGGCATGTTAATGATATCTAAATGATAAAAAAAAATGGAAACAAAATTTTCAAAGCATCTTGATTTATTCACTTTCGAGTATGAACGCCACGCTGCTATCAATGTGGTGATTAATATTTGTCTTAGGATTCTGCCATTCTAAATTCACTTTGGCATGCAAATCATCAAGATCCATTGCTGGCAGCTTCCTTTGCAATTGCTGACCAATAATGTATAAGGTGTGCTTAAGGGGATAAAAGACCTCTCCGGTCTTGCACAACATGGTTGCACATTTAGGAGCACGTTTAGGCCAACCATACTGCTCATAGTAGCATGTGAAACATGTGGCCTGGCATTGTCATGTTGAAAACGGGCTTCCGGAACACTTTGGAGAAATTGAAATACTTCTACGACATTTTCATTTTATAGTGAGTGTCTGAAAGTATGGCTATCCAATAGTCATCACTTTCCTTGATAGTAATAATATATCTGCCATCCAGCAAACATTCTAGCATACAACATGCCATGGTTGCTGACATGACCAATAACCCCGTCACTTTCATCACCCTGCTGTGACAGCTAGTTGTCATGGCCAGCATCATTGTTATCAAAGAAGACTGTGCTATGACAGATTATTCTGCTTTTGTAATGTCAGAAGGCATGTTTTGCTAGATATAAATACTTAAGAAAATCAGACATATTGCAGGCCATAGCCACCACCTTCCTCAAGTAGAAATATTTCTTAATTAAATTCAAGATGTGAGTCAAGCATGGAGTGTGGGTTATTTTCCCTTACTGTATGGCAGCCAGACTGTTCCAGGCATTGTCAACCACGACACTTCCCAGCTACCGTTGACAAGGAGCCAGCCAACATGAGATTTGCCACTTGATGCAGAAAAGCAACTTGTCCACTTTATGTCGTTTGTCCAAATTTTTTTTTTTAGATGCGAAACTGCTTAGCAATGCTTTAGCTTGTATCATTAAAAAAACGATGGCGGTGTGTGGAATCCATGCTATGCCCTTTAGCTGAAGGGAATTGGTTCATGTTTGTTTAGTGGGGTACAATGGAGGGGTAAGAGGAAACAGATAACGACTGGCAGGTGGTAGAAAAATATTTAGCTCCCAGTTGCAGAGGCTTCATCACCCTTACCGGTTACAGTAGCACACTGCTGCCACTCAAAACATTGACTGTGAAACTTGTGTATATTCGTTGCCCATAGTTACAGCTCCAGGTGTCCATAGTGCAGTGTACTTTAGAGATCAAAGACAAGATGAGAGCATAGCCTAAGTACTCCTATTTGTGAAAACACAAAGCAGGTACCCCTTTCTGTGAGAAACCATAGTAGTTTGGTATTATTATTATAGCGCCATTTATTCCATGCCGGTTTACATGTGATATGGGGTGTACATAATAAAAAACAAGTGCAATAATCTTAAACAATACAAGTCATGACTAGTGTTGAGCGATACCGTCCGATACTTGAAAGTATCGGTATCGGATAGTATCGGCCGATACCCGAAAAGTATCGGATATCGCCGATACCGATACCCGATACCAATACAAGTCAATGGGACACCAAGTATCGGAAGGTATCCTGATGGTTCCCAGGGTCTGAAGGAGAGGAAACTCTCCTTCAGGCCCTGGGATCCATATTACTGTGTAAAATAAAGAATTAAAATAAAAAATATTGATATACTCACCTCTCCGGAGGCCCCTGGACATCACCGCTGGTAACCGGCAGCCTTCTTTGCTTAAAATGAGCGCGTTTAGGGCCTTCCATGACGTCACGGCTTCTGATTGGTCGCATGCCGCTCATGTGACCGCCACGCGACCAATCACAAGCCACGACGTCATTCTCAGGTCCTAAATTCCTAGAATGAGGAGTTTAGGGCCTGAGAATGACGTCACGGCTTGTGATTGGTCGCGTGGCGGTCACATGAGCGGCACGCGACCAATCAGAAGCCGTGACGTCATGGAAGGCCCTAAACGCGCTCATTTTAAGCAAAGAAGGCTGCCGGTTACCAGCGGTGATGTCCAGGGGCCTCCGGAGAGGTGAGTATATCAATATTTTTTATTTTAATTCTTTATTTTACACAGTAATATGGATCCGATACCGATTCCCGATACCACAAAAGTATCGGATCTCGGTATCGGAATTCCGATACCGCAAGTATCGGCCGATACCCGATACTTGCGGTATCGGAATGCTCAACACTAGTCTCGACTGGTACAGGAGGTGGTTGGATTTGGTTGGACCTACAGGGCCGGGGACACACCCGATTCAGGCAGAACAGTACTTTCTGGAATTACAGGAGTCTCAGATGTCCGTTCTTCTTTCTCTCCCACTGGCAATAGTTCAGCATATTCCTCTTCCTCAACCTAAATCAATGGAGCGCTTCCGAGTGTAGGTACCTCTTTTTTTTTTACAATTGGATCGTGGTATACACACAGTCAGAGCATATTTCGATGCACCACACGGGAAGGGGCACCTTCCTCTTCTTCAGGTAGAATTTCATAGACTGGCCCTCCAGGAAGGACTTGACGTACAACTCGGTGTGGTGTTTCTTCCCACCAATAACCAACCTTGTTTCGAGGATGCTTGTCTCTAACCATTACTAGATCTCTGGCCTGTAGAGCTGTCCCTCGCAGTGGGGTCACTGCAACATGTTCCAACATGTTTTTGAAACCTAGTCCATACTAGGCGATGAAGAGTCTGTAGCTGATGTTAATGTTCTCGCACCCAATTGGACACCCCATCTGTGAGTAGTCCTCCTCTGGGTCCAGCTCCAGCTCAGTGATCTCTTTGCTGGCCCTGCCGAAGAGTAGGGAGTAAGGTGTTGTTCCCATGGTGTTATGGACTCTGTTGTTATATACCCACACCAGCTCTGACATAAATTCCGGCAAACGGGCCTTACGATCCTCTTCCAAGGTCCTTAACATTTGAATGAGGGTGCAGTTGAAACATTCACAGGCCCCGTTGCCCTGAGGGTGGTATGGGTTTGTCCGCGACTTTTCAATCTGGTACAAACGATGCTGCTCTTCCATTATTTTCCCCAGAAAGCAGGCTCTCTGATCTGAATGTATTCTCTTCAGGCATCTGTATACTTGAATGAAATTTTTACAGATGGCATGAGCTGCTGACTCTGCAGTTTGGTCTCGAGTCAGGGTCACTACCTCAAATTTAGTAAAATGATCCACCATCACCAGGCAATGTTTGTATCCTTGACAAACTGGTCAAATTGTTACATAGTCAATCATCAGCACATCCATCGGGGCTGAGGTCTTCACCATCTGGATAGGAGCTCTCTGCTCAGAGGGCTTGGACAGCTCGCAGTTTCTGCACTGTCGGCACACTTCTTCAATTGCCGTCTTCAACAGGGGATGATAAACTGTTTTCTGTAACCAGTGCAGGGTTTTTCCGGGTCCAAAATGTGCTTCTTTTTCATGGGCTTCTCTTGCTACTACATGTACCATGGTTTCCAGGATCACTACCTGCCAGACAATGGGCAATGCTCTCTGCAACTGGATCTTCCGGTACAGGAGCCCATCTCTCAGAGTCTTTCCTACTGTCGAGAGATTTGCAGGGCCCCAGTGGTCAGGGCCCTTCTCTCGTTCTCGCTGGACAGTTGTTTTTGGGCCACCCAAGACCGAATCCGTGCGAGCTATCCATCTTTTTGTTGGATCCTTACCCACTCATCACGAGGCTGTGTCAGTATACTCTTCGAGACATCCGTCGGCACATGATCCTGCGTTGCGGTCAACGTTCTGACCGTACCCCAGAAAACAGGAATTTCCTCATCCTCAAATTTCTGATCCCAATTGGGACCAGGCTCCTTGTGTGTGACTCTGGACAAATCATCTGCATGGGTGTTTTCGGCTGCTTGACGGAAAGCGATTCTGTCTTGATATTTTGCCAATCTTGCTACCCAGCATTGTTCTAGGGCCCCTAATTTTGCATTTTCCAGATGAGCCAATGGGTTATTGTGCCACACCATTGCCAGTAGCCCCAACTTGAACGAGCTGTAATTGTAGGGGTTTCGTTTGGAGTCGTAGAGGGAGCAACTCGCATATGCAATTACCCATTCTTTTCCATCTTGGATTTGTGACAATACCACTCCTAGTCCTTGCAGGCTGCCATCCATATGAAGAAAGAAAGGCTGCGAAAAGCCAGGGTAGGCCAGTACTGGTGCTTCAGTCAGGGCAGCTTTTAGAGTTTTGAAGGCCTGCTCTTGCTGTTCTCCCCATTATACCTCCTAATTCTTGGCTCTTGACGGGACGCCTCTCAATAGCTCCAGCAGTGAGTTCACGACGTTTGTGAAATTCTTTAAAAACCGTCGGTAGTAGCCAGTTAGTCCCAAGAAGGTCCTTTCATCTTTTATCTTTTACTGTCTTCAGGGTAGGTCATTCTTGTACTCCTGCGTTCTTTTCTGGGGATGGTTTTACCCCTTCAGCTGCAACCATGTGTCCTAAATATGGGTGTGGAACAGGTGGCATTTGGAAGGCTTCACCTTTAGGTCGTATCCTTGCAGCCGGCTCAATACTTGCTCTAACTATTGCAGATGTTCATCAAACATGCCAGCATAAACAATTATGTCATCCAGATAGATCAGTGTGGCTTCAAAATTCAGGTTCCCCAGGTCACTTCTCCATAAGCTGTTGAAAAGTTCCTAGAGCATGTGCCAGCCCGAACGACATTTGATTAAATTCAAACAGCCCCATTGGTAGTATAAAGGCCATCTTTGCCCGATCATGCTCCGACATTAGCACATGCCAGTAGCCACTCGCCAAATCCAGTATAGAGAAATACTTCACGTGTCCTAGGGCAGAGAGAGACTCTTCTATTCTGGGCAGCAGATATGAGTCTCGAACAGTACAGGCATTTAACTTGCGATAGTCTACGCAAAATCAAAGAGTTCTGTCTTTTTTTCGGACAAGGACAATCAGAGCAGCCTATGCACACTGGATTTCCCAGATCACGCCATTCTGTAACATCTGGGAGAGAATCCCCTTCATATCTGATACAGTTGCCGAGGAATCTGTCAATAGTGCTCTCTTATAGGCACCGCTTGCCATGTTGGGATCTCGCGGGTGATGGCGATGGTACAGCCAAAGTTGTCTTCATGCTGGGCGAACACATCCCGATAGCGCCCCAGCAGGACTTCCACTTATTGTATCTGACTAGGTGTAAGCCCAGTAAGTTTAGCCCACATTTGGTCAAGTATTTTCTGCCCCTCTTTCTGCTGTAACGGTTCTGACACAGAGAGAGCTTCTATGGCTACCATCCAGGGATCTTCCTTTTTTGCGGTCAATTGGACGGTCTGGGGTAGCATAAATTCTTCTGGCATGCTGACAACTTATACGATCTCACTCTTGGGAGGCAGGATGAGCGATTCTTCTCTGAGATTTATGCAGCATTCTGTGTACCTTTCCTTCACACATGGTAGCCAACGTTCGTGCGACCAACAACCCCAGTGGTAGGTTCTCCATGACAGCTGGCTACAGCTGAATCTCTACCCCTTCCAGGGGCATGCTGGCTCGGATGGGCTAAGATAACACAGTCTGTCCAGGAGGTATTTCCAATACGCCTGTAGCTGGGGTGATTAGTTTTCCCAGCACTTTCCTCTCGCCAGAGGCTTCTTGGGCCTGTGCCGACCGAATCAATTGCTAGAATAGTTTTCTCTGGGGTGTTTGTGAGCTTCACTGTCTCAGGAATACATCCGGGGACTCGTTCACCAGCACACTTCCGTTCTTCTTCAACACATTCATCCCCAGGGTGACTGTATACCCCCGTTCTGTGTCCCCCAAAGTCAGCACTACCCCTTTGCGGACCAGATCTTTCCTACAGACTTTGATTTGCATCCATGCCACCCCGGCGACTGAGATGGGAAGCTGATTGGCAGCTGTTAATCTTATCACCTGTCCCCATTCAGAACTCATTGCTTCAGGAAAATATTTTCAATAGTATGCCTTGGGCATCATGGACACTTGAGAGTCGGTATCTATCAGGCAACGCACAGCCCGTCCATCAATTTCGGCCCAAACTAACAGACGCACTGAGACTAAATTAGTGGGACTTCTGGTTCTTCTCACTGACTGTTCTGGCTCTGGGTGGCGTCCCCCAGCCTCGGAGCCTCCTAGTTTAACGGGCGGCGCTGTGGAGGCCATCCCCATTGTGGGGGCGGGCCTGACCCATATGCCTGAGCTCACCACATAGAAAACAAGTAGGGAGTTCTTCCCGAGCTGTCCTTCCTCCCTGTCTCGACTCCGAGTAAGCTCTAGTCCCTGATGCAGTCAAAGAAGACACTCATCTCTTAGTTTCCATCAAATCCTCTCTCATGGCTAAGATTTCTATACGTAGGTCTTTGGCCCAATCTGGTTCAGTCACCGATTCCATGGCTACCTCTCCACTCCGAACCTTCGCTACTGGCACTGTCACCCCCTGCTCCTGCTCTCATCCCCGTTTCTCCTCCCACCTCTGAAAACATCATGTCTGGGTTCACGCTCAAGTGCTGTCATAGGGCCTGTTTTAGCAGGGCGTCTCTCAGTCCAGTCACCAACTGATCCCGGAGTACCACATCAATGGGGCCTATTCCCACCCCGCCTTTCCTGGTCATGGCTGTGTGACTCTCCTGTAACACGTTCATGTACTGGTTCACAGTCTCCCCCTCCCTTTGCATCCGACTAAACAGATGCGACCTAACTCTCCTACATCTGTGGGGTCCCCATGTGGCTCCTCTAATATAAGTAGGACCTTGTCAAACGTGTCACGATGTCGGGGGGCTCACAACATCACCGAATCTTTGGCCTCTCCCTCCAGTGCCTGTAGCTCGGGCAACAAAGGGTGCATTTTCATCATGATGCATTCAGTCCAGCTCCACAGCATTGTATTGTTCCAATTAAACTTTGGCAGGTTAGTTAGCATAGCCCCTAGGGAGATATTCAACCTGGGATTGCTCCAGACGCTTGGTTGGCCCCTTCCAAACCTGAAGACTGCATCTTGCCGACTACACCAAGTGAAAGCAGGTGCCAGGATGCAGTAACGGTCGGAGGCAGAACAATGGTTAACAGAGGGATTTAATTTAACAGCATTATTCCACACAGGGAGAGGATAAATGGAGGGGAGGATGATCAAGCTATACTTGGCAAACTTAGGGGCAACAGTTGTAAGATTAGGTAGGGGAGAGTTCAAAGGTATCAACCTTATCAATCTGACATACAGTACAGACCAAAAGTTTGGACACACCTTCTCATTTAAAGATTTTCCTGTATATTCATGACTATGAAAATTGTAAATTCACACTGAAGGCATCAAAACTATGAATTAACACATGTGGAATTATATACTTAACAAAAAAGTGTGAAACAACTGAAAATATGTCTTATATTCTAGGTTCTTCAAAGTAGCCACCTTTCGCTTTGATGACTGCTTTGCACACTCTTGGCATTCTCTTGATGAGCTTCCATAGGTAGTCACCGGGAATGGTCTTCCAACAATCTTGAAGGAGTTCCCAGAGATGCTTAGCACTTGTTTGCCCTTTTGCCTTCACTCTGCCGTCCATCTCACCCCGAACCATCTCGATTGGGTTCAGGTCTGGTGACTGTGGAGGCCAGGTCATCTGGCGTGGCACCCCATCACTCTCTTTCTTGGTCAAATACACAGCCTGGAGATGTGTTTAGGGTCATTGTTCTGTTGAAAAATAAATGATAGTCCAACTAAACGCAAACCGGATGGAATAGCATGCCGCTGCAAGATGCTGTGGTAGCCATGCTGGTTCAGTATGCCTTCAATTTTGAATACATCCCCAACAGTGTAACCAGCAAAGCACCTCCACACCATCACACCTCCTCCTCCATGCTTCTCGGTGAGAACCAGGCATGTAGAGTCCTTCCGTTCACCTTTTCTGCATCGCACAAAGACACGGTGGTTGGAACCAAAGATCTCAAATTTGGACTCATCAGACCAAAGCACAGATTTCCACTGGTCTAATGTCCATTCCTTGTGTTCTTTAGCCCAAAGAAGTCTCTTCTGCTTGTTGCCTGTCCTTAACAGTGGTTTCCCAGCAGCGATCTTACCATGAAGGCCTGTTGCACAAAGTCTCCTCTTAACAGTTGCTGTAGAGATGTGTCTGCTGCTAGAACTGTGTGTGGCATTGACCTGGTCTCTAATCTGAGCTGCTGTTAACCTGCGATTTCTGAGGCTGGTGACTCGGATAAACTTATCCTCCGAAGCAGAGGTGACTCTTGGTCTTCCTTTCCTGGGGCGGTCCTCATGTGAGACAGTTTCTTTGTAGCGCTTTTTGCCACTGCACTTGGGGACACTTTCAAAGTTTTCCCAATTTTTTGGACTGACTGACCTTCATTTCTTAAAGTAATGATGGCCACTCGTTTTTCTTTACTTAGCTGCTTTTTTCTTGCCATATTACAAATTCTAACAGTCTATTCAGTAGGACTATCAGCTGTGTATCCACCAGACTTCTGCACAACACATCTGATGGTCCCAACCCCATTTATAAGGCAAGAAATCCCACTTATTAAACCTGACAGGGCACACCTGTGAAGTGAAACCCATTCCCGGAGACTACCTCTTGAAGCTCATCAAGAGAATGCCAAGAGTGTGCAAAGCAGTCATCAAAGCAAAAGGTGGCTACTTTGACGAACCTACTGTAGAATATAAGACATATTTTTAGTTGTTTCACACTTTTTGTTATGTATATAATTCCACATGTGTTAATTCATAGTTTTGATGCCTTCAGTGTCAATTTACAATTTTCATAGTCATGAAAATACAGAAAAATCTTTAAATGGGAAGGTGTATCCAAACTTTTGGTCTGTACTGTAGATAAGGAGCAGTCTCTGCGATGATGGTGGAGGCGTCTCGGCTTGAACACTTGAAGGGTCCGGAGTCGCCTTGGTCCTGGGTCCTGGGTCCCGATGTCATTGGTGATCCTGAGATGTCCGGTCGTGGGTCCTGGATCCAAGAGGAGAACCACTGGAGAGGTGACAGTCCTTTCCTTAAAGCGTCGGCACAGCGCAGCAGTATGCAGGAGCAGATATATCAGGCAACCTTATTCGGTCTGTGGCCTGGTTATCCCTTCTTGAGGTTCACCCCCTGTGGTTGGGTCATGAAGAGAAACCACTCACGCTCTATGGCGTTGCAGGAGTCAGAACTGTCAGGGATACCAGGAGGCGTCTCTGCCTATAGTCTCCGGTAAGTCTCCGTGGGCCCCTCGGGCTTGGACCTACTCTGTCCTGACTATACAGTAAGGGAGGACTCAAAGTCGACCTCTGTGCACTACAGCTTCCCGCCGCCACTCTGCTTGTTCCCGCGCACTGTCGCCATTTTATATTCTCCACACCCCCCAGTCTCAAGTTCAAAGGTCTTTCCAGGGAACTAAGCTTACCCCCCAGCAACTTGGGTGACAGCACCGATGGTTCTGGACTCGTCCTGGACAAGGCACACCAGGGTCGGCTCTCCTCCTTACAGTGTCTCTGTCAGATGCTATATTATCCTCCTGTAACTGAGAAGAGTGATGTGACTTACATTCCTTTACACCCTCCGCGCTTCCTCCTCCCTGATATGCCTATCAAAGGCAAAGGAGACCAAGTGTGACTTTTGGTACTACTGCTGAGACAGTTGCCGCCAGCATTGCTGCTAGTGACTCTCACATTTTTCTGACGTGGCATGGTTTGTTTCTCACACAATGCCTTGTTTCCTGCCAGTGCTACTTTTTGTTCAACATAAATTTTTGGACACACGTGTAATATTTACCTCGGCTACAATTTTTTTTTACTACACTTATGAAATCCTGGAAAAATATGATATTAAGCTGAAATATTAAATAGGTTAAACATGATGGCCAAAAAGACTAAAAGAAAACACCAGCCTGACTGTACCGTAATTTTGGCGTGGCATGCATGTGTCTCAAATTTGACAGTTTAAACAGATGTGCCAAAATAGACCGAACAGTTCAGAGTTTCAATTTACTATAATTTCTGTTAAGAATTTGGGTTAAGCAGATTATTTTCACTGCTCAAAAAGGATGATATAATATCAAAAGCCATGAACATGACATCAAAATGCTACAACAGGGCAAATTATAGTTGTATGGAGTCCGTATTGGAAAATTAAAGCAGGTATGCAAAAACTAAAAATTTATGTATGCTTTAAAATGTAATCTATATTTTTTTTAAAACACCATTATCACCCACCTCCATCCAACAAAAACCCTGTTAATTTCAGGAAATTGGACTCAAAGTCAATTTGCAGTGGATCGATGCGCTCATCTCTAATACATATATTCACACAGTATTCATACCCCGTGGCCAGGGCCGGACTGGCCATCGGGCACTTCTGGCAAATGCCAGAAGGGCCAGTGCCAGTATTGGGCCCCTGCACCCTTCCCCCCCTCCCCCCGCCAGTGCCAGTGCCGCTGCCGCCGTCTCCGCATTCAACTATACCGGCGTCTATGACGCCGGTATAGTTCAATGAAATGATGGAGGAGAGAGCGTCTGCTGACGCTCCCTCTCCCATCATGCCTCTGACACTGCGGGTGCACGATGATTTCATACCATCGCGCACCTGCTGTGTCCCGGGCAGACTGCAGCCGCTGAGACAGGAGCTGTCCACGAGGAAAGGTGAGGAGAGTGTTTTTTGTTTTTTTTAACTGGACAGTGGGGCCATTATTGGGAGGGGGAGAGATGAGATGTGGGCTGTGCTGTATATACCACTGTGTGGACTGTGCTGTATATACCACTGTGTGGGTTGTGCTGTATATACCACTGTGTGGGCTGTGCTGTATATACCACTGTGTGGGCTGTGCTGTATACCACTGTGTGGGCTGTGCTGTATATACCACTGTGTGGGCTGTGCTGTACAT
This sequence comes from Ranitomeya variabilis, assembly GCF_051348905.1. Taxonomy (NCBI): domain Eukaryota; kingdom Metazoa; phylum Chordata; class Amphibia; order Anura; family Dendrobatidae; genus Ranitomeya; species Ranitomeya variabilis. Next base: position 695,147,718 of record NC_135234.1, on the reverse strand, counting down.
CCCACTGTGTGGGTTGTGCTGTATATACCACTGTGTGGGCTGTGCTGTATATACCACTGTGTGGACTGTGCTGCGTATACCACTGTGTGGGTTGTGCTGTATATACCACTGTGTGGGCTTTGCTGTATATACCACTGTGTGGGCTGTGCTGTATATACCACTGTGTGGGTTGTGCTGTATATACCACTGTGTGGGCTGTGCTGTATATACCACTGTGTGGGCTGTGCTGTATATACCACTGTGTGGGCTGTGCTGTATATACCACTGTGTGAGCTGTGCTGTATATACCACTGTGTGGGATGTGCTGTATATACCACTATGTGGGCTGTGCTGTATATACCACTGTGTGGGCTGTGCTGTATATACCACTGTGTGGGCTGTGCTGTATATACCACTGTGTGGGCTGTGCTGTATATACTACTGTGTGGGCTGTGCTGTATATACTACTGTGTGGGCTGTGCTGTATACTACTGTGTGGGCTGTGCTGTATATACTACTGTTTGGGCTGTGCTGTATACTACTACGTGGGCTGTGCTGTATACTACTATGTGGGCTGTGCTGTATACTACTACGTGGGCTGTGCTGTATACTACTACGTGGGCTGTGCTATATTATGCAGACTGTGCTATATACTATGCAAGTTGTGCTATATACTATGCGGGCTTTGATATATACTATGGGGGTATATTATATTCTATTGGGGAGGCTGTCTTATATACTATGGGGGGCTGCATTATATTCTATGAGGGATACATTATATATTATGGGAAGGTGGGCTGTATTATATTCTATGGGGGGCTGTATTAGATTTTATGAAGGATGATTGCATCATACTCTTTGATGGGGCTGCATTATATTCTAAGGGGAGGTGGGCTGTATTCTATTCTGTTCAGGGCTACATTATATTCTATGGGGGGCTGTATTATATTTATATTCTATGAGGGGTGATTGCATCATACTCTATGGGGGGCTGCATTTTATTCTATGGGGGTTACATTATACTCTGGGGTGGCTGCATTGTACTCTGAGGTGGCTGCATTATACTCTGTAGGGTGGTGGCTGCATTATACTGTATGTGGGCTGCATTATACTGTATCGAGGACTATGGGGAATCCGTTATACTATATGAAGAACTATGGGGTGCATTATACTATTGGAAGTGAATTGTACTACATGGATGACTATGGCGGTGCATTATACTATATGGAGCACTATGAGGAGTGTATTCACTCCTCCATAGAGGACGACTGAGCAGTGTATTTTAATATATGGAGGACTATAGGGAGTATATTATACTATATGGAGGACTGTGGTGCACATTATAATATATGGAGGACTATGGGGGTGTATTTTACTAAACAAGTAAAATGCTGCATATTCAGATTGTTTTTGCTGGAACAAAAATCATTGTTCTCAGCAGCACATCGCCGGTGTAAACTGTAGATGTGCTGCTGATAACATGATACTGTATGGTGATCTGTTAGTGATCTATTAGTAATCATTCTGTCCCATCATTATTTCTCAGATGGTGGAAAGAGGCCGGGAAACAAGCGTTGAACAACTTCAGTATTGTCGATCAAACTCATTTAGCGGCCTGAGATCAGCGCATGTAAATACAACCGAAATACTTTTGTGTGATGTGCAATATGTTAGCATTTGGGGCCCCATTTTAAACTTTGCCTAGGGCCCCACTTTGCCTAAAACCGGCCCTGCCTACAAGTGTACAAAGATATTATACAGTCACCATGTGACAAGTGGGCCTGTGTAACTTCAAGTGTCAGGGCTGAATTTTAGTCCCAGTCTGGCCCTGCCCGTGAGTGTTTCCACATTTGTTCACATTACACCCACAAACATAAATTTATTTTATTGGGATTTTATGTGATATACCAACACAAAATGAATTAAAAAAACAAAACAAAACGATCCTTATGTGGGTTTATTGGAGTCAGACATTTAGTCAGACTCTTTTTAAAGCATTTTGTATGACATAATTGCATGAGTGTTGTCATGACTGTAAACTACTGGGTAGGAATATTACATTGTGAATGTTTAGGAAGAATAAACTGACTTATTGACAGCGGCAACTAGCTGGCGAGAGAATACGTGCATAAGGGAATACATGGCATACACATAATTTTCTTCAGCTAAGTGGAAACCCTGTCCTTTGTGGCACTTGGATCAGCTGTAGAGGTGCTAAGATTGCTCCTGTACAATAACTCGGTGGAATTTTCCCCTTCAAATTTATGTCGCTTGTGTTAGGAGTCGAGTTCCCACCGCTGCACAGGGGGAATCTCGAGCCATGTCTGCTGTGGTCTCCCATTCTGCTTCCGCCGCAGTGGAGCCTGCTCAGCGGAGACGTCGGTCCCAGCGTTTCGCTCAGCTTGATACTGTGCAAAGGGTTACTGCTGCCTTTCCAGGTTCTGCTTTTGTAGCCAGCACTGGTCAGCGGCGTGCAGGCTTTTCTGGGACTAAGTCTTGCTTTGCACACACTGAGCATGCCCACGGGAGGACCTGTAGCAGCTCCTATTGGACCACTTGGAAGGTCCTTGTCTGCTGCAGCTATGAAAGGTTTGCATGGCCACACGGCCATGCGCTAGTATCAAACCAAAGTCTATGAGCTCAGCACCAGTGTGGTCATGTCTGGATGTGGTTAGGGATTGGCTGAAATAAGCCCCTAGAATACCGGCACCTCCGGTGAGGAGTTTGTATGTGTGTATTCAGAGCCTTAGCTGAAATAAGCTGCTAGAATAACAGCACCTCTGTTGAGGAGTTGTTTGCCTTTTTCTCTGACTGCATGACCACAGTTTTGCTCTGTTTGGTAGCTGTGTACCTCTGTGAGGTTAACAGGGCACAGCATCTTGTTTCTAGCAATTCTGTGGAGATAACAGAGTTCGCTTATACCGCCATATAGCGCCGCCATTTGCCAGCAGCAGGTTCCTCTCCTGCACGGTGTACCCCATGTTGTGAACGCACCTATTAATACATATATATATATATATACTCGGTGCATTCCGCCAACCCTAACAGCTTGTGCTGCAGAGGTTTTTGTATCTGCAAATGTTCTATAAAATTTTCTATATTTCTACATTGCGTGCAGAATTATTAGGCAAGTTGTTTTTTGGATCACATGATACTTTTTATACATGTTGTCATACTCCAATCTGTTCAGGCTGGAGAGCCAACTACAAATTAAGTAAATCAGGTGATGTGCATCTCTGTAATGAGGAGGGGTGTTGTCTAATGACATCAAAACCCTATATAAGGTGTGCTTAATTATTAGGCAACTTCCTTTCCTTTGGCAAAATGGGTCAGAAGAGAGATTTGACGGGCTCTGAAAAGTCCAAAATTATGAGATGTCTTGCAGAGGGATGCAGCAGTCTTGAAATTGCCAAACTTTTGAAGCGTGATCACCGAACAATCTAGTGTTTCATGGCAAATAGCCAACAGGATCGCAAGAAGCGTGTTGGGCAAAAAAGGTGCAAAATAACTGCCCATGAATTGAGGAAAATCAAGCGTGAAGCTGCTAAGAAGCCATTTGCCACCAGTTTTGCCATATTTCAGTGCTGCAACGTTACTGGAGTATCAAAAAGCACAAGGTGTGCGATACTCAGGGACATGGCCAAGGTAAGGAAGGCTGAAAAATGACCACCAACAAGAAACATAAGATAAAACGTCAAGACTGGGCCAAGAAATATCTTAAGACTGACTTTTCAAAGGTTTTATGGACTAATGAAATGAGAGTGACTCTTGATGGGCAAGATGGATGGCCAGAGGCTGGATCAGTAAAGGGCAGAGAGCTCCACTCCGACTCAGACGCCGGCAAGGTGGAGGTGGAGTACTGGTATGGGCTGGTATCATCAAAGATGAACTTGTGGGACCTTTTCGGGTTGGGGATGGAGTGTAGCTCAACTCCCAGACCTACTGCCAGTTTCTGAAAGACAACTTCTTCAAGCAATGGTACAGGAAGAAGTTGGTATCATTCAAGAAAAACATGATTTTCATGCAGGACAATGCTCCATCAAATGCCTCCAACTACTCCACAGCGTGGCTGGCCAGTAAAGGTCTCAAAGAAGGAAAAATAATGACATGGCCCCCTTGTTCACTTGATCTGTACCCCATAGAGAAGCTGTGGCGGCTGCTGCACGCAATGTTGATCATAAACAGATCAAGCAACTGACAGAATCTATGGATGGAAGGCTGTTGAGTGTCATCATAAAGAAAGGTGACTATATTGGTCACTATTTTTTTTTGGTTTTGCTTTTGCATGTCAGATGTGTTTATTTCTAAATTTTGTGCAGTTATTATGGTTTACCTGGTGAAAATCAACAAGTGAGATGGGATTATATTTGGTTTTCATTAAGTTGCCTAATAATACTGCACAGTAATAGTTACCTGCACAAACAGATATCCTCCTAAGATTGCCAAATCTAAGAAAATCCCACTCCAACTTCCAAAAATATTAAGCTTTGATATGTATGAGTCTTTTGGGTTGATTGAGAACATAGTTGTTGATCAATAATAAAAATAATCCTCTAAAATACAACTTGCCTAATAATTCTGCACGCAGTGTATGTTGCCTACAAAATTACAGATACTATGGAACTTCAGCGCAGTCACATGCCCGCTAGCTCAGGTTACACTTACAACCCTTCTTGTTCCCAGTAGTACAATTGCACAATTTTAGTGCATCAGACTAAAGTTGGATGAACACATGTTGATTTCAATAGGATTGAACAACATCTTATATAGGATAAACCACCACTGGGGGAGCAATTGCTTCTTCCCTTCTTCCCAATAAACAATTACATTTAACTTTCTTGAGCAGTGCATTAGTCTATAATCCATATATAAATAGGCGCATCAGTTATATCAACAGTTAATACATATATCAGTGCAGCTTGAAAATTACATATACACTCACCGGCCACTTTATTAGGTACACCATGCTAGTAACGGGTTGGACCCCCTTTTGCCTTCAGAACTGCCTCAATTCTTCGTGGCATAGATTCAACAAGGTGCTGGAAGCATTCCTCAGAGATTTTGGTCCATATTGACATGATGGCATCACACAGTTGCCGCAGATTTGTCGGCTGCACATCCCAAAGATGCTCCATACAAGGCAGGATGGATCCATGCTTTCATGTTGTTTACGCCAAATTCTGACCCTACCATCCGAATGTCGCAGCAGAAATCGAGACTCATCAGACCAAGCAACGTTTTTCCAATCTTCTACTGTCCAATTTCGATGAGCTTGTACAAATTGTAGCCTCAGTTTCCTGTTCTTAGCTGAAAGGAGTGGTACCCGGTGTGGTCTTCTGCTGCTGTAGCCCATCTGTCTCAAAGTTCGACGCACTGTGCGTTCAGAGATGCTCTTAGGCCTACCTTGGTTGTAACGGGTGGCGATTTGAGTCACTGTTGCCTTTCTATCAGCTCGAACCAGTCTGCCCATTCTCCTCTGACCTCTGGCATCAACAAGGCATTTCCGCCCACAGAACTGCCGCTCACTGGATTTTTTTTCTTTTTCGGACCATTCTCTGTAAACCCTAGAGATGGTTGTGCGTGAAAATCCCAGTAGATCAGCAGTTTCTGAAATACTCAGACCAGCCCTTCTGGCACCAACAACCATGCCACGTTCAAAGGCACTCAAATCACCTTTCTTCCCCATACTGATGCTCGGTTTGAACTGCAGGAGATTGTCTTGACCATGTCTACATGCCTAAATGCACTGAGTTGCCGCCATGTGATTGGCTGATTAGAAATTAAGTGTTAACAAGAAGTTGGACAGGTGTACCTAATAAAGTGGCCAGTGAGTGTATAAAGCCCATTGTCTAAAATATGTGTGCATATACATACTTAATGCAGCATAGTATTTAAATTAAATATCATGTACAGTGCATGGAAGTACATTATATCCCATTTTGCTCCTAATGAGCTCATGCGTGCATAGTTTATTATGATTATGACTCAACCCCATGATGAACAGCAATTTGTAAGTATCCACGCCAAGTTTGGCATCCTGGAAATTATTGTGCACATGTCAAGAGCTAATATAGTACAGAGAAAAATAATTGTCACAGTTCCCGTGTCTGCACCGGCGTACCGACATGCTGTACTTCACAGCGCCATCATGTGGACAATTCCATCGCGAATGTCCATGCATACACAATTGCATCACGGAAGTCATCTGGCACCATATTGCTAAAATATATCATATTTAGATTCTATTTAACTATATTACCATGAAAAAATTTAGCAAAAATCCCCCTAGAACTTATCAACCACCCACTACTCAATGCTTCACCAATCCTTCAACAGTTGCGTGAAAAATGTATTTGCCCCTTTCCTGATTTCTTATTCTTTTGCATGTTTGTTACACTTAAATGTTTCAGATCACCAAACAAATGTAAATATTAGACAAAGATAACACAAATAAACACAAAATGCAGTTTTTAATTGAAAGTCTTCATAATTAAAGGAAAAAGAAATCCAAACCTACAGGCCCCAGAATGAAAAAGTGATTGACTTCCTCCACAAAGCATAAATTATTTGTCATTTGTCACATCTCTGGGAAGCTAAGTTCAAATTCCCTAGCCACACACAATCAAAAACATCTCTTAAATAGGACCTTCCTGACAAAGTGAAGAAGATAAAAAAATCCTCAAAAGCTATACATCATGCCACGATCCAAAGAAATTCTAGAACAAATGAAAAACAAAGTAATTGAGATCTATCAGTCTGGAAAAGGTGATAAAGCCATTTCTCAAGCTTTGGGACTCCAGCGAACCACAGTGAGAGCCATATTATCCACAAATGTCAAAAATACGGAACAGTGGCAAAGCTTTCCAGAAGTGGATGGACAACCTAAATTACCCCAAGAGCGTAGAAGCAACTCATCCAAAATGTCACAACAACAACATTCAAAGAGCTGCATGCCTCTCTTGCTTTAGTTAAGGTCAGTGTGAGACTGAGCAAAAATGGCCTGCATGGCAGAGCTCCAAGACAAAACCAACTGCTGAGCAATATGAACATAAAGGCTTATCTCAGTTTTGCCAGAAAACATCTTGGTGATCCCCTATACTTTTGGGAGAACACTCTGTGGACTGATGAGACAAAAGTTTAACTTTTTGGAAGGTGTATATCCCATTACATGTGGCATAGAAGTAACACAGCATTTCAGAAAAGGAACATCATACCTACAGTAAAATTTGGTGGTCTAGGGCTGTTTTCTGCTTCAGGACCTGGAAGACTTGCTGTGGTAAATGGAACCATGAATTCTGCTGTCTACTAAATAATCCTGAAGGAGAATGTCTGGCCATCTGTTCGAGACCTCAGCTGAAGTGCACTTGGGTTATGCAGCAGGACAATTTGCCAAAACACACCAGAAAGCCCACCTCAGAATGGCTGAAGAAAAACAAAATTAAAACTTTAGGGTGGCCTAGTTAAAGTCCTGACCTTAATCTGATTGAGATGCTTCGGCATGACCTTAAAAAGGAGGTTCATGATCATAAACCCTCCAATGTGGCTGAATTACAACAATTCTGCAAAGATGAGTGGGACAAAATTCCTCCAGAGCATAGTAAAAGACTCATTGCCCATTATCGCAAATGCTTGATTGCAGTTGTTGCTGATAAGGGTGGCCCAACCAGTTATTAGGTTTTGGTGGGAAATCACTCTTTCACACAAGACCCTGTAGGTTTGCATTTCTATATCCATTAATAACAAAGACCTTCATTTAAAAACTGCATTTTGTGTTTCCTTGTGTTTTCTTTGTCTAATATTTACATTTGTTTGGTGATCTGAAAGATTTAAGTGTGACAAACATGCAAAAGAATAGGAAATCAGGAAGAGGGCAAACACTTTCTTGAACAACTATATATTATATCCAAAAATACTCTCCTATTGATAGGACTGACATCTAAAGACAAATAATTTAAAGGGGGACAATACTGTATATATTATTTATTATTTAATCCTTTTCCATTTAAATACATGGAAAATGCACAAATTATAAATAAATGGGAGGTATATCCACAGACGGTCTTACAGAAAAGGACTCTATACATAGAAATAATTTTAAAGATATTTTAAAAGATATACTATTTAGCAATCATAACAATAATAATTATATGCATGTTGTTTTTATTATTACTCAATGAGATCCTGTCACGGGGATACAAGGAGGGCGAGAGCTAATAACCCGGGCCCCTGCAATTTCCCTCAGACTAGGGTAACCCTGTCTGACCCTCTACCTGAAGTTTACACTGAAGGTGTGCATGTTCAGGCCTCCACCCTCACCCTGATTCCTGATTCAGCCCTAGACTGAACACCCCCGCCCACCACCCAGTGAATGCACTAGACCAATACCCACAATTATAACAAACAAGGATAAATGAAAATATACACCACGCCGCAGTCAATCAGGAATACACTATAAAGGTGCAGGGCAAAATAAATACAAATATAGGAAGGAGTAAATAAGACAAAGGAAAATACACCACCAGCAACGATTCTCCAACAACCAGCTCTCCACTCCGGACCGAGATAACTACGGATAAGACAGAAGCTATAATCGGCGATGCCCAAAGACCAGGAGAACCATTTAAAGGAAATGGGCATGGCCCAGCTTCCAATCCGAGGATCAGATAAATTAACCCCGGAGCAGCCAGACGAAAACTAGCCGACGCCAATGAGCAAACAGTGGTCAAACGCGGAATTACCGCTGTCTGTCAGATGACCTGGTCTGAACAGTGTCCGACATGACAGTACCCTGCCTTCTGCGAGGGACCCCAGGGACCTCACGGCTTACAGGACCCAGCTTGTCCGGATGGCGACGATTAAAACACCTGACAAGCCGATCCGCATGAATGTCCGAGGCTGGTACACAGGACCTCTCCTCAGGCCCATAACCACGCCAGTGTACTAAATATTGTAAAGTGCAGCCCACCACACGAGAGTCAACCACCCTGGAGACTAAAAATTCTAGGTTACCATCCACCAAGACTGGAGGTGGCATAGGCGCCGCGTCCACAGAACCCACCACCTTCTTAAGAAGAGACCTGTGGAACATGTTGTGTATTTTATACACCGTAGGGAGCTCCAGTCGGTACGCTACTGGGTTAATGACGGCGGTGACCCTAAATGGACCAATAAACCGTGGACCCAATTTAAGGGATGGTATCTTGAGTCTTATATTTTTTGTGGATAACCACACCCAGTCATCCACACTCAGGTCCGGACCTGGCACACGCCTACTGTCAGCCACATGTTTGTACCTAGCACCCACACTCAACAGGCGCTGTTTCACTCTCCTCCAGACTGATGACAATTGTGTTCCTAACTGGTCTTCCTCCGGAACGCCGGAAGAGCCTCTCTGACTCAACGTACAAAACTGAGGATGTAGCCCATAAACACAAAAAAACGGAGACTCCCCAGACGACTCCTGGCGGTGATTATTGATGGCAAACTCAGCCAAAGGAAGAAAGGTAGACCACTCCTCCTGGTTATCAGAGAGAAAGCAGCGCAAGTACTGCTCCAAATTTTGGTTCATACGCTCGGTCTGACCATTTGACTGGGGATGAAACGCAGACGAATGAGACAACTTGATCCCCAGCCGTGAGCAAAATGCTTTCCAAAATTTCGCTACAAACTGAGTACCCCTATCTGACATGATGTCAGATGGAACTCCATGAAGCCTGACCACCTCCTGCACAAACACCTGAGCAAGAGTCTTAGCGTTAGGTAAAGAAGGCAAAGACACAAAGTGCGACATTTTTGAAAACCGATCCACAATCACCAAAATGACCGTGTTCCCAGCTGAGGGAGGCAAATCCGTGATGAAATCCATGGAGATTTCCATCCATGGCTTACTAGGTACCTCCAGAGGAAGTAGTGTGCCAACAGGACGGGAGCGGGGCGTCTTCGCCCTAGCGCATGTGGTGCAAGCTGACACATATGAGACCACGTCCTGTCGGATTTTGGGCCACCAAAACTGACGTGACACCAACTCCAAAGTACCTCTATCCCCTGGGTGGCCAGCCAGGACAGTATCATGATGCTCCGCCAACACCTTTAGGCGGAGATGAAGTGGTACAAAAGATTTGTTGATGGGAAGCTCAGATGGTACCTCCTCCTGAGCCTCGGCAATCTCAGCCTCAACCTCGGTAGTGAGGGCTGAAACCACAAAACCCTTTTGGAGAATGGGTACTGGGTCTTCCCGAGGTTCTCCCCCACCTGGACAGAGCATCCGCCTTAGGCCGGAGACACACTGGTGCGAGATACGGCCGAGTCTCGCTGGTTAAAAGCAAGCTGTGGCACCTGCACTCTGGAGCGGAGCGTGCGGCTCCATAGCAATACATGGAGCTGCACGCTCAGCTCCGGAATGCAGGTGCCACAGCTTGCTTTTAACCAGCGAGACTCGGCCGTCTCTCGCACCAGTGTGTCTCCGGCCTTAGTGTTTTTAGACCCTGGTCTGTAAGTGACAACAAAGTTGAACCGCGTGAAAAACAATGCCCAGCGAGCCTGCCTGGGAGACAGACGCTTGGCAGACTCCAAATACAGCAGATTCTTATGGTCGGTAATAACAGTGACCTGATGTACCAACCCCTCCAAGAAGTGTCGCCATTCCTCAAAGGCCAACTTAATAGCCAACAACTCCCTGTTGCCGATATCGTAGTTACGTTCAGCGGACGACAGTTTTTTGGAGAAATAGGCGCACGGACGCAAACCACTCAAGGATGAGCCTTGAGATAGTACCGCCCCCACACCAACCTCAGACCCATCGACTTCAACGACAAAGGGTTTAGATACGTCTGGCTGCACAAGAATGGGGGCTGAAACAAAACTGTTCTTGAGAAATTCAAATGCGCGAACAGCCGCCTCAGGCCAAACGGAGAAATTGATACCCTTTTTAGTCATGTCAGTTAGTGGTTTAGCAATGATAGAAAAATCCTTGATAAATTTCCTATAGTAGTTAGAAAACCCAAGTAACCGCTGAAGTGCTTTCAGGTTATCTGGACGTTCCCAATGCAGCACCGCTTGCACCTTAGCGGCGTCCATTTTAAAACCAGAAGCAGACACAATATAAACCAAGAACGGCAACTCTTGAGCAAAAAATACACATTTCTCAAGTTTAGCATACAGCTTATTCTCTCTGAGAAGCTGTAACACCTGCCTGACATGATCTAAATGAGCATCACGGTCGCAAGAATATATGAGGATGTCATCTAGGTACACGATAACGAATTTCCCCAAAACATGCGAGAACACATCATTGATGAAATGTTGGAACACTGCAGGTGAATTAATCAACCCAAATGGCATCACCAAATTTTCAAAATGACCCTTAGGGGTATTAAAAGCCGTCTTCCACTCATCACCTTGACGGACTCTTATGAGGTTGTACGCCCCCCTCAGGTCAAGCTTGGTAAACCACTTAGCACCTGCCACCTGGTTGAACAAGTCAGGTATCAGTGGCATAGGGTATGGATCACGAACCGTAATCTGGTTCAACTCCCTGAAATCCAAACACGGGCGTAATCCGCCATCTTTCTTCTTCACGAAGAAGAACCCTGCTGCCACCGACGAGGATGACGGCCTGATGTGCTCTTTGCTCAAACTTTCAGAAATGTAATCCTTGAGCGCTTGTCTCTCCGGACCGGAGATGTTGAACATCCTTGCTTTAGGCAACTTGGCCCCTGGTTTAAACCTGATAGAACAGTCATAGGAGCGGTGTGGCGGCAACTCTGAACAACCCTTCTCAGAGAACACATCCGCATAATCCTGAAGTGACTCAGGAACCCTTGAAGTCACAGCGGACACACGTGGCCAGGCAATTCTCCTGACAGAAATCACTCCACTCGATTATGTCCTGAGTTTTCCAGTCAATCACCGGGTTGTGTGTAGACAACCATGGAAAACCCAGAACCAATTGTGCCGGAAGACTCTTGAGCACCTTACATGTGACCTGCTCGAAATGAAGAACCCCAATGTGGAGTTTAACCTCAGCCACGAACTCAGTAATCTCCCCCTGTGGAAGAGGAGCAGAATTGATGGTGACCACACGGATAGGATGAGGCAGTTTTTCAATCTTAAAACCAGCAGTGCGCGCAAACTCCTCATCAATGAGATTTGTGGCGGAACCACTATCCACAAAAATAGTGATTGGTATCTCTCTGCCAGCGACAACAACTTTGGCAGGGAGCATGCACTGAGAAATCATCATGGAGGATATACATAAGCTCAGATTGGACTCCTCCACACCCTCTGAGCTCAGAAGTTTTCCGCCGTTGCGTTTTTCTTTAACAGCAGAGGACAGATATTAATAAAATGACCAGTTTTACCGCAGAAAAAACAGGCTCCCTGCTTCCTGAGTACAGGGGTACGATTCTTAACATGTGACACCCCTGCGATTTGCATAGATTCCGTGGGCTCACCTGCAGCAACCTCACGTGAACCTAAACCTTCACCCACAGGCGGCGTCTCATGATTCCCCAGGAGTCTCGTACATCAGGAGGGCTTTTTTAACCCTATTAGAAACTCCATGAATAAAGTGACTCCGCAATGCTGGCTCATTTCACTGAGTGTCAACTGCCCAGCGGCGAAATTCAGAACAGTAATCCTCTGCAACACGCTCCCCCTGGCAAATAGTGCGTAACTTAGATTCTGCTAGAGCCATTCTGTCTGGATCGTCGTAAATGTGTCCTAGAGCAGAAAAGAAACCCTCCACTGAGTTAAATGCAGCAGAATCAGACGGCAACGAAAATGCCCATGCTTGGGGATCCCCGCTTAATAATGACAAAACCAGGCCCACACGTTGAGCCTCATTACCAGAGGAGATCGGGCGCATACGGAAAAACAGTTTGCAAGCTTCACGAAAAGAAACAAATTTACTGCGTTCCCCAGAAAATTTTTCAGGCAAAGGAAACTTGGGCTCATTAACTCCTCCTGTCGCTCCAGCCTGTATATTAGATACTGCTAGTCCCTGTTGCTGCACTGCTCCCCTCAACTCAGTGACCTGTAGGGACAGCGCCTCCAACTGGCGGGTTATGGAAGTCATGGGATCCATGACAAAACACAGAGAAGAAAAAAAAAAGGAACCCCCCCTTTTTTTTTTTTTTGTTAAGCCGATTATAATGTCACGGGTAGGGTTGAGCGACTTTCATTTTTTTAAGATCGAGTCTGGTTTTGTGAAACCCGATTTAGTCCAGAGTCGAGTCGAGTGAAGTCGGCCGATTATCGCTAAAAGTCGGGGATCGACCGAAACACGAAACCCAATGCAAGTCAATGGGGAAGCATAGCCGGCAGTGAGTGGAGGCCAGGAAAACACCTACAGTGCACATTTTACTGCCAAAAACATCCATTCTTGTTTTCTGAAGCTTGTCAATCTTAATTAACTTTATAATAATAGTTGGGCACTGGAAATTAGGGGTCATTTGGCAAAAGTTGTGGGGGTAGGGCTGGTTCAAGGTTTTAGTGGGCCCAGGAAACATGGACTACGTCATGGCGGTGGAGCAGGGAGAGGTAAGTATTTCAACGTTGCAAGTGCTGTGATCCTGAGCAAGCAGGGGGGGCCCACTCGTTCGCATTGGCACTGGCACAGGGCCCCTCAAAGTACGGCGGTGTGTTTGCATGGCGGGGGCGCCTCCCACCAGCAGCGACACTTTTGCGTACTCTGAGTGGCCCTGTGCCAGTGACGTCGCCAACGAGTATGCCCCCCCCACCTGATGAAGGAACCTGCACTTTCATCTGCACCTTCCTCTTTGTCCCTGTGTAAGGTGGTATAATATGCGGGAAGGGGAACCTTACTTTCAGCAGGGTCAGATTCTGGCTGTGTAGAGTACAAGGGGAATGTAGTGGTCTAGGTCAATGTACCAGCAGACTCATCTAGCAGTGGCTGGGCAATGGGCAGGATGATGAGGAAACAGATATAGGGCCAAAGAATAAAGTAGGCTAAATGCAGATCAAAATTGGTAACAGGACTAAACAGGCGGCATTGCTTTGTTCAGTGGAGTAGCAAACCCAAGAGCAGCAGACACTGTTTCAAGGGCCTAACCACACTAGTAGGCCAAATGCAGTTTAATATCTGATAGTATAGGCCGAAAGCCAGAATGTGGAAGCTCAGCTTTGTTCAGTTGAGGACAACACCAGGGAGGGGCAGACACCGTTAGTAGGCCCTAACCACCATTTTGTTTTTTAAAAAACACTTAATGAGAGCCAGAAGGTTGAAGCTCAGCTTTATTCAGTTGAGGGCAACACCAGGGAGGGGCAGACACCGTTAGTAGGCCCTAAACACCATTTTGTTTTTTAAAAAACACTTAATGAGAGCCAGAAGGTTGAAGCTCAGCTTTATTCAGTTGAGGGCAACACCAGGCAGGGGCAGACACCGTTAGTAGGCCGGAACCACCATTTTGTTTTTTAAAAAACACTTAATGAGAGCCAGAAGGTTGAAGCTCAGCTTTATTCAGTTGAGGGCAACACCAGGCAGGGGCAGACACCGTTAGTAGGCCGGAACCAGAAATGTGTTTAAAAACAGCAGTTAATCAGAGCCGGAAGGTAGAAGCTCAGCTTTATTCAGTTGAGGGCAACACCAGGGAGGGGCAGAAGCCGTTAGTAGGCCCTAACCACCATTTTGTTTTTTAAAAAACACTTAATGAGAGCCAGAAGGTTGAAGCTCAGCTTTATTCAGTTGAGGGCAACACCAGGCAGGGGCAGACACCGTTAGTAGGCCGGAACCACCATTTTGTTTTTTAAAAAACACTTAATGAGAGCCAGAAGGTTGAAGCTCAGCTTTATTCAGTTGAGGGCAACACCAGGCAGGGGCAGACACCGTTAGTAGGCCGGAACCAGCAATGTGTTTAAAAACAGCAGTTAATCAGAGCCGGAAGGTAGAAGCTCAGCTTTATTCAGTTGAGGGCAACACCAGGGAGGGGCAGAAGCCGTTAGTAGGCCCTAACCACCATTTTGTTTTTTAAAAAACACTTAATGAGAGCCAGAAGGTTGAAGCTCAGCTTTATTCAGTTGAGGGCAACACCAGGCAGGGACAGACACCGTTAGTAGGCCGGAACCACCATTTTGTTTTTTAAAAAACACTTAATGAGAGCCAGAAGGTTGAAGCTCAGCTTTATTCAGTTGAGGGCAACACCAGGCAGGGGCAGACACCGTTAGTAGGCCGGAACCAGCAATGTGTTTAAAAACAGCAGTTAATCAGAGCCGGAAGGTAGAAGCTCAGCTTTATTCAGTTGAGGGCAACACCAGGGAGGGGCAGAAGCCGTTAGTAGGCCGGAACCAGCAATGTGTTTAAAAACAGCAGTTAATCAGAGCCGGAAGGTAGAAGCTCAGCTTTATTCAGTTGAGGGCAACACCAGGGAGGGGCAGAAGCCGTTAGTAGGCCGGAACCAGCAATGTGTTTAAAAACAGCAGTTAATCAGAGCCGGAAGGTAGAAGCTCAGCTTTATTCAGTTGAGGGCAACACCAGGGAGGGGCAGAAGCCGTTAGTAGGCCCTAACCACCATTTTGTTTTTTAAAAAACACTTAATGAGAGCCAGAAGGTTGAAGCTCAGCTTTATTCAGTTGAGGGCAACACCAGGCAGGGGCAGACACTGTTAGTAGGCCGGAACCACCATTTTGTTTTTTAAAAAACACTTAATGAGAGCCAGAAGGTTGAAGCTCAGCTTTATTCAGTTGAGGGCAATACCAGGCAGGGGCAGACACCGTTAGTAGGCCGGAACCAGCAATGTGTTTAAAAACAGCAGTTAATCAGAGCCGGAAGGTAGAAGCTCAGCTTTATTCAGTTGAGGGCAACACCAGGGAGGGGCAGAAGCCGTTAGTAGGCCGGAACCAGCAATGTGTTTAAAAACAGCAGTTAATCAGAGCCGGAAGGTAGAAGCTCAGCTTTATTCAGTTGAGGGCAACACCAGGGAGGGGCAGAAGCCGTTAGTAGGCCGGAACCAGCAATGTGTTTAAAAACAGCAGTTAATCAGAGCCGGAAGGTAGAAGCTCAGCTTTATTCAGTTGAGGGCAACACCAGGGAGGGGCAGAAGCCGTTAGTAGGCCCTAACCACCATTTTGTTTTTTAAAAAACACTTAATGAGAGCCAGAAGGTTGAAGCTCAGCTTTATTCAGTTGAGGGCAACACCAGGCAGGGGCAGACACCGTTAGTAGGCCGGAACCACCATTTTGTTTTTTAAAAAACACTTAATGAGAGCCAGAAGGTAGAAGCTCAGCTTTATTCAGTTGAGGACAACTTGAATTAGGGACTGCATACAGACTTAGCAGGCTGTCCCGTGTGGACCATGCATCCAATACATTAACCCATTGAGCCACAAAGGACACGTAACCTTCCGTGGCCATGCCTACAGGTCCATGTGTCTGTTGTCAGGTGTACCTTTGTCAGTGTAGGCCTATTGGAAGGAGGGACCGCAGACAGGCTTCGAAGGCCTAACACAATAAAATGGGCTGGCTGTAGGCACTTTAAAATTGGTTCCAGGGGTACACGGGCAGCAGTGGTCTGGTCAGTGGAGGTCTAGTGGAAGGAGGGACCGCAGACAGGCTTCGAAGGCCTAACACAATAAAATGGGCTGGCTGTAGGCACTTTAAAATTGGTTCCAGGGGTACATGGGCAGCAGTGGTCTGGTCAGTGGAGGCCTAGTGGAAGGAGGGACCGCAGACAGGCTTCGAAGGCCTAAAATAACAAACAATAGGCTCATGGCAGTTTTACAGCGGTTACATGGATACACGGGCAGGCAGCTTGGTGGTGAGTGGAGGAGTATTTAAAGTAGGGACCGCAGACAGGCTATCAAAGGCCTAAAATAACAAACAATAGGCTCATGGCAGTTTTACAGCGGTTACATGGATACACAGGCAGCTTGGTGGTGAGTGGAGGAGTATTTAAAGTAGGGACCGCAGACAGGCTATCAAAGGCCTAAAATAACAAACAATAGGCTCATGGCAGTTTTACAGCGGTTACATGGATACACGGGCAGGCAGCTGGTGATGAGTGGAGGAGTATTTAAAGTAGGGACCGCAGACAGGCTATCAAAGGCCTAAAATAACAAACAATAGGCTCATGGCAGTTTTACAGCGGTTACATGGATACACGGGCAGGCAGCTGGTGATGAGTGGAGGAGTATTTAAAGTAGGGACCGCAGACAGGCTATCAAAGGCCTAAAATAACAAACAATAGGCTCATGGCAGTTTTACAGCGGTTACATGGATACACGGGCAGGCAGCTGGTGATGAGTGGAGGAGTATTTAAAGTAGGGACCGCAGACAGGCTATCAAAGGCCTAAAATAACAAACAATAGGCTCATGGCAGTTTTACAGCGGTTACATGGATACACGGGCAGGCAGCTGGTGATGAGTGGAGGAGTATTTAAAGTAGGGACCGCAGACAGGCTATCAAAGGCCTAAAATAACAAACAATAGGCTCATGGCAGTTTTACAGCGGTTACATGGATACACGGGCAGGCAGCTGGTGATGAGTGGAGGAGTATTTAAAGTAGGGACTGCAGACAGGCTATCAAAGGCCTAAAATAACAAACAATAGGCTCATGGCAGTTTTACAGCGGTTACATGGATACACGGGCAGGCAGCTGGTGATGAGTGGAGGAGTATTTAAAGTAGGGACCGCAGACAGGCTATCAACGGCCTAAAATAACAAACAATAGGCTCATGGCAGTTTTACAGCGGTTACATGGATACACGGGCAGGCAGCTGGTGATGAGTGGAGGAGTATTTAAAGTAGGGACCGCAGACAGGCTATCAAAGGCCTAAAATAACAAACAATAGGCTCATGGCAGTTTTACAGCGGTTACATGGATACACAGGCAGCTTGGTGGTGAGTGGAGGAGTAGTGCAAGGAGTGTCTGTCCCAGTACTCCCAAAATATAAATAGATGTTAATGTCTCGCAAAACAACCAAAACAAAAAAAAAGGTGGCATACTTAGGTACAGGGGTGGGCTCATCTACTGAGTTTCTGACATAGTAATTTGGCAGTAACTATTTAATGGTGCCAATATAGGACACAGACACAGACTACTTTAAGTTGCATCATAGATGTCTACAAATTTGTATTGTCAGTGCCAGACATTGAATGATGTCAGCGAATAGACTAAAGATTGGTGGAGCTGTGCGACATAATTTTGCACGTGGTAGAGCACATTTTGAGCTGGGGTAGGGGGGAACTCTCTTGAGGCCGGCGGGACCGCCCCAGGGCCCCTCATGTTACAACGGTGTGTCTGACGTTGGGTGCGCACCGCCACCGCCAGAGACACTACATTGTACTATGAGGGACCCAGTAGCAATGCCGTCAACCAAAAGCGAGCACACCCACCTCTTCAGACAAACAGCAGTCTCACGGGTGCTTGCGCCAAGTCGCGATACCACGGCCCCGTGTGGGGAGTTTGGCCATTTAGGGAGGTGTAAACATGTCGTATGCTGTACAATCAGCTGCAGCAAATTAGACATTAGAAAAGTAATTCACAGGCAAGAGCTTTTCATAGGAAAGCTAGGTGTCGGCCGGGCAAGGTGGGGCAAAAGATTTCGAAATCCAGTTGTGGTTCATTTTAATGAATGTTAGATCGTCAACATTTTGGGTAGCCAGACGAGTCCTTTTTTCGGTTAATATTGAACCTGCAGCACTGAATACTCTTTCTGATAGGACACTTGCTGCCGGGCAAGCAAGCTCCTGCAATGCATATTCTGCCAATTCTGGCCAGGTGTCTAATTTGGAGGCCCAGTAATCAAATGGGAATGACGGTTGAGGGAGAACATCGATAAGGGATGAAAAATAGTTAGTAACCATACTGGACAAATGTTGTCTCCTGTCACTTTCAATTGATGCAGCAGTACCTGTCCTGTCTGCGGTCATAGCAAAATCACTCCACAACCTGGTCAGAAAACCCCTCTGTCCAACGCCACTTCTGATGTGTGCCCCCCTAACACTCCTAGTCTGCTGCCCCCTGGAGCTCGTGTGAGAACGATCACGTGCGCTGTGTGCTGGGAATGCCTGAAGCAAACGGTCAACAAGAGTTGATTGTTTGGTTGCTAATATTAGTTCCAAGTTCTCATGTGGCATAATATTTTGCAATTTGCCTTTATAGCGTGGATCAAGGAGGCAGGCCAACCAGTAATCGTCATCGTTCATCATTTTCGTAATGCGTGTGTCCCTTTTTAGGATACGTAAGGCATAATCCGCCATGTGGGCCAAAGTTCCAGTTGTCAAATCTCCGGTTGTGATTGGTTGAGGGGCAGTTGCAGGCAAATCTATGTCACTTGTGTCCCTCAAAAAACCAGAACCCGGCCGTGACACGCAACCAATTTCCTGTGCCCCCGGGAAAGGTTCGGCATTAAAAATATACTCATCCCCATCATCCTCCTCGTCCTCCACCTCCTCTTCGCCCGCTACCTCGTCCTGTACACTGCCCTGACCAGACAATGGCTGACTGTCATCAAGGCTTTCCTCTTCCTCTGGTGCAGACGCCTGCTCCTTTATGTGCGTCAAACTTTGCATCAGCAGACGCATTAGGGGGATGCTCATGCTTATTACGGCGTTGTCTGCACTAACCAGCCGTGTGCATTCCTCAAAACACTGAAGGACTTGACACATGTCTTGTATCTTAGACCACTGCACACCTGACAACTCCATGTCTGCCATCCTACTGCCTGCCCGTGTATCCTCCCACAAATAAATAACAGCACGCCTCTGTTCGCACAGTCTCTGAAGCATGTGCAGTGTTGAGTTCCACCTTGTTGCAACGTCTATGATGAGGCGATGCTGGGGAAGGTTCAAAGACCGCTGATAGGTCTGCATACGGCTGGCGTGTACAGGCGAACGTCGGATATGTGAGCAAAGTGCACGCACTTTGAGGAGCAGGTCGGAGAACCCAGGATAAGTTTTCAATAAGCACTGCACCACCAGGTTTAAGGTGTGAGCCAGGCAAGGAATGTGTTTCAGTTGGGAAAGGGAGATGGCAGCCATGAAATTCCTTCCGTTATCACTCACTACCTTGCCTGCCTCAAGATCTACTGTGCCCAGCCACGACTGCGTTTCTTGTTGCAAGAACTCGGACAGAACTTCCGCGGTGTGTCTGTTGTCGCCCAAACACTTCATAGCCAATACAGCCTGCTGACGCTTGGCAGTAGCTGGCCCATAATGGGACAACTGGTGTGCAACAGTGTCATCTGCCGATGGAGTGGTTGGCAGACTGCGTTCTGTGGAAGAGCTGTAGCTTCTGCAGGAGGACGAGGAGGAGGAGGAGGAGGGGGTGCGAACGCCTACAGCCAACTGTTTCCTAGACCGTGGGCTAGGCACAACTGTCCCTAAATTGATGTCGCCTGTGGACCCTGCATCCACCACATTCACCCAGTGTGCCGTGATGGACACATAACGTCCCTGGCCATGCCTACTGGTCCATGCATCTGTAGTCAGGTGCACCTTTGTACTCACAGATTGCCTGAGTGCATGGACGATGCGCTGTTTAACATGCTGGTGCAGGGCTGGGATGGCTTTTCTGGAAAAAAAGTGTCGACTGGGTAGCTCGTATCGTGGTTCAGCGTACTCCATCAGGGCTTTGAAAGCTTCGCTTTCAACTAACCGGTAGGGCATCATCTCTAACGAGATTAGTCTAGCTATGTGGGCGTTAAAACCCTGTGTACGCGGATGCGAGGATAAGTACTTCCTTTTTCTAACCAGAGTCTCATGTAGGGTGAGCTGGACTGGAGAGCTGGAGATCGTGGAACTTTCGGGTGTGCCGGTGTACATGGCAGACTGAGAGACGGTTGGAGACGGTATTGTTTCCGCCGGTGCCCTAGATGCAATATTTCCTCCTACAAAACTGGTGGTTCCCTGACCCTGACTGCTTTTGGCTGGCAAAGAAACCTGCACAGATACTGCCGGTGGTGCGGAAAATGGTGGCCTTACAGTGACGGAAGGGATGTTGCGTTGCTGACTAGCTTCATTGGCCGAGGGTGCTACAACCTTAAGGGACGTTTGGTAGTTAGTCCAGGCTTGAAAATGCATGGTGGTTAAGAGTCTATGCATGCAACTAGTATTTAGACTTTTCAGATTCTGACCTCTGCTTAAGCTAGTTGAACATTTTTGACAGATGACTTTGCGCTGATCAGTTGGATGTTGTTTAAAAAAATGCCAGACTGCACTCTTCCTAGACTCGGATCCCTTTTCAGGGATTGCAGACTGAGCTTTAACCGGATGGCCACGCTGTCCTCCAACAGGTTTTGGCTTTGACACGCGTTTTGGGCCAGATACGGGCCCGGCAGATGGAACCTGTTGCGATGTTGATGCCTGCTGCGGCCCCTCCTCCACCTCCGCTTCTGAACTACTGCCGCCTGCACCCTGTTCCCCCAATGGCTGCCAATCGGGGTCAATAACTGGGTCATCTATTACCTCCTCTTCGAGCTCGTGTGCAACTTCGTCTGTGTCACTGTGTCGGTCGGTGGTATAGCGTTCGTGGCGGGGCAACATAGTCTCATCAGGGTCTGATTGTGGATCTGTACCCTGAGAGGGCAATGTGGTGGTCTGAGTCAAAGGAGCAGCATAGTACTCTGGCTGTGGCTGTGTATCAGTGCACTCCATGTCAGAATCTACTTGTAATGGGCATGGCCTGTTAAATGTTTCACTTTCTAAGCCAGGGACGGTATGTGTAAAGAGCTCCATGGAGTGACCCGTTGTGTCGCCTGCTGCATCCTTCTCTCTTGTTGTAGTTTTTGCTGAGGAGGACAAGGAAGCGACTTGTCCCTGACCGTGAACATCCACAAGCGACGCGCTGCTTTTACATTTACCAGTTTCGGAAGAGGAGGCAAAAGAGCTAGAGGCTGAGTCTGCAATGTAAGCCAAAACTTGCTGTTGCTGCTCCGCCTTTAAAAGCGGTTTTCCTACTCCCAGAAAAGAGAGCGTTCGAGGCCTTGTGTAGCCTGACGACGAAACTGGCTCCACAGCTCCAGACTTAGGTGGAATATTTTTATCCCCACGACCACCTGATGCTCCACTACCACTACCATCATTACCAGCTGACAATGAACGCCCACGACGACCTCTTGCACCAGACTTCCTCATTGTTTTAAAATCTTAACCAAAGTAACTTTATTTGTTGCTGTCAAACAACTTACACGGTGAGCTATAACTTCAGTATGATTTCAATATCCCTTAACAGGTTGGTGAGACCACAAGGAAAATCAGGCACAATGTTACACACTCTGTTTTCTGTGGCACAAAATCACAGAGATGACACACACGCAGGACTGTCACTCAAGCACTAATGTCAATATTAATCTCCCACCTAATTTATTTTTTTTTTTTTCTCAGGGAGACTTTAGAAACCAAATAATATTAAAAAAACCAAAAAAATAAATAGCCTTTCTATGGCCCACTGAATGAGAGAGAGAGGTGGCACACCCAGGAGTCAATACTGGCACACAAGCTGAAAGGGCAATATTACTCTCCCACTGTTTTTTTAAGTATTTTTTGTTTTTTAAGGGAGACTTTAGAAACCATATAATATTAAAAAAAAAACAAAAAAAAAAAAGGCTTTCTATGGCCCACAATTAGAGAGAGAGAGGTGGCACACCCAGGAGTCAAGACTGGCGCACAAGCTGAAAGGGCAATATTACTCTCCCACTGTTTTTTTATGTTTTTTTTTTTTCAGGGAGACTTTAGAAACCAAATAATATTAAAAAAACCAAAAAAATAAATAGGCTTTCTATGGCCCACTGAATGAGAGAGAGAGGTGGCACACCCAGGAGTCAAGACTGGCACACAAGCTGAAAGGGCAATATTACTCTCCCACTGTTTTTTTATGTATTTTTTGTTTTTTAAGGGAGACTTTAGAAACCCAATAATATTTAAAAAAAAAAAAAAAAAAAAGGCTTTCTATGGCCCACTGAATGAGAGAGAGAGGTGGCACACCCAGGAGTCAAGACTGGCACACAAGCTGAAAGGGCAATATTACTCTCCCACTGTTTTTTTATGTATTTTTTGTTTTTTAAGGGAGACTTTAGAAACCCAATAATATTTAAAAAAAAAAAAAAAAAAAAGGCTTTCTATGGCCCACTGAGTGAGAGAGAGAGGTGGCACACCCAGGAGTCAAGACTGGCACACAAGCTGAAAGGGCAATATTACTCTCCCACTGTTTTTTTTATGTATTTTTTGTTTTTTAAGGGAGACTTTAGAAACCCAATAATATTTAAAAAAAAAAAAAAAAAAAAGGCTTTCTATGGCCCACAATTAGAGAGAGAGGTGGCACACCCAGGAGTCAAGACTGGCACACAAGCTGAAAGGGCAATATTACTCTCCCACTGTTTTTTTATGTATTTTTTGTTTTTTAAGGGAGACTTTAGAAACCAAATAATATTAAAAAAAAAACAAAAAAAAAAAGGCTTTCTATGGCCCACAATTAGAGAGAGAGAGGTGGCACACCCAGGAGTCAAGACTGGCGCACAAGCTGAAAGGGCAATATTACTCTCCCACTGTTTTTTTAAGTTTTTTTTTTTTATTTTCAGGGAGACTTTAGAAACCAAATAATATTAAAAAAACCAAAAAAATAAATAGCCTTTCTATGGCCCACTGAATGAGAGAGAGAGGTGGCACACCCAGGAGTCAAGACTGGCACACAAGCTGAAAGGGCAATATTACTCTCCCACTGTTTTTTTATTTATTTTTTTTTTTTCAGGGAGACTTTAGAAACCAAATAATAAGAAAAAAAATAAATAAATAAATAGGCTTTCTATAGCCCACTGAATAAGAGATAGCACACACAGCAGTGGCACACAAGCCCTGACTGAGGCCAATATTTTTCTACCACTGATTGATGTAGTGTTTTTGTGTTGAGGTAGAATTTAGAACACAAATCACGGAAAAAATAAATAGGCTTTCTATGGCCCACTCAGTGAGAGATGGCACACACAGGGATGGCACTGTAGCAGAAATGCCAATCTTAATCTCCCACAAAAAAAAAAAAACAAAAAAAAAACAGGGACTGTCCTACAATTACTATCTCCCTGCAGTAATCTAAGCCAGGTATGGCAGGCAGCAATAGGAGTGGACTGATGCACAAATTAAATAAAAAGTGTGGACAAACAAAAAAGATAGCTGTGCAGAAAGGAACAAGAGGATATGTGCGTTGAAAAAAGCAGTTGGTTTCCACAGTGGCGTACACACAGCAATACAGCTATCACGGAGCCTTCTAGGGCAGCCCAATGAGCTACAGCGCTGAGGAAAAAAAAAAAAAAAATAGCTTCCACTGTTCCTGCACACCGAAGGTGGTGTTGGACAGTGGAAATCGCTACAGCACAAGCGGTTTGGTGGTTAGTGGACCCTGCCTAACGCTCTCCCTGCTTCTGACGAAGCGGCAGCAACCTCTCCCTAAGCTCAGATCAGCAGCAGTAAGATGGCGGTCGGCGGGAACGCCCCTTTATAGCCCCTGTGACGCCGCAGACAGCAAGCCAATCACTGCAATGCCCTTCTCTAAGATGGTGGGGACCAGGATCTATGTCATCACGCTGCCCACACTCTGCGTTCACCTTCATTGGCTGAGAAATGGCGCTTTTCGCGTCATTGAAACGCGACTTTGGCGCGAAAGTCGCGTACCGCATGGCCGACAAGCACAGGGGTCGGATCGGGTTTCATGAGACGCCGACTTAGCCAAAAGTCGGCGACTTTTGAAAATGATCGACCCGTTTCGCTCAACCCTAGTCACGGGGATACAAGGAGGGCGAGAGCTAATAACCCGGCCCCCTGCAATTTCCCTCAGACTAGGGTAACCCTGTCTGACCCTCTACCTGAAGTTTACACTGAAGGTGTGCATGTTCAGGCCTCCACCCTCACCCTGATTCCTGATTCAGCCCTAGACTGAACACCACCGCCCACCACCCAGTGAATGCAATAGACCAATACCCACAGTTATAACAAACAAGGATAAAGGAAAATATACACCACGCCGCAGTCAATCAGGGATACACTATAAAGGTGCAGGGCAAAATAAATACAAATATAGGAAGGAGTAAATAAGACAAAGGAAAATACACCACCAGCAACGATTCTCCAACAACCAGCTCTCCACTCCGGACCGAGATAACTACGGATAAGACAGAAGCTATAATCGGCGACGCCCAAAGATCAGGAGAACCATTTAAAGGAAATGGGCATGGCCCAGCTTCCAATCCGAGGATCAGATAAATTAACCCCGGAGCAGCCAGACGAAAACTAGCCGACGCCAATGAGCAAACAGTGGTCAAACGCGGAATTACCGCTGTCTGTCAGACAACCTGGTCTGAAAAGTGTCCGACATGACAGATCCATTATATGATGGAATGAGTCTTGATTTTCAATACTTCCTTGATGTGAAAAAAATCTGTGATAACAGGTAAAATATTATAAAATATACTACTAAAAAAGTTGAGCGCGATGACACAAAAACACAATTTACTATGCTACAAGGAGAAAATCCTATATAGAAGGAGATACCTCATACCGATGTATGTAATTTAAAATCAACATTGAGGCCATTGCATTTCATAATAAAGAAAATCTAACATATCATCATCAATAACCCCATTAAACGTTGCTTCTTCCAAAAGATAATTAATTTTTTGTTCCAAATAAAAAATTTTGGATCTCCACAAAGTGGACAATATCCCTCAGTGTCATCCAAATCTCGGAAACATGTTTACATGATATATTTTTTTTACATAAGCTGAGTTTGGTATTGGTAGTTCTTGTATTTTTGCATTTATCTATTTACTCATTTATCTTCTACATCAACAGGGAAGAAGGAAAAAGTTGCAGTAAATTAGGCTTGCTCCTACTCTGTCCCACATCCAACTCTGAAGACATCACATTTTTGATATACAGTTCAATCAGAGGAAAAATCTAATAGAAACACGTCACCCCTTCTGCATTTTTCACCCACTCCTGGTTTTGGCTTACAAACACTGATGTGAAGTACTGACCAAATACTGAATGTGTGAGCATGGTCTAACACTTGAAATTCTCTTTTCTGTTCTATTTAACCCCTTCCCGACCCATGACGCCACATAGGCGTCATGAAAACCCGTGCCAATCCGACCCATGACGCCTATGTGGCGTCATGGAATGATCGCGTCCCTGCAGATCGGGTGAAGGGGTTAACTCCTATTTTACCCGATCTGCAGAGACAGGGGGAGTGGTGCTTCAGCCCAGGGGGGGTGGCTTCACCCCCCCGTGGCTACGATCGCTCTGATTGGCTGTTGAAAGTGAAACTGCCAATCAGAGCGATTTGTAATATTTCACCTAAAAAACAGGTGAAATATTACAATCCAGCCATGGCCGATGCTGCAATATCATCGGCCATGGCTGGAAAACCTGAAGTGACCACCCCCCACCCCACCGATCGCCCCCCCACCGCTCCGTTATGGGGTCCGGTCCCCTCCGTCCTGTGCTCCGCTGCCCCGTGCTCCTGCCCGCTCCCCCGTCCTGCTGTCCGCTCCCCCCGTCCTCCGATCACCCCCCCTGTGCTCAGATCCACCCCCCCACCACCCCTTCATACTTACCGATCCTCCCGGTGTCCGGCCGTCTCCTCGCTGGGCGCCGCCATCTTCCAAAATGGCGGGCGCATGCTCAGTACGCCCGCCGGCCGGCAGATTCCTTACAGGTACATTTTGATCGCTGTGGTAGGTTCTACCACAGCGATCAAAATAAAAAAAATAATAAATAAACCCCCCCCTTTATCACCCCCATAGACAATAATAAAATAAAGAAAATATATTTTATTTTTTTTTCCCACTGTGGTTAGGGTTAGAACTAGGGTTAGGGTTAGAACTAGGGTTAGGGTTACGGGTAGGGTTAGGGTTATGGCATGTGCGGATTTGGCAGCGGATTTGGCAGCGGATCCGCAGCGGATCGGCCGCGGATCCGCAGCGGATCGACCGCGGATCCGCAGCGGATCGGCCGTGGATCCGCGGATCGGCCGCGGATCCGCAGCGGATCGGCCGCGGATCCGCAGCGGATCGGCCGCGGATCCGCAGCGGATTGGCCGCTGCGAATTCGTAGCAGTTTTCCATCAGGTTTACAGTACCGTGTACACCTATGGAAAACCAAATCCGCTGTGCCCATGGTGCGGAAAATTCCGTGCAGAAACGCTGCGTTGTATTTTCCACAGCATGTCAATTCTTTGTGCGGATTCCGCAGCGTTTTACACCTGTTCCTCAATAGGAATCCGCAGGTGAAATCCGCACAAAAAAACACTGGAAATCTGCTGTAAATCCGCAGGTAAAACGCACTGCCTTTTACTTGCAGATTTTTCAAAAGTCGTGCGGAAAAATCTCACACGAATCCGCTACGTGGGCACATACCCTTAGGGTTAGGGTTGGAATTAGGGCTAGGGTTGGAATTAGGGTTACGGGTGTGTTGGGGTTAGGGTTGTGGTTAGGGGTGTGTTGGGGTTAGGGTTGGGATTAGGGTTATGGCTACAGTTGGGATTAGGATTAGGGGTGTGTTGGGGTTAGTGTTGAAGTTAGAATTGAGGGGTTTCCACTGTTTAGGCACATCAGGGGTCTCCAAACGCAACATGGCGCCACCATTGATTCCAGCCAATCTTGCATCCAAAAAGTCAAATGGTGCTCCCTCCCTTCCAAGCCCCGACGTGTGCCCAAACAGTGGTTTACCCCCACATTTGGGGTACCAGCGTACTCAGGACAAACTGGGCAACAACTGTTGGGGTCCAATTTCTCCTGTTACCCTTGCAAAAATAAAAAATTACTTGCTAAGACATAATTTTTGAGGAAAGAAGAATTATTTTTTATTTTCACGGCTCTGCGTTGTAAACTTCTGTGAAGCACTTGGAGGTTGAACGTGCTCATCACACATCTAGATAAGTTCCTTGGGGGGTCTAGTTTCCAAAATGGGGTCACTTGTGGGGTGTTTCTACTGTTTAGGCACATCAGGGGCTCTGCAAATGCAACGTGATGCCCGCAGACCATTCCATCAAAGTCTGCATTTCAAATGTCACTACTTCCCTTCCGAGCCCTGACGTGCGCCCAAACAGTGGTTTACCCCCACATATGGGGTATCACTGTACTCACAACAAACTGGGCAACAAACATTGGGGCCCAATTTCTCCTGTTACCCTTGTGAAAATAAAAAATTGCTTGCTAAAACATCTTTTTTGAGGAAAGAAAAATGATTTTTTATTTTCACGGCTCTGCGTTGTAAACTTCTGTGAAGCACTTGGGGGTTGAATGTGCTCATCACACATCTAGATAAGTTCCTTGGGGGGTCTAGTTTCCAAAATGGGGTCACTTGTGGGGTGTTTCTACTGTTTAGGCACATCAGGGGCTCTGCAAATGCAACGTGACGCCCGCAGACCATTCCATCAAAGTCTGCATTTCAAATGTCACTACTTCCCTTCCGAGCCCTGACGTGCGCCCAAACAGTGGTTTACCCCCACATATGGGGTATCACTGTACTCACAACAAACTGGGCAACAAACATTGGGGCCCAATTTCTCCTGTTACCCTTGTGAAAATAAAAAATTGCTTGCTAAAACATCTTTTTTGAGGAAAGAAAAATGATGTTTTATTTTCACGGCTCTGCGTTGTAAACTTCTGTGAAGCACTTGGGGGTTGAATGTGCTCATCACACATCTAGATAAGTTCCTTGGGGGGTCTAGTTTCCAAAATGGGGTCACTTGTGGGGTGTTTCTACTGTTTAGGCACATCAGGGGCTCTGCAAATGCAACGTGACGCCCGCAGACCATTCCATCAAAGTCTCCATTCCAAAACGTCACTACTTCCCTTCCGAGCCCCGGCATGTGCCCAAACAGTGGTTTACCCCCACATATGGGGTATCACCGTACTCAGGAGAAACTGGACAACAACTTTTGGGGTCCAATTTCTCCTGTTACCCTTGCAAAAATAAAAAATTCTGGGCTAAAAAAATATTTTTGAGGAAAGGAAACACATTTATTATTTTCACGGCTCTGCGTTATAAACTTCTGCGAAGCACTTGGGGGTTCAAAGTGCTCACCACACATCTAGATTAGTTCCTTGGGAGGTCTAGTTTCCAAAATGGGGTCACTTGTTAGGGAGCTCCAATGTTTAGGCACACAGGGGCTCTCCAAACGTGACATGGTGTCCGCTAATGATTGGAGCTAATTTTCCATTCAAAAAGCCAAATGGCGTGCCTTCCCTTCCGAGCCCTGCCGTGTGCCCAAACAGTGGTTTACCCCCACATATGGGGTATCATCGTACTCAGGACAAACTGGACAACAACATTTGGGGTCCAATTTCTCCCATTACCCTTGGAAAATTAAAAAATCCTGGGCTAAAACTCATTTTTGAGGAAAGAAAAATTATTTTTTTATTTTCACGGCTCTGCGTTATAAACTTCTGTGAAGCACCTGGGGGTTATAAGTGCTCACTATGCATCTAGATAAGTTCCTTGGGGGGTCTAGTTTCCAAAATGGGGTCACGTGTAGGGGAGCTCCAATGTTTAGGCACACAGGGGCTCTCCAAACGCGACATGGTGTTCGCTAACGATTGGAGCTAATTTTCCATTCAAAAAGTCAAATGGCCCCTTCCGAGCCTTGCCGTGCACCCAAACAGTGGTTTACCCCCACATATGAGGTATCAACATACTCAGCAGAAATTGCCCAACACATTTTAGGATCCATTTTATCCTGTTGCCCATGTGAAAATGAAAAAATTGAGGCTAAAAGAAATTTTGTGTGAAAAAAAAGTACTTTTTAATTTTTACGGATCAATTTGTGAAGCACCTGAGAGTTTAAAGTGCTCACTATGCTTCTAGATAAGTTCCTTGGGGGGTCTACTTTCCAAAATGGGGTCACTTGTGGGAGCGCTCCAATGTTTAGGCACACGGGGGCTCTCCAAACGTGACATGGTCTCTGCTAGCGATGGAGATCATTTTTCATTCAAAAAGTCAAATGGCGCTCCTTCCCTTCCGAGCCTTACCATGTGCCCAAACAGTGGTTTACCCCCACATGTGAGGTATCAGTGTACTCAGGAGAAATTGTCCAACAAATTTTAGGATCCATTTTATCCTGTTGCCCATGTGAAAATGAAAAAATTGAGGCTAAAATAATTTTTTTGTGAAAAAAAAGTACTGTTTAATTTTTACGGATCAATTTGTGAAGCACCTGGGGGTTTAAAGTGCTCACTATGCTTCTAGATAAGTTCCTTGGGGGGTCTAGTTTCCAAAATGGGGTCACTTGTGGGGGAGCTCCAATGTTTAGGCACACGGGGGCTCTCCAAACGCGACATGGTGTCCGCTAAAGATTGGAGCCAATTTTTCATTCAAAAAGTCAAATGGCGCTCCTTTCCTTCCAAGCCCTGCCGTATGCCCAAACAGTGGTTTACCCCCACATATGAGGTATCAGCGTACTCAGGACAAATTGGACAACATCGTTCGTGGTCCAGTTTTTCCTTTTACCCTTGGGAAAATAAAAAAATTGTTGCTAAAAGATCATTTTTGTGACTAAAAAATTAAATGTTCATTTTTTCCTTCCATGTTGCTTCTGCTGCTGTGAAACACCTGAAGGGTTAATAAACTTCCTGAATGTGGTTTTGAGCACCTTGAGGGGTGCAGTTTTTAGAATGGTGTCACTTTGGGGTATTTTCAGCCATATAGAACCCTCAAACTGACTTCAAATGTGAGGTGGTCCCTAAAAAAAATGGTTTTGTAAATTTTGTTGTAAAAATGAGAAATCACTGGTCAAATTTTAACCCTTATAACTTCCTAGCAAAAAAAAAATTTGTTTCCAAAATTGTGCTGATGTAAAGTAGACATGTGGGAAATGTTATTTATTAACTATTTTGTGTCACATAACTCTCTGGTTTAACAGAATAAAAATTCAAAATGTGAAAATTGCGAAATTTTCAAAATTTTCGCCAAATTTCCGTTTTTTTCACAAATAAACTCAGAAATTATCGACCTAAATTTACCACTAACATGAAGCCCAATATGTCACGAAAAAACAATCTCAGAATCGCTAGGATCCGTTGAAGCGTTCCTGAGTTATTACCTCATAAAGGGACACTGGTCAGAATTGCAAAAAACGGCAAGGTCATTAAGGCCAAAATAGGCTGGGTCATGAAGGGGTTAAGAAAATGGAATCCCTGCAAGAAATTGCTCCCTCCTATGAGAGACACAATTGGTGCAAGACAAGATGAACTGCAAATAAATATAACAGGGTATGTTTGGTTCCCATACACATAATTGTCATTTTACAAAAAGAAAAAACAAAAAACCATGGCACTGCCTAATCTATGTTATAACCTGCTAGCGGTATGCAGTTTTTTTTTCCAGTGACTGAAAATGTTTGTCTCAATAAAATGGCAAAAACATGGCGTAAACATCATTGGAAAATATCGCCTATAAGTGACATAGTTAATAAGCAACATGCAGCATTTTATTTTTTTATTTAAGCCTATAAACCTTAATTTACACAGGTGCATACCAAAGGAGGTTTTCAAGTGGTTAACTGTAGGTTCGCTTTCATTGAATCTGATCCAAAATATATGCGAATGCTGTAATATTCATTCAGTCTTTGTGAATTCTTAATACATACTTAGGGAGAAAAGAGTACAATAATGAAGTAATGTATGTTTAAAGGTTTTAACATCCAGGCAAGAGCTCTCTGTTTCCACTTTGGTTGTGAGTCTGCACCACTTTTTTGTTGCTGGCAATACGAGTCAGTAACGTGGCAGTTTTGGTTAATTCTTGGGACATTTGGTGCTGGTCATTAAGGGAGTTATTCAACTGATTTTTCCAAAAATATTCAAATTAATTCACTGAAAATTCCAATTGGAGTAGTTAATATATAAAATGTAAATGTTATTACTGTTTTCTCTAAAAATCCCATAAACATATAAGAAATGAGTTAAAGTTTCTCTCAGCAAGCACTTGATGATTTTGATATACCGTATTTTTCGCTTTATAAGACACTCCGGATTATAAGACGCACCCCAAATTTTGAGGAGAAAAATAGGAAAAAAACATTTTTAATAAAATGGTTGTGCTTCTTATCCCCTTTACCCCCAAGGGTGGTTTGCACGTTAATGACCGGGCCAATTTTTACAATTCTGACCACTGTCCCTTTATGAGGTTATAACTCTGGAACGCTTCAACAGATCTTAGCGATTCTGACATTGTTTCCTCGTGACATATTGTACTTCATGATAGTGGTAAAAAATTTTCGATATAACTTGCGTTTATTTGTGAAAAAAACAGAACTTTGGCAAAAATTTTAAAAATTTTGCAATTTTCCAACTTTGAATTTTTCTGCCCTTAAATCACAGAGATATGTCACACAAAATACTTAATAAGTAACATTTCCCACATGTCTACTTTACATCAGCACAATTTTGGAACCAACATTTTTTTTTGTTAGGGAGTTATAAGGGTTAAATTTGACCAGAAATTTCTCATTTTTACAACACCTTTTTTTGGGGGACCACATCCCATTTGATGTCATTTTGAGGGGTCTATATGATAGAAAATACCCAAGTGTGACACCATTCTAAAAACTGCACCCCTCAAGGTGCTCAAAACCACATTCAAGAAGTTTATTAACCCTTCAGGTGTTTCACAGGAATTTTTGGAATGTTTAAATAAAAATGAACATTTAACTTTTTTTCACACAAAATTTATTTCAGCTCCAATTTGTCTTATTTTACCAAGGGTAACAGGAGAAAATGGACCCCAAAAGTTGTTGTACAATTTGTCCTGAGTATGCTGATACCCCATATGTGGGGGTAAACCACTGTTTGGGCACATGGCCGAGCTCGGAAGGAAAGGAGCGCCATTTTACTTTTCAATGCAAAATTGACTGGAATTGAGATGGGACGCCATTTTGCGTTTGGAGAGCCCCTGATGTGCCTAAACATTGAAACCCCCCACAAGTGACACCATTTTGGAAAGTAGACCCCTTAAGGAACTTATCTAGATGTGTGGTGAGCACTTTGACCCAACAAGTGCTTCACAGAAGTTCATAATGCAGAGCCGTAAAAATAAAAAATCATATTTTTTCACAAAAATGATTTTTCGCCTCCAATTTTTTATTTTCCCAAGGATAAGAGAAGAAATTGGACCCCAAAAGTTGTTGTGCAATTTGTCCTGAGTACGCTGATACCCCATATGTGGGGGTAAACGACTGTTTGGGTGCATGGCAGAGCTCGGAAGGGAAGGAGCTCCATTTGACTTTTCAATGCAAAATGTACTGGAATTGAGATGAAACGCCATGTCGCGTTTGGAGAGCCCCTGATGTGCCTAAACATTAAAACCCCCCACAAGTGACACCATTTTGGAAAGTAGACCCCCTATGGAACTTATCTAGATGTGTTTTGAGAGCTTTGAGCCCCTAAGTGTTTCACTACAGTTTATAACGCAGAGCCGTGAAAAAAATTTTTTTTTTTTTCACAAAAATGATTTTTTAGCCCCCAGTTTTGTATTTTCACAAGGGTAACAGGATAAATTGGACCCCAATAGTTGTTGTCCAATTTGTCCTGAGTACACTGATACCCCATATGTGGGGGGAACCACTGTTTGGGCGCATGGCAGAGCTCGAAAGGGAAGGAGCACCATTTGGAATGCAGACTTAGATGGATTGGTCTGCAGGCGTCACGTTGCATTTGAAGAGCCCCTGATGTACCCAAACAGTACAAACCCCCCACAAGTGACCCCATATTGGAAACTAGACCTCCCAAGGAACTTATCTAGATGTGTTGTGAGAACTTTGAACCCCCAAGTGTTTCACTACAGTTTACAACGCAGAGCCGTGAAAATTAAAAAATTTTTTTTTCCCACAAAAATGATTTTTAGCCCCCCAAATTTTTATTTTACCAAGAATAACAAGAGAACTTGGACCCCAAAAGTTGTTATCCCATTTGTACACTGATACCCCATATGTTGGGGTAAACCCTTGTTTGGGCGCACGGGAGAGCTCGGAAGGGAAGGAGCACTGTTTTACTTTGTCAACGCAGAATTGGCTGGAATTGAGATTGGATGCCATGTCGCATTTGGAGAGCCCCTGATGTGCCTGAACAGTAGAAACTCCCCAATTCTACCTGAAACCCTAATCCAAACACCCCCCTAACCCTAATCCCAACGGTAACCCTAACCACACCCCTAACCCTGACACACCCCTAACTCTAATCCCAACCCTAATCCCAACCGTAAATGTAATCCAAACCATAACCCTAACTTTAGCCCCAACCCTAACCCTAACTTTAGCCCCAACCCTAACCCTAACTTTAGCCCCAACCCTAACCCTAACTTTAGCCCCAACCCTAACCCTAACTTTAGCTCCAACCCTACCCCAACCCTAACCCTAGTCCTAACCCTAGCCCTATCCCTAGCCCTAACCCTAACCCTAACCCTAGCCCTAACCCTAATCCTAGCCCTAACCCTAATGAGAAAATGGAAATAAATATTTTTTTTTTATTTTGTTATTTTTCCCTAACTAAAGGGGTGATGAAGGGGGGTTTGATTTACTTTTATAGCGGATTTTTATGATTGGCAGCTGTCACACACTAAAAGACGCTTTTTATAGCAAAAAAGTTTTTGCGTCTCCACATTTTGAAATCTATAATTTTTCCATATTTTGGTCCACAGAGTCATTAGAGGTCTTGTTTTTTGTGGGACGAGTTGACGTTTTTATTAGTAACATTTTCGGAAACGTGACAGTTTTTGATTGCTTTTTATTCCGATTGTTGTGAGGCAGAAAGACCAAAAACCAGCTATTCATAAATTTCTTTTGGGGGAGGCGTTTATACCGTTCCATGTTTGGTAAAATTGATAAAGCAGTTTTATTGTTCAGGTCAGTACGATTACAGCGATATGTCACTGCACTCAATAGATAAGTATGCTTTCAAGTGAATAAATTTTATTTACGGTGGTGGATGAAGCGACAGTATTTTGACGTTTCGGCCGAACTCCGGCCTTTATCACATAGTCGCCTTTAAGGTCACCGAAAGGTTATTGGCACCGTTTATTGGGATATCTCAAATTGCTGATATATATCCAGTTTAGTGGATGATCCAGGAGGGGTTTGCAGCAAGCCAAAGGAGCGCTGTCCTGACTGTGGTGCTTGAGAAGAAATAGGAGGCGCAGTAGTCTTGCTGGAGCCACAGCGTGCTCGTGTAGTATATGCGTACTGCACTTGGAGGAGGAACAAGAACGGCCAGCCAGAGGAGCGCTGTCCTGACCGTGAACACTGAGTAGGATTGGTGGCGCAGTGGTCCTGCGGGCACAACGGCGTGCTGGTGCACGCACGCCGTTGTGCCCGCAGGACCACTGCGCCACCAATCCTACTCAGTGTTCACGGTCAGGACAGCGCTCCTCTGGCTGGCCGTTCCTGTTCCTCCTCCAAGTGCAGTACGCATATACTACACGAGCACGCTGTGGCTCCAGCAAGACTACTGCGCCTCCTATTTCTTCTCAAGCACCACAGTCAGGACAGCGCTCCTTTGGCTTGCTGCAAACCCCTCCTGGATCATCCACTAAACTGGATATATATCAGCAATTTGAGATATCCCAATAAACGGTGCCAATAACCTTTCGGTGACCTTAAAGGCGACTATGTGATAAAGGCCGGAGTTCGGCCGAAACGTCAAAATACTGTCGCTTCATCCACCACCGTAAATAAAATTTATTCACTTGAAAGCATACTTATCTATTGAGTGCAGTGATTCTATATCTATTTTGGACTTACGGAATCTTTGGTTCCTTTTCACTAGCACCTTTTCTCTACATGGTCGAGTGCTAACCATCTATGCTATAATTACAGCGATATGTCATTTATATCATTTTTTTATGTTTTGGCTCTTTTATACGATAAAAGCTATTTTTTTGAAAAAATAATTATTTTGGCATCGCTTTATTCTGAGGAGTATAAGTTTTTTTATTTTTTTGCTTATGATGCTGTATGGTGGCTCGTTTTTTGCAGGAGAAGATGTTGTTTTTAGCGGTACTATGGTTATTTAAATCTGTCTTTTTGATCGCGTGTTATTCCACTTTTTGTTCGGCGGTATGATAATAAAGCGTTGTTTTTTGCCTCGTTTTTTTTTTTTTTTCTTACGATGTTCACCGAAGGGGTTAACTAGTGGGACAGTTTTATAGGTTGGGTCATTACGGAGGCAGTCGATACTAAATATGTGTACTTTTATTACTTTTATTGTTTTTTTATTTAGATAAAGAAATTTATTTATGGGAATAATATATATATATATTTTTTTTTTCTTTATTTAGGAATTTTTTTTTAATTTTTTTTTTTACACATGTAGAATTTTTTTTTTAAAGTTTTTTACTTTGTCCCAGGGTGGGGCATCACAGATCGCTGATCTGACAGTTTGCACAGCACTCTGTCAGATCAGCGATCTGACTTACAGCGCTGCAGGCTTACCAGCGCCTGCTCTGGACCCGGAAGTAGTCCCTGCAGGACCCGGATGCAGCCCCGCGGCCATTTTGGATCTGGGGCCTGCAGGGATAGAAGGTAAGAGACGCTTGGAGCAACGCGATCACATTGCTCTGAGGGTCTCAAGGAAGCACGCAGGGAGCCCCCTCCCTGCGCGATGCTTCCCTATACCGCCGGAACACTGCAATCATGTTTGATCGCAGTGTGCTGGGGGCGGTCCGTGACAGCTCCTGGCACATAGTGCCGGATGTCAGCTGCGATAGTCAGCTGACACCCAGCCGCAAACGGCCGCGCTCCCCCCCGTGAGTGCGGCCGATCGCTATGACGTACTATCCCGTTGAGGGTCAGATAGGCCCAGGTCACCTTGACGGGATAGTACGTCTAAGGTCAGAGAGGGGTTATAATCCATGCATCTTATTGCTTACCGGGGTGGTGGCTGTGGTGAAGTGGGATCTCAGCGTTGCTGCTGCAGAAGGTGGGTGTTGCCATCGCACTCTGTCCCATGCTGCCGTGTGCTGCCGCCATGCTGTGTCCCCGAAGCTTGCGATCGCACTCTGTCTCTTGCTGCCGGGTGCTGCCACCATGCTGTGTCCTTGATGCTTGCTGCCACACTCTTTTACTGGGTGCTGCTGCCGCGCTGTATCCCTGATGCTTGCTGCCACGCTCTTTTACCGGGTGATGCTGCCGTGCTGTGTCCCCAATGCTTGACACCATGGTCTGTCCAATGCTGCCGGGTGCTGCCGCTGCTCTCTGTCCCGTGCTGTATGGGGGAGCTCTGCATTTCCATCCATGCTTTCCTGTGTGGTGGATTCCTTCCAGGAAAATGGCCGCCGGGAGGTGGCGCATGCGCAGATGAAGATCTCGGCAACAAGATCTCGGGAGATGAGATTTCAGCACTGAGATCTCATCTCCCGAGATGTCCCGGCGGCCATTTTTCTGGAAAGAATCCACTGCACAGGAAGGCATGGATGGAACTGCAGAGCCCCCCCACACAGCACGGGACAGAGAGCGGCAGCAAGCACCTGTGACACAGTGCCGTGGCAGCAGCACAGGGGACACAGCGCGGCGGCAGAAGCACAGGGGACACAGCGCGGCGGCAGCAACAGCACACGGCAGCATCGGGGATAGTGTGGCGGCAAGCATCGGACACCCGTAGCGTACTCAAAAGGTGAAAATATCCCAAAACTATTTTTACAAAGAAAGAAAAATCCAAAGATGGAAAATTTTAAATAATTTTATTAATCACAATGTTAAAAACAAGAGGAAACTGACGTCAACATCAAAATATCATAGTACAAAGAGATAATATAATATATTAATAATTGGGAAACTGACTAAAATCATAAATATGAATGATCGCTTAAAAAATCTCTATAAAGTGCAAAAAAGTTAATGGACAGAAAAAATTTGAATCTGAAATAAATAAAATAAACCTTTAAACATACATTACTTCATTATCGTACTCTTTTTTTTTTTAAAAGGGATCATTCATAATTACGTTTTTTGTTAACGGTGTCAGTTTCCTCTTGTTTTTAACATTGTGATTAATAAAATTATTTAAAATTTTCCATCTTTGGATTTTTTTTTCTTTGTAAAAAACTTTTTTCGGTATATTCACTTTTTGAGTAGGTTGTGTACTGTAACCTGTCAATATCCAAGACTTATACTGTTCCATTATAGTGAGTTTTTCTCACAAGGTTGTTGTTTGCTAGATGTTGAACTGTATTAAAGTGCTATGTGCATTATGATGTGAACATTTTTGTGATCTTGACACGGTCAGGGCTAACAAAAATTAGGGGTTCCTTATTATTATTAGTCCTTTAGTTTTTTTTCTGATATTATTAAAAGTGATGAGCGAACCTGAGCAGTGAAGTTCGGCGCCCATACCGAACACCTACTGTTCGGCATGGACATCGAACACAGACTTCACCAGAAAGTCCGTGTTACTGTTGGAGTTCGACTGCCTGAACATTGGGTGTTTGTCACGGTGTCATGTGCATGACAGTATGGCAAACACCGCTTCTGATTGGCGGTGAAAGCATCCCCGCTGGTCAGAGATCCGCGGTACCCACGCTGTCAAAAGACAGCGTGAGTGCTCAGCTGTGATCGGAGGTATAAAGTTTACCTCCGGTCACTGGTGTCAGCTGATGGGACTACATCGCCCATCATCCGACACCTTCTGCCACTAATAACAGTGAGAGCAGGAGCGGCTGATGAGTGTATTCATTTGCCGATTCCTGCACTGTAAATAAATTTTAAAAAAAACAGCATGGGTTCCCCTGTATTTTTAATAACCAGCCAGGCAAAACTCACAGCTGGGGGCTGCAACCCTCAGCTGTCAGCTTCAATATGGTTGGTTATCAAGAATAGAGGGGTCCACATGCCATATTGTTTTATTATTTAAATAAATAATTTAAAAAAACAGCATGGGGTCCCCCCCATTTTTGGAAGTCAACCTTGCTAAAGCAGACAGCTGGGGGCTGGTATTCTCAGGCTGGTAAGGGGCTATGGATATTGGCCCCTAGCCTAAAAATAGCAGCCTGCAGATGCCCAGAAAAGGCACATCTATTAGAGGCACCAATTCTGGTTCTTTGCCCGGCTCTTCCTACTTGACCTGTAGTGGTGGCAAGTGGGATTCATATTTGTGGGGTTGATGTCACCTTTGTATTGCCCGGTGACATATATAAGACACCTATCTGTTATGGACCTGGTGGTTAGGAGCACCTGGAATGACCTGATGAGTAAACTCAAAAAACGGAACTAGCTCTGGGGAAGTGGGAACTCTGCTGACTGCAAACTTTACTCCTATCGCACACACTAGAAATATCCGTGGAGCGTACCTAACTCTCCCTAGACGCCTCTTCACAGCGTAAGAGCTAACTACCCCTAAAGATAGAAATAGAAGCCTAACCATGCCTCAGAGAAAATTCCCCAAAGGTAAAGGCAGCCCCCCACATATATTGACTGTGAGTTAAGAGGAAAGTCACAAACACAGGAATGAAACAGGTTTTAGCATAGGAGGCCAGACTTACTAAATAGTCAGAGGATAGAAAAGAATACTATGCGGTCAGCATAAAAAACTACAAAACCACGCAGAGTATGCAAAAAGACCCCCGCACCGACTCACGGTGTGGAGGTGCAACACTGCACCCCAGAGCTTCCAGCTAGCAAGGAAACATCATGATAGCAAACTGGACTAGAATTTAGCAGTGCTAAGAAATATATTCAGGCAGCAGTAACAACAAATGAACTAGCAGGGACTTAGCTTCTGCTGGAGTAGACAGGTCCTCAGAGAAGTCCAAGAGAGATCTGAACCAATTGTGATACATTGACAGCTGGCATCAGGTAACGATCTGAGTGGAGTTAAATAGGGAAGCAGCATAGCAACATAACGAGAGCAGCTGATAAAGCCAAACTAGTGATCAGCAGTTCCGCTCGAAGCCACCAGAGGGAGCCCAAGAGCAGAACTAACCAAAGTACCATTCATGACCACAGGAGGGAGTCCGAGAACGGAATTCACAACACCTATCCATTACTAATCCTATAGCTGTATGGTAAATAAAGACACAGCCGGAATAAAGTCCTTTATTAGAAATAAGACTAAACACAGTTTTCCATTTTATTTAAAATTTATTTATTTTTAAATTTATTTTATTTATTTTTAAATGTATTTTATTTAAAAATAACAAACACAGTTATACTCACCTAACGCCTAATTTCACTGAAGCCCTCGTTCTCCTGTAATAAAACTAAAGTAAAAAACAACAATATCCCTCACCTATCTGTCGTTCTATCCCATGCCGTAATCCATGTATGGGAGATTAATAACTTTCAACCTGGATGGTGCTAAGATGCGACTGTCCAAGCCGAGAACCACTGGTAAATGAGCTGCTGCGAACGCAGCGTCAGTGACCAGAGGTAACCTTGATGACGTCACCGCCAGTCACTGTGAGAATGAAGTGCGATTGCTATCCGATTGCAATGTGATTTTAAAGGCCCCGTCACACACAGCGACGCTGCAGCGATACAGACAACGATGCTGATCGCTGCAGCGTCGCTGTTTTGTCGCTGTGTGGTCGCTGGGGAGCTGTCACACAGACAGCTCTCTCCAGCGACCAACGATCAGGGGAACGACTTCGGCATCGTTGAAACTGTCTTCAACGATGCCGAAGTCCCCCTGCAGCACCCGGGTAACCAGGGTAAACATCGGGTTACTAAGCGCAGGGCCGCGCTTAGTAACCCGATGTCTACCCTGGTTACCAAAAAAAACAAACCGTACATACTCACCATCTGATGCCCGTCAGGTCCCTTGCCGTCTGCTTCCTGCTCTGACTGAGATCCGGCCGTACAGTGAGAGCAGAGCGCAGCGGTGACGTCACCGCTGTGCTGTACTTTCACTTTCACTTTGCGGCGCTCAGTCAGTGTGGGAAGCAGACGGCAAGGGACCTGACGGACATCAGATGGTGAGTATGTACTGTTTTTTTTTTTTTACATTTACGCTGGTAACCAGGGTAAACATCGGGTTACTAAGCGCGGCCCTGCGCTTAGTAACCCGATGTTTACCCTGGTTACCAGTGAAGACATCGCTGGATCGGTGTCACACACACCGATTCAGCGATGTCAGCGGGACCTCAATGACCAAAAAACGGCCCAGGCCATTCCGACACGACCAGCGATCTCGCAGCAGGGGCCTGATCGCTGGTACGTGTCACATATAGCGAGATCGCTACTGAGGTCGCTGTTGCGTCACAAAACTGGTGACTCAGCAGCGATCTCGCTAGCGATCTCGCTATGTGAGACGGGGCCTTTACATGAGCTTTTACATACAGCAATTATCTATGTCATTTACACATCATTTTCAAAGGAAATATTCGTCAAAGCACACACACACACACACATATAATAGACAGATTGAAGAAACTCCAGCAATTCATGTGCGGCGTATACATAGATAGATGTCAGTGACATACTCACTTATATTTATATTACATGAATAGAAGAAAAGCGGACAATTCATCTGCCATGTTCTGTAAAATCACTGCAGGGGCTGACATGACAGAAGAGATGGATTACATACACTAAATACAAAAATTCAAATAGAATAGGTAGATATTAGATATATACACTCACCGGCCACTTTATTAGGTACACCATGCTAGTAACGGGTTGGACCCCCTTTTGCCTTCAGAACTGCCTCAATTCTTCGTGGCATAGATTCAACAAGGTGCTGGAAGCATTCCTCAGAGATTTTGGTCCATATTGACATGATGGCATCACACAGTTGCCGCAGATTTGTCGGCTGCACATCCCAAAGATGCTCCATACAAGGCAGGATGGATCCATGCTTTCATGTTGTTTACGCCAAATTCTGACCCTACCATCCGAATGTCGCAGCAGAAATCGAGACTCATCAGACCAAGCAACATTTTTCCAATCTTCTACTGTCCAATTTCGATGAGCTTGTACAAATTGTAGCCTCAGTTTCCTGTTCTTAGCTGAAAGGAGTGGTACCCGGTGTGGTCTTCTGCTGCTGTAGCCCATCTGCCTCAAAGTTCGACGCACTGTGCGTTCAGAGATGCTCTTAGGCCTACCTTGGTTGTAACGGGTGGCGATTTGAGTCACTGTTGCCTTTCTATCAGCTCGAACCAGTCTGCCCATTCTCCTCTGACCTCTGGCATCAACTAGGCATTTCCGCCCACAGAACTGCCGCTCACTGAATTTTTTTTCTTTTTCGGACCATTCTCTGTAAACCCTAGAGATGGTTGTGCGTGAAAAT
Organism: Ranitomeya variabilis; assembly: GCF_051348905.1. Taxonomy (NCBI): domain Eukaryota; kingdom Metazoa; phylum Chordata; class Amphibia; order Anura; family Dendrobatidae; genus Ranitomeya; species Ranitomeya variabilis. The sequence goes on along the minus strand of NC_135234.1, from coordinate 695,105,526 downwards.
CCCAGTAGATCAGCAGTTTCTGAAATACTCAGACCAGCCCTTCTGGCACCAACAACCATGCCACGTTCAAAGGCACTCAAATCACCTTTCTTCCCCATACTGATGCTCGGTTTGAACTGCAGGAGATTGTCTTGACCATGTCTACATGCCTAAATGCACTGAGTTGCCGCCATGTGATTGGCTGATTAGAAATTAAGTGTTAACAAGAAGTTGGACAGGTGTACCTAATAAAGTGGCCAGTGAGTGTATATAGATATATAGATGTATATATACAGTATATATAGAGAGAGATATATAGATATATAGATGTCTGTGACAAATATAATTAGTACAGTGTGTGTGCAGCTTACTGGACATGTAAATAATTAATAAAAGATTATTTTTTGGAACAAAATAGCATCAACTCCCACGCAATTTTCGTAACCAGCAGAGGGAAAGCCGATGGCTGGGGGCAGATATTTATAGCCTGGGAAGGAGGTAATACCCATGGAGCTTACCAGGCTATTAATATTAGCTCACAGCTGTAAAATTAGCCTTTACTGGCTATTAAAATGGGGGACCCTAAAAAAAATGATGTAGGATCCCACTATAATTAATAACCAGCTTCAGCTTTCCCTTTGCTGGTTACCAAAATTGCACTGGAGCCCACTCACTTTTTTTGCAAAAATTAATCTTTTATTAATTAAATACATGTACAGTAATTTACACACACACTGCACTAATTGTATTTGTCACTGACATCTATATATCTATCTATTCTATATGCATTTACTGTATGTAGTCCATCTCTTCTATCCTGTCGGCTCCTGCTGTGATTTCACAGTGCACGGCACATGAATTGCTGGCTTTTCTTCTATCTATCTATGTAATATATATAAGAAGAAATGAAACAGCACAATACCAATAAGCAGGTGCATAGGCCTCCTCAGCAAAGCATCCAATACTTGCCCCAATCCAGATAAAGAAAAAATGAAGGCAGCAATCCATAGATTTGTGATGAAAGAATGTAGTCTTTATTCAGACCCACATGGCATGGTCACGCCATGTGGGTCTGAATAAAGTCCACACTTAATTTGCAGAAACTTAATTTGCTGCCACGTGTTTTGGGGTTTTGCCACACCTTAATGCAAAGCAGATCTGATTTGGCTACAAAAACCTGATTTGAACAATAGGTTATTTTCTGATGACACGTTTCCTTTAAATACTATGATTTCTACAACCTGAATAGTTTCAATAATGTGCTCATGTAGTATGCCAAGAACCTGGCAAATTTTAGATTGAGGCATTGTTTGGGAAATCAAAAGCTGGAGAGCTAATTCTTGTTCATTATAAAGTCTGATGGGAGATATAACAATATATTGTGTGCGAAGTCATTCTGCAATCTGTGTACAAAATTGGTCTATGATACAGAAAATCAAATTGAATCTATTGTCCAACTCTTTTATGTCAGTTTGCAGGACATGGCATGCAAAATTGACCAGCCCACGCTAGCACTTAGAACTCTTGTTCTGAAACAATTAGATGGGAGCAGAGCGCAAGTACTATATAACTGGTAGCAGAAAGTGACGCTAAGGAGCTGTAGAAATCCATTTGGTGATGGTGGGTGGGAATTGACCAGCCTCATACTGCTAAAATAGAATAAAACTACACAATAGTTTTGGACTTGTTTCGTTATGTCTTCTTTAACTTGACTCATTGAACAATAGTTAAGAACAAAGTACACACTTGGAAATTTATTTTTTCCACTGGTAGTTTCATTTTTCATTTTTAACTTTCTAAAAGCTTCAATCAAAGCTCAATGCTAGGAAAGGAATTTTACTTTATAGGGGGCATCTCTTTTTCTTAGCATTGTTTTATGTGCTATAGCAGAGTCTACGTACTTCTTTATATACTAAGAAATCTATCAGGTGTCCAAATATATCTGACACAAGAATTAACATAGCCTAAGGGAACCCATTCCACCTGCGTAAAGGTGCTGACATGCTAACTACATCCATGCCTTCATGTTAGAAATCTGGGTTCCCTTGCAGAGAAATTTATTGTTCGGTTGTTATACTAATGAGCCACAAGTGCAGCGGGGTGGGCACTGCACTTACAGCTTTGCTGCCTCTTTTCCCTGCCCTTCTCCTGTCAATATTTAACAGATCACTCTTCTTTCCGTGACCTGCCTCTTCCACCTGAGATCTATAGTAATGCAAGCAATGTCATTACCCAGTACAGTGCAAGTACCAGGGCCGGCTCCAGGTTTTCATGGGCCCTGGGCGAAAGAGTCCCAGTGGGCCCCTTTAACACATATCACAATTCATAATGCACCGATACGGCAGAGAAATAGAGGTATAGTACAATGTCAAAGATTTCACTTACTTCTTACATTACATGAGTGATATCTATTGTACATTCTACATTAGCTCAGAAACCGGACAGTACAGTCCTCTATACAGAATAATGAGCCCCATATATTGCTCCATACAGAATAATGAGCCTCATATATTGCCCCATACAGTATAATTGGCACCACATAGTCCTCTATACAGAATAATGAGCACAATATATTGCTCCAAACAGAGTAATGAGCCTCATATAATGCTCCATACAGTATAATGGGCACCACAGAGTGCTCCATACAGAATGAGCCGCATATACTGCTCCATACGGAATTGACCCCATATAATGCTCCATACAGTATAGTGAGCCACATATAATTCTCCATACAGTAGATGAGGGACCCCAACTATTGCTCCATAAATAATGGGCCTCACAAAATGCTCCATACAGTATATGATCGTCCCCATACAGTATAGTGAGTCCCATATATTGCTCCATACAGAATGGGCCCATATAATACTCCTTACAGAATGGGTCCCATATAATGCTCCATACAGTATAGTGAGCCACATATAATTCTCCATACAGTAGATGAGGGACCCCAACTATTGCTCCATAAATAATGGGCCTCACAAAATGCTCCATACAGTATATGATCGTCCCCATACAGTATAGTGAGTCCCATATATTGCTCCATACAGAATGGGCCCATATAATACTCCTTACAGAATGGGTCCCATATAATGCTTCAAAAATAATTGGCCCCATAAGATGCCCCATGTATAATGGGCCCTATATAATGTTCCATATATAATTGGCCATATAAAATGCTCCATATATAATTAGTCCCATAAGATGCTTCATATATTATTGGCCCCATATACTGCTACACATGTAATTGGCCCCATATACTGCTCCATATTGAATTGGCTTCATAAGATGCTCCCTATATTATTGGCTCCATAAGATGCTCCCTATATTATTGGCCCCATATTTAATGCTCCATATAGAATTAGCCCCATATAATGCTCCATATATGGGCCTCTTCTGATGGTCCCAATATATTGCTCCAAATATAAAAAAAAAATGAAATACCTCTCGTTGCTTGACGCTGCTCTGCTCTGGACTCCTCAGCGTCTTCCTGCTCTCTGTGCTGCGACTGCTCAGGCAGAGGGTGCGCACTGGTGACATCATCGCACCATCTGACCTGAACGTCACAGTCAGAGCATGGAAGACGCTGCAGCGCTGGAACCGGGAGAGGTAAGTATCGCAAGTGCCGGGGCCCAGAGCAGGCGGGGTGTCCACTCACGGGGGCCGGCACTATAGCGCACCAGTTTCCCCAACAGCAAGTGGGCCCCCTGCCTGCTCAGGGCCCCGGCACTTGCCCGGATGCGCTGGGTGCTGACGCTTGCCCTGCCCCGGGGTTCCTGCATCCGACTCCGAAATCTTGGAATTCTCCAGAATCTGGCAAGAGACTAAAAAGGCGCTCGAAAAAGCTGGAGAGCGTATGAAGAGACACGCCGACAAGAGGCGCTTGGATGCCCCAACTTATCTGCCGGGCGAGAAGGTTTGGCTCTCGTCTAAATATATAAGACTGAAGGTGCCTTCCTACAACTTGGGTCCTCGTTTCATCTGTCCTTTTGAAGTCCTCCGGCGCATCAATAACGTAGCCTACAAGCTGAGGTTGCCTGCCTCGCTCCGCATTCCCAACGTCTTCCACGTCTCTCCTAAAACCAGTCATTCTGAACCATTTTCATCCTGCTCCTGGCTCTTCTCCTCCATTGGTCTGTTCTCATAACGTTTTTGAGGTGAAGGATATTCTAGCCTCCAAGAGAGTCAGGGGCAAGACCTTCTTTTTAATTGATTGGAAAAGGTTTGGTCCTGAGGAAAGGTCTTGGGAACCTCGGGAGAACATTAATGCATCCTGTATTCTTAAAAAATGTTTGTCCAAGAAGAGAGGAGGGGGAGTAAGGGAGGGGGTACTGTTAGCACCATGCTTTCCGGTCCCAGGACTGTTGCTGCTGGTGCTGTGCTCACTGATTCCTCCTTCTCCTTCATTGCTCCCGCGCTGTTGTGGGCTTCTCTCAGGTCTGGCTCCCAGCGCGTGCCTGCTCGGGTGCGACGGCACGCTTCCTCCCTGCTGCCAGCCACGCGCTCTGTCTCTTCCCATATGCATCTTAGGGATCGAGTGTACGCACATTCCTCCCCCTTATCCAGCACTGTGACCTGACCCGGCAGTATTGCCAATAGGGGGCTGGCATGAGGTATTTCAGGCCACCCTCCCATTGTGGAGGCGCCTGATTGTTGAGTTTCTCTCCCATTACCAGGCCTGTCCCTCTGCTCCTTGCTTATGTCCATACTGATACTGATCTCTGTGTGTTAACGCCTTTCCTCCCTGTTTCTTCTTGCCCAGTATCTCTGTGTCTTAACTCCTTGCCTCCCTGTTACCTTTTCAGTGTCTGGTTCTGCCCTCCTGGAACCTGTTACCTTCTTCTCCTCAGTCTCCTCATTAGTCTTCTGACCTTCTTCTCTTTGGTCTCCCTTGCCCTGTTTCCTCTTTTTGTGGTCACTTATCCTGCTCCTTACCTGCACGGCTCTATCTCTCTTCCCGCGCCCCAGTCCCGTCTCTGTTTGTTCGCTATCCTCGAGCCGACCCCTGATCCTGGCATCCATGGTACTCGAGGCCTCTGAGATTGCTTCCAAACTATCCCTGTATATAGGTTGGTCCAATCTGGTGCGCATGCTTGGGGGGAGGTTCGGTATCATGGTCCAGTGGGTCAACTCTTGGTATCTGCCTCCTCCGGCATAACAGTCTGCCGCCTCCGGCATAACACCTACCACTATTCAGTGTTAGAAACTCTTTCCACATTACATTAGCCAACACTGCAACAGGTCTGCTACTACAGTCATTAATGTTCCACAACTGCTGATCAGTTATTGCTTCTACAACACTGATATACCAGTCATCATTTTCCATCTACTATTCTGTCATTATTTTTATAATGCTGCTTTATCTACCACTGCTGTTACAACTCTGCTATCCTGTTCATTGCTGAGCCAGTTGTGCTACCTCAGCTATCAATACTCCAGTTAGGCTTTATCGGTCATCGCTGGTCCAGTTCTGCTACTTCATTCCATGTTTTTCTAATTCTGCTACATCGGTCACCCCAGTCCTAGCTCTGCTACTCAGCCATTGCTGTTCCACGTCTGCTCTCCCTGTTTGGAGTTTCTTCTACAGCCCTCTACATTTTTGACACTATATAACCCCGTCTCAAACCGCCAGCTGCAAGGACACCTATTTGTGATGCATAAAAATTGGTTCCACCTTACCAGATGAGACATAACACTGAACTTTTGTGTTCTGAACTTAACTATAAAAACACATCCACGATTCATATTTACAACCTGCTGAAACAGCAAATTTAGGCAACAAACAAGTACCACAAACCATGGAGGATGCTAAGCAATGAGAAGCTGCATGAGCTGTTTTTGTTTCCTAGATACAAGCATAATACCCATCTTTAGATCCTATGATTGTAGGCATAGTGGAAAAATGTGATATTTGTTCAGACAGGAAACTGGTTCCTGAGTCACAGAAAAGTTGGCTCAATCTATTGCTCTTTTATAGGACTGATTACTAATGAGCTGATAATGATCAGATCATGTCACAAAGAATTCAAGCTGAGGAGACCATTCACTAGACTCTGTATCAAAACAAGTTGAACAATACATGGAAAAGATAATAAGCTTTCCAACCGGTACCTAAAATTAATTTATGTTATTCAGTCTACTGGATAAATAAATATTACTATATTTAGAGAATAGTTTTAATAATTTAACCACAGTGGAGTCACTCATTAGGAGAGTGTTCGAAATTGCATTTTGATCAACAACTTTCAATTCACAAGAGCACGAAAACATGAGCAAAGCAAAAAGACTGAAGCAGAATAATTAGATTATCAACATATTATAAAGAAGAAATGTAAAAAATAAATATGTACGCTACTCAATCTTAGAGAAATCTACAATGTTGTTGTTTCCTTGATCTCTGAAATCTACGTGCTGTTATTTCCACTGGATCTCTTCAACATTTCAGAGACCACCAGAATAGTGACAATTTAGGCACTGTCAATAAAGTTGTTCTGTCTTTTTTTTTTTTGCACACACATCCGACGTGCACTACACACTCATATGATGTATACAGAGATATATAATATAATAATACATAGAATTGTACTTACATTGCCTCTGATCGCTTGCAAGACACTCACACTGTGCTGCAGGCGTGTTGACAATGTGTTGTTGTGTCCCTTCTCCTAAAAATGACTGAAATCGTATTTCCTGTCACATGACCACATGGACCACCCTCATTAACGCAATTCAAACGTATGGTTTTATTTGGAGATTTTGCATGATTTGCGTCTGGCTGCGTTTGCAATAGCCTTCAATGGCAGAATAGACGCTTTCCGTTAGTCTTGCGTTAGCTTGACCAGACCCGAAAACGCTGCAAGCCGCGTTCCAAGGTCTGTCATAAAAAACATAATGTGGCAAACGTATGCCAATTTAGGCATGCGTCACGATGCGTTAGACAATGCAAGTCTATGGGTGCGTTACAATGTCCGTTACATTGCGTTTTCACTACTTAAAAACGTGTCCGATTGACGGACTCCCCTAGCGCAATGTGAACCTAGCCTAACTTTTACTGACAAATTTAGATAAAATACTTTTCTAACAGAAAGAATAAAGTGAACCAAATTAACTTACACACACCCAGCCAAGACTGACCACAACCACTGTGCTGCACAACTCTGTAGGCCTGGAAGTAGTTTGGTGCTATAATTTACCTAATCGTGCACCCACCTATGAGTGTGTATCTCTGGAACAATCAAATGAATGTCAGGGATAGCAGCTCAAGAACTTAATGAAATGACTATAAACCCACTATGACTATAAACACACTTCCCATTGGTGTGTAAACGAGTACTGCTAGTTGGCAAGAGTGGTGGAGGGGGGAACCTTTCTAGATAGAATCCAATTATTTAGTTCTACACTAAACTGTGTAACGCAATGAAGAACACTACCCAGGTTAATACGATTAATCCCCAATCTTCTAAGTTTTAAGCATGCCCTAAAAGCGCAGTTGTTCAGACTGGCCTACCGCCTCAACACATTAACCTAACTATCCCTGCATTGCCCATTCAAAATTTTTACCATAATCAGGTTCCTCGCATCATATTCTCACATGCTTCATGAATGTAATAGCACTCTGTGTCTGTACTGTTACATACTTAGGCTGATAACTGGTTCATGCAGCATTACATGAACACCCGATCCTTACACTTTGGCTGGTCCGAACAATGAAAGCAATTGTTCAATTGTTACCATCCACCTTTTGTGTCTCCCCTTTTCCTCATAGATTGCAAGCTTGCGAGCAGGGCCCTCATTCCTCTTGGTATCTGTTTTGATCTATGTGTTTATTGTATGTACAAGTCCCCTCTAAAATGTAAAGTGCTGCGGAATATGTCGGCGCTATAGAAATAAAATTATTATTATTATAACATCATGTTAAGTCAGGTTGAATTCACATCAAGAATGATTTACTGTATATACCTTGGTGTTCACTTTAAGAACCACATGGGCATGATGAGGTTTCTCTCCGGAACACCTCTGTATACTCTGGTAGATTCTGCTTTACTGTTGTGGTCTCTGTAAGCAGAAAGCTGAGTCTGCTGGATACTAGTGATATCAAATGTCTGTATCTGCCTATCTGAGTTTGGTGTTAACCTAACTGTGTGTGTCCGCCCATGCACCCATCGTAATCCCTGTAGGGGCCTGAGCTCAAGACTTACTAACTTGTGTCTGGTCACTGTAAAGCTGCACCTGATGGTAAAAGGAAGACTACATGTGTAAGAAATATACAAGAAAGATAGTTGATCTCACTGTTAGGCCACTTTCACACAAGCGTATAAAAAATCGTTTCATCCAGAAAAGTGGGACGATCTTTTCTCATTTGTCATCAGTGTGCTGTCTGTATACAAACAGTTTTTTTCACAGCAGCAGTTATTAATCATTTATAAGACCATTTGTAATTTCCTATGTTACAGAATTTCAATGAATCCTTACAAATCGGATTCTATACTGTAGCTCTGAACGGCATCTGATTTTTTGACGCATCCATAGATTTGAATTGGTCCATTTTACGGTATTTGGTCCGATTTACAGAAGAAACTAGTGCATACCGTGGGGTATTTTTTACATGCAGATTCGGTCAGTGAAAAAGATCACTCATCTGCACTGTCCCATTGAATAAAATTGTCCTCAGTGCTGTTCTTTTTTTCCATGGACAGCACTCAGACTGGAAATATGGTCATGTGCATGAGCTATTAGTCTGGAGGTCTTACAGGACAGTAAGTAAGGATAAGGGAAGGTGGCTCATCTAAAACACACGAAGAACATTTCTTTATGTATTTCTCAGTGTTAATTATTTAAATGTGACACAAAATTAGATCGAAGTAACTGATGAGATCAAGTTATTGATTGGTAGAATAACTTCGTAGAATGTAAGTCCGTAAGGACAGGGTCCTCTCCCCTTTGTACCAGTCTGTCACTGTAAATTTGTTTACTGTAAACGATATCTATAACTCTGTACGTAACAGCACCATGGAATTAATGGTGCTATATAAATAAATAATAATAATAATAATATTTTCATATTACCAAAGAAGGAGTAATCTTGGTAATTTCTAGTCTAGTCTAGTGTGATAATGTGACAATTGTAAGATTTCAAAATTTTGTTTAAAACAGACTGCTATATGAAAGAAAATAACATTGTCAATTTTTTTAATACATTAACACAAAAACCTGAATTAACCAATAAATGATTTTCTTATGACAAATACCGTATATATTGTGATGTGAAAAAAAAATGTTGAAAATGTACACCCTCTCAAAAATGGCCATAACTATATGTCTAGATTGCAGCTGATTTCCCACAATTGAGTGTACAGTAATGTCTCAAGGATGGCATTGGCACAACTCCTGAAGTGAGATGCTGCTGTGTGTGATGGGACCCCGGACCTAGCTAAAATCAAAGCACTTTAACCTCCCAGATGTTATCAAAAATAGTGACAGCGGCATGTGAGGTATATATATTTAGCAGAGGGAGATAGGTGGCACCTTCACAGCGTGATCACGGGGTGCCAATGGGTTGCTATGGCAACCGGAGGCCTAACAATGCCATATCCATTAGCTTACCAGGTTCTGCTGGAGGCAGGGCCTGATAGGCTAACTTTAAGGCTTAGTTCACACAACAGTATTTTCAGTCCAAAGTAAGAAACTGACATCTCAGGGACACACTGGGACCAATGTTATTCCATTGGACTGTTCAGATGAACTTTTCTTTATGGACTGAATCTACACATGAAAAAACATTGCAGCATACGATAGTTTCATCCATGTATTGGCTGAGACTATTACAGTGTATGAGCGAGCAAAACAAAATTGGATCCCATCCATATTGCACTTTTATGGATACATTGCAATTATTAACCTAGGAAACTGTAGTTGATTATGCACATGTAAAATAGATTGTACATGCATGTCACACAGACGTAAAAACAGGAACACAGATGGCATGAAAATGAGAATATAGATGAAGATCCTTTGCGTTTTCCTTATGAAGCTAGGACGATTTTTCAAATGCTCATGTGAACTGTATAAAATACTGACAGTTGGGATAATAGACTGCATTACATAGGTCGTACAGTGTATCAAAGCATCAAATGTTCAAGACCTTATATTACATTAGTAATTGTAAAAAAAAAAAATAAGTATTGCAAAAAATGTAAAAATATAATATCCTAAAATCACAGTTTTAATAATAAAAAAATGGTTTGTGAAAAAAACAACCCTCCACCAAATTTAGTATCACTTCATTCATACTACACATACTGTAAAACTATATTTTTATTCATTCCATTTTGCGAACACAGTTAAAAAAAAAATGAAAACGGATGTCATAATTGCTGTTTTTGTTCTTCTTGACTCATGTAAAATGTAATAAGAAGGGGATCAACAGGTTCTATGTATTTCAAAATGATACCAATAAAAACTACTGCTTGTTACACAAAAAACAACCCTTACACAGTTGTGTAGACAAAAAAAGAAATTTTTAAAGGGATTGTTCTTATGAAAAAGTAGTAAAACAAGAAAAAAGTATAAATTGTGTTGCATTAGAATCATATCAATGCTTAGTACCAAAAAAATATTAATAAGCATTGAAAATGTTTTATATGCCCACAAATGATAGCAGTAAAAACAATAGCTTGTCCTTCATAAAAAAGGTCTCATGCTTCTCCATCCATGATGGAAAAATTTGAAAGTTTTGGTATCAGAATATGTCAAAAATTGCTTTTTGATAAAAGATTTTTTCAGAAAGTAATTGTAACAAAATGTAAAAAGCACATATATTTGGTATTGTCATTAACCCACAGAATAAATATATCAATTAGGTTTTCAGAAGCAAAACACCTAAGGTACGTCTCTATGCTTTGACTTATACATTCGGTCTGACCATTAGATTGTGGATTGAAAGCTGAGGAAAAAGATAAATGCATCCCTAGACAAGAATAAAAAGCCTTCCAAAATTTAGACACAAATTGGGTCCCCCAATCTGAGATCACATCGTAGAGAATCCCGTGAAGCTTCACAATATCACTGATAAATACCTGAGCCAAGGTTTTGGCAACTGGAAGAGCCAGTAGCGCAATGAAGTGTGTCATTTTGCTAAACCTAGCCATCACCACCAAAATCACTCTCTTTCCATCAAATGAAGAAAGGTTGGTCATAAAATCCATAGTCAAATGCGTCCATGGTCTATTAGGAACAACCAATGGTAGGAGAGACCCAGACAGAAGAGTATTCGGGGGCTTAGAATGTGCACAAATATTGCAGGTAGACACAAAGTCAACACAGTCCTGATGCAAAATAGGCCACCAAAAAAGACGAGAGAGGAGGTCCAAACTTGCATTGCTACCAGGGTGACCTGCAAGAACCCAGTGATGATGTTCTAAAATTTTAAGATGCAAATGTAAGGGTACAAATAATTTCCCTGAAGGACAGAAAGCAAGAGCATCCCCCTGAGCCTTCAATACCTCACCCTCAAGATCTGAAGATAGGGTAGAAATTACCATTCCCGCTTGAATGATAGGAAAAGAGTCGACAGTACTACTCCCCCAGGGAAACTCCACGATAATGCATTAGCCTTGATATTTTTATCCCCATGGCAATAGATGCAAAGAAAATAAACCTGGTGAAGAATAAAGATGACCACTTAGCTTGACTCGAGAAATATTGACTAGTGTTGAGCCACCCCCCTAGTGTTCGAGATCGGTTCATCGAATTGGGGCATGTTCGACGAATGTTCGTCGGGCGTTCGACGAACACTGTCGAACGCCATTGAAACCAATGGCAGGCAAACACAAACACATACAAACACATAGAAAACACATAGAAAACACCTTAAAAGGTGTCCAAAAGCTGACAAACTGCTCAGAAGACACAACAAACACATGGAAAAGTCACAACTACATATAGTCATGCGAAAAGAAAAGAGGTGAAGGAGTAAAAGGAGGAGGAACAACAGATAAAGGCATGTCATGCCCTTCTAAAATCAAGAAAGGCTGGAGTAAAAATCTAAAATCACCCTACCAACACCCAGACGTCGTGACAAAAAATTTAAAGCAGAAATATCTTTAGGTAGAATGGCAGCGGGTCCATTCAGAACACTTTCCTTAGAAGACGTAGTGGTATCCCCATTGGGAGTTGTGCCAAAAAAGGAACCCACTACATTCAAACTAATCCACCATTTGTCATATCCAAGGGGCAGGTCAGTAAACGACAACATCAACGCGGAACCAAGTACAGTACTATGTACTGTACCTCCTTTGACGAGGCAATTATGCGGGTCAAGAAGTTGGGAAGGGGCACCCTAATGGCCAAAACAGACACTGAGGGGGCACTCTGGTTACTACCTGTGTCTCCGAATAGTGTCCTCCTATTGGGCTGCTTCAGTGAAGGAGCATACTACATAGATCGCTGTTTGCCCATGGGGTGCTCCATATCCTGCTTACTATTTGAAGCGTTTAGTTGCTTCATCGAATGGGTCGTCATGGACATTTCTAAGGGGGCACATATTATCCATTACCTCGATGACTTCTTATGCCTGGGCCCAAAAGATTCGCCACAGTGTGAAACATGCGGTAGTCCACCTGTGAGAAGGAGAGAGCTGGAGGGAGAGTGGACACCCCAGAGCCAAGGGGTTAGATTGAGAAAGGAAGAAGGCGGTATAGCTTGCTTCATGGGTGGGGTACTCTGCTGAGTAGCACAAAATCCTACTAGGCCCATAAGGATTTCCTGGGCTAGATGCAGTTAAAAATTAGTACTTGGGTAAACAGGTGGTGTAGCTTGCTTCATGGGTGGGGTACTCTGCTGAGTAGCACAAAATTCTACTAGGCCCAAAAGGATTTCCTGGGCTAGATGCAGTTAAAAATTAGTCATTAGATAAACAGGCAGTGTAGCTTGCTTCATGGGTGGTGTACTCTGCTGCTGAGTAGCACAAAATTCTACTAGGCCCAAAAGGATTTCCTGGGCTAGATGTAGTTAATAATTAGTAATTAGATAAACAGGCGGTGTAGCTTGCTTCATGGGTGGGGTACTCTGCTGAGTAGCACAAAATTCTACTAGGCCCAAAAAGATTTCCTGGGCTAGATGCAGTTAAAAATTAGTACTTAGATAAACAGGCGATGTAGCTTGCTTCATGGGTGGTGTACTCTGTTGCTGAGTAGCACAAAATTCTACTAGCCCCAAAAGGATTTCCTGGGCTAGATGCAGTTAAAAATTAGTACTTAGATAAACAGGTGGTGTAGCTTGCTTCATGGGTGGTGTACTCTGCTGAGTAGCACAAAATGCTACTAGGTCCAAAAGGATTTCCTGGGCTAGATGCAGTTAAAAATTAGTAATTAGATAAACAGGCGGTTAAGCTTGCTTCATGGGTGGGGTACTCTGCTGAGTAGCAGAAATTGCTACTAGGCCCAAAGTATTGCCTGAGCTAGATGCAGTTAAAAATTAGTAATTAGATAAACAGACGGTGTAGCTTGCTTCATGGGTGGGATACTCTGCTGAGTAGCACAAAATTCTACTAGGCCCAAAAGGATTTCTTGGGCTAGATGCCATTAAAAAATAGTACTTAGGTAAACAGGTGGTGTAGCTAGCTTCATGGGTGGGGTACTCTGCTGAGTAGCACAAAATGCTACTAGGCCCAAAAGGATTTCCTGGGCTAGATGGCATTAAATAATAGTACTTAGGTAAACAGGTGGTGTAGCTTGCTTCGTGGGTGGGGTACTCTGCTGCGTGCTGAGTAGCACAAAATTCTACTAGGCCCAAAAAGATTTCCTGGGCTAGATGCCGTTAAAAAATAGTACTTAGGTAAACAGGCGGTGTAGCTCGCTTCATGGGTGGGGTACTCTGCTGACTAGCAGACACTGAAGCTTTGGAGCAGACCTCTGAATCCCAGGCCACAGAATGAGTAAACAACTCTGCAGACGACCCCACCCACCTGGAATTGACGATGGCAACGTCATGTAAAACACAGCAAGGGAACTCCAAAAAGAGTCTCCATTTTTTCCAAATATTCGGCCACAGACATTACAATTTCAACAGAGTTTTTTAAAATGGTTGGTGAGGTGATTTTCAAAAATCATCAAGCTTTTAGTCTCCCCAGGATGACACAGGGGTAGAAAAGGCCTTGCGGATCCAGGATTTGCTCATCTTGATGAACGTTCGTCTGTCTACATTGTCACTGGACAGCCGCGTGCGCTTATCTGTCAGCACACCACCAGCAGCGCTGAACACACGTTCAGAGAGAACGCTGGCTGCGGGGCACGACAAGATCTCCAAGGCGTGAGTGGCGAGCTCAGGCCATTTTTCAAGATTGGAAGCCCAAAATGAGCAATGGTCCAGTTCCACAGTCATGGCATCGATGTTAATTTGGAGATACTCCTGTACCATCCTCTCTAGGCGTTGGCTATGAGTCAAACTTCTTGTCTCCTGTGGCCTTACAAAGGATGGTCTAAAAAAATCTTGAAACGATTGGAAAAAATTGCTGTTACCACCTGATACGATGTTAAGGTTTGAGTGATGACTCAATAGTTACATGGTTAGCAAGTTAGAACTCAGATATTCACTACGTGCACCACTGGTGTTTTGTGGAAAAGCAGATGTAAGTTTCTGTAACAGTCTCTGCTGATACTCCTGCATGCGTAAATCCCTTTCTATGGCAGGAATTATTTCGGCAAATTTACTTTTGTACCGGGGAGTGTCTAAGAGTGTGGCAACCCAGTAGTCTGCATTATTTTGGATTCTGACAATCTGAGGGTCATGTTGCAGGTAGTGCAGCAAGAAGGCACTCATGTGTCTTGCGCATCCAGGAGGACCAAGTCCTTGTCTTGGTGGTGGCGAGGTGAGAATCATGCTCTGCCCTCTCCCCCCAACCTCGCACAACAGAAATTTGATCAAGGTCTCCCTCATCTGATGAGTCTTCCATGCCCAGCGCCAGTTCATCCTCCACTTCTTCCTCACCTCCTGCACCTTCCTCAACAGTTTGGCTGCTACCATGCGACCTCGGTAATCCCTCTCCCCCAGCCTCCAATGCCAGCCGCCTTGGTGCTGCCGACCATCTGGACCTTGGAGATATTATCCTTTCCTCCTCCTCCTCCTCTTGTTCCACCACCTGACTCCAAATACTGTTTAAGGTGTGCTCCAGCATGTAAATCACTGGAATAGTCATGCTGATAATGGCATCGTCAGCACTAAACATCTTTGTCACTATTTGAAAACTGTGCAGAAGGGTGCATAGGTCCCTGATCTGAGACCAATCCTGCAGTGTGATTTGCCCCACCTCTGGATCTCGTTTGCCCAGGCTATACATCATAACGTATTGCACCAGGGCTCGTTGGTGCTGCCACAGTCGCTGTAACATGTGCAGAGTTGAATTCCACTGTGTGGGCACATCGCATTTCAGCCGGTGAACTGGCAGGCTCAACGACTTCTGTAGAGATGTAAGTCGTTGAGCTGCGGGATGCAAATGGCGGAAGTGAGCACACAGAGACTGTGCCGTCTGCAGAAGCCCATCTAGTCCGGGATAGTTGGATAAAAATTGCTGGACAACCAGGTTCAAAACGTGAGCCATAAAAGGAACATGTGTGACATTGCCCCGGCGAAGGCTGCACCCAGGTTTGCAGCATTGTCGCACACGGCCTTCCCTGGCCGCAGGTTGACAACCATTGATGGAACTCGGTCTCCAGAGCTTACCACAACTCCTCAGCTGTGTGACTCACATTTCCAAGACATTTCAATGTAAACACCGCCTGATGCCATTGAGCCCTGGTGACAGCATAGTAAGGAGGTGTGCAGGATTCCTCCTGCGCAGTTAGAAAGTGGGTGGCATTACCAGACAGGCTTTGGGTGCAGGTGGAGGATTGAGAGGAGGTTGAGGAGGCAGAAGCAGTGGAGGAACTTCTAGATACAGAGGATCAACGAGCAACTCATGGGGATGGCACGACTTGGACAGCAGCCCCTTCTTCTGATGTCACCATAGTTACCGAGTGCCCAGTCACCGACATGTAACGGCCCTTTCCATGTCTACCCGTCCAAGTGTCTGTGGTGAAATGCACCTTGTCACACACAGAGTTTCTAAAGGAAGCGGTGATGTTGTGTTCGACATGCTGGTATAGCGCAGGCACAGCTTTCTTTGAGAAGTAGTGGCGACTGGAAATCTGGTACTGGGGCACTGCGACGGACATAAGGTCTCGAAAATCCTCTGTGTCCACCAAGTGGAAAGGCAGCATTTCTGTAGCCAACAGCTTGCAGATGGTGAAATTCAACCTCTTAGCTTTGACATGGCTAGGAGGAAAAGGTCTTTTACTTGTCCACATCTGAGGGACTGAGGGCTGGCTGCCGTGCTTAGTCTGTGAAGAAGGTTCAGGCGGAGATGTTATGTTGCCTTGATCAAAATGTGGTCTCGATGTCAGAGAGCGCTCAACACCAGCAGGTGTTTCCACTTGCAAATGTCCTGACGACCTGCCAATCCCACTGGCTTTTGCGGGTAAAGAGGTGGAAGGCCTGCATTCAAAACCATGTGCGACTGCTGTCCCCACAGTCACAGAGGATGAAGAGGATGCGGATGCACTTGATGGGGCAGACGGTGGTTGACCCGGCCCACTAGGCCGCATTGTAGCACAGTGAGCTTCCCACTGCAACTTATGCCTCATATCCATGGGACGGTTCATGCATGAAGTACTCAAACTAGTCATTTTTTGGCCTCTACTGAGATTTTGGTAACAAATCTTACAGAGAACATGAGTTGGGTCATCCTTTGCGATCTCAAAAAATGCCCAGGCTATGCAAGGCTTAGAGCCCGTGCGACCTGAAGAGCCACCATGACTTCTGCTCAGAGGCACAGTTGGGGTTGAGGATGCAGTTGTTGACGTGCTTCCAGTACTCTGTCTCTGTCCAGGAGGGCGCAACCTAACCTCGTCATCAGACTCATCACTAGCATCCTCCTCCACCTCCTCTGCTGACCTCATGGACTGGCAGACTGTGGGTTAACTGCAAGTGGGGCCTCCAACCTCGTCATCATCATCCTGTGTGTTCTCACACCCATCGTCCTCAGAGCCAGCTTCTTCCTGCCCTGACCGAAAAGTCAAGTTTTCGTTCTAATCAGGTATCTCAGTCTCATCATCATCTTGTTCATTGTCTCCACCAACAGGGGTTGCAGTTTGGGAACCTTCTTCATCTGGGCCTGGATCCGACTCACAAAGATTCTGGGCATCAGTGCAGATCATTTCCTCGTCTGGATTCACAGAAGCTCTGGAGCAGACCTCTGATTCCCAGGCTATAGTATGAGTAAACAGCTCTGCAGACTTAACCATCTGTGTTACCCCATACTCAGACGGGTGGCTGGAGACTTGGGAGCTGTGAGGAAGCAAGTGCCATTGGGGTGACACCACTGAGGACTGGAGTAGTTGTGATGTTGAAGTTGACATGGAGGAGAGCCCACTTGAACGAGTACTTGATATCCGTTCAAGCACCTGCTGTTTTTGTGCCTCATCTGGAATTTTTAGCGATGCTTGTAGCGATGGTGGTAAGAAAGGGATCATATCAGATTGTCCACGAAAAGAAGTAGACATCTTACTTTGGCTGGAAGATGGTCTTTCTTCAGCAGATGTTACTGTTGCTTTTCCACCTACCCCACGGACACAACCTTTTTTTCCCTTTCCACCAGCAGGAGGCCTTTTGCCACTCATTTTGGTGCTTAACTAATTGGCAACTCTGTATCTGTAGCTGTTGGCACAAAAAATGATAGATGAAAACCGAGCAGAACTGAGTGGCCAAACTGCGGTACTAGTCACAAAACTATTTACTGGGTTAGATGCAGTAAAAATTTAGATACACAGGTGGTGTAGCTAGCTTCACAAGCGGGCTACTCCGCTGACGTACAGACACTGCTCCTAGGCCCAAAGCTATTTACTGGGTTAGATGCAGTAAAAATTTAGACACACAGGCGGTGTAGTTAGCTTCACAGGCGGGCTACTCCGCTGACATGCAGACACTGCTCCTAGGCCCAGAACAATTTACTGGGTTAGATGCAGTAAAAATTTAGATACACAGGCGGTGTAGCTAGCTTCACAGGCGGGCTACTCCACTGACGTGCAGACACTGCTACTAAGCCCCAAAAGATTTACTGTGTTAGATGCAGTAAAAATTTAGATACACAGGCGGTGTAGCTAGCTTCACAGGCGGGCTACTCCGCTGACGTGCAGACACTGCTCCTAGGCCCAAAACTATTTACTGGGTTAGATGCAGTAAAAATTTAGATACATAGGCAGTGTAGCTAGCTTCAAAGGCAGGCTACTCCGCTGACATGCAGACACTGCTACTAAGCCCAAAACGATTTCCTGGGCTAGATGTAGTCAAAATTTAGATACACAGGCGGTGTAGCTAGCTTCACAGGCGGGCTACTCAGATGACTACCAGACAATGCTACTAGCCCAAAAGGATTGGCTTAGCTAGATTACACCAAATGCTATGAAAAACGTTTGCACAGTGCTGGCACAGACCTGCCTGGCAAAAAGTGCTATGAACTGCTGAAACCTACCCTGAAAAGGGCTGATATCAGGGCCGGCGTCAGCTCCCGGCGCACCCGGGCAAGTGCCGGGGCCCTGAGCAGGCAGGGGGCCCAATCGCCGTTAGGGACACTGGCATGTTATAGTGCCGACCCCCGTGAGTGGACCCCCTGCCTGCTCAGGGCCCCGGCACTTGCGATACTTACCTCTCCCAGTTCCAGCGCTGCAGCTTCTTCATCATCTGACTGTGACGTTCAGGCCAGAGGGCGCGATGACATCACCAGTGCGCGCCCTCTGACTGAGCAGTCGGAGCACAAAGAGCAAGAAGACGCCAACAGTGAGGAGTCCAGAGCAGAGAAGTGTCAAGCAACGAGAGGCAAATGAAAAAAATGGAGATCGGCATTATTTCAGCACAGATCTATCCCCCGCCCACTATACACTGAAACAGTCTATTAACAATGATAAACAGTTTTAATGTGCAAATCAAGTTAGGCTTTTGGTGAATGAACAGTTATCGAACAGAAACTCGAACAGACGAATTTTAAGCAAATTGTTAGAGTTCGACGAACAACTCGAACACCGCCCAAAACAGCTCGAATTTGAAATTGGCGAACATCACTCGATCACCGCTCATCTCTAATATTGACTAGAGACTAGAGAAATATTTAGCAGATTCTGGGTATAACAGATTTTTATGATTAGTTATCACCATGACCGGGTGAGCTGCTCCCTCCAGAAAATGATGCCATTCCTCAAAAGCCAGCTTGATAGCCAAAAATTCCCCATTTACAATATCATAGTTTCTTTCACCTGTAGAAAATTTTTTATAGAAAAACGCACATGGGCGCCACTTACTAGAAGATGACCCCTGAGATAAAACGGCCTCAAACCCCACCTTAGACGCATCAACCTCAATAATAAATGGTTGTAAAACATCAGGCTAAATGATTACAGGAGCCAAGGAAAAACATTTCTTAAAAGAAACAAATGCCTGATGGGCAAGGTCTGACCAATTGGAAAAATCTGTGCCCTTTTTGGTCATATCCGTCAGTGGTTTGACATTTGATGAGAAGTTGTGGATAAACTTACTACAATAATTAGCAAATTTCAGAAAGCGTTGTAGGTAGTGTTGAGCATTCCGATACTGCAAATATCAGGTATTGGCCGATATTCGCTGTATCGGAATTCCGATACCGAGTTCCGATATTTTTGTGATATCGGAAATTGGAATCGGAAGTTCCTATAAGTTCCCAGGCGTGTGCGGTGCGTATGGTTCCCAGGGTCTGGAGGAGAGGAAACTCTCCTTCAGGCCCTGGGATCCATATTCATGTAAAAAATAAAGAATAAAAATAAAAAATATGGATATACTCACCCCTCCGACGGACCCTGGCTCTCACCGGTGCAAGCGTCTGCCTCCGTTCCTAAGAATGCAGTGAGTGTAGGACCTGCGATGATGTCGCGGTCTTGTGATTGGTCACGTGACCGGCGCGTGACCGCGACGTCATCGCAGGTCCTACACTCACTGCATTCTTAGGAACGGAGGCTGCCGGTTGCACCGCTGAGGTTCAGGGTCCGCGTCGGAGGGGTGAGTATATCCATATTTTTTATTTTTATTCTTTATTTTTTACATGAATATGGATCCAAGGGCCTGAAGGAGAGTTTCCTCTCCTTCAGACCCTGGGAACCATCCAGGATAGCTTCCGATATTTGTGTCCCATTGACTTGTATTGGTATCGGGTATCGGTATCGGCGATATCCGATATTTTTTGGATATCGGCCGATCAAATCCGATACCGATACTTTTGAATTTCGGAAGGTATCGCTCAACACTCGTTGTAGGGCTTTCAGATTTTCCCACTCCAACACTGCGCAGAGTTTCTCAGGGTTCATCTGGAACCTCAAAGACGACACCAGGTATCCTAAAAATACATATCCTGTAGAGCAAACATGCATTTTTCCATCTTAGCATTCAGTTTATTATCTTGTAAAATCTGTAATACTGTAAGCTGTAATAGAATAAGTGCATAGAATAGTAAGCAGCTGATCACAAACGACAAAAAATGACAGTAATACCTGAATGAGAACCAGATGAGAACAGCTGGTGCTGTGTTCTCTCCACACCCGACATCGTTTTGCCTATGCTTCTTCTGGGGGACAGTTGACTGTTATCAAAATGAACAAGGGCTGCATTGGGCCAAACTTCTGTACACTACCGGATAGCAGCAGCGGAACATAAACTCAAATTCAGTGTTTCTTTTATATCTGGTCTATTCACATGCCCCCCTCCCACACAAACATGGGTATATGCTTCAGTATTTTGTCATTTTGTCTCATCCCCCAACTAGTTGTTTTGGTAGAGAGACAGAGGGCTGCTGTGATATGAATTCAGGACAGGTTGCTGGGTCTTGTTGTCCCACAAGCCTGTATATTTGAAAAGGGCTGGATTTAAGGGTTAACCAGAAAGTGATGGGCGGGTCTGGTTAACCACATACCTCCCAGGGGGTGTGTTCTTGTGATTTCAGAAAGGTCCTATATGCATCCTAGTTGGACCACATGGGGAACAGGGAATAGAAAAAGGCCATGTGTAAGTCTGGAGCTGGCTGAAGCTTCCTGAATATTCCAGAAAGCTGCTGAGGGTCTGCGTGTTAGGAGGGAGAAGGCCCCCTGAGTGTTTTTGGCTCCAAACCAAGCCTGAATACTGGACACTAACCAAGCCTGTGTTACCACAGGCCTGATGGAGCAGAGCCCTGCTATGGACATTGTTATTTTGCTTTGTCTGATCTAAAGGCTGTTTACTCTCTGTTTGTGCTTCTGGGGTTTATGAAGCAATAAACCCACATGAACTTTTAAACTAACATGCCTCCTGTTTTCCTGCCATCGCACCTGAGTGAGGGTACTCCTACCCGTTTAGTGATTGCTGCGTCACTATATATATATATATACAGTATATATATTATATAGATTGTGGCCCGATTCTAACGCATCGGGTATTCTAGAATATGCATGTCCCCGTAGTATATGGACAATGATGATTCCGACTGTGCCCGTCGCTGATTGGTCGAGGCAACCTTTTTGACATCATCGTCGCCATGGCAACCATTATGACATCTACGTCGATACTGTACCCGTCGCTGATTGGTCGAGGCCTAGCGGCCTCGACCAATCAGAGACGCGGGATTTCAATTATGACATCATCGTCGCCATGCTGTGCCCGTCGCTGATTGGTCGAGGCCTGGCGGCCTCGACCAATCAGAGACGCGGGATTTCTACGTCGATACTGTGCCCGTCGCTGATTGGTCGAGGCCCAGGCGGCCTCGACCAATCAGCGAATGAATAAACGGGACAGACAGACAGACAGACAGAAAAACCCTTAGACAATTATATATATAGATACTGTATATATGTATATACAGGGTGGGCCATTTATATGGATACAATATCCACAAAAAAAGAGAAAAATAACAGGAAGAGCGGCACTGTCCCTCATATGGAGGCTCTTTACAAACTCTAATCAGCGTGCGGAAAATGGGCTCAACGAACAACCCACTATTACGTGACTTGATGGTGCTCCACTGGAAAAAAACGTCCATAAACACTATCCATCTGTGAGAAAATGAGGGCACTCACCAATCTTCACGATTTCAGTCCTTTATTACAAAAGAATCCAGATAAAAATCATGGCCAGAGGAGAAGGAGCCGCAGCTCGTGTGAGCAGGGGAGAGATAAGGACGACAGCTGTTTCGCGCTGTGCTTGCGCTTCTACAGGTCAGTTTGTGCACAGGCGAAACAGCGGAAATGTAGTGCCGGCCATAACACCACCCCCCGCTATAACCCCTCCCACAAACCATGCAAAACACACATTTAAAATAGCACATATTAAAACCATAAAATTAACACTTACACCAAGGCTGACAATTAAACTATACAAAATTACTTCGGAAATAGTACTACATCTTACAGCTTATTAGAAGCTGAATCATACCTATTAGGAATAATGGAAGATCAACCACAAATGCAATGAATTCACTGTTACCTCATATTGAAAACATCAAAGATAAGCAGAGGACCAATTAAAGAAAGATCGACATGTCCAATCTATCGTTAAAGCCCAACGGCCCCAACTGTGCACAGTATTCTAAGTGTGGTCGAACTAGTGACTTGTATAGAGGTAAAATTATGTTCTCCTTATGAGCATCTATGCCTCTTTTAATACATCCCATTATTTTATTTGCCTTTGTAGCAGCTGCCTGACACTGGCCACTGAATAGGAGTTTGTCATCCACCCATACACCCAGGTCTTTTTCATTGACGGTTTTGCCCAGAGTTTTAGAAGTAAGCACATAGTTTTACATCTTATTACTTCTACCTAAGTGCATGACCTTACATTTATCCCCATTAAAGCTCATTTGCCATTTATCAGCCCAAGCTTCTAGTTTACATAAATCATCCTGTAATATAAAATTGTCCTCCCCTGTATTGATTACCCTGCAGAGTTTAGTGTCATCTGCAAATATTGAAATTCTACTCTGAATGCCCCCTACAAGGTCATTAATAAATATGTTAAAAAGAAGAGGGCCCAATACTGACCCCTGTGGTACCCCACTGCTAACCGCGACCCAGTCCGTGTGTGCTCCATTAATAACCACCCTTTGTTTCCTATCCCTGAGCCAGCTCTCAACCCACTTACACATATTTTCCCCTATCCCCATTATTCTCATTTTACCGTATTTTTCCGACTATAAGACGCACTTTTTTTCCTCCAAATTTGGGAGGAAAGTGTGGGTGCGTCTTATAGTATGGATATAGCATGTGGGGAGGGGGGCAGCAGCGAGTGGGATCGCAATGATATCCCACTTCAGGATGTCCCCGCTGCCGGAATCAGCTGCTGGGGAAACCACATGGCCCCGCTGATTAAGTGCAGTGAATATTCATTAGCGGCTCCCCGCCCACCGATCAGCTGAGCGGTGAGCGGGGAGCAGCAAATGAATACTGCACTTAAGCAGCGACACACAGTTTCCCCAGCACTGATTCTGGGGAGAATCTGTGTGTCCGGGGGAGGAGGCAGCAGCAGCAGGGGCCAGGAGATCGCTGCATACCTGCCTGTGCTGGACGCTGAGCTGTCTGTGGTGCACAAGGAGGACCTGTGTGATGTCAGAAGTGGGCGGGCTGGAGCATCACATGGCAGCTCAGAGCCCTCCCTCTTCTGACATCATCATAGGTCCTTCAGACTCCCACCTAGAATCTGCAGCTTCCTCTTATGTCCTGCGCGTGCGCTGTGGAAAGGCAACAAGAGAGAGGGCTCTGTGTGTGCAGCCATGGGATGCTCCAGCTTTTACCTCACCACAGGCTGGCTCCCACAATTAAGAGGTTAGTCTTTACAAAACACAATAAAGCACTCTGCCACTCCTTTGGTGAACTATAACTCCCAGCATGTCATAGGATCTGCAGGACATGCTGGGAGTTATAGTTCTCCCATGGGATTTTAAAGCAGCACTCCAGTGTTATTTTGCAGTGCTGGAGTGGTGCTTTCACTATAAGCCCTGTGCCCCTGTGCCCCCATTCTTATACTCACCCTCCAGTGTCTTCATATAGTACTGTACAGACACCACACTGGTCCCGCAGCTTCCAACATAATAACATACTATTATATATAATAACACCACATATAATAGTATGTTATTTATGTTATTAAATATTTTACCATATTTTTTTTGCTTCAAATATTTTTTTCCCTATTTTCCACCTCTAAAACCTGGGTGCGCCTTATAGTCCGGTGCGTCCTATAGTCCGAAAAATACGGTATGTATCAACCTTTTGTGTGGCACCGTATCAAAAGCTTTTGAAAAGTCAATATACACTACATCTACTGGGTTCCCTTGGTTCAGTCCGGAACTTACCTCTTCATAGAAGTTGATAAAATTAGTCTGACATGAACGGTCCCTAGTAAACCCGTGCTGATACTGGGTCATGAGGTTATTCCTCTTCAGATACTCCAGTATAGCATCCCTTAGAATGCCCTCCAGGATTTTACCCACAGTAGAGGTTAAGCTTACTGGCCTATAATTTCCGAGTTCAGTTTTTGTCCCCTTTTTGAATATTGGCACCACATTTGCTATACGCCAGTCCTGTGGTACAGACCCTGTTATTATGGACTCTTTAAAGATTAAAAGTAATGGTCTATCAATGACTGTACTTAATTCCTGCAGTACTCGGGGGTGTATCCCATCCGGGCCCAGATATTTGTCAATTTTAGTGATTTTTAGACGCCGCCGTACTTCCTGCTGGGTTAAGCAGGTGACACTTAATGGGGAATTTTTGTTATCACTGATCATATTGTCTGCCATGGGATTTTCTTGTGTAAATACTGATGAAAAAAAGTCATTTAGCATATTGGCTTTTTCCTCATCCACCATAAGACTATTTTTAAGGGGGCCAACACTTTCATTTTTTAGTTTCTTACTATTTATGTAGTTAAAGAATATTTTGGGATTATTTTTACTCTCTCTGGCAATGAGTCTCTCTGTCTCAATTTTTGCTGCCTTGATTTGCTTTTTACAGAATTTATTTAATTTTCTGTATTTATTTAATGCCTCATCACTACCTACTTCCTTTAATTCTCTAAATGCTTTCTTTTTGTCACTTATTGCACCCCTTACAGCTCTATTTAGCCATACACAGTATATACTGTGCACAGGTCCTATCCGGGATGCTAATAAACGTCTCCCATTTTCTTTGTGCATTTTTATGTCTCAGG
Organism: Ranitomeya variabilis; assembly: GCF_051348905.1. Lineage (NCBI taxonomy): Eukaryota > Metazoa > Chordata > Amphibia > Anura > Dendrobatidae > Ranitomeya > Ranitomeya variabilis. The sequence goes on along the minus strand of NC_135234.1, from coordinate 695,080,266 downwards.
ATATCGTCCCAGTTAAGTGCACCAAGATCATCTCTCATCCGTTGGAAATTTGCCCTCCTGAAGTTTAGTGTCCTTGTCACCCCTCTACTACACATCTTATTAAAGGATACACAAAAACTTATTATTTTGTGATCACTATTCCCCAGTGACCCCCAACCCTTATATTTGCTATGCGGTCTGGCCTGTTGGTTAATATTAGGTCTAGCAGTGCCCCCCTTCTTGTTGGGTCCTGAACCAGTTGTGAAAGGTAATTGTCTCTCATAGTTGTCAAAAACCGATTACCTTTGCTGGAACTGCAGGTTTCTGTTCCCCAATCTATTTCAGGGTAGTTGAAGTCCCCCATAATAATGACTTCTCCTTGAGTCGCAGCTTCATCTATTTGCTTTACGAGGATATTCTCCATGCTTCCATTAGTTTTGGAGATTTATAACAAACCCCTATCAGTAATTTATTATTTTTTTCCCCTCTCCTTATCTCCACCCACAGGGACTCTACATTTTCATTAAATTCACCTATATTATCACGCCGGATGGGTTTTAAGGATGATTTTACATACAGACACACACCTCCCCCTCGCTTATATGTACGGTCATTTCTGAACAGGCTATAGCCCTGCAAGTTAACAGCCCAGTCATGGCTCTCATCCAGCCATGTTTCAGATATCCCCACCATGTCATAATTAAGCTCCAACAACATTAATTCTAATTTGTCCATTTTGTTGGCGAGGCTTCTGGCATTAGTATACATGCACTTGATGTTCCTCTCTGTACCTCTATTCTTTCTTAAATTATTAACTGTTCTAACCCCACCTCCCCATGCCACCGCCACCCCCAACTTCCTTATTTGTGCCCAGGTCTCTATCTGCCCTATCTTCCCCTCCTATAAATTGAATACCCTCCCCCCAATCCCTAGTTTAAACACTCCTCCAACCTTCTAGCCATTTTCTCCCCCAGCACAGCTGCACCTTCCCCATTGAGGTGCAGCCCGTCCCTAGCGTAGAGCCTGTAGCCCACTGAGAAGTCGGCCCAGTTCTGCAGGAACCCAAACCCCTCCTTCCTACACCAATTCTAGAGCCACTTATTAACCTCCCTAATCTCCCATTGCCTCTCTGGCGTGGCACGTGGTACAGGCAGTATTTCAGAAAATACCACGTTGGAGGTCCTTGCTTTCAGCTTGCAGCCTAATTCCCTGAAATCATCTTTAAGGACCTTCCACCTACCTCTAACTTTGTCATTTGTGCCAATGTGCACCATGACCGCTGGGTCCTCACCAGCCCCTCCCAGTAATCTGTCCACCCAATCAGCGATGTGTCGGACTCGATCGCCAGGTAGGCAGCACACTGTTCGACGATCCCTGTCTTTGGGACAGATTGCCCTATCTGTTCCAATAATAATTGAGTCCCCCACTACTAAACTATACAGAGTGCTTTCAGGAAAGTTTTTTTCGTAAAATATTTTTTGGGAGAACAGTTATAGTACAATTCCTTTAATTTTTCTTTTTATTAACATTCATAAATACTTCTTGAGTTTGTAGAACAAATGATCATTGTTCATCCAAATAATACAATGTATCTATGCATATTCTATGGTATTTCTTTGATTGGCTCAGTTCTCTTACTTGGACACTATTAGAATAACAATCTATACTACAGATGGCTCTCAGGAACTCCATTTGCATGTTTTTATTAGCGGGTCAAGATAAAAATATTTATTCCTATGTTTAAAATCTATGAAGCAATTAGCGTGAAAATGAGTGCCAAATGAGACCGACGTTATTATTTTAGACATTTTTGAATTCAGTCTCTTGTTAGCTTTTGCATTATTTTGGTTAAAGGTTAATGGCTAACAGTCTCTTTTGACCCACAAACTCTAAATCAAACAATGACAAAACTAAATCTAATTATTAGATTTTATTTGATAGTAATTTTTTCCTGTATCATTGCCAAGCACCCTTCCAATTTGGCACAATATATGTCAGGAAAATTGTCTGTATTTATTACACTAGTAATCTGTACCAGTTAGTAAAATCATCAGTTTGAATGTCTGTGCAATCATTTTGCGGATTTAGCTTCATTTATGAGCCTTGTCATCAGAGATTGACTTTATTTCCACCCTGTGCTTTTACAATATTATCAGTGATGTAGTCTCTTCATTAGAATGATAAATTACATGATTTTTTTATGTATGGAAATTCTGTAATAAAAAATCACTTGCTATGACAGTTACAATAAATATCATAAATAATTGTCTGGGTTTGAACTTCCCATTTTGTGGCTCTCCAGCTGTTACAAAACTACAACTGATATCATGAGTTTCAAATCAGCTGCAAAGCCACATAATGAAGACCACTGGCCCAGGCCCATGGCAGCTGGGAAGGAAGTTACCAAGATATTTTGCAGCTTCTTTACTTACTTCTGCTATTCTGCAATTTATGGAATGAAATTAGTAACAATAAGCCCCATCACTTAGCAGAAGACCATTATTACATAAATATCTAGGGCATTTCCCAACCAGAATTCCACAGAAACCTGCAGTAGGTTAAGCCAGGTCCTTCTTGCAGAGAGCTATTGATAACTTGTAGGGTTTTTCAATTCCCTACTGTTAAATGGCAAATTTTAATGCCCCCAATTAATAGAGATTAATTCAGTGGGCCTAATACTTCAAGACTGGTGTGGTTCCGGCTGTTCTTCTTGATGAGGGCGCATGCTGGAGTCAGACGCACCTGATTCATGAAGAGGTGTAAGCGTCTTCATGGACCTGATGTATATGATGAGTGGCGTGAGCCTCAATGCGCTAAGCCAGAAATATTAGTCCAGTCAGATATTGTAGTGCGAGTTCTGGCGTAGGGAACACCACAGCTTGTCATGAACTAGATAAGCTGTGATGACCCATTCCGATGCCACTCCAGGTCCGCACATTTTGTCAGATCTGTGAGAAACGGTGAGAAAATGACAATAGTTGCAAAAACTTGGCCCAACTCCAAGTTGGCCCTAAATGTTGTAAATTGTCAAAGCTTTTAAGCCAGAATGCTTGAATGCTTTGATGAGTCTGGCCCGATACCTTTGTTTTTTCATTCCTTTATTTCATTCCTGAATAATGACTTTTCCAATTTTATTTGTAAAGGAGCTGCAAGTGCAGGGGGACTGGCCCTAAACTCACAGCTCTCCTGCATCTCTCCCTCCTTCTCCGCCTACCGCCATCCTCTCAACCCTGAATGACAGGTCACACTTGTCTCAGTGACTTGTCTTCCTGCTGGAGATTTCGTGCCGGCGCTGTCATTCCCTGGGATGGCACATGCACAGTTAAGCCTTTATGACATTTTCATAAGCAGACTATTTGATCTCTGCATGCACCATCCCAAGGACTGAAAATGTATGACGGTCACTCAGACAACAGTGACCTATCATTCAGTGACCGGAGGAGGACGGTCTGTGTGGTGAAGTAGGGAGGACAGAGAGCTATAAGAGCAGAGCCAACCCCTGTGCACTTGCGGCTCATTCACATAAAAATTGTAAAAGCGATTAGTTAGGAATTAAATAAAAGTTTGAAATAAACAAATGTATGGATTTAATCTGCATTGTGGTAGTAAAACCTGACGGGTTCTCTTAAAGGTCCCCATGCACATTAGATAGCTGTCAGAATGCACTGAGAGTAGCATGTGAATCCGGCTGTGTAAGGTTATCACAGTTCATAGACAATGAACTGTGACTGTCGTCACTGATCGTAGCATGAGAAATTTTGGCTATGAACTGCGATAACTTTACTGACGTCAGCACTTTTCACAGCAGCCGGATTCACATGCTTCTTTCAGTGTGTTCTGGCTCTCATGCTGAGTGGTCACCTGATTGATGTCAATGCTCAGCACTACATCTGGATGCAGCAGAGTTTGGAATCATCGTGGGATGGATTTTTTAAAGGTAATAAATGGGTAAAAGAGGGTCAGGGAGTGCTTTGCATAAATAAAGAAAAAACACGGAGAAAAGTCCTTTAAACTTACGGGGTTAGTAATGGGGGGTGTATTACAGATGCCTCTTCATTACTAACCCCTGGGCTTGATGTCAGCTGACATTACAAACAGGGGCGTAACTACCTTGGTCGCAGCGGTCGCCATTGCGACCGGGCCCCGCAGGTCAGGGGCCCAGGGCCGGCCCCTGACCTGCGGGGCCGGACTGGCCATCGGGCACTTCTGGCAAATGCCAGAAGAGCCGGTGCCAGTAGTGGGCTGCCCGCTGTACTGTTCCCCCCCGCCCCCCGCCAGTGCCGCCGCCGCCGCATTTAACTATACCGGCGTCTATGACACCGGTATAGTTCAATGCAATGATGTCGGAGAGAGCGTCTCCTGACGCTCCCTCTCCCATCATTCCCCGCTCTGCCTCTGACAGTACACTGCGGGTGCGCGATGACATCATATCATCGCGCACCTGCTGTGTCCTGCGCAGACTGCAGCCACCGAGACAGGAGCAGGGACGAGCAGCGCGGGCAAAAGGAAAGGTGAGGAGAGTGTTTTTTTTCTTTCTTTTTAACCGGACTGTGGGGCCATTATCGGGGGTGGTGGGATGAGATGTGGGCTGTGCTCTATATACCCCTGTGCGGGCTGTGCTGTATATACCCCTGTGCCGGCTGTGCTGTATACATCCCTGTGCAGGCTGTGCTGTATATACCCGTGCTGGCTGTGCTCTATATACCCCAGTGCGGGCTGTGCTGTATATACCCCTGTGCGGGCTGTGCTGTATATATCCCTGTGCAGGCTGTGCTGTATATATCCCTGTGCGGGCTGTGCTGTATATACCCCTGTGTGGGCTGTGCTGTATATATCCCTGTGCGGGCTGTGCTCTATATACCCCTGTGCGGGCTGTGCTCTATATACCACTGTGCGGGCTGTGCTGGATATACCACTGTGCGGGCTGTGCTGGATATACCACTGTGCCGGCTGTCCTGGATATACCACTGTGCGGGCTGTGCTCTATATACCACTGTGCGGGCTGTGCTCTATATACCACTGTGCGGGCTGTGCTGGATATACCACTGTGCGGGCTGTGCTCTATATACCACTGTGCGGGCTGTGCTGGATATACCACTGCGGGCTGTGCTGGATATACCACTGTGTGGGCTGTGCTGGATATACCACTGTGCGGGCTGTGCTGGATATACCACTGTGCGGGCTGTGCTGGATATACCACTGTGCGGGCTGTGCTGGCACCCAACACCATGTTGCAGTGCAGGAGATTCCTGCAACAGTCCGAGGCGTATCTAGGGGAATGTGGGGGGGGGCCCATTTGGAAGTTCGCACCGGGGCCCATAGCTTTGTAGTTACGTCACTGATTACAAAGCTGACATCATCCCCAAAGTATTACTCCACTTGCCAATGGACCACAGCAAGCGGAAAGAGCCAGGCAAAAGTTGGTGCATCTAATGGATGCACTTTTTCTGGGGGTGGCTATGGGCTACTATTTTTAGGCTGGGTAGGGTCAAATATTCATGGACCTTTCCAGTCTGAGAATACCAGCCCCAAACTGCCTTCTTTACGTTGGTGGCTATTAAAAATAGGGGTGAACCGATGTCATTTTTTTCATTTATTTATTTGTTACTAATATATAAATAACTAATATAATAAATTAAAAATACTACTAAATAAATTAAAAAAAACTATGTGTGTCCCCCTATTTTTAATAACCAGCCAATGGAAAGCACACAGCCGTGAGCTGGTCTTATTATGCTGCAAAGAGCCATAGATATTGGCCCATTTCCTGCAGCCATCCCAGAAATCGCGCATCCATTAGATGTGCCAATCCTGGCAATTAGTCTTGGCTCTTCCCGCTTGTCCTGGTTTGTTGGCAAGCAGTATAATATTTTGGGGTTGATGTTAGCTGTGTAATGTCCGCTGACACGAAGCCCAGAGGGTAGTTATGGGGTGGCATCTATCAGACCCAGTAAATAAAAAGAGAAAAAACACACAGGAAAAAAATGTTTGTTTGAAAAGATACACATACAAAATATTTGAAAAACTCCCCAACAATTTCCCTCTTTCCCCAATTTATTAAAACAATTAAAATAAAATATAAATAAAATGCACACTATTCCTCTGTAGTCCAAATACAAGTCCCACAATAGAGGTCCAAATAGAGGTCCCACAATGATCCTAGTCTTCTTCATCCAATCTACGGAGCTCCGTTTACAGAATGGAACAGCAACTACTGCCGGATCTCATGCTGTGCTCCGTGAGAAGTAAGATAACGTCATTAATGCTACCTCAGTTCACAGCGGCTGGTTCTCAGGAGGACAGCATGAGTGCTAGACTGATGAGTGACAGAGTGACAGTCCGGCACTCACTCTGCTCTCATGAGAATCATTTGCTGTGAACTGAGATAACTCTACTGAGGTCACCTCAGTTCACAGGTGCCAGTTCTCATGAGGACAGCACGAGTGCCAGACATATGAGTGCCAGACTACTGACTACCGACCCCTCATCAGTCCAGCACTTGTGCTGCCCTCGTGAGAAACACCACCAGTAACCTGAGGTAACCTTACTAATATCACCTCAGTTTACAGCAGCCAGGTTCTTGCAGAGCACAGCATGAGACCTGGCAGTAGCTGCTGCTTCTCTGAACAGAGCTCCACAGACTGGGATCATCATTAGACCTCCATTTGAACTACGGCAGACTAGTGTGCATCTTATTTATTCATCTATTATAAATAAATGGGTTGTTTTTTTTCAAATAAAGATTTATATTCTGTGTGCTTTTTCTCCTTTTGCTAGTAATGGGGTGTCTGACATATGCTGCCCCATTACTAACCTCTGGGCTTGGTGTCAGCGGCCATTACACAGCAGACATCAACCCCAAAATATTATCCTGCTTGCTAATACACCAAGGCAAGCGGAAAGAGCTTGGCAAAGTGCCAGAAATAGCACATGGATGCACCTTTTTGGGGGCATCTGCGGGCTGATATTTTTAAGCTGGGGAAGGCCAAATATCCATGGGCCTTCCATACCTGAGAATACCAGCCCTCAGTTGTCTGCTTTCCCTTGGCTGTTTATCAAAAATAATTAAAAAAAACAGCTTGGGGCCTCTCTATTTTTGATACTCAGCCAAGATAAACCAGACAGCTGAGGGGATCTCATGTCTTTTTTTTGGCTGTGATGGAGCCCACACAAGAAAAGCTTGTTGATTGGCTGCGCTGGAGCCTTTCAACAAGCATTGTTTGGGCTGCCTAACCCAAAAAGTAACACAGACTTTACCTTTCAGGCTCCCCTATATGTAGTCCAGACCAAATCATGAAAAATAAGCTTTTTCTATTCTTATTCTATTCTTCTGTGGCTCTACATACCGAACCAACCTGCTTTCATCTATCAGATAAGATAGTAGTAATTCTTCACTTCAGCAGTTTTCCACTGCTCTGTTGTCCAATGGTGATGTCATCTAACTGGAATCACACTAGATGATTCTTGGCAGGACTGGCATGGGCAACACTTGGCAGGGTCTGGCCACTAGAGAGAGAAGTGCCCACTTCAGCTCTTTGCACTTCATTTTCTGTCCTATGTAGTTTTTCTTTCAGAGTACAGTAGGAGAAATTACACAGGACATTACCTTACTGCCACTAAAGCAAACGTTAAAAGTATTGGTTAGTTTACCACACTAGCTTTAAATTAACGATCTTAAAGTTCCTCAGCCCGATGACGAATGATGGCAAGTTCAGCTAGAAATTAGCAGCAAAACTCCAGAAAACGCAGTATCCAAGGCACATAAACTAGATTAAAAATGTACCTATACTGCACTGTATTTGTTAACCAATTCAAAAGAACTGCAGTGCCAAGTCAAAAAAATATATAAATTATATTGCCACTGGAATAAGTGCAACTTCTAAACAGTCTAACCTGCAAACTTTATACATCTGCTTCTCTCATTTTTAGAGATTCTTCAGATGTGAAGTTTTTTTGTTTTGCTGTTCTTTTGCAAAAATGGCAGGAAGATGTATATTTTTTACAATTTTTACAAAAACACACAAAGAAAATGTGACAAAAACTGTGACAAAACCATCACTGGTGCCATTATTGGTGAATAGTAGAGATGAATGGATAAGGCAAAATTTAAATTTGCCTGTTTGCGTGTTTTTAAAAAGAAAACAATTAAATGCACATGCAATCACTATATAATATTCATTATGTAAAATAGGCTCAGGTGACTGAGGGATCAGTGACCTGTCAGAAGCCAAACAGATGAATAGCTAATCAGAGCACCACATGAAGACCCCCCCACACAGGCCACCCCGGAGCACGAGCATATCATTAAAGGGAATCTGTCACCTCATTTTTCGCATATAAGCTGCAGCCACCAACATTAGAGGCTTATCTACAGCATTCTGTAATGCTGTAGATAAGCCCCCGATGTAACCTGAAAGATAAGAAAAACAAGTTAGATTATACTCACCCAGGGGCGGTCCGGTGTGGTCCGGGTCCAATGGGCGTCGCAGATCCGATTCCGGTGCCTCCAATCTTCATGCGATGACGTCCTCTTCCTTGCTTCTGTCGCGGCTCCGGCACAGGCGTAATTCTCTGTCCTGTTGGGGGCAGAGCAAAGTACTGCAGTGTGCAGGCACCGGGAAAGATCAGAGAGGCCTGGCGCCTGCGCACTGCAGTACATTACGCTGCCCTCAACAGAGCAAATCAGTACACCTGCGCAGGAGCCGCAACAGAAGCAAGGAGGATGATGTCATTGCATGAAGATGGGAGGCACCGGACCTGCGACGCCCATCGGACTCGAACCGGGACCGCCCCTGGGTGAGTATAATCTAACTTGTTTATCTTATCTTTCAGGTTACATCGGGGGCTTATCTACAGCATTATAGAATGCTGTAGATAAGCCCCTAATGGCGGTGGCCGCAGCTTATATGCGAAAAATGAGGTGACAGATTCCCTTTAACTCAAAACTGAAAATAGAGATTAATCAACAACCACAAGACGGATTTCATCAACCAAGGTATCATTTTAATCAGTGTAATGGTGAAAACCTGGCACTGTCTGTAGGTTACTCAGCACGATCCTGCTGACAAGTTCCCTTTAAAGAGGACCTGTCACCAGGTTCAAAGTATCACATTTTTTCTGTTATTTTATTCTTGCTATACTGCTATTTATTGTTTTTTCTCTATTTTAAATCCATCTTACAGTTACTGCGATATGGGCCTTTTTATCTAGTATTAATTTTACTGGTCTTTTCCAAGGGTGTGTGGTTCAAAGGGTAATAACGAAGAGCAGCTTAAAGAAACTCAGCTGCCGATCCTATGAGCCATGCCTCCTTGTAAAATCCACAATGAAAACTAACACTAAATAAACAGGCCTATATGTCTGGAACTGTATGGCAAATTAATGAAAAATGAATACTCAGGTGAGCATCAGGAATACAGTAAAATAAGACAAAACATCAACTTTTGACTTGGTGATATGGCCTCTTTAAGTAAACTATTTGGACTCAACTGTGAAGAGCATGGAAGCTGCTGAGATACATCTGGATCATTGTGATAATGTGCGTGTGTATTTCATAAGGCATGAGCCAGTTACTGCATATGTAGTGTTCAGTCTATATTAGTAAATTACTCACTCATTATGTATAATCTTCCTCGTCTCAGGAGTAACAGAAAAGCCAGATATTTTTAACATGCTTGATTAATCACAAGTGTGTCATTCAGATGTAAGTAATTTCAACAGGCACTTCTGTGATTAACTGCAAATATGCAGAAACTCAGCTCTGAAGCTAAGGACATAGAGCTGTATTTTAATGAAAATCAGACTAAAGACGGCAAAATGACTGATTGCCTGTTATGTCCTTCTTGTCCTGTCCTGGAAAATATAGCCGGTAGGTTTTGGTGCCTGAATAAACTGAGCAATTCTGAAGACATATATATTGCATTACAATACCAGTATGTGATGGTTTTATTCCATAGGTCGATTCATCCAGACCAGCATTAGTAAGAATCTCCATCATCAACTAGCGATCACAAGCAAAATGCCTCTTGATTGGTTGTTCAGAAACTTGATCCAGCGCTAAGGACATTACCTGGTGTAAATGGGGGATGCACTGCTGACATTATGGAAGCTGAATGAAGTCCCGCAAATCCCATTAATGCTCATGTGCTCATATAGATTTTACATTGATCCTTATAAAATAATCCGTCAGCAACCCCAAAATGTGAATTCCCTTTTCTAATTGGAGCAGCCTGTGAGAGAAAGCCAAGAATAGAGCTTGGCTATTTCTGGAAGTCCTATAGACCATGAACTAAGTAGAGGTGTGTTTGCTCGACTACTACTCCATTTAGATGGGGCTATGCAGATGCAGCACCCCAGAGTCCTGGTCATTGCAGTATTGTTGCTCTTCCACTAGGGGGAGTGATGGTACATCTGATGGCACTAAAGGAGTTCACCTGACCAGGTATCACAGTCACACACTACACTTCACACTCCAACCACCAGGGGGAGCAAAGGGCTCTATCTATTAGGCCACTCCTCACACTCGGGTAAAACTGGGGGTTGGATAGGAAGTTAGTCAGAGAACACTACGGGGTGAGACCCAGGAAAGACCTGTCAGGCAGACAGGGAGAGAAGGAGGAACATCTGAGCTGCAGACAGAGGTCCCTGTCTGGGGTGGGATCCTGGCAGAGACTTAGCAAGAGATAGAACATTACGGAGCTGCGCCTGCACCCCATTGCGGCAGCATCCTAAGAAAGGACAAGAAGCGGAGTATATTGTGGAGAAGTGAGAAACGAGATCACAGCACAAGGAGATAATACCGGGAGGAGTTCTGCCTTAAGATCAGCAACATCCTTCTGAAGCGCGTAGCCGGTGGCCGGAACACCGAGGGAGTAATAGGCTCTACGCATTACTTCAAACTACTGCAGGACAGTTAATTCCAAGTTGGCTGCCCAACCTTTAACCTAATGAAGACAACGGAGGCAAATTGTGAGAGAGGGGCGTCTCTAGGGTCCCTATAAAATAGCTCCAGGCCTACCCCGTCATACGGGTCGTCCTATCCATACCATCTGGGGGACGGAGAGAGAGAATATCAGAAACATACACGACAGTTGTGAGGACTATCCCGTGGTGCTCAGCAGGGAGGTACTACAACACTCAGGCGCTAGTAGGAAGGCTACTGATTTCCACCTGCAAAGGGAACTCTGGATGTGCCTTCGGACCGACCAGATTCAGCCAGACCTGTTAGCAGTGCTCTGGATTGTGGATGCTGAAGTCTTCAGTAAAAGGTAAAGAGACTGCAACCCTGTGTCCTCATTATTTACTGCGACCTACACCATCATCATCTACCTTACTGGGAAGCACTGGGGACATACTTCACCTGTGTGAAGGTGTACCATCTAGCTGCCATTCCAGCACCCCAGTGGACCCCTAGCAGCGTCGGTGTTCCTGACCGAATACCACAGGTGGCATCACGAACACCGTACAAACAACTAACTACACCTTTAATTGGGCGCCCCTTAGCAGGGCCACGGACCGGGTCGGGCCACCATGACATCCCCAGAACCGAGACAGAAGGGACCCGGTACCGAGTACCCCACTGCCCTGCGCCTGGGGGCAATCCACAGAGCCCCATACTCAGGACCCTCAGGGATCAGTAAGATATCTCTTATCCTATGAATAGGGGATAATTTTCCATTGTGCAAAACCCCTTTAATTGTGTAAAGTAGTTTACAACATGCTTCAAAATGATCATCGTTATTGCTACTTGTAAACGAGGAATGTGCTGCTCATAACATGCAAACTTTATGGGGACCTACAGATCATACTAAGGCTTGTTTACCCCTGAACTTTTCACATATTGACTCATACATGTCATTTCCCATGACTTTTTAGAATAAGCTGTCGTGTGAGGAATGACACTATTTCTGATCATTTCATAACTTGTATCTGGCATTTTTCATCAGTTTCCCCCTTTGCAGGTTTTATCTCTGGTTTCCAGTTGTCTCTGAGAAAGCTGGTGGAGACTAACTGCTATGACATCTCCCATACAGAGATAGAAGAGCGTCCTACTGCCCTTTGTCTATGCAGCACATGCTCAGAAGCAACATGAATGAAATATAGCAATACTCAGCTGAGCAGTATACTGTAGCTGTGAATCCAGCATTGTGGTGGGGTAAAACACATACTAGAGCTTTGTGCTCCCCTTTTATTCCCCACTTTTCTTCGTCTTTTCCATTCTCCCTCTCCCTCCCCTGATCTTCTTTCCTCTTATTCAACTTTTTCAGAATGTTTACTCTGCTGCAGAGAGACATTTTATAGTGGACTATAGTTGTCATATTCATTCTATGGAAGGTTATTGTGGATGAGCAAACATGCTCGATGACACTCGGATATCACTTGAGTATCTGGGTGCTCAGATATGCTTTGCACTCACTGAGCATTTGTTGGTGCTTGGATTTGAACCTCAAATTCACACCTCGCATGTTTGGCGCCTGTTACACAGCAAGTAGGGATACAGGGTTTACCTGCCAGTCACAGTAATGTCGCAGAAATCTTGGCAGTGGTATTACTGTGATTGGCTGGCCAAATTAAGTCATCAGAGGTATAAAAGAACAGGCGCCAACATGCTCGGCTCACTGACACCATTGCACAGCTCAGGGACAGTTCTGATTGGAGGGAGGGAGCAGTTATCGAGGCCTGTGTGTGCACAGTTTAAATAATCAGAGTCCTCTAGTGTTAATACTGGTGCTGATGCTGAACCATCATACTAACAGTCCTTCTAAGGGCTAATATTGTACTTTGCAGTTTGTATAAAATACATTCTGCATGTAGCCTAGGGACAGTTACAGGAGCAGGGAGAGTGGTAGAATACAGCCTCTAGGCAGTGCTTAGGGCTTTGCAGTACGTTGCTAAACATATAGCTGCTGCACATGACCACATTCTTTTTTTTTGCAGTAAAAAAATTACTATATTGTCATCCATAGAGTATTATGTGCTTTGTGTTACATTACCATGGTATATAACATTCCAAAAAAGTGTTCGAAAATATTTCTGGATTCAATTAGTCATCCATACAGTATTACATGCTTTGTGTTGCATTTTGGTGGCATGTAACACCCCAAAAAAGCGATGAAAATTGTTTCTTGAATCAATTAGTCATCCATAGAGTATTATGTGCTTTGTGTTACATTTTGATGGTAGGTAATACTTAAAAAAAGCGTTACATTTTTTTCTAGATTCAAGTAATTATCAATAGAGTATTATGTGCTTTGTGTTACATTTCAGTGATATATAACTCTCCAAAAAAGCATTAAATAAAATCCTGGATAGAATTTGTTATCCAAAGAGTATTACATGATTTGTGTTACATTACTGTGGGAAATAACACTCTCAAAAAAATGTTAAAGTTTTTTTCTGGACTGAATTAGTGATCCATACAGTGTTACGTACTTAGTGGGTGACAAGTCGACAAAGATGGCAGAATCCCACGAGACTCCTGAGGGAGCAACTGGAGAAATTACAAAGCCAGACCAAGCTGGCAAGACATCAGAGGTGGCAGGAGCCTATGGTCCGGAACTGGACGCTTTCCCGGAACCACCAAGGCCCGAACCCAGGATACAGCCTTCACCTCTGGAGGGGCAACATCGCTGGTATGCGGTGGGTGTGATCCAAGAAGGAAGAGAGCAGAATGAACCCTTTTGTGAAATGAATGGGCCTCAGAAACACTCCTCGAGGCAGCTTGAGACAGGGCTACAACCACAGGGAGATTGGATTGTCCTTGGGGTTTCCCACCTCCTATGTGAGAGCAGACAATGGTGCATGTGACACAAGAGGCAGTCATCCCTTTTCTACATGTTGGAAGTTCTAGCACTACCCAAAGCTGGTTCCAATTTCTTTTTCATTTTGAATGTTTTATTGTCAGTCCTTAAAGTGGAGTAGAAGTGTGACACCATTGTTCTCAGCAGCAATCTGAGAGTCAGAGATGCTTCTAGGGTCTTCCCCATGCTGTTCTCCTTCCATTCAGCACTTTTTCCATCCACTTCAACATTTTGACCGCCTCCCAGACCTCCTTATAGCGTCTGCAGGAAAAATGCTTGGATTTCCCATTAACTCCCATTATATTCGTTGCTCAAAACGAGCATCTGAACATTAAGAATTGCTTGTTTCCAGTAATGACTATTCGAACATTTTAATTCTCATTCATACCTAAAGCTTATATTTCTGTCTAAGTTGGATACAACCTTCATTTAAAAAGAATGGACAACCTTGACATCTTTTGAATTTTTGGCTTCTGCTAACAAAAATATTACAAAAAAAGTACTATTAAAAATGTAGAATATATTTGTACAATTTAGCCTGCATATGGGCAACCATGGATCATCATGGATTTTTGTTATATTTTATTGACAATAGTATGACTTACACCCATGGAGTCTGATCTTCTTATTATGGCTTATTAACAAGATCAGAACAATGAAGCCAATACTACGTATTTCAATTATGGACCCTTAAAAGTAAGACCTTGACAATTTTTGAAACATAGGTCAAAGGTCCAATATTGATGGCATTTTTTTAAACTAAAAAAATGGGTAATTAAAATATGAACTGTATAATAAGTAAATGTGAAAACTGGAAATCTAAAAAAAATAGATATCTGGTTTATATATTATTATTTTTATGTATGTATTTCTTCATAATAGGTCATCAGCACTGAAAACTTAAGACATGTCCTTTTCCATTAATATCTCAATAAGTACCATGTTGCCCTTTGGGAAGCTAATGAGGCTGACTTCTGTCACCTCTGAAAGTCTCTTCTGCCACTGCTGTATACTTTCTCCCCTCCAGGCATTCAAAGAAACATTCAACAGCTCACAATTTGACATAGTTATTTTTTTTATATGTAATTAGTTCTCGGAAATATTTATTTCTAGAGTTTATTAGTACAGAAAATTTGAAATAAATATAAAATATACAAAATATATATAACATGATTGACATGTTTATTTAGAAAAAAGTTTTGCTGACCTACTTATTAGAAAAGTTATATGAAGTATATGTAGATTACAAGACTATTATTTTATGTATTAATATTAATCTTCTTTAAAGATTTTACAGAAAAGTTTATACGAGTCACAGTACATGGGACCATGAAAATGATAGATCTCCAAATATGGCCAATAGCCAGTAATATAGCAGTTCATCTCGGGATCGCTGAGTATTCCAGTGGTTGGACCCCAGCAATTATTAAGTTATCTCTTATTCTATGGATTGTGGATAACCTTCAATTGTGGGACCCCCTTAAATAGTGTAAAGTAGTTTACAGCACACTCCATTTAAGGCCAGTTTCACACATCAGTGTCCCCGGTACATGTGGTTTTCTCACATACCAGAGACACTGACACACGTAGACCCATTCAAATGAATGGATCAATGCACATGTCAGCGTGCTTTCACGGACCGTGTGTCCATGTGCAAAGCACGCAGACATGTCCGTTTTCACCTGGACACATGGGCCGCAAAACGTGCCACACACGTGCACACGGAGAACAGTACACACTGTACTCCATGTGCATGGATGGCCGCCGGGGAAGTAGCGCTACTGTAAGCGTTGTTGTTCCCTGGCGGCTGGTGCTGCAGCCGGTTGACATCCATTCAATGAAAAACCAGATGTGGGGTCCCCCTTTGTTTTTAAACCAACCCGGCAAAACTCACAGGTGCAGGCTGCTATTCTCAGGCTGGTAAGGGGCCATGGATATGGGCCCCCCAGCCTAAAAACAGCAGCCCAAAGCTGCCCAGAAAAGGGGCATCTATTAGATGCGCCAATTCTGGAGCTTTGCTGGGTTCTTCCCACTTGCACCTATTGTAAGGTGACATTAAGCCCGGCTTAGTAATGGAGAGGTGTCAATAAGTCACCTCTCCATTACTAATCCTATAGTTGGTAAAGGGTTAAATAAACACCACACAGTAAGAATAAAGTCTTTTAATGAAATCATACACCACACAGTTTTGCCATCTTTATTATACTGGTAATCCAAGCGACGCCCTCGATATCCTGTAAAAAAAAATAAAAATAAGAAACCAATAATATACCCATACCTGTCTGGTATTCAGTCAGTCCCATGCCGTAATCCATATCTAGGCGATAGACAGTTTACAACCGGGAGCGGTGCTAATGCGACCGGCCCGGCTGTAAACTACTGGGGAATGAATGATACACAGCGGGCGCAGGCTCAGTAACTAGTGCTGATGTCACAGAGTCTGTGCTAGCTGCCGGCATGAACTCCCGTGACCTCAGGACCGTGGAAGAATGCAAGTGATGAGGTCACTGTGACAGAGCTTGAACTGCCGTGACCTCATCACTTGCATTCTCCCACAGTTCTGGGGTCACAGGAGGACTCAGTGATGCCAGCGCTAGTAACTGAGCCTGTGCCCGCTGCTTCTCATTCATACATTCTCCCCTGCTCGTGATGCTCGCTGGCCGAGCAAGGGAGAACGGATGACAACCGCGTTCAGCACCAGCTGTCGTGGAACAGCGCTTACAATAGTGCTATTTCCCTGGCGGCCGTCCGTGTGGTACTGGTGCAGCACACAGGTGACACATGGTTGCCACACGTGTGCCGCACGTAGTACACACACAGACACAAGGGCACTAATATCTCCGGTACCAGTTTTTCTGGTACCGGAAATATCAGGACATGTGAAACCAGCCTAACAATCATTTTTAAAACTGAGACAGAAGAGCTGCCAGAAGTGTCACTTCTTAACTATGAAAAGCCACCAATATGGACATGCATGTTCATGGGGGAGATAGTTGTTAGCCAGTCTTTGGCTATCTAATGCATATTGTTAACTTAAAGGGGTTGTTCAGGACATTTTTATTGATGGCCTATCCTTATACTGGTATGTCATTTTCTGGATCCGTGACTTTCATGCAATCCTGCATGCCGAGCCCACATCTTTCCCAGCAGATGATGGCTGTATTATTTAGCCACCAGGGGAGCAGAGCTCTTCCCTCAGCTGTCAGTATGTTGAATGTCGCTGTCAGTCTCTTACATCGGTATTTAACATGAGCTGGCAGGTGGGCGCATTATTCAACATGCCTATCGATGCACCCATGATATGATCTCTGGGCGTTGATAGGTTACCATTGTATTCAGGGGTCTGCTGAAGACCCCTGTGCCTGTCATCACGATATTCCTATGAAAACCAGCCAGTTTCTTGCTGTGGATATACGAGGGTCAGCAGGCGCTCTAGTCTGCTGACTCGAGACCAGGGATCGTCCCACTGAATGCCCGCTCTTCTTTTATCATGGGCATAATACAACTCAGACAACATAGAGTGAGGGCAAAACAGTGTGGCAATAATTTATTGAACCACAAACAGACAATAACACATAGAACAGTCCCAGCAAAATACCCAAGATGATGCAAAATTACAGAGTCTCGCTCTTCTGCTGACTCTCCGAGATTAAAGAAGCTGCGACTTCCAGGGCCGACTACCCCCACCTGTGGCATGCACAGATAGGAGGTAATGACAAGCTTTGGAAACTGACCTGTCTATTTAGGTATAAGGCCAGATGACTGAAGGGTCACAACCTGGCTTCTCCGAACATCTCCATGGAGCCAGGTGACTGGGGGTACCAATCCTGGCTTTCCCAAATGTACCCATGGAACTCAGGTGACCGGTGAGTCGAAATCCTGGCATCCTCAAATGTATCCATTGGTTCAGTGATGGTCAGTGGAGCACATCTGTATTCTTTTTAGCCGAGGCCGTAGTCCCCTTAGCTGACATCCTGTAGAATGTCAAATCTGTGTCCCTCATGATAGAGCAATGATGTCCTGGCTGCTGTCCTATAGAGTGTTCCTGGCTGTGGCTTTGAATAGTGTCTTTGGTTCTTTGGATCTCTTGGTACAGAGGCATATCCCCTTTATATAGTTCACAACTGCTGTCATTCAAGTCATCATCCAGTGGCCAAGAGGAAGGTGTGATGAGATTGTCTGAGTATTTATTCACTATGCATACTTCATCCTTCTCTGTTTTGCAGGTCAACAAGCCACAGAGTCCCACACAATGGTCAATCATAATATTATCAAACACTGATTGCTCAATAATCCAGCACCCCTGTCTGCAGAGAAAGCAGTCAATAACTTACAACAAAACAGCAACTTAAACGTCAACATCCAAACTCGTACGAACAATAGTCTTTGCTTCTTGACCAAAGAAAGACACATAAGTCACCATAAAGATAATAACGTATATCTCCTGGCCTATTGAATTTACATCTGGATAATTGAAAGTAAATTTTGTGTCGTCACTCTGGCATTCACAGGAGACCTTGATTTTTGCTATACACAGCAATGCCGTGTAATTGCTGTATATGGCACAAGCGATCAGATTATCACACATTCAAGTCACCAAAGAGGACTAAAAAATACTGTGAAATAATTTTTTTATATATATAGTCTGAAAAAAAAAACAAAGTTCAAATTACCCCCCTTTTTCCCTCATTAACATTAAATAAAAAATACACATTTTATATATTGCTGCATTCATGCAAGTCCTTTCTATAAAAACATAAAAAAATTATTCGGATCACAAACAGTGTAACAAGAAAAAAATAAAAACGCCACAATTAAGTTTTTGCAGCCTCCACAATACAAAAAATGTAATAACAGGCAATAAAAACATTGTATTTACCCCAAAGTAATGTCAACAAAAACATCAACTCTGGACAAAAAAAATCCTCACACAGGTCCATATCCGGAAAATGTGAAATGTTATGGCTCTCGAAAACGACAACACAAGCAAAAAAAATTTATTTTATTATTTACAAATTTCAGAATGTTTTTTCACCACTTAAATAAAATAAAAACTGTATACATTTGGTATCTACCTGATACTGACCTGTAGACTCATATTGGCAGGTCATTTTTACCGTAAAATAAATGCTGTAAAAAAAAGTAGCAGAATTGCGCTTTTTTGCTATTTCGCTACAGATGGAATTGTTTCCTGCTTTCCAGTACATCACATGACAAAATGGATAGTGAGTGACATTTCATTCACAAGTACAACTCATCCCGAAAAAAATCAACCCCTGACACAGCTATGTCGAAATAGTTATGGCTCTAGGAATAAGGGGAGGCAAAAAATGCTTTTGTATATTGTTACATACAGGACTTTTATTGCTTTACTAGATGGTGGCCCGATTCTAACGCATCGGGTATTCTAGAATATGTATGTACTTTATTTATGAAGATTTTAGAATAACACATTGAATACACAGGATTCGGCCAGCTGCGACCAATTAGCGAAGCGTGGTTCAAATCCTGCGCCAATTCACGGCCGGACTGCGCCTGTCGCTGATTGTTCGCAGCCGGCCACGTAGTATATAGCACAGCCACGTAGTATATAACAGCCCACGTAGTAAATAGCACAGCCACGTAGTATATTGCACAGCCACGTAGTATATAGCACAGCCCACGGAGCATATAGCACAGCCAAGTAGTATATAGCACAGCCCACGGAGTGTATAACAGCCCACATAGCATATAACACAGCCATGTCGTTTATAACAGCCCACGTAGCATATAACACAGCTCACATAGTATATAACAGCCCACGCATGCAGTATATAACACAGCCCACGTAGTATATAACAGCCCATGTAGTGTATAACACAGCCCACATAGTATATAGCACAGCCCACGTAGTATATTGCACAGCCACATAGTATATTGCACAGCCATATAGTATATTGCACAGCCCACATAATATATTGCACAGCCCACGTAGTATACTGCACAGCCCACATATTATACTGCACAGCCACGTAGTATATTGCACAGCCCACATAGTATATTGCACAGCCCACATAGTATATTGCACAGCCACGTAGTATATTGCACAGCCCATGTAGTATATTGCACAGCCCACGTAGTATATTGCACAGCCCACATAGTATATTGCACAGCCCACGTAGTATATTGCACAGCCCATGTAGTATATTGCACAGCCACGTAGTATATTGCACAGCCCACGTAGTATACTGTACAGCCACGCAATATATTGCACAGCCCACATAATATATTGCACAGCCCACATAGTATATTGCACAGCCCATGTAGTATATTGCACAGCCCACGTAGTATATTGCACAGCCCACGTAGTATACTGCACAGCCCACGTAGTATATTGCACAGCCCACGTAGTATATTGCACAGCCCACGTAGTATATTGCACAGCCCACGTAGTATATTGCGCAGCCCATGTAATATACTGCACAGCCCACGTAGTATATTGCACGGCCCACGTAGTATATAGCAATGTGGGCATCATATCCCTGTTAAAAAAAAGAATTAAAATAAAAAATAGTTATATAGTTATATACTCACCTTCCGTTGGCCCCCGGATCCAGGTGAACCGCTTATCGATGCTCCTGGCGTGCTCCGGTCCCAAGAGTGCATTGCGGTTTTGCGAGATGATGACGTAGTGATCTCGAGAGACCGCTACGTCATCATCTTGCAAGATCGCAATGCATGGAGCAGTCATCGGAGTGTCGCGAGGAGTGGGAAAGGCCTGTTCTGGGTCCGAGGGGCCGACGGACGGTGAGTATATAACTATTTTTTTTTTTTTTATTATTTTAACATTAGATCTTTTTGGCACACAGGGTTAATAGCAGCGTTAACGGAGTGCGTTACACCGCGGCATAACGCGGTCCGATAACACTGCCATTAACCCTGTGTGAGCGCTGACTGGAGGGGATATTGGAGTGGGCACTGACTGCAGGGAGTAAGGAGCGCCCATTTTGCCGTCGGACTGTGCTCATCGCTGATTGGTCGTGGCTGTTTTGCCGCGACCAATCAGTGACTTGGGATTTCCATGACAGACAGAAAGATGGAAGTGACCCTTAGACAATTATATAGTAGATGGTTTTCTTTAGGGTATGTATTTGTTACAAATCATCTCTATTTAACAGATCCACATATATAGATATTTATTTATTTTACTCATATAGCAATATTTATTTCTACAGCTCTTTACAGACATCATCATCACTGTCCCCATTGGGACTCACAGTCTAAATTCCCTAACATTATGTCTTTGGAGTCTGGGAGGGAACAGGAGAACCCAGAGGAAACTCACAGAAATACCAGAACATTCAAACTGGTTTCATATGTTGTTCTTGCAAGGGGTTGACCCAAGGACCCCAGCACTGTAAGGCTACAGGGCTAAGAACTGGGCCACAGTGCATACAATGCTCAGCACTTCTGTAATGTATCCTCCATACTACTGCTGCTTTTGGGAGGGTACTGCGGAAAGGTTAGAGAGCATAAATCCTTCATATCTGTGCTATGTTGTATATAGAAGATACAAATCTCAAGGCAAGGTATACATATGAATTAGTCAGAAAAAAATGAGAACAAAATTAGAACAAGATTATAGCAACTATCGCCACAATGTATACCAGGTGGACTATCAAACGGACCACTCGGTAATTACAAGCAGAAAAAGACGAAAAAGACCGAACACAAGTCCAATAATTCACTAAATGAAAATATTTATTGGGAATATACAACAACGTAGGGTGGGGGGGCAGACCAAGGAAAAGGCACTATACCAGGGGACGAAAACATTATTGGATACAAAATTGATGTGGTAATGAGTAATAATTATAACATATTTAACAGACTGGCAAATTTATATAGCCAGATACTTATTCATATATATTATACTAGTACCACAACCCAGGAGGATGATATAACAGGTATGTGTATAATAAATAAAATAATAAAATAGATAGAGAGATAAAGAACAGGTGCAAGTATTACAAGTGGCCAAAGCTGCCGCTATGTGAATGATCAAGGTAAATACTAATTGTGTACAAATGGATTTAAGGTAAATCCTGACTTAGGGCCACATGATAATTACCTGTTGCTGGAGTAAGAGAAGTCCCCTGGATGCGCATTGCCCCGACGCGCATTTCCGCGTCTGCCTTCCTACGTTGTTGTATGATGTATATAGGACAGATAGCAGCTACTCTTCACCCACCAGCTCAGAGACAAGTGAAAAATAGAGAGAGAGGCTGCACAGGGGAAAAATGGTGAAAAGTGCTGTATACATAATGACCAGAAATTGTGTTATTCCTTATGTACACATGACAATTTACTCTGGAAACTCACTGCTGACAAATAAAATCATGTGATGCATTTAAAGGGATATAGATGCTCATGACCAGAACATAGTTTTGCCTCTATACAGATCTCTAGGGCGGCCACACTTAGAGTACTGTGTACAATTTTGGTCTACAGTGTATAAGAAGGATATAGTTGAACTAGAGCTGGTGAAAAGAAGAGCGACCAAGGTTATTACGGGAATGGGTGGACTGCAATATCAATTGAGGTGGTTAAACTTGGGGCTATTCAGTTTGGAAAAACGGAGGCTTAGGGGCAATCTTATTACATGTCATGATGCAGTCCAGATTTTGTTTTCTGTTATTGCCTCTCTGAACTGGTCAGGCGGGGGTTAACACCTTCTGCCTCGTTCTGGAGTTGGCTGGGCTTTTTAAGTCCTCTACAGTCTGCTGCCCAGTGTCAGTGATAGTTCATGCTTCCAGGCTAGAGCAGCTGATCCGTATACCCTGGTGATCCTTCTGCCTCTGACTTCCCATATTTGTGTTAGACCCGTTCCCTATTCTTGACGTAGTGTTTGTCTGGTGCTTTTCCTTACAGTGTATGATTCGGCCTGATCTCTGAACCCCGCCTCTTGCTTTCCGTCTCTGAAACCTCGTTCCCCGACCGGCTTTGACTTCTGGTTTGCAACCCAACTTTGTCTTTCATCTCACATATTGGATACCACGCTCCCGTTTGGCTCTGACTTTTGGCTTGTCTCTGACGTTGTGCATGCTGTGACATCTGGTACCTCTGTTCCTGACAGTTTCTGACTCTGCTTGTCTGACCACCTTTCGTCACCTGTGACACCTGTGCGGCTGTTCAGTGTTGCTACGCTGTTAGTGTGCAACCTCTCTTCCCTCACCTGCACCCCCTGGTGGAGGTTGCGCTAAACTGTACTGCAGCCGCATCACATTACACTGTACAAATATATGAGGGGGCAGTACAGAGATCTTTTAATGATCTTTTTACACTTAGTCCTGTGATAAGGACAAGGGGGCATCCTCTACATCTAGAGGAAAGAAGGTTCAATCGCTATCACAGACACAGATTCTTTACTGTAAGAGCAATGAGACTATGGAACTCTGCCACATGATGTTGTAATGGTCGATTCACTACAAAAGTACAAGATGGGCCTGGATGCCTTTCTTGATAAATATAATATTAGAGGTTATGGGCAATAAATTTAGTGATGAGACGTAGATCCAGGGAACTAGTCTGATTGTCATATGTGGAGACAGGATGGAATTTCTCCCCTAATTTGGGGCAATTAGCATCGGTCTCATGTGGTTTTCAACAACCTCTAAACTTGTTAGGCTATATGTTAAACTTGATAGACATATGACTTCTTTCATCCTTTTGAAACTATGAAGCTTAAATCTACAACTACAATTTAAAATAAAAATACTTTGAAATGTCTTGATGTTCTAACTTTTATTTGAATTACTACTGCTTTGAGTTAGTAAGCACCATGGACTCCTAGCATTCAGTTTTTCAAAATGTTTGATGCATCATTCCCTTTGATGATCTATTCTCTTTAATATATTTGAGATCTTTCCCAGCTTTAGGATGCAGACAGGATGGTGTCATTATTCTTGTTCACGGACCTAATGTTACTATTTTGTAAGCGCTTAGAAAAATAATGAAATGTCTATACTTGGAGGATGCAATGGAATGTGGGAGCACAATTAAATTGTGAATCAAGACTTAATCACCCCTCTGATCGCACATAGGAATGCTGAAGAATGTGATGCTCTGGTATTTATTGGTGTGAGGGGGGTATCATTGAGCGTTTTAATATCCTTTGGTTAACAGTGTGTTAAAATAAGAAAGGGAAACTGAAATTACAAAACTGGAAAATAAAAATATGTGATGGCTAAGAGTCCTGTAGCTGTCAAGAGCAGAAAATCCTAAAGTTATGTAGGTAGGAGCTCTTCCACTCTAGGGTATGTGGGGTATGCGAGCATTAGGACCATCACCAATTTAACTGCCTATAGCTGTCATTAGGTGAACAATATTGCCTAAAGGGGTTGTCCATTACTCTGACAACATCTTCTTAATCCTTATATTTAACCTCAGTAAAATAATAACACTTATACTCACCTCTGGTGTCGGTGCCATTACAGTGATGTCAGCACTGGTTCCCAGGGATTGTGCGACAGTGTGATGTCAAGTGATCCCTGCAGCTAATCAGCATTGGTTTCACTCTCCCTTACTTCGAACAATCCAAGACATCTGAAGGAAGTAAGAGCTGCTGCCTTGATGATGATGAGTATGTCTATATATTGCTGTGGAAATTACTGGTGCTACAGGTGCTCCTCATAAAAATAGAATATCATCAAAAAGTTAATTTATTTCAGGTCTTCAATACAACAAGTGAAAGATAGAGTTATTACAAACAGTGTGATCTATTTCACGTGGTTATTTCTGTTAATGTTGATGATTATGGCTTACAGCCAATGAAAACCCCAAAGTCACTATCTCAGTAAATTAGAATACTTTATAACACCAGCTTGAAAAATGATTTTACAATCTGAAATGTTGGCCTACTGAAATGTATGTTCAGTAAATACACCCAATACTTGGTCGGGGCTCCTTTATGCATCAATTACTGCATCAATGCAGCGTAGCATGGAGGTGATCAGCCTGTGGCACTGCTGAGGCGTTATGGAAGCCCAGATTGCTTTGATAGCAGCCTCCAGCTCGTCTGCATTGTTCGGTCTGGTGTCTTTCATCTTCCTCTTAACAATATCCTTTAGATTTTCTATGGGGTTAAGGTCCGGCGAGTTTTCTGGCCAATCAAGCACAGCGAAACTGTTTTTTTTAAACCAGGTATTGGTACTTTTGGCAGTGTGGACAGGTGCCAAGTCCTGCTGGAGAATGACATTTCCATCTCAAAAATGTTTGTCTGCAGAGGGAAGCATGAAGTGCTCTAAAGTTTACTGGTAGATGGCTGTGCTGACTTTGGTCTTGATAAAACACAGTGGACCTACACCAGCAGATGACATGGCTCCCAAAACCATCACTGATTGTGGAAACTTCACATTAGACCTCAAGCAGCTTGGACTGTGGCCTCTCTACTCTTCCTCCAGACTCTGGGACCTTGATTTTCAAATGAAATGCAAAATTTACTTTAATATGAAAACAACACCTTGGACCACTGAGCAGCAGTCCAGTTCTTTTTTTCCGTGGTCCAGATAAGACGCTTCTGGTGCCTATGGGTCATGAGAGGCTTGACACAAGGAATGTGGCACTTGTAGCCCATGTCCTGGATTCATCTCTGTTTGATGGCTCTTGAAGCAATGACTCCAGCAGCAGTCCACTCCTTGTGAATATCCCCCAAATTTTTGAATGGCCTTTTCTTAACAATCCTTTCAAGACTGATGTTATCCCGGTTGCTTGTGTACCTTTTTCTACCATACTTCTGCTTGGATACAGCACTCTGTGAACAGCCAGCTTCTTTAGTAATCAATAAAAAGCTGGAAGGAAAGTAAAAGCGCAATAGGGTCTTATCTGGGTATTAAGAGATACCTGTAATAAGATTTTACTCACCAGATAGAGCCCAAACACAGGCTCATAGAAATATTAGCTGGTATGTGGTATGTGGGGCAATCATCAAAGTATAAAAAGTGTTTTTTTTGTCAAGAAATACCGGGAAGTTTTGCTTGAGAAAAATATGTCAGTTATGCAATGTGCATCACTAACAAGACATTGGTGGCAGTTTAATAAAACAATGGACATGACAGGTTCCCTATAGCTTCCCATTTGCTTTGTGTCCATGTTCGGGACTCGTTCCTGCTCAGCCCTTATTCACACTGATGTCACTTTGACACATGGTTAGGCTTCAATATTGAAGGTTAGGACCATCACGAATTAGGGTACACCTTCACGTTTGTAGATGGCCTTTACGCTTTTTTTCATCAAAAAGAGTGTTTACTAAGTACCCAATGTTATTTATATGCACTATTGCTTTTACTCATTTACTTACAGCACTGTATATGTTCATTTCGTTTCTGTCTTAGGATTTGTCTATTGTATGCTATGTTCTGTGGATATGCTATCAATTTCAAAATGGGAATAATCCTTTAAGGCCACACTCACATGTTCAGTATTTGGTCAGTATTTTTTTTCAGTATTTGTAAGCCAAAATCAGGAGAGGAATAATCAGAGGAAAAGTATAATAGAAACACGTCACCACTCACCGCTTCTGAATTTATCACGCACTCTTGGTTTTGGTTTACAAATACTGAGGAAAAATACTGACCAAATACTCAATGTGTGAACATGGCCTAAAACAGTAAAATGTACAGGGTGCCAGTTGAATTGAGACGCATTCTCTAACAAGAAGCTTTTTGAGCTTCAGAGTGGGGATGCATTTTGTAACCCCCTTTCATTGACACTAAAGAGAATTATAATTTAGATGTAGACAATCTCACTACAAGTTATCTTCAATTTTAAATAGACAACTAATAAACACGTTTACTTTTTTTAATATCTGAAAAATATAATATATAGTGTACATACACAATATATACAGTCAGGGGCGTACATTTAAATCATGGGGCCCCATAGCATAAGTTATAATTAGACCCCTCCCCCAATAACAGCAAAATAATAATATTCAGGGAGGTCACAGAAGAGCATATCTCATAACTTTGCACCCCTTTACAAAGTAATTTTACTTATACTGAAGCCTTAGATTCCCCTTTCATTGCACCCATAAAGTATTATGCCAACAAAAGTACCACACAAACACTATATGATACTCCCACAGTGAATTCCTCCACAGTACCCTCGACCCGCACAGTATGATGAACCTACTGTACCACACCTCAACTCCTCCATCAAACTATGGTGACCCCAATGCAATATGATCCTACCATCTTTGACCACCACACAGCTCTTCATGCAGTATAATGCTCCTAAATTCAGTATAATGGCCCCACACCTCATCACACTGTATAATGGCCCCCACTTACCCTCTAAACTTTATAATGCCTCTCACATAATGGATCCCACACAAACCTTCACACTGTATAATTGCTTGCATACAGTAAAATGGCCTCCACATAGCCCTCCATAAAGTATAAAGGCTCCCACATAGCCCTCCAAATATTATAATCGCCCCCACATAGCCATCCAAATATTATAATAGGCCACCATATAGTATAATGGGCCCCATAGTCTTCTGTATAGTATACTGCACGCCATAATCCTCCAAATAGTATCATTAACTCTCTATAGTCTTCCAAATAGTATAATGCACTTCCCGTAGACCTCCATATAATATAATGCAGTCCGCATAGTCCTTAACATAATATAATGCACTCCCTATAGTCTTCCATACAGTATAATACACTCACCATAGTCCTCCATATAGTATAATGCAGGCTATAGTCCTCTGTATAGTATAATACACTCTCCATAGTCCTACATATAGTATACTGCACCCCATAGTCTTCTGTATAGTATAATGCACTTCCCATAGTCCTACATATAGTATAATGCACTCCCCATAGTCCTCCATACAGTATAATACACTCACTTTAGTCCTAGGTATAGTATAGCGCACTCCCCATTGTGCTCTATATAGTATAATGCACTCCCCATAGTCATCCATATAGTATAGTGCTCTCTCCATAGTCCTCCATAATGCGTAATGCACACCATAGTCATATATATACACTCCCTGACAGAAGTTATGTCGCTTATCCATGTTATGTATATAAAAGCTTATACAAAAGTTTTGTCGCCCACAGAAAGTAATGTGATATTCAAACAAATAATTAACTTAAAATACAAATATGTGTTGCATAACATTGGTGAATGAAGTTGTGGTGCTATTAGAGTCATATTTAATATTTTGTTTGACTTCCATGAGCTTGAAGGACTGCATCCATGCGGTTCAACAATAATTCATACAATTTATTAATGAAGTCATCAGGAATAGCAAAGAATGCAGTCTTACATGACTCCCAGAGTTCATCTAGATTCTTTGGTTTTGTCTTCCAAGCTTCCTCTTTCATCCTACTCCAAACATGCTCAATGATGTTCATGTCTGGTGACTGGGCTGGCCTTTGCCTAGAGG